>NC_071354.1:192291160-192969285 GCF_943734655.1 Sabethes cyaneus
AAATATTTTCTCGCTTTTTCTGACATTTTCGAGCTTAGGTGTCTTAGAAAAAGTTTCATAAAAAAGTATTCTGCATCTAATGACATTTTCATATAATTAGATATTAAGGGGATAACAAAACAATTGAAAAAAATAATTTTTTATAGGAACTAGATAGCATGGTTATGTTTTCGGCAAAGTTGTAGAACTTTGAATTTCAATAAACTTTGCTGAAGATACTTAGTATCTGCTTTAATTGTTTCGCGAGATATAATTGACTTTCTGTCGTGACCCCCTTAATATCAGTTTTTTTAATTTTTTGTACACAAAAGGAAGATCTTTTGGGAGTTGGGACCACCTCAAGTGAGCTTTTCCCCACCCTACACTTCATGTAGACCATTAAAGGTCAGATGAATAGCAAAATAAAATAAATAAATAACTAAATATATAAAACCTCAACTAACAGGTTCTACATGTTCTTTAAACTTTTGGATACTATCAAAATACGTAACTTTCTAGAAGGTGTAAATATCATATGTTGCTTTATTTGCTTTAAAAATTGATTTGAAGCATAAATTTTACCGTTTTTACAAGTAATTTTTTCCGTAAATAGGCACCTACTGGCAGCTAAAGTTAGCATCGCTTGAACCGCCATGGAATATAGTATAAGTGTGCCAAAATTCTCGGCCGGGTCTGGTCGCGCATTTTGGTTATTTCAATTTTGAATTACATACATGTATGCTGGTTTTAGTAAGTTGTCAGAGTTTTATTATTCGTATATGTTCATAATAATTTCACAGGACCGCGTCCACGTCTGTTTCGCTATCTGTTGCAGAATTATTTTCGTTCTGGTACTTTTGTAAAAGTTTGTATGCTGCTGGTAACAACCGCATTGATTTTTTTACTGTTGGTCTTCTTAATCAATGGATCCGTCGTCATTAACAATCTTCTGAAAACATTTTCGTTTGTCGATATTCTGTTCGGAAATTAAATTACTTAAATAAATTCATACAATCATGATTCATTACGGTTAACATACCTTGAACATTTACGTGCATTGGGGCGAACCAATCACTGGTTGAAAGCCACAGTTAAAAAAAGTGAATAAATAAAAAAAATTACGTGCACGCTTTTCTCTAAAACGTTTGTCTAATGTCTAATGTCGTTGTTACGGCACTGGTAGCAACAGCTGGTAGAACAGCTGCATCTATTATTTCTGCACCGTGAACTAAAATTCGATGAACCCATTGTAGCATATAATACCGACCGTATATCATAGTAATAAATTCTAAAACTGGCAACATCTACTTTCTTTCCACAGGCCAAGACAGCGAATTTCTCAATCAAATCTGCTACCAAAGCGGTAATCTCTGCGGTTACTTTCGGCTGAAAAAAACACCGTGCAGTATTCCCATCGTTACTGGAGCCTCAACCATGTTTTGGAACGTCTATAATCAATCCAAGTCTGCGCTTGAAATCCTTCTGTGTTTCTTTTTTCCTTGCTGCAAACATTTCCTTCTGCCAGCATCTTATTTCAAGCCTATACGCAATCCCTACTAGCACGGTTGTTACAAAGTTGTTGTGGTAACCTAAATTTGACTCATTTTAGTCGTAATCTAGTTGCTTCAACTAAATGAACCTAAAGTGTGCTGCTTGGGATATGCAGCAAACATTCTATCAATCTATACAAATTGTAAAAATCAAAATAAATAATAGATGCAGCTGTTCTACCAGTCAGTCGTTTTTCGGAAGAACCGGAAAAACGTTTTAGAGAAAAGCGTGCACGTAAATGTTCAAGGTATGTTAACAGTAATGAATCATGATTGTATGTAATTATTTAAGTAATCGGATTTCTGAACAGAATATCGACAAACGAAGATGTTTGCAGAAAATTGTTAATGACGTCGGATCCATTGATTTTAACTTTTACACAACAAATTTTACACAACAACACAACAACGAAAATAATTCTGCAACAGATAGCGAAACAGACGTGGACGAGGTCCTGTGAAATTATTATGACCATATCCGAATAATCAAACCCTGATATGATAACTTACTAAAACCAGCATACATGTATGTAATTCATAATTGAAATAACCAACATGCCCGACCAGACCCATCCGAGATTTTTGGCACACTTACACTATATTTTATGGCGGATCGAGCGATGCTAACTTTAGCTGCCAGTAGGTGCCTATTTACCGAAAAAATTACTTGTAAAAACGGTAAAATTTATGCTTCAAATCAATTTTTAAAGCAAATAAAGCAACATATGATATTTACACCTTCTAGAAAGTTTTGAGTTGACGTATTTTGATAGTATCCAAAAGTTTTAAGAACATGTCGAACCTGTTAGATGAGGTTTTGTGTACAAAAAGTTTAAAAAACTGATTATAAGGGGGTCACGACTGAACGCCAATTATATCTCGCATACCATATAATGCAGATACTTAGTATCTTCGACAAAGTTTAATGAAATTCAAAGTTCTACAACTTTGCCAAACACATGATCATGCTATCTAATTCCTATAAAAAAATTAAATTTTTCAAATTTGTTATCCCCTTAATATCTAATTATATGAAAATGTCATTAGATGCAGAATACTTTTTATGAACCTTCTCCTAAGACATCTAAGCTCGAAAACGTCAGGAAAAGCGAGAAAAGACTTTTGACCGCCTTTTTCCAGAATGGTTCCACTGTGTGGCGTTGGCCCACTACTGGAAGCGATCGTTGGAGGAGATGGAGCGGCTGATTATCGAAGTCGGCGAATCCGCCCAACGTTTCCCAGCTGCGTCCCATCGAGAATTTCTGGGCAAACCTAAAGCGTAAGATCTACTGCGACAATTTTGACGCGAAAACTGAGGAGGAATTGAAAAAAAAAACGAAGAAAGAACTCCAAAACATGCCTACACGCACGTTTCCCGAGCAAGGATTGACAACAAAAGTATATCAAAATTGCTGTTGATATCAACTAGAAAACATGTTTTGTTACCTACTCAAAATGGCACTTATGATGTATCAGACTTTGCTATCATTTTGCTTTCATTTTTATTGGAATAAAATGTGTTGGCAGATTCTATATATGATGTAAATAAACTTTCAATATTTAAATTAATCTATTTTCACTTAATTTTTTTTCTAGTAAAATGGTTGGTTCAAATTATGTGATGATTGCAAAATGATGATGATATGACAGTAAAATGATAACTAATTCTGCTTTTCTATTAATATTGAGTGACAGCAAGATTAGTATTCCGTTTGATATTTTTGATAGCAAAAGTAGTATTCAATTTAATTTCACGGCGAGGAATTTTTGCAATCAATATTGATATTTTAACCGCTAAGTCGACCAAAATGAAATCACACCGAGTATTTAAAATCCGTTACATCAAGATATCAAATTTTGTTTTCAATTTGCTCTAACACCCTGCTCGGGTTTCGTCCGCCATGGTGAATGCCTCGGTTAACTGCCGGAAGGCCGCTCTTATGGGCGTTGATTTTTTTGCAACTAAACTAAGATAATTACTTTCCGTGGAAAATTTATCAAACTCAATTAGCAGTCTTAGTTTTGTTTATCACCATCCGAAAAAAGTCAATTTTTTAACGCATACGTTAAGTATTTTTTGTACAGGCAGAAGGTTATAGGATGTCCTGGAATGGTACGAAGCTAAGGGGGTCACTTTCGTAGCCAGAGACATGAATGCCCCCAACGGGAACTAAGGCCCATCGAAAAATACTAAGCTATTGTGAAGTAGACACTATGGAAATATCCCAAGGAAGTTAAATCTGAGGAAGACATGAAAAAATATGGGTTTGCGTATAGAAGAAGCTGCAGCCAGATGTTGTACAAAACTTTTTGATTGGAGTTAAGCGTAATGTGCGAGCGTACGGTTATGGTATTGAATGAAATAAATATGTTAAAAGCTTACCAATGGATTATACTTTGTTGTCTGGAGGTTTGAAAAGGATTGGTCAATTAGGTAATTTTTACAGTGTTTTTTCCGTGATGCAGTTTGATTTGGTTTACCCTTTATTTCCGTTGAATAGTTTGCCCTAATCCTACGTCATTATTTTTCTGCAAATTACAGCGTCAGTAAACACAGACTTTATCGGAAAATATTTGCATTATCTTGTCCCATCCTTTTCTGAAAGTGCATCACAGAATGCTATTCAAATATGTAACACTCGTCATTGTATAACAAATACTCACTTCGGAACTGTTATAGGTACACAAAGATGATCTGCAAATAATCATTAGTATATTTATTTAGTGATCACTGGAATAAGGTGTCGATGATATTCGGTGAAACGATTTACTGGAGAGTATGTCCAATATCATCATATGAAGGTAAAATATATACCCTTTGATTTTAATCACCGCATATTGGCAATGTTCTGGTATAGTTTACTATTGTCGGTTAAATAAACCGCAATATGTATAATCATATCATTTCAAAGATAAATTCAATTCGAACCTCTTCCTCATCCTTTGACAGTATGGAACTGAACTCGTTAAATATCAAGAACTTCAATTAGAACGTCGTGACGTATAATTTGTTGACTCCTTTTGAAAACCCCGCGTTTATTTCACTGTGATTAGTACAATTTTCGGAAAATTCATGAAAATGATAATGAAAAGTTGTGAATACTTTAATCGAAAACAATAGACATCAATCACCATTAAATTACTGAAATATCAACCCTGTATCTGATAGCAACGGTGACAAAACTTTTTAAAAAACTTTCCAGTATCTTATAAAGAAGGCAAAACCGGCCCCCCGGCGGAGATGACATTCGAAAGAGCGCACGTTCAATTAATTATTACCATTCGAAGTCGAAGTCGAACGAGAACCGATAGATCATTCCGGTACCGAAGCTTCCGCCAGTGCAGCGCCGTGTGTAGGGAGGGCCATTATAACAGACACAATACAATGTCTCACGAGCGTAATGGGGCTTACTGGACGTCAATTTCCTACCGTCGTCGTTATTTGCGCGGGATGAGTAAGGTAATGTCAGCGTAGTCATATGGGAACAACACACACAATAAGGGACGAAATCGATCCGCACCGCGGCGTGCACGGTTGCAATCAATAACCGTCGGTCGGGGGAGTGGTGAATGGAGGATGCCGGTGTTGCGCTGGGGGGAAGGGTGGTAATCATTTCTTTCTGTGCATTTGCAAGTGATCGATTATTATTATTATTATTACTATTATGCAGACGATGTGTTTGTCGTATCTGTTCGACGGGTTGTACTGCCAGTGACATTTGCCTAGGACCAACGGTAGCCGATACAGGAGACACATCTCTACGCAAATGTGTGCCCAATGAACGTTAGGGTGACAACAAAAATATATATTTAGAAATTAAAAAATACCAAAAAAAAGTGAAATTTGTTTCTTTTAGAGAAATTATTTCCAACTAAGATTTTATTTGAACTGGTCTAGTTTCTATCTAAGTTTGTCGAATGATAATCAACATTCCAACCAGGTTGAATGGGTTGATCTTTTAGAATCCCAAGTTTGAAACAAACACTGATTAAAAGGAAAAATTCCATCTTCCTCTATTCGAAACTTTTATTTCATCCCAGACAAATTCCATCTCCCTAATGTACTCTAATGTTTGCACTGCAATTTATACAGCCTTTATTCGCTAGAAAACTGTTCGTTTTATTTATTAAAAGTAATCGATTTTTTACTACCATCGGCACTGGCAGTTGAGCAACATGTTTTGTACCTGTTGTGTCGTCCGTAGCTCAGTTTGTCATTACTATCGTGAACGACAATTACGAATACCACACAATCCGGGATGAGCAGTGCACATATAACACACGATAGGGGCGCTGATAAATAATAATTTCATTTAGGATAACCTTCCTAGCCATTGAAACTAATGTCAAAAGGGTTCTTATTAAATTATTTTACATATATAATGTTGCATTGCACTGATATACATCGTAGCTATATGTGACTTAATTTTTCAACAGTGCTAACCCGCTTTGTGGTCGCAATAAATCCACTGCCGAGCGCCACATCCTTGCACTTTTAGCTTGCAAGCACAATTTATGGTCCCATTGCCTCCTCCCCTTACTATATGGTGCTGTGCTGGTGAGCGATAGATCAACAATTGAACCTCCCACCGGCAGTTATTTCCTGTGTATCGCGCCGCTAGTCCCGGATTTTGTACTGCCATCGATTACTGCCGAAGCGATAGCGATAAATCATGAAACGTTGCCGATGATGATGATGATCTAAGCAGCAGCCGGATTTCAACCTGCCACGCCCATTTTGCCGTAAAAATATTGTCAATATGATTTAGATAGACTGTGAACAGTCTTTGTATTCCACTTTCGGAAGTTAATTAGAGTTTGATACACAACTTATTATCCAAATATTATAATTTATATCACTAATGAATTACCCAGGTACCAAGTTAGCTTCGAGGTACAGTGCTGGCCTAACAAGCCAGTCGTCGTTTCTTCGAATCTCGGCTGGGCGGTACTAGAGTCAGTACGCTCGTTGCACTAGCCCCGTAATTGTCCTGTACTCCTAATTAATCGGTTGCTGTTTATCACTAATGATAACTTCCAATTCCAGTGAGTTCTGCTTATCACAACTTCTAAGTATAATAAGCTTAATATGTTTTAACATTATTATAACGTTCTATACTAATAAACCCTCCTCTAGCAGTATAATTGGGTAATTCTCGTTGAAAAGTGGCCGCTACTGATACACGAGGTCCTCAAACATTTTTACTTTATTGGTTGGCTTCATTTAAACATTTTTTCTTTATTGGTTGAAAATGGTTAAATAATGAGAATTACACTTTAATTACCTGTAAACAGAGATATTAAAATAAGTTGAGTTTTTGACAAATCTTGACATCATTGCATTGGTATTAACTGAATGAAATGACCATTTTTCTGCAGCAAAGTTCACAATTTTCATACAGGTATTGTTATCAGAGCCGCAGCGTAATTTTGGATGGCGATGAAAAAAAATATAAAAGGTTGTACCTATAATGCAACACTTTTTCGGAAATTCTACGTTTATTAAACCTTCTACAAACATGAGTCGACGCCATGGCAGATGAAAAGATAAACGGTCGGTATGTTGTTCAACTCTTTTCTAACTATGGCGATCAGCTGCTTCTTCGTTTTGGCCACAAAATTATTAGAGTAGATCCTCCGTTTGAGCTTTACCCAAAAATTTACTATCGGTAACAGTTGGGGGATGTTGGAAGACTTGGTGGTCTTCGGTAAAACGATTATCTTCAGCCGGTTCATCTTCTGCAGTGGTCTTTTGGCATGATGAGCCGAGACCAGGTTCTCCCAAAAGACTACGCCATACTTCGCGTATAATTGGGTAATTACTTACCCAATTATACTTCTTGATGAAGGTGGCAACTTCCGGTAGGCATTTCGTACTGTATATCTCTTCGTTCCTCACGAACTACGAAGGAAAGAACAGCAGCTTGCATATTACCTTCTCGCTGACCGTCAACCGCAAAAGGACATCGGGAACTTGGTGGAAGATATGCTGGACGTCATCACTTATCTTTCTGGTGGGAGATGTACAGTACTCGGTCTCCTGTCAGTCGTTGCAGTGCTGCGTCAAGTAGCTCGCGTCACCCATTATGACCAGAACATGGCGATTCGCCGGAGAGATGTTTTTCATTTCCATTTTCAGCCGTTCCTTCTGGGTAATTGACTGCGGCTCTGACACTGCTGGCCTCGACTGACTTTTTAAAATGTCCATTTTGGCCAGGCACTTCTTCTTCAAAAGGGAGGGGACGAAGTACCCCAACATGCCCAATTTCTTCGCTTCGGGGTGGATCTGGTAGTATGAACAGAGCATCGAGCGTAGATGTTTGATTGTTTTCGCCATAGCTGCTCTAAGAAAATCAACTGATAACGCTGTCAAACTTTTTTCTGTACACAACAGGGTTACTACGGTTATTCTCTGTCAAACCAGTCATTTTGTGCACTCAGGATCTCTTCACCTAAAACGAAGCACCAAACTCCATAGAAGACGGTAAAGCCTCATCCAGCTGACACACGTAGTTTTCGGCAGCTTGCGGGTTATCTAATTGCCAGATGTTTAAGCGAGGAGAATGACTTTGTCGCGGAATGTATACCGCTGATAATTTTAAGTTCACATGCTCTGCCACTAGGTAATGATCTGAGTCGATATCAGCACCCCGTGGAGAGCTTTCCGACCATCGATGAGAATTTGGTCGATTTGGTTCAATATCCTTTGATCAGGCTATCTCCAGATGGCTCTCTGGATATCTTTGGAGAGGAAATACTTTACTATCACCAGGCCTCGGGAAACTGCAAAGATAATGACAAAGAGAATATGGGGGCCAATTAACGAACTATACAACGCTTCTCTATCGACTTGGGCATGCAACGCCTCGATCACAATGTTGATCCAAGTTCAAGACCAAGTCCAAGCCCTAATCCAAGCTCAAGTCCAGGCTCAACTCCAAGTCCAAGTCCAAATCCAAAACCAAGTCCAAGTCCTAGTCCAAGCTCAAGTCCAGGCTCAACTCCAAGTCCAAGCTCAAGTCCACGTCCACGTCCAAGTCCAAGTCCAAGTCCAAGTCCAAGTCCAAGTCCAAGTCCAGGTCCAGGTCCAGGTCCAGGTCCAAGTCCAAGTCCAAGTCCAAGTCCATGTCCAAGTCTAAGTCCAAGTCCAAGTCCTAGTCCAAGCTCAAGTCCAGGCTCAACTCCAAGTCCAAGCTCAAGCCCACGTCCACGTCCAAGTCCAAGTCCAAGTCTAAGTCCAAGTCCAAGTCCAAGTCCAAGTCCAAGTCCAAGTCCAAGTCCAAGTCCAAGTCCAAGTCCAAGTCCAAGTCCAAGTCCAAGTCCAAGTCCAAGTCCAAGTCCAAGTCCAAGTCCAAGTCCAAGTCCAAGTCCAAGTCCAAGTCCAAGTCCAAGTCCAAGTCCAAGTCCAAGTCCAAGTCCAAGTCCAAGTCCAAGTCCAAGTCCAAGTCCAAGTCCAAGTCCAAGTCCAAGTCCAAGTCCAAGTCCAAGTCCAAGTCCAAGTCCAAGTCCAAGTCCAAGTCCAAGTCCAAGTCCAAGTCCAAGTCCAAGTCCAAGTCCAAGTCCAAGTCCAAGTCCAAGTCCAAGTCCAAGTCCAAGTCCAAGTCCAAGTCCAAGTCCAAGTCCAAGTCCAAGTCCAAGTCCAAGTCCAAGTCCAAGTCCAAGTCCAAGTCCAAGTCCAAGTCCAAGTCCAAGTCCAAGTCCAAGTCCAAGTCCAAGTCCAAGTCCAAGTCCAAGTCCAAGTCCAAGTCCAAGTCCAAGTCCAAGTCCAAGTCCAAGTCCAAGTCCAAGTCCAAGTCCAAGTCCAAGTCCAAGTCCAAGTCCAAGTCCAAGTCCAAGTCCAAGTCCAAGTCCAAGTCCAAGTCCAAGTCCAAGTCCAAGTCCAAGTCCAAGTCCAAGTCCAAGTCCAAGTCCAAGTCCAAGTCCAAGTCCAAGTCCAAGTCCAAGTCCAAGTCCAAGTCCAAGTCCAAGTCCAAGTCCAAGTCCAAGTCCAAGTCCAAGTCCAAGTCCAAGTCCAAATCCAAATCCAAGTCCAAGTCCAAGTCCAAGTCCAAGTCCAAGTCTAAGTCCAAGCCCAAGTCCAAGTTCATATTCAAGTGCAAAAATAAAGTGTTTCAACTTTCAACACAAAGCTTCCAATCTTTACACTTTTTAGATGCACTGCCGAACATTTTCAGTTCAATTACTTAATATTTATATCGGTAAAACTTTGAAATAAAACCGAAAAGGACCTGAAAAAAAGTGCATTAACATGGCTTATGAGGGAGCAAACAGTTTGATCACGTGCTGGCGACACATAACCGATGTGAATCTGAAAGGCAAAGTTGATACAATTAAGCAAATTTGCGACTGAAAGTGAAACAATAATAACGCTTTTGCTTTTATGGTATAACTATTCCTTACGATAGTTTCACTATTAGCTCTGTCGCATTATGCATGGTAAGACAAATAGACCATAATCGTATGAAGTATTAAAAAATAATTAATCATAAATTACGCCTCGCAACAATTAGATACAGTTTTCGTAAGAAACCCGAGACCGAAAAGCCACATCTTTTAATAAAAATATAACCGTCTATTATAAATATCATTAGATACAGCTACATATTCAACTAGAGCCCGCGTTACAATCCTGCATTACTGCATAATTGCTCACAAATTGAGTTTTGTCATAATTATAAAGTCGTCCGTTGTGCTTTAATAGTAATCTTATTTTGTTACGGCGTTTTTCGATGATTAGGAGAAACATTGTGTTTGGTTGCTTTTTTCATTGCTTCTTTCATTGCTTTTTCATTGCAACACTGACTGCTGTATAATAACATACACAATTTTTTGTTATTTTATGCCTTTAATCAAATTTAAATATTGGTCCCACTTACCCCGGTAAAGGGTGCATGCGGGACCTATCGCCATGATTTTGCAAATTATCCTTAGATTCATTTCATGCTAATCAATAGTCCTTTTTATGTAATTAAACCTTCGATGTGCTACCATTGAAGAATTTCTGCGCTGCAAGGATTTTAAATAATCTTGCCCTGGGGTACCTAACCTAAGCTGAACAGCGATATTCCTAATTTCATAAGCCACGTCATAAAATACTTTTCATTCCTGCAAAGTGGAACCAGCCAGTCTGTCGTCCACACACAGAAATCTGAGATGCCACCGGTAGTAATGACACCTTCGACACCTCGATGCTGAACCAATGGACGGACGGCCAGCTGCCAGCTGCACTTCCTATTAAACCTTCAATCTCGTTCTGGTTGTCAGCTTGGCTTCCTCTAACTCAAATAATTCACCAAGTCGTACAACAAACGCAGCCATTCGTAATAGATATACCCTCGTAATTACTTACTGCTCCGGCGGCTACTTTTCATTTAGAGATAGCCGTTAAAACCGAAACAGTATCCGAACTTCCACGGTTCCCGAGCCGGCTGACGTGGAAAATTGTGAGCGAAATTGATTTAAATCATTAGCGATTTCATGATGGGAAAAAGTGCTATCGAAAGTGAAATGTGTGCCGATTTTGTTGAAATTTTGTGTAATTATTTCTTTTTGGAAAATTTTGGACCAATATTTTTGTGAGTCAGGGTGTTGCCAAAAATTATAATTTTTGTCATCATTTCGTTCTTTGAAGCTTAACACTTTTCATGATTACCAAAATATATTAAACATATTCACGAAGTTTCATAGTATACAGACCAAAGGGTCTCCAATTTTTATATTTGTTCCAGAAAATTGGGATTCTTTTACTTAGTATATTATTGAAACAGAAATGTATAATTATTTGTGGCAAAAATGCAATGGAGACGCATGGTGTTTAGGCTCGTTTTCCAAATCATAGCACAGAAAAGAACCAAATGCACTGAACTTTTGCTTTAGCTACGTAATCGGGTCGCACGTCAATTCTACAAACCAACCGTAAGTAATCGAATCTCACCGACTGCAAGCTCACTTTCCGACTCAAAACCGTTTCGCAAGAATGCCACCCAGCAGCAGCAGCAGCAGCAGTGCTAGCAACAGGCCTTTAAGATCACTTTTCATTTCGTGTCAGCACAAAAACGAGGATGAAAACCGCTAGTTTTGTCTCACGCGGTTTCACTTTCGATTCGCGCGTTTTTTCATGCCCTAGAACAAAACAAGGTGGAGTGGTTGATTGTGACGTTTTGATATGTGCAACAGGATGGCAGCCGCTTTAAATGGCATTAAAAAGCAGATGATTGAAGCACAATGAAAAAATAAATCGATATTTGCAACATAATAACCTGGTGGTGGTAGGTGTCAATTAATAAAGCATGTAATAAATTTACCGATCAAATAAAAATGAGTAAAGTCAAGCTATTTTCAAAAATTGCCCATTTAACCTTTCCTAGCCCATGCTACAGTTCGACTCTGACTAGAACCTCCAGCTCCAGCATCCTTCACCTGACAGAGCAATTGTTGGGGCAATAATTTACGTTCACTTTGGCCCGGATTTGCCCCGACAATTTTTTTTCTCTTTATTTCTTCGGAACCTTATAACCGATTAAGCAGACCGATTTTTATTTAATTTTTATGTATTTCGCCATGCATTAAATATTCTGCAAACCGGATAGGACCCACCCAAACGGCATACATAGCTGATGGGTGTCGGCTGCAGCGCGATTCTGAACTCGGTTGCATGCAAGGAGCGCTTGTGCACTTGCAGGAGTTACTAGGTACTGACTCTGCAAGTGGAGCGAAAAAGAAAGCAAAACGGCCAAGGTTGCAAATAGTAGCCATTTTTTGCAGAATTTAACGAACTCGTCGTTTGAAGGTTACTGTGTTGGAATACTGAAAATGTAATTGTAAGTGAGGTAAGTAGCCGATAAAAATACGACACGGAATGCAATCGGGGACCGCGTACAATTGCATTGCAAGCTATAAAACGTAATGGTAAAACCGGCGATTGGCTTATAGGTCCACTTGGAAACAAACTATGCAGCATTCTGCCAATCGTACGATATGATGTCAGATGTATCTCGTCGTCAAGAGACGAGATTGTGCGGATTGGGGTACGAAGAATGTTTTGAAAAGAGTGTTTTCGAAATCGCGGCCCTAAGCCTCCAATATGGATACTGTAATGGCAGCTAGAGCTCAAGAAGTTTTTGTGCTAACTCAACCTTTCATTAATTTCACATTCATTAGTTGGTTTTGCAGCTAGGTTTCTTAGATTTTTATTTATTTTTGGATTGTTTTACAATTCCATCTAATATGTTATTGAATCATATTGGCATGCGATGCGATAAATCCAATGTTTATAATTGGGGCAAAAAACGACCATCGAAAACGTTTTACGCTAAATTTTTGCTTAATTCGGATTCTTTTTTTTTATTCCTTTCTTGCTTTCAAGGCGATTCTGAATTCCATTTCCCTTTTCAGACTTTTCTGGTCTTTTGAAACATATTTTTTGTAACAACTGTAAGTTAAAATTCATTTTTAGCAATTTTTAGTCTCTAGGAGAGATTTTTAACTGAAGTTTTTGGAGCGTCTTAGTAGAATACGAAACCTAAAATTAAAAAAGAAGAAAACTTATCCAATTTAATTCTGCTATGTATATTTTATTCACGACAGATACGTATTTCGCAAGTAAGTCGCATTTTAGCCTGCAAGTCGTAGTCGTAGAGAAGTTTTCTTCTTTTTTTTTAATTTTAAATTTTTAACCTAATTCATGTTCTTTTTCGACCTTCAGAAGGGTTTTAAATAATTTTTAGCGTTCGGAATAAAACCTCCTTTCGAGTTTTTCTGCCATTTGGAAGCGTTATCAGGGATTTTTAACTTAATTTGAAATTATTTTCATTTGCAAACCTTTTTTGCATTTCGGAAGCAATTTTGATGCTTACTGACCTTTTCGGCGGCAATCCGCTAATCGAATCTGTGCCAAATTCCGGAGCCGTCTCCAAGTTCGTCGTACTTGGGATGCCGGTTTTCAATTGCCCCTATAACACCCGCTAGCTAAAGCTCTAGCATCCTCGTCAACAACGCTCATCCAACGGATACGAGTGTGTCTCGAAGCCGTCGCCCTCTGTCGGGGTTTCTGCTGAATATTGTTTTCGCTGATCTCTCATTCGGCATCCTTGCTCCTTAGCCAGCCCATTGTAGCCTGCCGTGTTTTAGTTGTCTTACAGTATCCGCATCTTTGTATACTTTGTATATTTCATGATTCATGCGCCTGCGCCACACTCCTTCTTCTAATATGCCACCGAAAATTGATCGCAGAGTCTTACCTACGCTCCAAAATACCAAGAGCTCGTCGGTCGCTCTCTCTCTCAACGTTCACGCTTCATGGCCGTAGAGTACCACCGGAAAAATATGCCTCCTACAGAACGCGAATTTTGTACAGAGTTCTAGGTTACGGGACCTCAGTTGACTACGTCATCCAAAGAAGGCAGCCGCTATCATCCTTTTTGTTTCAAGACTCAAATCGTTGTCACACGTTACTATGGTATCAAGGTAAATAAACTCCTCGGTCACTTCAAAAGTATCTCCATCAATTACCACCACAGGACCAACATCCGAAAGGCTACCATACGTACTGCCAACCCTAACATACTTTATTTTGGTAGAATTTATGATGCGCCCTATAATCGCAGCTTTCTTCTTAAGGTGCGCGTACGTCTATTCCACAGCTCTACGACTAACGCCAAAGATATTGATGTCGTCCGCAAATCCCAGGAGCTGAGATTTCGTAACGATGGCGATGGTACCACTTCTCAGCACGCCTGCCTTTCGTTGCAATGTTGAACAGCAACTTTGCTTCAAACCATCTAGCGTCACAAACGAGCTCGATTCTCATTCGCTATCCTGACGCTTGGTTTTGAACCTTCGAGTGTAGCATGTATCAATCTAATCAGTTTTGTTGCAAAAGCATGTTCAAGCCTAATCCGCCATTGCACATTTCGTTTAACTGAATCGTACGACGCCTTGAAGTCTATAAACAAATGGTGAGTCTGCAAATTGAATTTCTGGAACTTATCGAGGATTTGTCGCAAGGTGAACATTTGGGTCGTTGTGGAACGTACCTCTCGATAACCGTACTGGTATTCGCCAACAAAGGTTCTCTACAACGACCTCAGTTTAAGAAACAGGATGCTGGAAAGAATTTTATATGCAGAATTGAGAAGAGCAATGGTTCGATGATTGCTGCACTCGAGTCGATGGCTCTTTTTGCAAATGATGATGATGATGACAATGACAATGATGA
The DNA here is from genome assembly GCF_943734655.1 of Sabethes cyaneus. Taxonomy (NCBI): domain Eukaryota; kingdom Metazoa; phylum Arthropoda; class Insecta; order Diptera; family Culicidae; genus Sabethes; species Sabethes cyaneus. The sequence goes on from NC_071354.1 coordinate 192,305,906, forward strand.
TGTTGACAATGATAATGATGATGATGATGATGATGATGATGATGATGATGATGATGATGATGATGATGATGATGATGATGATGATGATGATGATGATGATGATGATGATGATGATGATGATGATGATGATGATGATGATGATGATGATGATGATGATGATGATGATGATGATGATGATGATGATGATGATGATGATGATGATGATGATGATGATGATGATGATGATGATGATGATGATGATGATGATGATGATGATGATGATGATGATGATGATGATGATGATGATGATGATGATGATGATGATGATGATGATGATGATGATGATGATGATGATGATGATGATGATGATGATGATGATGATGATGATGATGATGATGATGATGATGATGATGATGATGATGATGATGATGATGATGATGATGATGATGATGATGATGATGATGATGATGATGATGATGATGATGATGATGATGATGATGATGATGATGATGATGATGATGATGATGATGATGATGATGATGATGATGATCCAGTACCATGACCGCATTTCAAGTTCAAGACTGAAAACATTAAAATTGCTTGTTTTCATATGGTGAACATTCTTAACGATCCATTGTTTTTATAGTTACTTGACGGATAACCATAAAACTAATATATTCAATATACCAGGCAACAGTTGTGATACGGTAAGAGACCATTTCACAAATGGTTCTAGATTGGAAAATAGACGATAATATTTATGATAGAATAGTAAGCGTTGACTTGTACTATGTTATAGTTAGTTCACAATATAATTGTCGTTCAACCTGATCAGTCGCACTTTTACTTTGCTATCAGGTTATGGGCCCAGCATAAGTAAATTTCTATAGTAACGGCTGATCAACAAGTCGAAGAAAATTTTTCAAGTCGAAGAAAATTTTTTCACTTCAAGAAGAAAAGAAATGTTCCGGGAAGTAAGAAATCGAACCAGGCATTCTACCGGCGGCAATGAAGACGGAAATTCAGCTAGGACCGGCGGAAATGGTGGCGGAAGAACATTAAATGGCAGTATTCAATCCGAATCCAGTAGCGGCAATCGATCCGAAAGCGGGCATGCGGATGGCGTAACGCGACTTCAAGGTGGTGGTTCATCCCTGCTACAGATGGATAAATTGAAAGGCCGTGAAAATTATGTATCGTGGGCATTTGCTATGCGAATGGTCATGATTCGTGAGGGTACGTGGCGTGCCGTGGATCCTCCAGAAAACAGCCAGATAAGCGAAGACCTTTCAGAACGGGCACTAGCAACGATTTGCCTAAGTATCGAGTCATACAATTACAGTTTGGTACAGAAGGCGAAAACGGCTACGGAAGCATGGAACAGCTTGAAGACGGCATTCCAGGAGTGCGGCAGGTATCGCAAGATCAATTTGCTACGGAAGCTGACTCGTTTGGAACTCGAAGATTGCTCGTCAGTGGAGGAGTACGTGGATGAAATAATGTCTGCTAGTCATAAACTCGACGAAATCGGATTCAAGTTAGATGACGAATGGCTCTCATTGATTTTGTTAATGGGTCTACCAGAACGATATGAACCCATGATCATGGGCATGGACGCATCAGGAGTTAATTTGACGGCAGATATAGTCAAGTCAAAAATATTGCAGGACGTGACGCTAGAACGCAGTGGTGGTGCTTCTGGAAATTCATCTGGGGCGTTACTAACAGGCAATAACAAGAGCCAATCGAAGAAGAAGGACAAATCGAACGTAAAATGCTTCAAGTGCGACAAACTTGGTCATTATGCATCGGAGTGTCGACAGAAATCTAAGGTGAACGGAAATTCTGGTCGGCATAAGCAGGCGGCTTTGCTGGCATGGCATGATGCAGCTCATCGAATGGAAGACTGGATTCTAGACTCAGGAGCTGGACGTCACATGTGTCGATCTAGAGGAGTATTAGAAGAAGCAGAGTCAACATCCGAATCGATATACGTGGCCAATGCAGTGGAAATCCCGGTGGAAGCGGTTGGAAACGTGAAACTGGTCGCCAACGTTGAAGGAGCGTTTACCGATTTAAACATTTCCAATGTTTTATGTGTTCCTGAGCTTGCTATCAATCTTCTGTCTGTCAGTGAAATATGCAGGAAAGGTTACCGAATTACGTTTACTGACAAATCGTGTGAGGTGGTGAATGAATCCACAGGAGATATAATCGCCGTTGGACAAGTAGAGGATGGACTGTACAAATTGGACCTCAGTTCACGAAACGTGGTGTGTGCTACCAAATCAAGCAGTGATATTCAGCTATGGCATCGGCGATTAGGGCACCTCAACATTGATAGCATCAAACGGTTGACTACGATGGTAACTGGTGTCAAAATTGATAAATTTTATATGCCTAGCTGTGAGTCTTGTGCAGCAGGCAAACATCGAAAACTTCCATTCAGGTCAAGCGGATTTCGAGCAAAGGATGCCTTGGAATTAATCCATTCGGACCTGTGTGGGCCTATGGAAAAGTCATCATTGGGTGGCAGCAGATATTGGATCACCTTCATCGATGATGCAACAAATATGACGTTTGCATATTTCCTCAAATCCAAGGCGGCTGCGTTCAGTGTTTTTCAAGAGTTTAAGGCTTATGTTGAAAACCAAACGGGAAGAAGGATAAAATGTCTAAGGACAGACAATGGGACGGAATACGACTCGAAACAATTCCAGGATTTTCTGAAGAAAAGCGGAATACGACACGAGAGGACAGTACCGTATAACCCAGAGCAGAACGGGACATCGGAAAGGATGAACCGTACAATTGAGGAGAAGGCACGATGTTTACTGTACGATGCGGGACTCGATAAGCGTTTTTGGGCAGAGGCGGCATCTACAGCAGTTTATTTGATTAACCGGATTCCGAGCAAGGGACGTTCTACTACACCTTTGGAATTATTTTATGGCAAGAAACCAAATTTATCTCATCTTCGAGTGTTTGGGTCTAAGGTAATGGCTTACGTACCCAAGGCAAAAAGGAAGAAGTGGGACGTGAAGTCAATTCCGTGCATTCTGGTTGGATATGCGGAAAACTCCAAAGGCTACAGAGTGTTCAATTCATCAAAAGGAGAAGTCTTCGTCAGCCGAGATGTCATAGTGCTAAGTGAAGAGGATTTAAATCAATGTTCGGAAACCGAAAATGTACCATACATCGTGGATGATGGTATGTGTTCAAACAGTACTGAAGAAGATAAACCTAGAAACAATGAAAGTGTAGAGGTCAACGATGAGATTCAACCGAAAGAATGTGTTACTCAAGAGGATCCGTGTTCATCTCAACCGTCTGCGCTCCCTTCGCATCTAACTCGAGAAAGTTTGCAACCTACAACGAGGCGCAGCGAGAGGGAGCGCCGTTTCAAAGGCAAGTATTCTGATTTTAAGGTCACATACAGTGTCCTCCCTCAGAATCTTGTCTCTTCACAGGATAGTTGCAGTCCAGTGCGGCGATGTCATCAGGTTACTACGAACGCTGCGCTCCCGTCACACTTCAAAGAAGAAGATGTTGAACTGCAACAAATTTCTGGGCACAGTGACTGGGGGCGCTCAGTCAGAGGCAAGTTTGAATCAGCACACCTAAGCGATAACAATCTGTCGCAGTCATATTTTTCAGAGAATCAGACTGTACCAGAAACCGTTCAAGAAGTGCTAGAGCGACCCGATCGCAGTGAGTGGATCGAAGCAATGGAGAATGAATTCCATGCGCTGATGGATAACAAAACGTGGCGTCTAGTCGACCTACCCGCAGGACGGAAAGCTTTGAGGAATAAGTGGGTGTTTAAGGTGAAAACAAATCTAGATGGTTCTGTTGAACGATACAAGGCTCGGCTTGTGATTAAGGGTTATTCGCAAGTGAAAGGTGTGGACTTTCAAGAAACCTATTCGCCTGTCGTTCGTTACGCAACCGTACGTTATCTTCTGGCATTAGTGGCCAAGCTCGATCTGGTTGTGCATCAGATGGATGCCGTAACTGCATTCTTGCAGGGCGATCTCGGTGAGGAAGAGATCTTCATGGAGCAACCAGAAGGATTCTGTGATGACCAAGCACCGACGAAAGTGTGCAAGTTGCAGAAAGCGCTTTACGGTCTTAAGCAGGCCAGCAGAGTCTGGAATCAAAAATTGGATACGAAACTTAAGAGCATGAAATTCAAGAGGTCACAATATGATACATGCGTCTATCACCAAGTTGTCGAAGGAAAACTAGTCATCGTTGCAATTTACGTCGACGATTTCTTGATTATTTCTGATGATCAGCAGTTGGTGAACCGGATTAAACAGCAGTTGTGCGTGGATTTCGAAATGAAAGACTTGGGACCAGCCAAGCAGGTACTCGGACTAAGAGTTAGCAGATCAAATGGGGATATCACGATTGATCAAGAACAATACATCGATGAATTGTTATCTAAATTTCATTTGACCGATTGTAACGTTGCGCAGACTCCACTGGATATGAACCAGCGTCTAACTAAGGAAATGTGTCCAACGAATGAAGACGAACGGGAAAAGATGAGGAACATTCCGTACAAAGAGCTTGTTGGTGGACTTCAATTTATTGCGCAATGTACAAGACCGGATATTACTCATGCGGTCAGCTTGGTCAGCAGCTACTGCAGCAACCCTGGACCAGCCCATTGGATTGCAGCTAAAAGAATTCTTCGGTATTTGAAGGGTACAAAACACGAAAAGCTGAAGTATTCACAAAACAAAGATAGCAATTTCTATGGCTACAGCGATGCAGACTGGGGAAATGATCCAGACACTCGACGGACTGTCAGTGGATATGTTTTCCTGCAGAATGGTGGAGCAGTCAGTTGGAATTCGAAAAGGCAACCCACTGTTGCACTTTCTACTACCGAAGCTGAGTACATGGCTTTATCGACAGCGACACAGGAAGCAATGTGGTGGAGAGAATTTCTTTTCGAGCTTCATGGGACTAATCAAGCAATAGTAATCAAATGTGATAACAAAAGTGCAATTAGTTTGGCGGAGCGTGATGTAGGCTACTCGGCACGAAGCAAACACATCGATATTAGACATCATTACGTCCGTGAACAAGTCGAAAGGAAATTGATTAAACTAGAGTATGTTGCATCAAATCTCCAAGCGGCGGATATCCTTACCAAATCTTTAGCTAGTCCGAAGCAAAATGAAGACAGAAAGATACTTGGGGTATCCTAGTTTAACGCTTAAGGGGGGATGATAGAATAGTAAGCGTTGACTTGTACTATGTTATAGTTAGTTCACAATATAATTGTCGTTCAACCTGATCAGTCGCACTTTTACTTTGCTATCAATTTATGGTTAGAGTATAGTTCCAATTAATGCGGGAAGGTTCTGTACACTTTCCATGGATGCATAGTTGATGTAAAAACCAATTTCACCAAAATCTATTTTTTCGTTGCAACACATGCTTTACTATATGATACACAAAATACACATAAAAATAAACATGTTTTGTTTGAAAAGATCGCAGCAATAATGGAAAAACCATTTGACGTAAGTGCCACTTCTATGCAATAATGACGTCTCTCCCTACAGTTTGCAATCCATACAAAGAAACATCCACAATTGAACAAATTTTCGGTTCTATACTGCCTGTGTATTACCTTAGAATTCGTGAAGTCATAACTATCAACAGGTTAACTCTTGAATTAGAATTCTTAATACTAACCCTTCTAAGGTATTCATCATTTTTAGCATCCGAAAATTTGCTAAAATGGCTGTAACTTTTTTATCTTTCAATATTTTTTCACTAAGTTTGGGAATCCTCCCGTAAATATTTTCTACTTTCATAATATCTACAACTCATAGCCATATGTCACATGGTTCCGGATTTGTTCCGCTGTTTCTTGGGGGACCGCGACATAGGTTTTTTAGATAATGTCGCTAAATATTTGAAAGTTGTTGGAAATATGCTGATTTTTTTGAATAAATCATCGACTGTGGTCACGTCAGTTACTTTGCTGTAGTTACAAGCCGTGTGAGCGCCTTGTGGTTCCGGGAGGATACTGGGAATCCGGAACCGTTTCCGAGGGGATACTGAAATGTTTGTTTAATGGAACCGGTTTCGGATTCCCAGTGTCATCCCATACAGTAACAGTATCTGGCTGCAGTTTCTTTTGTACGAAAACCCACTTTTTCTTTATGTCTTCCTCAGATTTGACATCCTTGGGATGCTTCCGCAGTGCCTTCTTCATAATAGCCCAGTATTTTTCGATGGATCTTAGGTCCGTTGCGTTGGGGGGTTCATGTCCTTGCGCACGAAAGCGACTCTGTTGGCTTAGTATCACTCCAGGACATTGAATAGTGGCTCGAAGCTAGATCCGGCCAGAAGATCATCGGGCCCTCGTGTTGCTACGACAGAGGAAGCAGACGTTTCTGTAGACACTCCTTGAGATAGATCTGTCCGTTTATAGTCCCGGTAGTCAAGAGCGGCGCACTCCGTTTGCCACATGAGCAGATTGCTTTTCAAATCATGTATTTCTTGGAAGCTGCCGGAAGTCGCCTTGAAGTAAGTTTCATCATCCATGATGAGACAATGAGGCTTCGTCAGCATCTGGATGCACAGTTTCCAGGCGCGTGTCTTTCCCACCGTATTTTGCCGTTCGTCACGATTTGAAGCTTTCTGCACTTTGTATGTATGCAGTCCCTCCCGATCCTTGGCTCTCTGAACGAAAGACTTGGACAGATTTAACTTTTTGACCACATTGGGATTGCGTTTAAACGGTTTCACGATACGCTTGTAATCCTAATCACTTATAGAACATCCATTCTGACCGCATTTCTCCTTCCGTTCGATGCTCAGAGTTTCGTAGTAACGTTTAATCACAAAACTCACCGTTGACTACACGATTCAGAGTTGTTTTCCGATGTCCCGATGAGAGAGTTAAGGATTTTCCCGATGCTTGCGCGAAATCGTATCGCGACATTTCTTTTCGGGTGACACCATTCTTTCCAATTTTCGCACACGGTTGACATCGATAAAAATATCAGTGTAAACAACACACTCTAAACTACGACTACCCAAATTTTCAAGAGAAAATACCCAATGGGTAATTTCCTACAACGTTTTTTCCGTGATGCAATTTGATATGGGACACCTTTTATTTCAAAAGATCTAAATAACGGTCGCAGTGGTACAAGGCTTCTACGAAAAATAGCCATTAAAAAGTTGGTACAGACGTTGTACGTGATCTTATTAGTAGTGTTATCTTCCTCTATTCATGCATTTGAATATGGTACCTAAGTAGCACACTTTATAGATCCATTTAGTTGAAGCAACCGGATTACGACTAAAATTAGTCATAATTCGATTACCACAGCTATTTTGTAACAATCGTGCTAGTAGGGTATTGAATAAAACAAACATGTTTTGTTTTAATTATTGAAAGCTTGACCATACTCAGTTGAATGGCTGAATTTTGTCGAATCTTTTCTTGTGATGCATGTGATGTGATGTGATGTGATGCACATCCTTAATTTAAGCTCTTTGTTCATGCGATTCGTATTACACCTTGTAATTTGATTTCCAAATTTACTTGAATTTATTTAACTCAGTATTGAAAATCAGAACATTATTCAAATATTTGAGTCGTTCCAAATTATAGTGGTCTATTGACCATTCAGTAGATTTTATAGCGACGCAAGTGTACAAAAAACTCTATAAAAAATCTATTCAATTATTTTCAATATTTTAATATTGTTTGAATATTGTTCTACAATTGATGAATGGGCGCTAGGGGAAAGTAATGAAAAGTTTTTGAATGGAGGGCTACCCAACGAGACGTTGGTAGTAATTTAGTAGTGCTAGTTTAATAAACACGTCAAAAATGATGGGTGTTTCACAACCGGAACCGTTTCACAACAGAGGACAATCCCCGACATCTATACAAAAAGAAACGTTCTACACAAAAATCTCATTTTTGAATAAAATGGTCAATAGACCACTATAACGGCTCATTTAATGACATGACAAGTAAAAGTGAGTAATCAGGTATCAGGTATCAGCATCTTTGGCTCGAGAAGCACGTTCCTCACAATCATGTGGAAGATTTGTGCCTTGCCCATCTTGCCCGTGTCATCATTTACCTGATGAGGACGGGAAGGAAAACAGGAGGAATAGGAAGGGGTGGATGAGGAATTTGGACAAACACAAACATATATATACCGAGAGATTTTTGTACCCCCGAGGGGATACTGCAATCCTTGGTAGTTAACTTATCAAAAGTACACCCCCTGGGGGGTATACTCATGATAAATAAGAGCTTATAGCTCAATACCGCTTTCGGTAAGGAACATCAAAATGTCTCGTAATTTTAGTTTCCTAAAATCCGATTCATTTAAGACGTAGGATCCAAAGATCCTATGACGCAATTGTGCTACTGCAGGACAGTTGCAAATTACGTGATATGGTGTACCGTAGTCGGATTCACATAAATTACAATGAAACGATTCAGCTCGCTGAATCGTAGCCATATGATAATTTAGTCTGCAGTGACCAGTCAGTGATCTGACAAGAATACTGCAATTTACCTTTGAGTGTTGCAAAAGAAATTTCGCAACCTTCTCACAAGGCTTAACAATGAAACTTTTCGTTTGACGACAAGTTTCAAGATTTTCCCAATAACGTACATGTTCAGATGAAAACCAAGATCGAATCTTTTGTTTTATCCAACATGCCGCAATTGGTAAAGCAGGTTCCGGTCCGAAAACCGACTTTTCTGCTCCAGATCTTGCTAGTTCATCAGCCCATTCATTTCCGGTTATACCAGAATGGCCAGGAACCCAAACCAGATGAACGGCATTTAGAATGCTTAGTTCTTCTAATTGGGTGTAGCAGGCGATGACTGTTTTAGATTTAGAATTAGCCGCACAAAGGGCTTTTATAGCGGCTTGACTGTCAGAACAGAAGTAGATAATCTTGCCTATCAGTTCTTTCTGAAGTGCTAACTGAGCTCCGCACATAATTGCAAAGATTTCAGCTTGAAAAACGGTGCAGTAACTACCCAACGAATAGGATTCCTCCAACTCTAGCTCACGGCAGTAAACACCAGCACCCGCGCGACCTTCGTACAAGGAACCATCGGTATAACAAACCACATAGTCGGAGATTTTCCTTTCCATGTAGCCTGACATCCAATCCTCTCTAGGAGGAAAGTCACTTGAGAAAGTCCTATACGGGAAAGTACGCATGAGCGTTACATCGCTAGGAGCAAGGGCAAACTTGTCCTCAGCAACAATTTGCGACCACAATCGAGTATGACCAGTGGAACCGTCCACAGACTGCCAAAGGCCAATCGCGTGTAGTCGATAAGCACATATTAGTGCCTCTTGCTTCAGGTGGAAGTGTAGAGGTTTAATATTGAAAATAGCTTCTAGGGCGGCAGTAGGAGTTGTAGTAAATGCACCAGACATTGCCATTAAACACATCCTTTGAAGATGGTTTAGCTTTGTCTGGACAGTCACAACTTCCCCTCTCTGCCACCATACAAGACAACCATACGCCAGTATTGGTCTGACAACGACCGTGTATAACCAGTGTATGTATTTGGGTTTAAGCCCCCAAGAGTTGCCAATTGCTCGTCTACATTGCCCAAAGGCCATGCACGCTTTTTTAATTCGGAAATCAATATTTGTGGACCAGTCAAGCTTGGAGTTGAGGATCAACCCCACGTACTTCACTTCGTTCACAACATCAACATCCGAATCGTAAAAGCGCAGAGCGCGAGCTCCATTGGTATTTCTACGTCTTGAAAATAAGACGATAGATGTTTTGCTCGGATTTACCGAAAGTGCAGTTTCTCGGCACCACGTTTCTACGACACGTAGTGCCTGCTGCATTAAGTCAAATAATGTGCTTATGCACTTTCCAACTACTAGGATGAGATAGTCATCCGCAAAACCATATGACGGATAGCCTAGACCATTGAGTTTCCTCAATAGGCCGTCCGCCACAAGGTTCCATAAAAGAGGCGAGAGAACGCCACCTTGTGGACATCCACAAACACTTTGCTTCCAAATGCTTGCTTGCCGTAAGGACGAAAAAAGCAATCGGTTACTAAGCATTTGTTCTATCCACTTTATGATTATTGAAGGCACATTATGATAACGAGCAGCCTCCAAAATGGAAGCGAAAGATACGTTATCAAACGCGCCTTCAATATCCAAAAAAGTTCCTAAGCAAGATTCCTTTTGTGAAAAAGCAACCTCAATTTTATCCACCACATCATGTAATAAAGTGGTTGTAGACTTGCCACTTTGATAAGCATGCTGTGCTGAATGAAGAGGAACTTCTACTAAGCTTGTTTCGCGGATGTGGTGATCAACAATCCGCTCAAGTGATTTAAGCAAGAAAGACGTTAGACTGATTGGTCTAAAACTTTTTGCTTGCTCGTATGTCGCGCGTCCACCTTTAGGAATAAACTTGATGGTTATTTCACGCCATTGAGTTGGGATGTACCCAATAGCAATACTACACACAAACATCCTTCTCAGAATGTGTTTGAAGTACTTGAATCCTTTTTGCAGTAGAATAGGGTATATTCCATCTGTTCCAGGAGATTTGGATGGAGAGAAGCTGTTCACGGCCCACTCAATCGCTTCAGTTGTGACAAGTCTCCGAGCAAAAGCCCATGAGTCTAAGCCACCTAAAACGATTTCTGGATCGTTTCGAACTTCAGGTTCCACACAGCCCGGAAAGTGACTATAAAAGAGACATTCCAGGATTTCATTGTCATTCGAACAGTATTCACCGTTCGAACTTCGAATGTTATTAACCTGATAATCTTTCGATTTTGACAGTATTTTATTAAGTCGACTTGCCTCGCCGAAACTGGAAACGTTGCTACAGAACCTGTGCCAGCTCGTGCGTGCTGAAGATCGTAGAGCCTTTGCATAGGCTTTCCGGGCCTGCTTGAAAGGCTCCACGCCATCCCTCCGACGTCTATTCCAGGCTCTCCTGCATCGTTTCTTTAGTTCCGCGAGATGAGAGTTCCACCACGGTGTTCCTCTAGTCGTTTTAATAGTTTTTAGCGGGCAAGCTACTTCAAAAGCTTCCGCAATAAAAGATGTTGTGACATCTACAGCCACATCCAAGTCGATCGATGACTCAATCGTCGGTTCGAATCCTTGAAATTTCGTCGCCAGTTCCTCCTCAAAGAGTTCCCAGTCAGAAAATCTCGGATTGCGAAATGTTGCAGCGTTCAAGGAGACACCCAAATGATCAAAATATATAAAGCAATGATCAGATATTGGTGTCTCATTTGAAACATGCCATTGTGCCAACTCATGACTGATCCTGTTAGAGCAGAGTGTTATATCTAACACTTCCTCTCTACCAGCTCGTATGAAAGTTGGACAATTGCCAATGTTGAGTATTCCAAGGTTGGTACTACTCAAATATTCCATCAAATCAGAGCCTCTCAGATTGATATCCGAGCTGCCCCAAATGATGTGATGGGCATTGGCATCACTGCCTACAATGAGCGGAAGCCCATTAGATTGGCAGTATCTCACCACATTTCTGAAATCGTCGCTGGGAGACGGTTCATCGTGTGGTAAGTATGCAGAACAGTAGACATAGCGCCTATGGACATCATCCACGACGAGTTCTACTGTGACTGCACAAATATCTCGAGTAGTCAACTCAGAGATAAGGCATGCACTTATTGACCTATGCAACAATATGCATGCCCTGGGCATGAAACGAGGATTTGTCATACCAGTTTTGCTGAAAACAGCAAAGTTCTGGTTTCCAATATCCGTCGAATGAAAGTACCCCTTGCGAAAATATGGCTCCTGAACCAATGCGATGGTGACAGAGCCATTAAAAAGTTTTTCGCATAAATACAAATTTGCTGCCCGTTTGTGTTGAAGATTTATTTGTGCGACTCTAACTATTTGACTAGCGCAGTGTATGCACAAACAATCTCCAACACAGATCAGACAGCAAATTGTAAGCGAAGCCAATTAAGTTGGCCAGAACGCACTTGGCGTAAAACCCATAAGGGAAATTGGGCAGGACTACTATGCTGTTCCCACGAAACGCAAGGGACAACAAAGATCGACCTTACCAGAGCCCCGCATGGCACAGTAGGGGCAAGATGCCCAAAGCACTCCGTTCGCGACTGGCATGTTTTCACCCCTCCAGCCATTCAGTCATCGGCACGGAGGTAGACCTTGACTTAGGGGCACCTAATTTGCCGACTCCCGGCAAGATCAGGTCCCGTGGCTCAATTTTTGCCCAAACGTACAATTCGGCACCAACCGCCAAAGGGCGTAAGTGCAGATTGTGTAAAACAGACCGATTAAGAGTCTCTCTCTCTGTGCTAAGCCAGCTGAGAAAATAACTCTCTCCCGGTGTGCTCACATCCCGCAGCCGCGCCCTCCGAAAATCCTGCGCCGAACTGCATGATTAGGTAGCCGGAAACCACACGGCGAGTGTTCCACCTTCTCTGTCTGCATACGACAACCAAAGTTGCGTACCACCAGGTGCGCAACTTTGGCTACCGTACCCCAGCCGGCACCTCGTGGAGGTAGAGATAGGAGTTAGAAAACAGAGGTGATATATTTGCACATGTTCACTCATTTGCCAGCCAAAAGTAGTGCTAGTTTAATAAACACGTCAAAAATGATGGGTGTTTCACAACCGGAACCGTTTCACAACAGAGGACAATCCCCGACATCTATACAAAAAGAAACGTTCTACACAAAAATCTCATTTTTGAATAAAATGGTCAATAGACCACTATAACGGCTCATTTAATGACATGACAAGTAAAAGTGAGTAAACATCACATTAAGAAAGAATTGAATCCGCACTTAAGCAAATACACGACCAACCGATAGAATTCAAACATGATGACAAGGTGTCAAAAATCAATCCATCAATTTTATAAGCTGCTCCTGTCAACCGGACACTATCTTTCACGAGAAAATCTGTGCCTAACAAATGAAACAGCTCAACAATGAATTAAATTTCAATAAGAACATAAGCATGGAATGTGACCTTCGATTTCCGCCAGCATCTTTTTTCTGTCCTGCATTCGGCGTTCGACTTTAGACACTTTAGCGTCCCGTTGTCGCTTACACCGTTATCAAAAGCAAGTCACGAATCAGCTGGGTGACAAGCAGACTGCGCCATATTCTAAATACACATCAATCAGCAACGCTGACATCGCAATCACGTCGCCGTCGTCGTCGTCGGCCAGCAAAGGACGCCGACTGAAATGACCTAAAAAAAGGAAACAATAAATTAGCATCAGGCCCTGTGATTATTTGCCACAATCAGCCATCAATCTAAATCGATTATCGAAAGTCCTAATCAACAGTTAACCGTTCGCGAGCGCTGCGAGTCTCTTGAGTGCCAAACAACTGAAGGATACAAACGTCGTCGCAGCCGCTTCAACTTGGTAGTAGGTACCTACCACCATTCACTTATTATCATTCCAGTAGAATATGCCTGGTTGTCGCTCCTTCCAAATCATGACGACGCGCACACCAAACGACAACGATTGCTTAAGAAGTTCTCGCTCGTTTCCACCCTCGGTGCGGTGGTGCGGTGGTACCGTTCGCTGAGAACTGGGTGGACTGAGCAACTCCAACCGCCCGACCATCCCCAACCGAGTAGGCAGCAACCCCTTGTAGGCTGTTGGACTTCGACACCCCATTCAAGTGCCTAGTGGACCAGCAGCCCTCCCAATAAAACAACCAACCCGTCGCAGCCTACTTAAGCTCTTAAGGCTCACTCGGTTTAGACAGATTCTGTTCAAGAAGTACAGAAGCGCACCTAGGAATTAACCGTGCTGGTACCTACCTGTTAGCTTCACTAGAGGTCCCAGAAGCTGCAAAATGTAGCACGACAATCAAAAGCAGGCTTATTAGTTCGGCCGACTCCGCCAATCCTACGTGCGGCACTGCAAACGGCTTAACCGGGTTGGTGTGACATAGATATTGCATTCCAATCATTGGCGTACGTTTACTTTTTGTCCCCTCACGACAACGACGGCGATTACGACGACGACAACGACGACGACGGTTCACCTTCACAGAACTAATGCATATGATTGCCTGAAAACCTGCGCCTGGTAAGCACTCAGATCATGGCAGATATGAGCAACTGTAGCTTTTCAAATATATTTCACAAATGAAATATCGCCATGGTCGATTAAAAAATTTGAATATCGTTAATGTTACAGACGAATGTGGCATAATAATGTAACAGCAATCCAGTATGAATATGCTCAAGTCCACAACATCACGTAGAAATGGGCTTTGAAAATTTGATTATGCCATACGTTAAGGTATTAAATGGCACCACCCGCTTGGTACGCCCTTCGCCAAATCTGCAGGTACCTAGGTGCAACAGGAAATGGAGCCCGTGAAAGCCGGCTTCGATTAATGGCGCGGTAAATGCATTGTGAAATCCTCTTAGTATCCTTCATCGGCAGCATCCCGGCAGCATCATCCCGAGTGGCATTGACCTAAAAAGTGGCAACCGCTAGACCCCGAAAGTATTGGCATGCGCACTTGCCTCCTGGTTGCTGGGAACTTTTTGCGCTTTTTGTTTGTAAAATTTTCCACGCAAACAACTGTTCCGGCAAGAAGGTCCATGGTGGTGTTTTTAGTGGTGGGATTATTTGGGAGGTTGAACCAATTTGAAGTTTGGACGATGGCTGTATCGAGCAAAATATAATGTATGGGCAGTATTTTCAACTAAATTAACATTGTTTTTCATTCTTTATTAGTGCGAAATTGGTTAAATGTCAACAAAAGGTGTTAATTTGATTGCTATGCAAAAAACTTTAAAATACGAACGTAACATAAAGCAGGTTAGAACATTAACAAAAAAACTGAAAACAGTAGTTCTGTGAGTTTTTTTTCTTATTTCTTCAAAATTATAGGTTCCAATAAATAAATAGGCTGTATGAATGCAGCATTCTGCATAATTTCACAAATTTCGGAATTTAAATTAAATAAACGTCATAATAGGATATCGAACAGTGTCACAGAGTAGCGTAATTATACTATATTGAAATTTTATGACGAATAACTCTGCCGAGGAAAATATGGACATATGTTGAAAACTTGCTGTTATATTCATGATTTTTTTAAGGCGGAACAAAACTTCTTTTTGCCATTTTTAAATTTGAGCAGTTCCACGAGAAAGATGTAAATGATAAAACTAGAACTGCATGGTGAATGACCAATTCTCGGGTAATTTTTCAAATAGACCTATGTGACCTATCTTCCGCTGTTTACGGCGATACTAATGCATTTTATCACATCAGCTTTGCATGAATCGGTTGCCGGAGTTACTAGTTATCTAAATGTTTTGAAAATTTTCTTTTCTTTGCATTTCTGAAGCCGCATTTATTTGTGGATTCATGAAGAGGAAACGCGAAGAGAATCTCTCATTGTCACATAGGTCTATTTGAAAAATTACCCGAGAATTGGTAAAAACCACAATAAAAATAAAACAAAAATAGGACTATTTATACTAAATGTTATTCACGTTTCTGATAGGAGAAAATATAAACCTTGCACAGAGCTAGGCACCATTTATATTTGAGAATCATTTTTGAAAAGGGTGTATTTATTTGATTAGATATGTATTATGTTTCAAAAGCTTGCATCAAAATCAAATGTAAATTTTTAAAATACATACGCGTAACGCGTTGTCCAAAATAAACTAATTACCCTACGTTTGTGTGCTTGTTTGCATGTTCCGCCATAACTCTAGAACGCTTTGACTCTTCTGCACCCAATTGGGCATACATATTCCTTGATATAAGGTAATCAGCACTGGGGTTGACAAAATGGGGGGTTCCGACAAGGAAGGAGGTCCAAATAAGTAGAATGAGTTGCGTTTCTCTTGCAATTAGAGTGATAGTAGTTGTACAAGTGGCTACTGGGAACGCAGGAGACAACTAGGGTACTAGGGAGGTTTATATTGTAAATATAATTTGAATACGTATTTCTTGAATTTTCAGCGGTGGCCCTAACTATACAACATGGCCCGATTTTGACAACACATTTTGTCTTCACGGAAATGCTTAGAACGTGCATTATTTGTGTCCAAGCATTCAGGTTGAGATTTCTAAGAAATATACCTTATTCTTAGACCTTTGCAATGATGTATGTATTTAGATTTCTGAAATTCCTTTTGAAACGGAAATTTGGGCGATTGCCAAATCGTGGCCCAACCACGAAGACATTCCTCAAAAATATTCTAATCTCTAATTCTAAACTTACCGTAAGTGGTGCGTAGCAATACAAAATGGCGAGCTCATCAAAATTGATCTTATCGTGGTTGCTTGTCAAATCGCAAGAAATCTCATAGTTTTATAGAGCTATTAAAAAGGTTAAACCCTGATCAAACAGATTTATTGCTGCTATCATAAAGGATACCAAAGTTCAACACCAAAATCAATTTTTATGCGACGCTATGTTCCTGTATTTTGTTTAGCTCGCAAACAAAAATTCATCAAAGCAAAGTGTTGCAGAAAGAAAGTTATTAGCAATTGGTTTTCCTGCCACAGGTAGCAACTAAAATGATTTTGCTAGAAATCGAGATTTACTAACTGAATATTTCTGAATATACTTATTTTTTTAAAACAACCAGTTTTCGAAAATTGCAAAATTTCAGTGGCGCGTTGATTTTATCCAAAATTCATTATTTACTCTCTGGGATATTTTATTATGGTTGCTATAAACCAAATCGTTCAAAATAATCTGACACTAACACCTTAACTTTTCTGCTGACGGATGTATTTTCAAGTTGCTAAAGCTGGCGAAATGATTAAGCTTTTACCAGAGTGAAAAGCGAAAAGCTTTATTAAATTATGACGGTGGCAGTCAAGCAGCAAAAGCTTAATTGGCTTTATTGCTGCTTTCAGCAAAGCGTGATGCGACTACTTGAGCTTATAACCTGGTTCTTATAGAGGTTATAATAACATTCAGAGGAGTGAGGCACTTGGTCAGAAAGCAGCTTTGAAGCGGTCATCAGAAAGTTCTGGCGGAGCTCATAGTTTTATTGGCGGTTTAATGAAATTGGTCATGAAAACCACTGTACGAACGTAATAAAACTTAGAATTGTCGCTTGGGTAGAGCCTGTTGCATTCTTTCCGAAACGACACTATCGAATTTTTCACTCACCATGATGGCAAGGTCATCTACAAAGTCGACAACTTCGAAACCTTCAGCTTGTAGACTCCTAAGTAGATCATCTACAACTAAAGACCATGTTGTAGACTAGGATGAAACTAGCTCACCGTGCCACTTGAACCGCGAAAAATCCCCAACGAGAAAAGTGCTCCAGCTCACTAGCAGATCGAGATTCGGGGCCAAATTTTAATTAAATAATTCTGAGTTTGTGGCCACTAATCGAATGCTTGCAATCAGGGTATGAAATGGGGAAGGCAAATGAGGAGCGTTCAATATAGCTCTAGCCATCCCAAGCTTCTACCTAGCGCTTCCACGTGACCATACCTGGTAATGCTCTATTGAGTAGCCAAGCTAGGAGGTGCGATGTTGGGTGGTTCCCGGCTGTCTGATCTCAAAACCGCGGTTTTAGGCAGACGGCGGAGCCACACGGCCTAGCTAATAGGTAAGCCTAATAAATTTATTTTAATTATTTTTTTTTGTTTTAGCTTATGAAGCATCTCCTGCTATATAGTAAAAACTTTGGCCAAAACGAGTTTCAATACTGCAGATGGATACCAGAATGAAAAATTAAATCAACTATTAGAAGCACCTATGGAACCTCAAAGGATGCACTCTATTCCATACGAAGGACTGCTGGTGAGATTGTTCTATTTTTACCAATATATACCACATTTCATCTTAATATCATATTATTAACAGTATTATTATTGATATCATAAATGTGGAAGGCTGGATGATGAAGTGGATTGCCAACCTGAATCCTTAAGGTCTGAAGTAAATACACTTCTCAAGTCAAAACAAACAAATCATCTCGTGGGTTAAAGCTGGTACAGCGAAATTGATTATTACATGGAAGGATCCTAATGCTGGAAGGCGACTCTTATAACCCCGGAATGCGCACAAGTGCCTCCCTTTTGGCCCTTCTGTAACAGCATTAGTGTGAAATTCATTTGATAATCAAATTTGGATCTACTGTAATTTTTCCCATATACATTGGCAAGTCCTTGAAATGATGGTGGCTTTCCCCTACTACTACTACTACTACTACTACTACTACTACTACTACTACTACTACTACTACTACTACTACTACTACTACTACTACTACTACTACTACTACTACTACTACTACTACTACTACTACTACTACTACTACTACTACTACTACTACTACTACTACTACTACTACTACTACTACTACTACTACTACTACTACTACTACTACTACTACTACTACTACTACTACTACTACTACTACTACTACTACTACTACTACTACTACTACTACTACTACTACTACTACTACTACTACTACTACTACTACTACTACTACTACTACTACTACTACTACTACTACTACTACTACTACTACTACTACTACTACTACTACTACTACTACTACTACTACTACTACTACTACTACTACTACTACTACTACTACTACTACTACTACTACTACTACTACTACTACTACTACTACTACTACTACTACTACTACTACTACTACTACTACTACTACTACTACTACTACTACTACTACTACTACTACTACTACTACTACTACTACTACTACTACTACTACTACTACTACTACTACTACTACTACTACTACTACTACTACTACTACTACTACTACTACTACTACTACTACTACTACTACTACTACTACTACTACTACTACTACTACTACTACTACTACTACTACTACTACTACTACTACTACTACTACTACTACTACTACTACTACTACTACTACTACTACTACTACTACTACTACTACTACTACTACTACTACTACTACTACTACTACTACTACTACTACTACTACTACTACTACTACTACTACTACTACTACTACTACTACTACTACTACTACTACTACTACTACTACTACTACTACTTGTTATAGAGGACCCTCCAAGCTCAGAAATGATTTCTCTTTTTACCAGCATAGCATGAATCCAGTCGATTATTTACTTTACTTTAGTAGGTCCTAGGTATCGTAGGTCCTGGGCTGCCGTTCTCCAATCCCCACGAATGCCAGCTGAATGTGCATCGTCTGCGGCCTCTTCCTGGTTCTATGCTGGAAATAGTTTTGGCTACTCTTTTGTCGGGAATTCTGACCACGTGTTCTGCCCACCGCAGCCTGCCACGTTGCACTACCTTCACTATATCAGCATATTTGTATACTTGGTACAGCTCGTGATTCATGCGTCTGCGCCACACTCCATTTTCCATTTTGCCACCAAGTATAGATCGCAGAATTTTATGCTCAAAAACCCCAAGCACTCGTCGATCAGCTTCCTTTAGCGTCGATGATTCGTGTCCGTAAAGGGCCACCTGGAGGATTAGTGTCCTGTAGAGCGCCAGTTTTGTGCGAATTTGCAAACTACGGGACTTCAGCTGGCTCCGCAATCCGTAGAAAGCCCAATTCGCGGCTGCAACTCATCGTTTCACTTCGCGGCTTACATCGTTGTCACATGTCACGAGTGTACCAAGGTATACTTAGTTCCATTCCTTTCCATGTTTGCCATTCGTAATGCACCTTCCAAGGCAATGTTGAATAGCAGGTTAGAGAGTGCATCCCCTTGCTTCAATACATCCAACATCACGAAAGCAACTGAGGTCTCACCCGCTATTCTAACGCATGATTTGGATCCGTCCAGTGTCGCACGAATCAGCGTAACTAGTTTCATCTGAAAACCATGTTCTAGCATTATCTGCTACAGCTCATTTCGTTCAACTGAATCGTACGCCGCTTTAAAGTCCACAAACAGATGGTGTGTCTGCAAGTTGTACTCCCGGAACTTGTCTAGCAACTGACGCAGGGTAAACATCTGATCCGTCGTGGAGCGAACCTCACGAAAACCAGCTTGGTACTCGCCGACGAAGGACTCCGCTAACGGTCTCAGTCTGCAGAACAGGAGTTTTTACACTCCAGTCGATGTCCCTTTTTGAAAATTGGGCAAATGAGGCCATCCAACCACTCCTCCGGCAATTGTTCTTCCTCCCAGATTCTGACAATGATCCGGTGCAGCCGCTCGCTCTTTGCTTTTAGAAGTTCAGCCGGGATACCGTCCTTCCCTGCAGACTTATCGTTTTTCAGTTCACTGATTGCCTTTTTCCCCTCCTCCTGTATTGGTGGCTCCACAGCTTGGCCATCGCTTACAATTCCTAACCTGTCCCTGCTGATCTCACTGATCTCCGCGTTTACCTCTCCATTCAGTAGTGTCTGGAAGTGCTCCTTCCACCTGGCTGCTACCGCCGTTTTGTCGGTAAGCAGGTTACCAGTACTATCATTGCACATCACAGGCAGACAAAGTTCCTGCATCTCACCGTTTTATAGAAACTCCGTGTGTCGTTGCTGGCGTATCGCTCCTCTGCGCCAGCGAGCACGTGCTCCTCGACTCGCGTTTCTTTAGACGATGGATTCTTTTTTCCGCAGATCTAGTCTCTCTGTACCTCTCTCTGTTTTGTCGCGTTGCCGCAATGAACATGCGACTCCTGGCCTGGTTCTTTTCATCTGTCACTCTCTGACATTCGGCATCAAACCAGCTGTTACGCTGCTTTCCACGCGTCGTGCCTACCACCTCTCTCGCAGCTGTTTCGATGGCACCATGGATGTTCCTCCACAACCTATTTATATCTTCTTCTTCTACTTGCTGTTCTGCGATTCGTTGATCAAGCTTCCTAGCGTACTCCACTGCTACGCCGTCTGCCGGTAACCACTGGATGTTCGACAGCCTTGCGCGAATCTTACTCACTACGAGATAGTGGTCAGAGTCGATATTTGGTCCCCGAAAAGACCGTACATCGATAACATCCGAAAAGTGTCGACCGTCAATCAAGACATGATCGACCTGAGAACTAGAGTCTCCATTTGGATGCCTCCAGGTGTGTTTCCGAATATTGAAACGTGGAAAGTAGGTGCTACAGGTGGCCATTCCACTGACTAGGGCAAAATTTATGAGCCTCAGACCGTAATCATTGGTCGACAGATGAAGGCTCTGTCTTCCAATGACTGGACGGAAGAATTCCTCCCTCCCGATCTGCGCATTTGCATCTCCGATGATGATTTTCACGTCGTGTTTTGGGAACTCTCCATAGGTCCACTCAAGCCTGTCGCACAGTGGGGCAGACTGACCATTTTCCTTTTATGGCCCCTTGTGGTTTACAATAGAATAACGACCGGGTCCATTATAGGAATTTTAGTATATTTTGCATGGAGAGTCCGGTAATGGCGACATTTGCATTGTATATAATGGACCCACTTGTTGAAAACGTCAATTTTAAAGCATTAATAATGAAATGCAGCTAAAATTTTATTAACTAAAATGTGTGCTATGTCTAGGACGTTCTGTTTCATGTCATATATCCTCAGAAATAAGAAGTATACGCTAATAAATACCGAAATTTTATCCGAGGGACCTTTACAGGTAGAGGGTTTACTATATAGGTTAACTTACCCAACTATCTGCTTTAGTGCATTCATGCAAATTTTTTAATTCATAGGTTTGGCCATATACAGCAAAAGGATACGAGTGGCGAGATAGGCTGTCATCGGCCTCAGCCAAATCCTGGCAAAAAGCACAAAAAATAACAAGTAACTGACAGAGTATAACAATCTGTTTATCCTACAAACACATATCAACATGTTCGACTCTAAATAAACAAAATGGAGGCTAGTTCAATCGAGCTGAAAGTCCAACCGAACATATTCTACTGCCAGTTTGACTTGAAACAGAGCTAATTGGGAAAAAGCTGTAAAGTAATCGCCTTTACAATGTCCTGAATTCGCGTTATCGACTCCGATGTATCTCATAATGATAATAATGCTATGTCTTACATACACAAGCATTACTATTTAACGTACAGCAGGAATGAACTTCGCACTGGCGCGCGCATTTACTAATTTGTAGCCTAAAATGCCGGAAAAATGCATTCGGAAAACTTGAATATCTCCGAACATCGCAACTAGTAGCAGCTAATTTTTTGCTTATTAATAGTTAACATCCTGAATATTGATTTTATGGTAGTGTCAGAGCAGAAATCTGTGGCAATATTTTTCTACACACTATTGAAAATTGACAAAAATAACAAATATTTTGTTCTAAAACACTTCGTCAGAACAAAGCCTACTAGGAAAAAATCTGTCTTAATATCACCTAAACTATTAGTTTATAATCCCTTTAAGGTGGAACCGAAAGTGGCTAACGTTAATGTGTTAGTGCGACAAACACTGTACTGTACATCTCATGTGTTCGTTAAAAACCTAAACGTTTATTTGAATATTGCATTAGTATTGGTAATATATGTCAAATAGCGGAGCTGGCAAACATAAACAGCTGATCCGCAGCCAACCGCACTGACTACAAACATCCCGAAAAAGGGTTTGTTTTCTTTATCAAGGCATTCCGATTCAATCAAAATTAACAGCAGCAACTGAATAATGCGTAGGATCACTAGGATGTTTAATTAATCCACTTGCATCGGATTGCGTTTTTGATTCCTGCGTTTGCGTTTTGTTTGTTAACTTCACTCTACGCTCATCGATGCGGCGAAAGTTGAAAGCTCTTTAAAAGCGCATTGATGTGACGAAAGTTTGATACTGTGTTGCTGCTTTTTCGGAAATCGTTAGTTCAACGAAATATGTGCGCAACCAAATATCTATTAACTAATTCCAAATTATAAATTGGTCGCTTTTATGAACACGTAATGATCGATATGACCAGTTAAATTTATTTTCCATTAGCAATTATGTTTTGCTGAGCGTTTATTGATACATAGCAGATCGATAAATTGAATTACAAGTTTTAGGAAATTATAACAGCGCTGGAAGCACTGATTACGTGGCGAAAGCGTGCTCTGCCAATACAGATGCATTTTTAAGGCGCAAAACAATACATGCTTCGAATGGTAGCCATTTACCCAACCATCTTTGAGCCACGTTCGGTTTCCCCTTAATGTGAATTGTCCTTTAAAAGTATAGAATTGTAAGCAGCATGGGAGCCAGACACTAAAAGATTAAATAATATTTATTTTTTCATTTTCCAAAAATTTTTTACACTGTGTTTCACCTTCTTTAATGCCCATTGAAAACCTACTTATTAAAACAATTTATGTATATTTCTTATAGATTATGTGCCTACTATACGTAGAATATTAAGTTTGAAAGAATATCTCAAATAAAAATTTTGATATTTTTTTGAAACGATGGTTCTACAATTGATGAAGGGACGGTAGGGGAAAGAAATGGAAATTGTTGGTGAAGGAGGGGGAAGAGCGGAAAGGAAGGGGGGGGGGGGGTATTGGTAGCTATGCTTGACAAGTAGTCATTTTGACTCCTACCTTTTGTCCAATGCTGGAAGGTGCATGAGTCGAACCCCTACCGTCCCTTCATCAATTGTAGAACCATCGTTTCAAAAAAATATTAATATATGTATGACCTCATTCCAAGGTCAAGACTAAAATCTTGAGATTAGTCTATTACATAGGAACGGGGCCTTCCCTCGAAAACCCGCGCCGAGAAACGCGGCTAACATACGCTGACGGACGAACAGCGTCACGAGCAGTACCTTGCAAGTCGTAAGGGCCGGCACAGTGTCGTCGTCCTGATAGTAAATAGTAGTTAGATTAAAACTTCTCGCTCGGTGGTAATCTGCAATTGATGCAGGAAGCGGCACAATATGTGTCGATAACACAACCAACACGCGTAGCTATCCTTGAGAAGTGGATTTTGCGGTCTCCTTTTGTCCAGCGCCTCTATGGTTCAAAGGTACAAGTACCAGCGAACCACATGCCCTGGAGGGTGTTGTGGGTTCGAATCCGGTTATAATCTCAGATTACAGCTTGGTTCGACTCATGCACCTTCCAGCATTGGACAAAAGGTAGGAGTCAAAATGACTACTTGTCAAGCATAGCTACCAATACCCCCCCCCCCCCCCTTCCTTTCCGCTCTTCCCCCTCCTTCACCAACAATTTCCATTTCTTTCCCCTACCGTCCCTTCATCAATTGTAGAACCATCGTTTCAAAAAAAATATTAATATATGTATGACCTCATTCCAAGGTCAAGACTAAAATCTTGAGATTAGTCTAAAAATTTTGAGGTTTTGTCCGAGCATTTTCGGGTTCTGCCCCATAGTGTGTTGTAAAACTCGTCCTTAGCATCATCGGATTTATCATTTGTCGGTGCGTATAAGTTGATTAGGCTATAGTTGAAGAATTTGCCCTTAATCCTGAACACGCATATACGGTCATCTACTACAGGCCTCCACCGGATAACTCGTTGCTTTTGTTTTCCCTACACTACGAAACCGACTCCATGTTCTGTTTTTTTGCCGTCGCTATAGTAGATGCGGTACGTACTCCCTTTCTCCGGAATTTGGCCACCGAGCTTTCTGAATAGCAGCGATCTCCACTCCGAGTTGGAGAGTTCGGACATTCCAGCTACCAAGTTTCCAATCATTATCCCTTAATCGTTTCCTTGTCCCTTGCCGTGTCCTATACCGATTGTTCCGTCCTGAATTTCTTTTTTCGTTTTTCGTGGTAATTGAGTTTTCGGTATACTACCTCACCGGGGTCGCGCTACCTACATCCCGCTGATGGATCTGCCATCTTAGGTATAGCTTGCGGGATACAGCATTTCATATTCAGCCGCCATTCCGAGACAGACGCTGTGTGAGCCGCCCCTCACCTGGAGAATAAGTGCTCTAGTTCGCACCTCCTACCTCAGCTGCTCCAGTAAGTACATGAAGCATTTCCGGGTAAGGCCATCGACCGTTTTTATTTGACTTAGATCTACGTGGAGGCGCTAGGTGGGAGCTTGAGAGAGCTAGAACTATATTTGACGCTCCTTCTAGGTAACTCTCTCCATTTCATACCCCAACAAATGGCATATAGAGCTTATTTTGCGGGTTGCAATTCTTGTAGTATTTTTACAAACCTGAGTCGACTCGAGTTTTTTCTCAAGATCTTAGACATGTCCATGAATTTGGATGCGGTTTTTGTTGAGATGCTTATTAGGAACATTATCAACCAGTTCATAAAAAAATTGAGCGAAATTGATTGTCCAATATGCCCAAACGAATGGTGGCCCATTTTGCACCGTATGTTCATTAAATATAGGGGTAATAGACCCCTATGTTTTAATAGATGCCTGATTTAATAGAATTCGCCTTCTGCATGGAAGTTTAACATGTATTATAATATTTTAAAATATTTGTTGTTGTTTCTAATTGGGCTGACAAAATTCACACTGCAACTGATTAAATCAAATCAACTCTGTCCATTATAAATTAAGGTGCAAGTGCCGATTTACGAGTCTAAACTAGGCAATATAATAATTATCGCCCGGTGGTGCACCTGAAAAGCCCCACTTCCGTTCGATTGTGGGTACTATATTGCATCAGTTCAGTTCGATTCAATCACAAAAATTCACAGAACGATGGTAAAGGTGATAAATTACGGCGAAGCCACCTATCGCGCTCCTGCTTTACGGTTTGCTTGTGCCATAAAGCAGAGCAGGTTGTCTCTCGCGCTTTGCGCCCGAAGTTTGCTAGAGGTGTTCGCAGTCCGCGCTGTTTGTACAAAACAGCGCGAAGAAACTGCGACTCGAGTCGAATACAACAACAGGCCGGGGCAGAGCGTGCGACTGGCGATGGATTGATGTTCTGCACCGTGGCGACGATGGCTGCTGCTGAATAGGGCACGACGAATGCAGGCGACCGGTCCGGCGACCGGTGGCGGGTGCAATCCAACCGCCGCGCGACGAGAGGGAACGAAACGTTCTTGATATAATTTTAAAATTTTTCACTTTCAAATCCTTCGCACGTATGAAGTCACGCGTCACTGTTGCCATACACGCTTGTTGTTGTTTTTGTTGTTGCATTCGTTGCTGTTGCTGTTGCTGCTGCTGGCGCAGCAAGTTGTGAGTTTTGTGCGGTTGCCATTCACTCGCGCGATTCAGGTTCGTTTTCGCCCTCTGCTCGCGCCAATGTTCTCAGCTTCTTCGCTCCCCCCGGGCCGAATGCCCCTCATGTGCGATAGGATTCATTGAAAACGCTCTCTGATCACACATTCACACACACACATACACAGACATATATACAAGTAGCACCAGTCGGCACTGGTGAGTTCCCTTTTCCAGCTAAATCTGTTTTCATTGCTCTGTCCAACAAGTTGTTTAAAATCTATGAGAGCTTGTCCTTTGCCGAAAAAACCTGCAGCGGCTAGCATTCTATTCTAATAATTAAATCTCCTTTCTTCTGATTGTATACACGAAGCCGGTCGATCGGAGATACGGTAGTTCAGGACAACTGACGATCAAACCAATAAATACAACCAGGTTATCAATCTGATTGAACATCGTTATGCATACAAAAAATGTCGTATTGAAAAATGTCGCTTCAAACCAATTTCTGGAGTAGCGTCGAAACATCCAGAATTTTATCGTATTTTCCAGACACGCCGAAACGAGTCGGAAAAAGTATTATCCGCACCAGGGGACACTCACTCTCCGTCGAACTATCATAGTTTGAGTTCCTGAAACCTAGCGAGAGGCGAGTGCGAGTGACTTCGATGCGCACTCTTCTAGCATGTTGGAGTCTATTCAGCCTATTATAGTCTTTGCACGTTGACCTTCCTCTGTCCGTTGTTGGGAGTCGGAGGGAATACGCTGAACTACAGCGAGAGTGAGAGAGAAGAGCGCGCACAACCCACCACAACCGCCGGAGAACTGAAGCGGCCTCAGCAGGTGCGTTGGGGACGGGAAGTACAGGTCGCACAGGGAAAAAAATTGGACCCCCTTCTCTTTGACAGTCGGTAAAGTATGGCTGTGCAAAGGGTTTTTCAGCATATTTACCACCAATCAGGGCCTTGTGGTGACCTCGAGAACGTTCCTTTCGAGGTCTGCTCGTGTGCCGAACAAAAGGGCCTACCGGTTCTGGTCCGATTCGGGCTGCAAAACGCAGTAAAACTGTCACATATGGAAACACTCGCCTGTATTTGCCCATGTATGTTTGTTATTTATCGATGGGGTCGATTGTGGTGGAGCCGGTGGCGGCGGGGAAGAACGATTCAATCCCTTCAGACGAGTCCACTGCAAGCCCCGCGCGTTAGCGCGAGGCAGCTCACTCCGTACAGCCAGAGTCTCGAGTGGTCTGCCTTTGGACATGTGACAGAGTTGAGTTACGGTTCTCTAGCGTCGTCGCTGCCACATGAGCAGATTGTGTAAATCTATTGTGGACAATTGTTATTGTTTTAAATTGTAAACATAGTACTTTTTAAGCAGGAATAATATTGTACTGTACGGAATCTAGTCGCAGCAATTATATTTTTTCAGATTTCCGCAGTGATTGGAATGTTTTTCAACAGTATCGTAAATATTTGGACCGGAGGGTCTTATAGTTCCATGAAATTTTGTACACATGAATAGTTAATGAACTCATTAACAAAAGCAAAAAGTTTACATAAAACTCCAAAGCATTTGATTCAACTTTTTCAGATATCGTAAGAGAAAGTTATATTGAAAATTCATAACTTACTTTTCCAATTTACTTAAAAAGTTTTTTTTAGCTTTTTCAAATATTTCCGCACCATGCAAGTGATGAAGTCCACTCTAAAGCGAAATCTTAGTTTACCTTATTTATGTTTGTTATAGGGTTTATTTCTAATTCCCGTCGTAGTAAGTAAAGAGATTCTAATTTTCATCATTTGCTGGATGGATTTAATGAATACTCCAAAAGTTCTTGTGCTGATTTGACTAAAACACACTTACCTTCCGATTCCGACCTTCCGGCATGACAAAAGTTATTCTGCAAAATTTCTGCAGGTCAGGCAAGTTTTGCTGGCTGTTGAATAACGGCAATGCCTTGCGTGAGTTATTTTCATTTATGAATGACGGAAATTAAAACGATTAGTCGACATTTTCTTCTTCGTCGCACGAAAAAACGTAGGAAATTTGGCTGGTAGGACTTTTTTAATGATAAAAAGCATTTAAATAGACTCAGCTCACTTTGATTGATCGCGTATGAGATGCAACAAACTAAAATATTAGGGAATAACTAGTTTTGCACTGTGTGTCATAAAAATGCTGATATTTTTAATAATTTGTGTTGTATAGGACGGGAATAGGCAATTACGACGAAGCAACAGCATACCCTATTCAGAATCCAACGTAATCATGGCTCAGTAAAAAGCAAAGCCTAGGCGCCACATAACCTTTGCGGAAGCTGACTTTCTGTTTTTATTCAACAGATTCCGCAGACAGTTGTTAGACAATTGCGGCGGGGCTATTACAAAGGATTTTATTGACCTGTAAAACTTTCTCCCAGTCAAGATTCGAGTAAACTAGTGGCGTACTTAGGAAAACCTATTACCAGAAGGCCATTCATTGGTCAGTATGTAAAGAATTTAATTTGTTAAATAGAATGTCAAGTAATTTTACTTTGTTGGGTTTGATATATAGGAACTGAATTGGTAGGTGGGTCTGAGTTTAAAATCTATCCATACAGCTCTTTTTCTGTATGAATTGATGTCACTTGTGTAAAACAGTCACTCTCAAACATGGACAGCTTCATTAATACGTTTTTTGTATTATCGGATTTTTTTATGAATGAAACTTCTTCATTCGAAAAGAAACTTAGGCAACCGGTATGCGAATAGTGACAACTGTACAGGGTGCGATAGGAAAAAAATGCAAAAATGTTTAAACTTTAATTCTATGGACACCAAGTACTTCACCTGGTCTAACCATCTTGCTCGCTGCGGTCCTGGTCGGTTTGTTTCTACCGGATTTAAGGTAAACACCATCTTTGCAGGGTAGTTATCCAGCATTCTTAAAATATGCCCTGCCCATCGTATCCGGCTTGCTTTAGCCACCTTTTGGATTCTGAGTTCGCCATAGAGCCGTGCGAGTTCTTGGTTCATCCTTTGCCTCCATACTCCATTCTCCTGTACGCCGCCGAAGACCGTTCTTAGCGCTCGACTTTCGAAAACTCCGAGCACTCGCAGGTCCTCCTCGAGTATTGTCCATGCTTAATGCTTGTAGAGGACAATGGGTCTAATAAGCTTCTTGTGCAGGGTGCACTTTATACGGGGGTTTAGTTTGCTGGACCGCAATTGCTTATGAAGCCCATGGTAAGCAGGACTTCCGCTGATAATACGCCTTAGAATCTCACGGCTGGTATCATTGTCCGTCGTTACCAGAGAGCTAAGGTAGACAAACTCGTCGAATACCTCAATCTCATCGCCGTTGATAAATATACTACTACTCAAGCGGCGTTGGTTAGCCTCGGTCCGAACACAGTCATCCAACGTAGTTTGAATTAGTTTGATGAGTCTTCTAGGGAAGCTGTTCTCGTCCATGAGTTTCCATAGCTCTTTCCGGTCGATGCTATCATATGCGGCTTTGAAGTCAACGAACAAATGGTGCATGGGACCTCTGTAGGATCTGCAGCAGTATAATATTTGATCCGTTGTAGACCGACCTTCGACGGAGCCTTGATAAGTTCCCACAAATCTGTTCGTAATTGGTGATAGTCGGCGGAAAATGATTTAAGACACCACTTTATAGGAGGCATTGAGAACGGTGATCGCTCGATAGTTCTCACAGTCCAACTTGTCGCCCTTTTTGTAGATCAGGCCCTCTGCTGTTCCGTAGCTGTTCCGTAACTCGAATTCTAACAATTAGCTGGTGCATACAAACGACCAGCTTTTCTGGTCCCATTTTAATAAGCCTGCATATTCCTGCCCTACCAGGTTTTTCTCCCGAAAGACTTGGTTTGTCATCTTCTTCTGTTGGTGTCTTTCCACGTTCTGTCGTGTGGCACTGTGCATCTTGGCCGCTTGCGCAGCCTACTCCTCACCCATCACCCTCCTATATGCATCACAAACCAATCGTTCCGTTGATTCCGTGCCACATGCCCGATCGAGCTTTCTGCTATACTGCTGATGGCTGTTTTAATGGTATTCCAACAGTCCTCGAATGGGGCTTCGTACAGCTCGTCCTCTTCCGGCAGCGCAGCTTCGAGTAAAGGCCCAGACACAATGCGTACGGATTTTACTACGTTGCGTCAATTTGACAGAAAATCCATGGAAAAACTGTCAAATTTCCGCAACGTAGTAAAATCCGTATGCATTGTGTCGGGGCCTTAAGTGCGCGTAGATTGCGGTAACGTCTGGCTGCTTCAGCCGCGCGAGATCTAACCTAGGCTGGCGTCGGTATCGAATGTTGTTCACAACGGAGAGTTTTGGACGCATCTTAACCATCACTAGGTGTGTCCGAGTCGACGTTAACTCTTCGATAAGATCTGGTGTCTATAATATCTGAAAAGTGCCGACCGTCGATCAGAACGGGGTCGATCTGTGATTCTGTCTGATTTGGTGACCTCCAGCTGTACTTGTGGAGGAGTCTGTGCTGGAAGAAGGTACTACATACGGTCATGTTATTGGAGGCGGCAAAGTCGGTAAGTATTAGAGGCCCATTTCATTGGTTAGCTGGTGTGCGCTGAACTCAACTGCGAGTTGAATCCTTGTCATCATCGGTACTTTTGTAGTGAGGGCTGTGCACGTTGATGAGGCTTATGGAGAAGAATTGGCCCTCGATTCTCAACCTGCATATTCGAGGATTGATTGGCCACCACCCAACCACTCGTTCCCGCTTCTCGCCTATCACTATGAAAGTTGTACCCAGCTCGTGAGTGTTGGCGCATCTCTGGTAGATGGTGTGTCCATCTCTGAACGTACGTATCGTTGAGCCCTTCCAGCATATAGCAGGAAGTAGTGGAAGCAGTTCTTTGATGGGCAACTCAATGGTGATATAATACAAGGAGTTGGGACAGAAAATAACTTAGAAGTTCCTACAAATGGTAACAGTGTCCCGGCGTCCCATCTCGAAGAGATTCAGCGAGATACCAGTCATCTGAAGAATAATAATGCCATCGGAAACGACGGAATTCCGGCAGAACTTAAAAAATGGCAAAAACCATTAGCAACGGCACTTAACTTGATAATTTTAAGGATTTCGGGGAAGGAGAAACTATCGGTGGTGTGGATGGAAAGTGTGGTTTGTCCCATTTACAAAAAGGGCCCGTGCTTTTCACTCTCCAACAAATTCGCCAGAAATGTCGTGAGTATAACGTGGCAGCACGTCATATTTTCGTGGATTTCAGAACAGCATAGGATACAGTCGAGCGTGACCATCTCCACTTTCTCGAATGTCCCACACTTTCCAGGTCTTGCTCCACTCGGTGTAAGCATCGAGCACGCTGCGTACTTCTAGTCCCAAGCGGATTCGAGTCGAACATAATTTTTGCGGGGTTGTTGCTCGGCAGTCTTACAACATGTTCCATCCATTGTACCCTCCCAAGAAACAATTTGGGTTTTATTACACTCTTATGATGGCATTTAAGACCAAAATTGGTCATGAAAACCGCCATAAGAGTACAATAAAACTCACATTGTTGCTTGGGCTTCCATCCTTAGGAACTTTCTGGATACTTGGTTCGCCAGTTCGTGGTTTATCCGTCTCCTCCATATCATCGTTCTCACATACAACGCTAAAGATGGTCCAAGCAAACGACGTTCAAAAACGGCCAGTGCTTTCAAATGGCCGTTGAGCATTGTCCACGTTTCGTGCCCGTAGAGGACTTATTAGCGTTTTGTACATGGTACGGGGTGAAGCTTACCAGACCTTAGAGTCCTGGGAAGTCCATAGTAAACACGACTTCCGGCAAGAATACGTGTGCGTATTTCTGTGCTGCAGTTGTTATCCGACGTCATCAACGACCCGAGGGATACAAATTCATCCACT
The DNA here is from genome assembly GCF_943734655.1 of Sabethes cyaneus. NCBI lineage: Eukaryota > Metazoa > Arthropoda > Insecta > Diptera > Culicidae > Sabethes > Sabethes cyaneus. The sequence goes on from NC_071354.1 coordinate 192,337,902, forward strand.
ACCTTGAACTCGTCTCCGTGGACTACCACGCTATCATCTATGCGATCTGGAACGCGCACGGTTACCCCTGCTAACAGGTACTTGGTTTTAGACGTATTCCATTAATCCATTAATCCATTAATCCAACTTGCACCACTTCACGTTTCTGTTTGATGTGCTGCTCAGCAACAACCTGGAACGTCCTTCCGACAATGTTCACGTCGTCGTCGTCAGCGAAACAGATAAATTGGCTAGATTTTTATTTTGGGCACGACCTTCTGCCCCGCATGTCAAAACCCGCACGTTTCATAACACCCTCTAGTTCTAGCACGATGTTGAACATGAGGCAAGAAATACCATTGCCTTGTCGAAGTCCCCTGCGTGTTTCAAACGGGCTTGATAACGTATCCGATATCCTCACACAGCACTGTACACCTTCCATCGTGGCCTTAATCAGTCTTGTCAGCTTCCCAAGAAAGCCGTTTTTGTCCATCATTTTCCACTGCTCTTCACGGTCGATAGTATCGACCGCCGCCTTGAAATCTAGGAATAGGTGATACGTATGGACTTGATATTTGCGACACATTTTGAGAATTTGTCGCAGTACAAAAATTTTGTCCGTTGTTGATCGCCCGTCCACAAAACCAGCTTGATAACTTCCCACTAATCTACTTGCTAGCGACGATAGACGACGAAAGATGATCCGGAAAAGCACTTCATAGGCAATGTTGAGAATGGATATCGTTTGATTGTTCTCATATTCGAACTTGTTGCCCTTCTTGTATATTGGGTATTTTACCCCCTCCTTCTACTCCTCCAGTAGCTGTTCGTTGACTTCGAAAAAGCGTTTGACTGATATAACCACGAATACATCTGCGGCGCACTTTGGCGTAGAGGAGTTCCAGATAAGCTAGTCCATCTCGTCGAGCCTCAGAACGGTGCGTTCTTTTGCAAGGTTGCCTATAGCCACACGGATCAGGAAGGCTAGGGTTGCCTTTGCAGGTCTGCGAAATAGGCGTAATAGGTCACTCTACATACGAAAACTCGAATTTTCAATTCAAACGTTAAATCCGTACTGGTATATGCCTACGAAACGTGGTACCTCTCAAGGGAGACAACGCAAAAGCTGTAAGTATTTATTAATCGCTGCCTGCGATATATCATTCGTGCTAGGTGGTCTAACAACTTGGAAATCCAACGAGGAACTCCATCGTCGATATCATCAACTGCCAATAGCAACAGAAATTTGTGCACGTAGGTGGAAGTGGATCGGACACACCTTGAGGAAAGGAGTGAATGAGATCTGCAGAGAAGCCATCGACTGGAATCCACAAGAACAGCGTAGAAGAGGCAGACCCAGAGGCTCATGGGGACGCAGCTAAGCCAACGACATCCGTGGATGAGTAGACTGTAGACGAGAACCTGTCAGCAGTAAAGCTTTCTGATTTCATCCCTTTGTTCTGCAAGACCGTCGGACATGCACTGATAAGTAAGTAAGTAAGTAAGTGTGCCGGAGCTAGGTACTTCGTATGGTCATATTTTTGAAGACGGCTAAGTTAATGAGTAGATGGCCCAGCTCGTGTGTATTGTAACAGCTCTGGTAAATCGAGTATCCATTTCTATACGAATGTACCGCAGACCGCTTCTAGTATACCTCCTGCAGCGCTACTATGTCGAACTTGCAGGCCCTCAACAACTCGGGAAAGATGCGGGTACTTCCCAGAAAATTGAGAGACTTACAGTTCCATGTTACAAGCTACCAATCGCTAGTCCTTTTTCGTTGCCTTCTCTGTTAGCATACTGCCTTAGTTTCCACCGGGGTTGGCTACCCGTCCACTAAGGTTGCTCGTATCTCGGTTGGTACCACGAGGAGGTAGGAATAGGAGTTGCTGGCTAAGAGGCTGAGAACCACTATGGGGTTTGTTTACCAACCTACTTTTAACATATGTCTTCTAAATGCACCAAAAAATTTTATAATAAGCATGAATTATAGATAATGATAGTTCCGTTTGCTATAGGAAGAACTTACTTTCAGGCTATTTGTCTTTTATTACGCTCTATTGTAACTGTTGTCTATGTCGTGAAAAAGGTTTACTCTGTCAAAGTGTCTTCATAATTATAATTCAGCTTCTGAAACATTTCTTTTTAAACACTATTATTACGTAGTCTCACATCAACAGTGCTGTACCATAACGTTTGTGTCCTAACCGGGTGCAATAGATTGCATCGATAGATGACAAATAAAGCGTACTGGTTGATGGTTGGTCTGTAGATTAAGTTCAGACAATAGTAGGTACACGTACATAAATGGAAATGGTCGGTCTAGCCTGGAATTTAGATGTGATTTCTTATTGTGTCCTAAATTGGTGGAATTTATTGCCATTTTCTCATAGTATAAACATAGTATTCAACTATAAATCAATCCAGAGGAACAAAAGAAATAAAAATGCATTGACGGTAATGATAGGTGTACTATTGACGAAGTGCAACTGTTATCCTATGGTTGATCCTATGGTCGCACGTTAAAAAGAACGCTGCGGAAAAAATATTGCGAGATAAATTGTATCGAATAATACTTCTATGTATAAGTATTTCGTGGAACTAACCCAGGAATGATTCGATCACTTTGACTCAATTTTGAGACAGTACCGTCTTCGTCGAGCAAAATTTGACAAAGTTATGTATGGACCAGTTGTAGAACTAGTTATTATGTACAACTACAGTACTACAGTACTGTTCCGATTTTGTCAGTTCCCGATTTTGTCTACCCCCGAGTTTATCAGGTTTTTATCCCGATTTTGTCAGCCTATAAATTTTGCTTAACTTTTGTGCTTTTATACATGACTAGCTGACCCGAAAAACTTCGTATTGCCACAAATTAGCCTGTGTTGTACATAAATCATGAATTTCGGATGATCTTTGTCACAATCTGGAGTTTTGCAAGTTTCTGAAGAGTTCAACCTTAGATGATTTATTTTGGCAATTACGTAATTATGAAAGCATCCCAGGTAACCAATAAGCATCACCAATGCTATTCAAATATAGGTCAATAAGCATTTAAGTCGCCTTAAATGCTACTTAAATGCTATTTTGGCAAAATATACAGCTACTTTACTGATAACCTTCTTATAGTGCTGACAATGCTAATTACAGCTAATTACCGACACGAAGAATTTGAATACAATTTTGGATGCCAATATACAACACCTATGCAGTCAAAAAGCTAGCATACAATAACGTGCAGTATAAAATGCCAGATACGCTGATTTGCTGCTTACGTTAAGGCTTGTTAGTTACCTGGAATGGGTAGTTTAATATACAAATTTGCAATTTTTCCTCACAGTAAAGTAGAAAACAACTCCCCTGTCCCCTCATTGCATAGCCAGAAAGCGGATAGTAATATTCGCCATGATTGTACAATATTACGCTGAATATCATTTTGCGAAAAACCTTAAGCGGAATGTACCATTTCACGGAAAACTTTTTCGTGGAAAGTACCATTGCGCGATCCTCTCCTTACTCGCTGTCGCTCGTTCCAGGAAACCCAGGTAGACCTAGGAAAATAAATAAACTTAGACAGTAGTGATTTCTGCGGGGACTTGCCTCCCCACAGTGAGCGGCGCTTCCGACGGCGGGTCGCCGGCAACACTCGCGGCCGTCTCGTCCTGAATGATCTAGTGTTACTATAGATAGTTTTTGAGGTCTTGTTATTGACTAATGTTTTATGGACGAGTCTCGAATTTCTCGAGTTCGATTAGTTTTTGAGTTTCGCAAAAATTTCTGTTTTATTTGTACGAGAGTCCATACCACAGGGGTGAGAGGTCTCTAACTATCATAAAATAAATTCAAGACTCAAAAATCTCCTACATGCTAAATTTGGTTACATTGGCTTGACTAGTACTCAAATTATAAGGAAATTTGCATTTCATTTGTATGGAAGCCCACCCTCTTAAAGGGAGAAGGGTCATAACTCGCTTTCTAAAGAGAAGAGGGGTCTCAATTCATCATAGAAAAAATTTTTGTCTCCAAAAACACACACATGCCAAATTTGGTTCCATTTGCTTGGTTAGGTCTCGAGTTATGAGGAAATTTGTATTTCATTTGTACAGGAGCCCCTCCTCCTAAAGTGGGGAGGTGTCCCAATTCATCATAGAAAAAAATTTTGTCTCCAAAAACACACACATGCCAAATTTGGTTCCATTTGCTTGATTAGTTCTCGAGTTATGAGGAAATTTGTATTTCATTTGTACAGGAGCCCCCCCCTCTTAAAGTGGGGAGGTGTCCCAATTCATCATATAAAAAAATTTTGCCTCCAAAAACACCTACATGTCAACTTTGGTTCCATTTGCTTGATTAGTTCTCGAGTTATGAGGAAATTTGTATTTCGTTTGTATAGGAGCCCCCCCCTCCTAAAGTGGGGAGATGTCCCAATTCATCATAGAAAAAATTTTGTCTCCAAAAACACCTACATGCCAAATTTGGTTCCATTTGCTTGATTAGTTCTCGAGTTATGAGGAAATTTGTATGGAAGACCCCCCCCCCCTCTTAAAGGGGAGAGGAATTATAATTCCCCTAATAAAGAGGGGAGGGGTCTCAATTTACCATAGAATAAATTTTTATCACCGGAAACACCTACATGCCAAATTTTGTTCTATTTGCTTGATTAGTTCTCGGGTTATGCAGCAATTTGTGTTTCATTTGTATGGGAGCCCCTCCTCTCTTAGTGGGGGGAGGGGTCTCTAACCATCACTAAAACCTTTCCTGGCCCCAAAAACCTCTACATGCAAATTTTCACGCCGATTGGTTCAGTAGTTTTCGATTCTATAAGGAACATACGAACAGACAGACAGAAATCCTTGTTTATAGGTATAGATTTATAATACTTTTCGGCCTGCTTGAAACTATTCTGATTCTCTGGGGAGAAGTTTTGAATAAAATGATGCTTTCTTGCGAGTTACTCGGGGTCAAATTAGAGTATTTTTATAGTAAAAGTTCTATAGGTCCTAAACAAGCAAAGATAGAGGTATACTATATTCAGCAATGTTGTGTATTTGTACTATTTATAAAACTTTGTAAAACAGGAAAAAGTTATACAGCAACTAAAAAAACAGCTAAAATAGAAAAACTGATTTTAACGATTTTTCATTTATGAGATAGGATTTTTCTATTTTTGCCGAAGAGATAGAAGGTCTTCAACGAAATTTCTTCTAATAATATGGTGTGAAACTTTGCAGAACACATCAATGTGTTATATTGAAACTGAAGAAAAATAAATTTCTTATTGCACTTTTAGGAAGATTAATCAAAATTTGAATTCTGCTGGATGATAGAACTTTTAATTTTAAGAAACTATTCCAAAGGTTTCATAAACCTAAAACCAAGTTTTCCCGCTCAAAGCTAATGCGCACCAAAAAAGGTTCTGGATCAGTGTACTGTGCCCGGTCCCTTGAGCTTTCGGTTGACCAACTGAGGGTTAAAATTTAATTTTTAGTAGAAGTCTTTGATATTGCAAGGTCTTAACTCTTGAATTATGAAAAAAAAATTTCCCGACTTTATCAGTTTCCCCATTTTGTCAGCCTAAGATTCAACATGGGGCTAACAAAATCGGAACATTACTGTATAGCACATTGAACGTTCTCTAGTTCTACAATTGTCCCATATATAACTTTGTCAAATTTTGCTCAGTTGAGACGGTACTGTCAAATGAATCAGAATTGAGTCAAAGTGATCGAACCATCGCTGAACTTACCTAGAACTAGAAGATACACTTAGTAGTTGATATTGCTGGAAACGTAATAATGCGAAAATGTATGAATTTTAATTGAAACGTGCCTGCTAGCGAGGACAGGATAGCAATTTTAAACAAACGCCATCAAATGGTGTCTTTATTAGTTCTGCAAATTCGCACCAGGAAAGTGGAAGCGTTTTCCGAGTGCGAGCTGCAGAACTAACGGTAGCGAAGCGGCCAGTTGAATTGCATCAACAACTCACGTAGCCACTTCTAAGTGAAGGCAAAACAACCTTTCGCTTGAATAGAACACGGCGTCGCGGCCTCTGCGCTTGCCGGCTGGTGGTGTTGGTTGGTACGGTGGAGCTCACACCGTGACTGACTACGGGAGAATGGGTTACCGTACGGGGCCGCTCACGTGAGCAACCGGAGAGTACCACCGAAGCGCGGTGCCAATCGAACGCGTAGTCGTTGGTTCGTAGTCGCGGCGTCCAGTTCAGAGTCAGTTTGTCAGTATTGTCGAGCGTAATTGGTTGCGTTTTTCTGAATCACCACAATAATAATAATATAAGACACAGCGAACAGCCTTCGGCCTCTGGCAGCAGCAGTACTAACTGCAGTGCATTGAAGGAAGTGGCAGTGCTTGCGAAAACGATTTATAGGAGCCCGGAGGAAGAAAAAGGGAGATCGTTTTCACTGAATACGACAAATCGAAAACGAAGGAAAAAGCAGGACTGGGAAAACAGCGAACGAGTCGAATTATTATATACAGCGTTTGGTCTATTTCGCCTAATCTTTGCCTATCCGCCTAACAACGATCTGCTGTGCATTGTAGTGCTTCTGCTACGACGCAGCGCGACGCAATCACCGAGAAGTGGGATAATTAGGATTTGTACGGTGATTCGGAACGTGAGAGTGTTCGTGATCGTGAAGAAACGGGTTGAGGAAGTTGTCTGTATCAAATCATTCCCCGATCCGGCTGAGCGGGTACGGCAGAAGCGAACCGAGAGCAGAAGTAAACGACGACCGGTTGGAACCCCACTGCCGAGAAGCAGTTGATCCAAAAAAGAACTTGCTGTTCGAAATACGCTGATTAGGAGTTTCATCCAGTTAACCAGCTGGAGAGCGGTTAGTTGTCGTTGTTGTTCCCCGGATCATCGCAGCAACTGCGCGTTCGAGCTTGTTTTGTGAGTCGCGATCTTTGCGTAGGCGTTCATAGAACCGATTCTCGCCCCATGCGAGGCGTTGATTTTATTTCAGTTTCCCTTTTCGTTGGCCAAATTTGGCGATTTTCTCCAGAGTGACAATCAGTTGGCCATTAGTTTAGACATTCATTAGCCGTGGGCAGTGTCAGTGAGATTTGGTCAACATTTGGTGCCGTGTACGCGCGAGTGTCCCTACGTATCGGTGTGTCACAGTTGTGTGCAGTACGAAACGAACCATCTTACTTGACGACGAAGTAGGCCCCGCCATCGTGACCTTCATGACCGTGTGTGCGCATTGCACTACTGACTACATTTTCGTGAATGATCGTGACTATTGTTGATCGCACGGAAGGCGGTTGATTATTTCGTGTGTCGGAAAAGTTTTTTTTTTTGGTGAATTCGAAAGTTTGCTTTTACGCACTACACTACAGTACAAGTGATAACAATACGAATCCATTAGCTAGAGCTGAAGAGCAGGTGCTGCTCGAGTTGCTTTTCCTCTTAGAAAAGGGAGCCAATAGCCAAGTGGGAAAATATCATCGAAAGCTCGTTGAAATTTTGTTCGTTTCGTGGAAGCAGAAGAAGAAAAGCATACATATTTTGTATGTACAAATATATCGTGCTCGCGAGAAGTAAATTTGTAGCTAGTATCGCACAGCATTTCTGGTTTTTCTCTCTTGATTCACAATAAAACGTAGTCACCGTGGTATTCGTCGTCACCGCGCCGTCATTGTCGTAATCGTTGCCGCAGCTACCACCGCGCCCCGTTCGCCGTCGTTGCTGTCTGCGACTTTACCGCGCCCTCCTGGGCTCTATACGTATACAGTGAGAAGAAGTGAGGTCGCTCGAAAGCACCGAAGAAAACAGATTCAATAGCGCGAAATCAAAATCGAGAAGAGAAGAATAAATAGTACCCATAAAACGTCGAAGTTCATCTCTGTGTGTGCAATAACCAACGCTAGCGCCCGCCCGCGTCACCCCGTTCGGGTCACTAAAAGTTGTGTTCTTATTTTTCCTGTGGATCGGATCATCGAAAATTTGTTTTCATGATATCTGCTTGGATAAATCCCTACAATGAGAAGGTGCGTGGCAAATCGTTTTATGTTTACCATCCATTTCAGATTGTTTACTGTTTTTGATCTTTTTCCGGCTGTGCGGCTTGGCAGTCGGACAGCTATTGCTCGTGGCGTGAAAAAAATTGAACTTTCTAGATTCGAATGGTCTCTAATGTGTAGATTGTTAGTGTCAATTTCGACACTTGGCTGGACTGGTTTTATCATCTGAGACTGCCAGATGTGGCCACGGTGTTTTTCCAGGAACAACCATTCATCGGGAGTTGACAAAAAACGTGCCAGTCATCTGCGATGTTTGCATGTGATTGTGTGTGTTGGTTGACCATTGGTGTAAAGGCAGTTAGAACATGACAATTTACTGTTTTTTTTTGTTCTAGCTACACACATTGATTTGAATTTATGTACTCTACAGAGACAATAGACTAGTCTGTAGTGTACTCTCGTCGGTTTTTTTCCACAATAGTTCAAAATAATGGACGCAGTGGTTCAGTACCCAACAGAAAAGGAGGAAAAAATCGGATTTACATTTTTGAACAAAATAACGGATCTATATGGCTTATATTATACAGTAATGTTCCGATTTTGTTAGCCCTATGTTGAATTTTGGGCTGACAAAATGGGAAAACCGACAAAATCGAGAAAAAAAATTTTCGAATTTTTTTTCTAAATTCGTGACTTAAGACCTTGCAATATCGAAGACTTCTACTAAAATTAAATTTTAACCCTTAATTAATCAACCGAAAGCTCAATGAACCAGGCACAGCACACTGGTCCAGAACCTTTTTTGGTGCGCATTAGCTTTCAGCGGGAAAACTTGTTTTTAGGTTTATGGAATCTTTGGAATAGTTTCTTAAAATTAAAAGTTCTATCGTCCAGCGGAATTTAAATATTGATTAATCCCTCTAAAAGTGCAATAAAATTTTTATTTTTCTTCAGTTTCAATATAACACATTGATGTGTTCTGCAAAGTTTTACAGCATATTATTACAAGAAATTTTGCTGAAGACAATAACCTTCTATCTCTTCAGAAAAGATAGAAAAATCTTATTTCTCAAAAATGAAAAATCGTTAAAATCAGTTTTCCTATTTTAGCTGTTTTTGTAGTTGTTGTATGATTTTTTCTTGTGTTGAAAAGTTGTACAAATAGTAAAAATACACAACATTGCTGAATATAGTATACGTCTATCTTTGCTTGTTTAGGAACTATAGAACTTTTACTATAAAAATACCCTAGTTTTGACTCCCAATTTCTCGCAAGAAGACATCATTTTATTCAAAAACCCTCCCCAGAGAATCAGAATAGTTTCAAGTAGGCTGAAAAGTATTATAAATCATGTTTAAAAGCACAAAAGTTAAGCAAAATTTATAGGCTGACAAAATCGGGATAAAAAGCTAATAAAATCGGGGGTAGACAAAATCGGGAGCTGACAAAATCGGGAGCTAACAAAACCGTTAATACGTACCTTCGATAATACGTACATTTTCTAACAATATATTTTTTTATTTCAACCTAGAGACCAGAATATTATCTAAATGATCAAAGCAAAGCGGGTATTAGGTGTCCGCGATATCGTCCCTGGCTAAATGTTATACAATCCTAAAAATCTATACCTATAAAGAAGGATTTCTGTCTGTCTGTCTGTCTGTCTGTCTGTCTGTCTGTCTGTCTGTCTGTCTGTCTGTCCTGTGTTCCTTATAGAATCAAAAACTACTGAACCAATCGGCGTGAAAATTTGCATGTAGAGGTTTTTGGGGCCAGGAAAGGTTTTAGTGATGGTTAGAGACCCCTCCCCCCACTAAGAGGGGGGGCTCCCATACAAATGAAACACAAATTTCTGCATAACTCGAGAACTAATCAAGCAAATAGAACCAAATTTGGCATGTGGGTGTTTTCGGTGACAAGAATTTATTCTAGGGTAATTTGAGACCCCTCCCCTCTTTATAAGGGGAATTATAACTCCTCTCCCCTTTAAGAGGGGGGGTTTCCATACAAATTTCCTCATAACTCAAGAACTAATCAAGCAAATGGAACCAAATTTGGCATGTGAAGGTTTTCGAGGGCAAGAAAATTTTCTATGTTGAATTAGGACCCCTCCTCACTTTAAGAGGGGGGGCTCCTGTACAAATGAAATACCAATTTCCTCATAACTCGAGAACTAATCAAGCAAATGGAACCAAATTTGGCATGTGTGTGTTTTTGAAGACAAATTTTTTTTCTATGATGAATTGGGACCCCTCCCCACTTTAAGAGGGGGGGGGGCTCCTATACAAACGAAATACAAATTTCCTTATAACTCGAGAGCTAATCCAGCAAATGGAACCAAATTTGGCATGTAGGTGTTTTTGGAGGCAAGAATGTTTTCTATGATGAATAAGAACCTCTCCCCACTTTAGGAGGGGGGGCTCCTATACAAATGAAATACAAATTTCCTCATAACTCGAGAACTAATCAAGCAAATAGAACCAAATTTGGCATGTGGGAGTTTTCGGTGACAAGAATTTATTCTATGGTAAATTGAGACCCCTCCCTCTTTATAAGGGGAATTGTAACTCCTCTCCCCTTTAAGAGGGGGGGCTTCCATACAAATTTCCTCATAACTCGAGAACTAATCAAGCAAATGGAACCAACTTTGGCATGTGAAGGTTTTCGAGGGCAAGAAAATTTTCTACGGTGAATTAGGACCCCTCCCCACTCTAAGAGGGGGGGCTCCTGTACAAATGAAATACAAATTTCCTCCTAACTCGAGAACTAATCAAGCAAATAGAAAAACATTTGGCATGTGGGTGTTTTTTTTGGTGACAAGAATTTATTCTATGGTGAATTGAGACCCCTCCCCTCTTTATAAGAGGAATTATAACTCCTCTCCCCTTTAAGAGTGGGGACTTCCATACAAATTTCCTCATAACTCGAGAAGTAATCAAGCAAATGCAACCAAATTTGGCATGTGAAGGTTTTCGAGAGCAAGAAACTTTTCTATGGTGAATAAGGACCCCTCCCCACTTTAAGAGGAGGGGCTCCTGTACAAATGAAATACAAATTTCCTCATAACTCGAGAACTAATCAAGCGAATTGAACCAAATTGGGCATGTGTGTGTTTTTGGACACAATTTTTTTTTCAATGATGAATTGGGACCCCTCCCCACTTTAGGAGGGGGGGTCCTATACAAACGAAATACAAATTTCCTCATAACTCGAGAACTAATCCAGCAAATGGAACCAAATTTGGCGTGTAGGTGTTTTTGGAGGCAAGAATTTTTTCTGTGATGAATTAGGACCTCTTCCCACATTAGGAGGGGGGCTCCAATACAAATGAAATACAAATTTCCCCATAACTCGAGAACTAATCAAGCAAATAGAACCAAATTCGGCATGTGGAGGTTTTTGGAGGCAAAAATATTTTCTACGGTGAATTAGGATCCTTCCACACTTCAAGAGGGGGGGCTTCTACACAAATGAAATACAAATTTCCTCATAATTCGAGAACTAATCAAGCAAATGGAACCATATTTGGCATGTGGGTGTTTTTGGAGGCAACCATTTTTCCCATGATGAATTAGGACTTCTTACCTTTTTAGGAAGGGGGGGAGGGCTCCCATTCAAACGAAATACAAATTTGCTCATAACTTTAGAACTAATGAAGCAAATGGAACCAAATTTGGCATGTGAGAGTTTTAGATGGCAGAATTTTTTTTCTGTGGTGTATTACGACCCCTTTCCCTTTTAAGAGGGTGGGCTCCCATACAAATGAAATACAAATTTCCTTATAATTTGAGTACTAATCAAGCAAATGGAACCAAATTTAGCATGTAGGAGATTTTTGAGTCTTGAATTTATTTTATGATAGTTAGAGACCTCTCACCCCTGTGGTAGGGGGATATGGACTCTCATACAAATAAAACAGAAATTTTTGCGAAACTCAAAAACTAATCCAACTCGAGAAATTCGAGACTCTTCCATAAAACATTAATCAATAACAAGACCACAAAAACTATCTATAGTAACACTAGATCATTCAGGACGAGCGGTCGCGAGTGTTGCCGGTGACCCGCCGTCGGAAGCGCCGCCCACTGGGGGGCTTGCAAAACTCGAGAAGTGACAAAGATCATCCGAGATTCATGATTTATGTACACCACAGGTTAATTTGTGGCAATACGAAGTTTGTCGGGTCAGCTAGTATCAATATAAAAGATACTATTTTCTGGATTGCTCAGGCATAGGATTCTGTTCTAAGATAACAAAATCCTAGTGCATACTTTATAACCCTGATGAAGATGATCTGCCCTTGTGTATACTTCGAGATAAACTGCCCAATATTTTTCAAAAAAAAAAAAAAATCGTACCTCGAACTCAAGAAGAAAAAGGTGAATATTACGAATTGCTGAAAGACGATAATATTGTGTAGAAAGAGTTCTTAACCCCGAACAAAAGATTTTATAACGACAAGGTGGCTGGTAACGGATTGAATTTAGTATTAACGTATGCAGAAGAAAATGGTTGGCTATTGAGCTCTCAGTTTAGGTTGCATCAGCATAGAGTACAGGACAATTACGGGGCTGGTGAAACGATCCGACTGACTCCAGAAGCACCGCCCAGCCGAGATTTGAACATACGGCGACTGGCTTGTTAGATTAGCATCGTACCTCGAAATTAACTGGGCGGACACAATTTACATGCACATTTAAACAAATATGCGTCCAACAATTTGAAGAAGAATTTCGCAAATATTAAGGGCGTCTGGTCGGCTGGTTAAAGACAATACTTTATCAGTAGCTTGAACAAAAGGGACAAACAGCAAACACTTAAGAAATAGTGTGACATGATTAGATTGGCATGTGTTGCATACAATATGTATTGCATACAACAGTGTGACTCTTTCGCAAGCAACAGCATGGTTGTCATGAAACATTTCCATGATCCATGATAAACCGCTACGATATCTTGTTGTTGTCCTAACATTCACGCAATAGTGACAAACTTTTATCATATATTGTCCCAACACTTTGAAGAAGGGACAATATCATCGTCTGTTTCGCGTTAGTGATTTTTGATTCTCCCATAATTTATGGGACAGGCTAACCAGATCAACGCCATTTACATCGATCTGAAAGCAGCATTCAGAAGCAACATTGTTGTTTTGCTAGCCAAGCTAGATAAATTGGGAGTTTCAATTAGCTTGCTTTCCTTGCTTAAGTCAATCGTAAAAACGCCATTAAATTGGGCCCTACTTAGGCAAGATGGTTCAAGATTTGTTCGGGAGTTCCACAAGGTAGCATTTTAGGGTCCTTTGCTATTCTCGTAATTGTTCGTAAACGACGTCATTCGACTGTTGCTTCGTGGAACAAGGCTTTGCTACGTTGATGATATCGCATTTTTTTTGCCAATTGTAAAACCTTAACGGTCTGCGGTTTCAAAAATTGATCGGTTTGTTTGCGAAATGATGCAATTCTAATCGTATGCCAATCAGCATTCAGAAATGCACTGTTGTCAGTTTTACCTGTAAAAAGCAGTTTCTGGTGATTTACTGCTTTAACGATTCTTCACTGCAGTGAAGTATCTGGGCATTTCTGCTAGATAGTCAAATGTCGTTTAGACCCAAGTTTATTACCCAAGCAACAATGTGAGTTTTATTGTACTCTTATGGCGGTTTTCATGACCAATTTTGGTCTTAAATGCCATCATAAGACTTACTACAAGTTATTACAGTCTATAACAGCGGTTCCCAACCTTTTTTCGGTTCGCGTACCCCCTGACGGATTTCCCTATACTATTCTGAAGCGAACTAAAGTTTTGGCGTACCCCTGGGGGTTCGCGAACCCCCATTTGGGAACCGCTGGTCTATAAGACTGTTTAAAAGATACTGGGTTTTTGTGCCAGTTGAAGTAAGTATATGAGGCTCACTCCGCGTGATTTTTCCCAGTCTAAGCACACTTCTCTAAGACTTAAAGTCGGATGACGGAAATAAATAAATATAAACGCTAACATCTCTTGGTAAGGTATTAAGGTGGATGCAAAAACTACAAAGTATACAGCCGTAAAGCAGAGACAAACAGACATAATACTGTGTCTTCCATTCTTCGCACCGATTAAACCGTCATTTCAAATTTGGGCATAGTTGGGAATGTTTCCGTTTCGGTCAAAGTGGCGCTTTTTAACGAAAGAAGGGAAATGCCCCATAAAAAATACTTGCTAGTTCGAGGGATACTCCTGTTGCTATTTGATATTTGGGAATGTCGATCATAGATGGTGCTAGTGTTCATGGAAAATGTGTGGTACGATAATTTTTGTTGATTTTTCTTCCAAGTGTTATGTCTGTGCCTAAGGGTTGTACGAAAGGGTGTCGTATAGGACTATATCAAATCATTAGATCAAAGGCTAATGTAAACTGCATTTCTGGCATATATATGTTTAGAAGAATCTGTGAGTGCCATTGTTTGAGTAAATGTTTAAAAGATAAGAGTGAAATATTCAGGCTGAATTCTTCATTGAATGCAATGGTGGGGTGGCTTTAAAAATACGTGGACGGGTGTTCATCAGTACAACGCCTGCAACAATTGATACATAGAGATTTCTTTTAAAAATCACTTGTGTGCATCATAAAGGTTAAAATAGTAATAAATGACCAGACTATAGATTATTGTATTAAATATGATTATGCGTAGCTTGACATGTTTCAATAACCATACTTTAACTCGCTTGTGGCCTTCAAAAGGGCCATTGGTTACAAATAACATTAAAGCTAAAGCACATTCATCGCAAATATACGTCGTATACGTATAAATACGTCATTCGAATGTCCTTCTCTTTTGACATGAATGGCAAAAAAGTAGGTACATAAGTTAGCGGCGTCGATTCACTATATCTTGCTCCGAGAAGGTTGCACTAGTTTACTTTCACAACTTACTGCTTGTTACATAGCAAAAAATATGGCACATTTGCAAAAATTTCTGTTTTATTTGTATGAGAGTCATTATCCTCCCACCACATGGGTGGGTGAGGGGTCTCAAACCATCATAAAGTAAATTCATGCCTCCAAAAACCCCCTCATGCCAAATTTGGTTCCATTTGCTTGATTAGTTCTCGAGTTATGAGGAAATTTGAATTTCATTTGTTTGGGAGCCTCCCCCCCCTTTAGAAGGGAAAGGAGTCTCAGTACGCCATAGAAAATAATCTCACTTCCAAAAATTCCCACAAGCTAAATTTGGTTTCTTTTGCTTGATTAGTTCTCGAGTTATGAGGAAATTTGTATTTTATTTGTATGGGAGCCCCCGTTCTAAAGAGGGGAGGGGTTTCAATTCACCACAGAAAAAATTCTTGCCTTCTGAAACCCCCACATGCCAAATTTAGTTCCATTTGCTTGGTTAGTTCTAGAGTTTTGAGGAAATTTGTATTTCATTTGTATAGGAGCCCCCCTCTTACGGCCTCCGTAAAATTGCTCTCTTACCTCCTCCATAAAATTGCTGGTCATTTTATCTATCCGACGACGTTTAAATTGTTCAGTTTCGTCCAGTAGTTTACTAGTTATTACCATTTGAAATCTTTCATTCAGACGTTACACTTCTATTTTCGTTTTTACAAAGTACTACCCAGTCCCAGTATAGTAAACAAATACGTAGTCCATCTTCAAAAAGAAAGATGACAGTTTGAAAATTCGCAAAATTTGTCAAACAGATCTACAAAATAGGAAACATAATTGTCGGTACAAACTCTAGCTGATGTGACCATTACAATTGAGTAATCAAAACGACATAATCACAGTGTATTCTTATTGCAAATGTTGTTTCGTATTTACTCTCTTTTGTGTGCTGCTTCGGTCTTGAAAAAAGAAAAGAAAACGTATGTTGTGAACATTGAAATAAATAAAAATAACAGAATAGAAAGTTTCACTTTTTCTTTGTTCATTTGGTTCAGTTTATTTGTATTCAATTTATTGCAACTAATTACTGGTTTCCGCAAGGCTTGATGGAAGTCGTGTTCTTCTTTATTAGTCCATTATACCGTGGTACCGTGGAAGCTAAGAATACCAGCGCAAATAGGGCTAATATTAAATACGCAGTACTAATAAACATTTTTAATTAATATAGGTGATTGGCTATGGGTCTACCTTAGAGACGATTGAACCGACATATGAGTTTTTATGGCTTCCAAAATTGGACGCTCTTAATGGATTTGTTAAACAACTAATGACAGTACCCACTATACTAGTGGTATTAGCGTCTAATTGCAAGTGAGCGGTTATGTGTTTTAACAACCTGATAGAAATCCGCTCTAATCCTCAAGTAATAAAATTTAAATAGCACAACAGCCGCGCTTCATTGTGAGCAAAAAACCAAATGGCTTTAATATTTCACACCAAATTAAGTCCCAGTTTGGGGGTGACTCATTAAGCTTCTTTTGTTTGGACCAATTATCTATGCAACCTGTTTTTGTCGCTGACACCGGCTTCAGGCTACGTGACTCACATGATTAAAATGTTAGCCTGAACGATGTTCGAGCTTCTATTTGACGGCAATGTTTAATTTTCTTTGAGAATAAAACATTTCAACATTTCCATCTTCCATGATACATGCGGATTTGACTGGTAGCTTCGTTTTGAAATGGTTCTAATTAATGTATAATTCCATTTTATGTAACATGTAGTCCTATTTGAGCAAAAACCGAAAACATCAATACATTTCAAAAATCCCAATCTACTTTTAGGCATATCATGCTTCCTCCGAGTGAACGCCAGTTGTGCACCAAAACATAAATAATAACCTGACAGCTGGTTCAACTTTTTTCCCAAATCATCATCCACCGATAAAAAGAAAATTAAGTCAACTATCTCACGCGAACATGCGACAAAGCATGACTCTCGAAAAACCCAACGGAACCGATCCGCCGCGCCGTGCCGGCCACCGGACGGCGTTGTCTCGGTGTCATATCCGTTTCGCTACGTCATTTCCAATCCAATCGGCTGTAACGAATGTGCAATCGTGTCCGCGTGAGGTACCGTGTAGGTATATTTGACATGGCCCCAATTGTCGTCGTTGGTTGGTGGTTCATTGCTTCACACCGACGACCGCCGCGCACACAATAATTCACCGAATAGCTGATTTTTTTTCACACATGTGCGAACCATATTTAGTCAAATTTTCAACTCCATCGATTAATAGGCATCCTCTTGGGCTCTCCCCCCCCCTCCCCAATTGGCACTGACAATAAGGCATTTGATTAGCGAAACATACGTCAGTGTCCGACCGACCAACCAACCGACACCGGTGACCGGTGTCGCTCCGCGGTCCGCAATCGGACAGTTCGACCGGCAGTTACAATATTTTTCATGCCTTCACAACAACAACAACAACAAAAAAAACTATACGATTGCTTTCGCAACGACCGACACACGGACACGATCGGTGATGGGCCTAGGTAGAGGACGCCTGCTGTGCTGTGGTGTTTGGAGAAGCGCGTCAGAGAAAAAAATAATCAACCGAAGAGAGAAATAAAACTAACCGTTGGCCGGCATTGCTGAAATTCGTGTGTTCAGCCAGCCATTGAATTCGGACGAACAACGGCCGGCTTCGATTAGATTTGAGGATCGATTGGGAAGAGGGCAGCACTGCTGCCGCAACGCGGCAAATTCGTTGTTTGCGAACCGTTTTTGTCTTATATACTGTAAAGAGCTTATGGGCACACAACGCTACCGACTGACTGCGGTGTCGGATATGGGCGGCAAGGTGTGGGGACCACTCACATACGGTAATGGAGACGCGATAATTTCACTTGAAAAATTAGAAAATTGCGTTTTCCTTTGGCTAAACCTCGGCTCGCTGATGATGGTCGGCGCTGCGCTGGGGCGCTGTACGGTTTTATAGCTCTGTCAAAATTGAACCGGAGGATCCCCCTCCCCGCCCCTGCCGGCCGTCAGCTATGCCCGAGAATGTAAATGGTAACGTGTATTGTGTGTGCACGTAGGGGGCGCCAACGGTGGCGATCCGGTGCAACGAAAGTGAAAACTATGGTCACGGAACCATGGGGCGGGTCCGCCGGCCCGGAGGAAACATGTACTGCTGTCGAGGGGGGTTTTGCGTGCATGACTTACTCCGACTTGACTGGACTGTGCACAGACACAGATGGATGGACGCTGGCTGGGCTGGTAGTGGCCGGTGGAAAACTGAAAGTGTTGCACTATTGGCTACAGTGATGAATGAAGGAAGCGTGAACTTTGTCTTGTCTGAAAGGAGCGTTGTTCGTTCTGAAGCAGTTATCAGCCGGTAATCGCATGATAGTGTGCATGATGTTTGTTGATTTTGCCAGGTGTATAAGAAACTGTTAGGTGATTATAAGCAGCAAACTATGTATTCTGTTGAAATTTCGCTATAAGCTTCAACAAGAACTATAAGCTGTTGTTGGTTTATAACCTCGTAACTGGCATGGAGTACACAAAAGAGCAAGTTTACTACATTACTTTCTAGCTACACTTTAACGAAGGTAAATAAAAATCTGGCCAAGCCTTTAAAATACATCCAAGGAGCCGTAGAACCAATCAGCTCGAGTCGGATTGGACGAATAGGCGTTTGTTTCTTAGCGAAAAGTTAACGATTTTCATGCTTTTGGAAGAACAATAAAGTCTGTTTGATCACCTTTGAATTGCCTTCTCGGTCGAAAGTTTTGTTAGCAAGCTATGTACAAAGTGAAAATGTAATGTTAGAGTGAGTCAATTAACAGATCAACACAAGAGGTAAGTATTATATTCGCATTCGAGGGGCGAATCAGCCGCAGGCTGAAAACCTCTTAAATAAAGTATAATAGTAATAATAATAATTCGCACTCTGGAGATTATTTTTTTATTGATTTCTAACCGCACCAAAGCAAACTTCAACGTCAGAATAGAAAAATATAAATGAGAAAAAATTGGAAAAAAATTCCTTTGACTTGTACTTTCCACTATATCTGATAATGTTGTAGTAAAAGGCTTTTTTTGCGATTTTGTCTCGTTTATTCGTCTGATGTGTTCAAAATAGACCAGTAAGTTGTATGATGAACGTAAGCACAGCACTCTGATAATTCTCATAATCATAACGGAGTCAAGGTTTTCATGCTCAAATTGAACAGAAACTTTCGAATATTAATGCCATCTGGCGACAAGCTCATCGAACTTTTTCCGCCGATCGTAAGATCTTAGTGTACTGATCAACTTTGTTGAAAACAGCAACTTTCTTTATTGTACCGAGATGAAATACTACAGCACGAGTAACCGTAGGTTGATGACTGATATTCTTTCCATTAAAAAGAAGGTTTTTTACGCGCAAAGGAAATCGCAAAGCATTTTGATACACTTAATTACTTTACTTTTTCGACGACAATCCGCTTGTCGAATCCATGCCGAATTCAGGAGCCGTTTCCACATTACTCGGTCTTGAGCTGCCGCTCGCCAGTCGCCCCTTACATCCGCTGTTCTAGCATCCTCGTCAACAGCGCTCATCCAACGGGTATGGGGTCTGCCTCCAAGTTGTCGGCCTCTGTCGGGTTTTCTGCTAAATATTGTTTTCGCTGGTCTCTCATCCGGCATCCTTGTTACGTGGCCAGCCCATTGTAGCCTGCCGTGTTTTAATCGCTTCACAATATCCGCATCTTTATATACTTGGTAGATTTCATGATTCATTCGCCTGCGCCACACTCCTCCGTCTAATACGCCGCCAAGAATTGATCAGTGCTCAATGACAAATTGATTGTTTTCGTTTTCTTCTTCTTTCCTTCTTCTATTTGATACAGAAAATTCAAATAGCACCATTTAAATCAAGTTAGCATGCTCGGGTTTGCGAGTGGTTTGAAATTTCATCGCAAATAAATACTTCCCCTGTTTTATTCAATCAAGCTAGCCCGGTTCACAGTGACAGTTCTTACCCGGTTTCACTCGACAGTTCGATGCACAAAAACAATCCCAGCTGCATCCCAAGTAACAATTCAAAGCCGCTTGGTTTTACTTGAATTTTATAAAGGTTTTATCGCGGTATGAATCATAACCACTGGATTTATTGTGGTATTGCGCAATACCAAGAGGATACGAGTGCAAACACACTTATAGCTAGCTAGAAAACCATAATAAAACTGTTAATAAAGCGAATTTATTGTGGTTGCTTATATTACCACAATAAAGCTTGTTGGCTGCACCACGTCTCCTATAAACTTACCATAAGTGTGGCGTAGCAACACAAAATGGCGCACCAATCAAAATTGATCTTATCGCGGTTACTTGTCAAACCGCAATAAATCTGTTAGCTTTATAGAGCTATTAAAATGGTAACACTCTAACCAAACAGTTTTTTTGCTGCTACTATGAAGAATACCAAAGTTCAACACCAAAATTATTTTTTTATGCGAAGCCATATTGCCATATTTTAGTATTTTGTTTAGCTCGAAAACAACGATTCATCAAAGCAAAGTGTTTTGCAGAAAGAAGGTCATTATCAATCGGGTTTCCTGTCATAGGAAGCAACTAAAATGATTTTGCTAGAAATTGAGATTGACTAACTGAATATTTTCAGTTTGTTAAAACAACCAGTTTTCGAAAATTGCTAAATTTCAGTTGCGCGCTGATTTTATCGACCTATCATATCAAAATGCACGATGAAATTAAATGCGCACATAGTGCAAACCAACGATATTGCTTAAAATTGAATAAATATTCTATGGGATATTTTATTCTGGTTGCTATATACCAAATCGTTCAGAATGATCTGTCAGTAAAACTAAAGCTTTTCTGTTCACGAATATATTTTCAAGTTGACAAACCTAGCGAACTTATCTGGCGTTTGCTATAAAAGCGAAAAGCGAAAAACAAAAAGCGAAAAGCGAAAAGCTTTTTTAAATTATGGCGATGGCTGTCAAGCAGCGAAAGCTTAATCGGTTTTATTGCTGCTTTTAGCAGAGCGTGATACGTCTACTTGAGTTTATAACGTGATTCTTATAGCGGTTATGAAAACATTCTGAGGAGTGGGCCACTTGGTCAGAAAGCAGTTTTATAGCGGTCATCAGAAAGTTCTGGTGGAGCTCTTAGTTTTATTAGCGGTTTTATGAAATTGGTCATGAAAACCGCTATACGAACGTAATAAAACTTGGAATTGTTACTTGGGATGTGTGTGTCATCATGACTTAAGTCTTACTTGACGTAGTTTCATTTTCGTATTGTACCTCGTTCGGTGTGCACGTACCAAAGTTTGAGTTACGGTCGTTGATAATAAATAAATTCCGAAATGATGCTACATGCGGCACTATTTTTCGTGACCTCAAACATCACGGCATAAAAAGAGGATTTGTATACTATACACTAAAAAGATTTGTCGAGACGGGATCTGTTGAAAACCGTAAAAAACCCGGAAGAAAATGAAGCGTCCAGAGGTCAAAAAGGTTGTTCGAGAGCGAATTCGTCGCAATTGCGACCGGCATGAAATTTGAAAATTTGAATTTTGAAAATGGATTTGGATAAAAAAAAATTCAAAAAACGTAAATCCCATGGATTAACGGAAGCAACAAAACAAAAACGTCAGGAAAGATGCAAACTGCTGCTCCGTCGGCACGGTGATTTCGTGCTATCAACAAGGTATGGGATAATATTGCAATGGAAGTGGTGCGTGCCGCGTGTAACGACTTCAAAAAGCGTTTGAACCGTGTTATCCAGACAAAAGGCGATTCTATAGAACAGTGTTGGCCAAACTGCGGCCCGCGGGCTGCATGTGGCCCTTTCAGGTGATTCGTGCAGCCCGTGGACTGATTTGAAAGATGATGGACTTAGGAGAAAATTTTTTGATCACATAGGAGTCCCTCAGTTTAATCGTTATGCCTCGTGCATGTTGTGAATCTAAATGCTTTCCGGTTTAAACCTTATGGTGATTCCTAGAAAATGGTTTTTGTTGTCACCTATTTTACATTTTGTTATGCACAGGAATGGCCAGAGTTTATTGCGGCCCGCGGCATTTATGGGCGATCTGATTTGGCCCGCACCATGCCTATGCCTGGGCACCACTGCTATAGAGTAATGAATGTTTGTTGCGTTCTGTATCTATGGGTAAACTTTTAAAAATAAAATTTGAAATAAAGGCTTTATTTACAAAAACATGACTTTGGTTTTAATCGAATACATATGTGTAACACTGTCACAAATAGCGCCGCCTGTAGCACCGTTACGGAATTTATTTATTATCAACGACCGTAACTCAAACATGGTACGTGCACACCGAACGCGACACAATACGAAAATCAAACTACGTCAAGTAAGACTTGAGTCATGATAACACACACACACATGGTCTTAGTTTGATTGTATTAATTGTATATGCGTTGCAAGCATAAAATGATTTTTGTTCGAATACAGTGGTAACCCGATTTTGTCACCCCTGATTTTGTCACTTGTTGACCCGATTTTGTCACCTCCGATTTTGTCACGTTTTTTACCCGATTTTGTCACGCTTTTGATTTATCAAAAGTTTAGTTTGAAAATCATTTTCAAACATGTCAAATGTGTTAAAACACTGTGAAAAGAACTGTATTCAACAAGTTGATTATTGATAACAAGATGATGAGTTGAGTTGACTATCTTACTTTTAGGGAGGTTAATCAAAGTATCGTTCATACCATAAGAAAGAGCTTTTTACGCTGTGAAATTTCTCTGAACATAGTTAACCAGTATAATCAACCATTTCGGCGCAATTAAAAAACGCGTGTTTTCATACCTTTGGGACCAGTGCTGTGAAAAGGTGACAAATGTCCACAGAGAGGTAGAAGGAAGTGCGAAATGTCCTAAAAGTGATCAGAATGAAATATATGGAGTTCGTTTTAAGTTATCTGCAAAGAAATAAAAATTGAAAAAATACCCGATTTTGTCACCCCCGGTTGGTATCCAAATATTTTTGCATTTTATTAGATGGTCCCATATTTAACTATTTCCCTCCAGTTTTATTTATTTTTGTCCAACGTAAACTTTATTGAATGATATACTGGATAAAACTGTGAAACTGAATCGTTCAATGGCAGGTGGGACTCTAAGCCACAAGCATACGCAAATGGTTTTGCAATTAAACTACTGTCGCATCCTTATATTAGATAGTCTTATGTCTAAATTTATCCCTCCGATTGGCTACCATTTTGGAAGCAGTCAAAAACCGCCTAGTTTGCCATTTTTTCAATGGTGTTATCTGATTTCGCCATAAAGTGGTAATTAAACTAATATTTATTGCACAAGATTTTTATAAGAGCGTGATAAGTTCACAAATATTTATTGTCTTCTTAAAGAAGACAAGTTGCGCTTGAATAAAACTTGTTTGAATTACTTAAGGTAACCGAACTTTTTGCGAGATATACATAAACTGTGTCCTTTTAGTATAAACGAAGAAAATGTCAACGAAGTGTCGAGTTCATGGGAATAATCTTCGCTATTTTAATTCAACTGTGCATCATTATTCTGTTATAAGCAGGCTTCTGCCGTGCTCTGAAATTTTTCTCAATTCTCGGTGTTCTACTGGCAAAGCGCAGAAGGCGAATCGAACTGCTCTTTCGCTATCGGATGTTACCTTCTCCGACAAGCGACGAGATTTTGCTTTTACAGTGCTTTTCTGCTTCGCTATGTCCCCGAGTGAGCGTCAGTTTTGTTTCATCTTTTTTTTTCTGCCGGAGCACTACCGAATGCCTGCTCTCAAGGTCACGGAGCATATCATATAATTGCCTGTTCCAAATTCTTTTTGGGATACGGAGCAAATAACATTTTGTCTCCAGTGTGCGAAGAAAAGATTAGCTCTGCATGTAGTTGTGCCCCCTCTGTGCAAGATGAGTGGTTATAAGAGAAAACAGTACCGCCACCCGGGGTGAGATTGTGCCACGGGGGTGAGATTGTGCCAAAAACCAAAAATGTTTATTTGTGAAAATTTATTATATCTATAGAAACTGGTGACCTAAATTCAAAATGATCATGAACATAACATATTTATTCATAACTTAGAATGGAACATAGATAATATTAGCAAACTATTTAGCCTAAACAGGGTTTCAAAGTTCGCGATTAGAAATACTCGGAAATAACGCTTGTAAAAAATGTCCCACATAAACCAACCCAAACATGAAATCGCATCAACATGCTATTTTGAAGGTATATAAACTAATCATTTACAATGTATTGAAAGGTTATTATACGTTGGATAAGTTTTGATTACGAAAATAATATTTTTCGAAACTTTGTACTTTTCGAGCTTTACAGGGGTGAGATTGTGCCAAGTCATAATGATCGATCCAATTTGTGGATTTCACATACACAACAAAAATACGTCAGTATACACCAGTACACTCACATTCTTCACTATTGAGCTCAATATTTTGACAGATTGGATTGCATCATCCATTTTGGAGCAAACAGCATCATAGGTCTGCTAATTAATTTAAACTAATTTTTACTTTTTCTCTGGAAATTTTAGATACTTTGAATAAACACTATAATATAAGACGAATATATTATACCGTGTATAAACAGCTAGTTTTAAGGAGGGGGGAGGGGGGTGCGATAGGCTAGATGTGTTGCGGCCGCGGGTTCTCGAACGAAGTAATGGTTACTTTTGTTAAATGATCAAATAGGTATGCCCCCTAAGGATACACCCCTTCACACATCTCCCTCTTGTTAACCCTAGAAACGCTACTGGCTATATAAAGGCTGTCCATTGACTTCGAATTCATTTTTAGTTATTTCAGACCTTTCCGGGTTATTTTCGTTCATACTCATACATGCGTCGTTTTTGGACGATCCCCTGCCCCTAATAGTCCACTTAGTTGATGAACGGCCCCATATGAACTACTTTATACTGATATTTATGTGTACTGTATATAAACATGCTAATGTTCACTGTTTAGGGTTTTAGCCTAACTTTATGTTTTTGGCATAATGTCACCCCCTAGAAGGGGTGAGATTGTGCCAAAGTTCATGCACTTCCAGTAAAACAAGGTTTCATTGTAACTAAACCATCTCTACGGTAGTTGTTAATTGAATAATTTAGTATATATTGACAGGTGTGAAATCAACTTAGTTCCTAAATTGTGTGTATACTGAGCTAAAGAACAAAAATGTATGCTTTTTTGGCACAATCTCGCCCCGGATGACGGTATTCAGACATTGTTTGATAGTACAAACCGTACTAACGGAGGCCCCACTTTACGTGTCGTGAGTGACCCGTGATTAAGTGACGCTGGCGGCTTAGCGTACTAACCAACAATATGGTATTGTAAGGCATTATTAAAAACAAGTTCTTATAACCCATGACAATTGCGGATCGAAAATTGAAATGGACATTGTTTGTCATAGATTATATAAGGCACTAAGCGACATGCTTAGTCAGTCCGCGCGTATCCCGAAAAAATCTGCGCTGATGGAGAAATTTAAACATACAGTCCACCCGCTCCCAACCGTGCTGTCGAACATTCGGAGAGAGAGCAAACGGTTGAACAGAAAACGAACGCTCTTGGTCGTTGTGAGAAGAAGATTGCCCTGTCTCTGTATGCTGAAGATGAGCAAAATGAAGCCTGGTTGTAAGATGATGTGCAGTATATTTTCTTTGTTTTGTGACTTCATAAACTGGCCAACCTCGTGTTTTTGTCTTGACCTTTTATGAGGTCAGACATTTAAATAATTTTTTAAAGCGGTAGTTTTTTTTAACAATCAACGAAGAAGATAATGAAACAAAGGTATTGATAGTATGCAAACGGAACAGGAAATTAGGTAAGGGAGGGTCATTGAAGCAACGCTTAAGAAGTTGTGTACCATTCCTTTTTAGGCAAGCTGAAGGGTCCAACTCACTTCTCCTCTTACTGGACTTCAGAGGAGCCGTGGGTTCAAATCCTGTTATAATTGGTTTCGATAATAGCTTGCTTCGATCCACGGATCCCCTACCCAGGCTAAAGAGGAACAGTCACAATTTCTTAAGCGTTGTTTCAATAACCCTGCGTTACCTTATTCGTCGCTGTTTTCTCTTCACGCGTTATCTCACTGTGTCTGTTTACTATCAACACCTTTGTTTCATTACTTTCGTGTACGGGGACGGTACACGAAAGTAATGAAACAAAGGTGTTGTTTCCGTCGATTGTAGAAAAAAAACTACCGTCATAAAAAAATCATTGACTATTCCAATGATGGAATGTGGAAATTATTGGACTAATTTTTGTTTAATCCACTTATTGTCAATTTCCTTCAGATTTTGGCGTCCATTTTGATAGATTAGTTGTTTGTGCTAGAATTTTTTTGTAGAATATAGGGTCTTTTTCTAATTCCTGTCGTAATAAGTAAAGCCATTCTAATTTTCATCATTTATTGGATGGATTTAATTAATACTCCAAAAGTTCTTGTGCTGATTTGACTAAAAAACACTTACCTTCCGATCCGTGGACTTTGAAATCACTGAAAAGCGACTGTTAAAGCATATTATTGAAATTACGCAACTGACTTTATTGCTAAAATTCGTCGTACCGTTTTAAAATCCGTACATCAAAATTTTTCATCGTCCAAACTAAAAATCACAACAATGTTTACGAAGCTAACGCGTAAGTATTTGTGTAGAACGACATGACAAATGTTATTCTACAACATTTCTGCAGGTCAGGCAAGTTTTCCTGGCTGTAGAATAACGACAATGCCTTGCGTGAGTTACTTTCATTTATGAATGACGGAAATTAAAACGATTAGTCGACATTGTCTTCTTCGTCGCACGAAAAAACGTAGGAAATGTGGCTGGTAGGACTTCTTTAATGATAAAAAGCATTTAAATAGATCTCAGGTCACTTTAATTGATCGCGTATGATAGACAACTAACTAAAATATTAGGGAATAACTAGTTTTGCTTTGTGTGTCATAAAAATGCTGATATTTTTAATAATTTGTGTTGGATAGGACGGGAATAGGCAATTACGACGATGTAGCAACATACCCTACGGGCTTAAGAGAATATTATGGCAGCATTGCTATGCTAAATCCATATTGCAGAAGAATGCCATGAAGCTTTGTCAAAACTATTGCCAATTGTTGAGTAAGCTGTAAAACGTCATTTTCAAATGGGGATCTAATATCCTTCAAAATTGTTCATAAGATGAAGACACTTACTGAAAATGCAGTTTATGGGTGTTTCTTCAACTCTTCTTCAGGGAAAATCATTATACAACTTGATAGAATCTATGATGCTATGATAAAACTACTAAAAGAAATCAATAAAACCAATTTGCTTTTGGTTTGTTACTTGGGAACGAATGTTTAAATTTTGTACTGTAGCAAACAACAATCAACAATTGAATTTTTTTATTTACTTACGGCGTCGGAGGAGAACAACCTAACTATCATCCCCACATATTTCCGATTGCCACTGTGGTTAATTGTTATTATTGTCAGGTTTATTTTATCATAAATAGGTCCCAAATTATAGTGAAACGTTGTTTTGATTCATTCTTTAGTCGTTATTCAACTGTTTTTCTATACGGTTTAATGGGATTATTTATTTAATCGGTATGTCAATGGTTTCCCTGGAAAATATAATACAGTTAACAAAGGGATAATTTCGAAATACAAATGTTTTTGTCATCTGCGAAAAAGTTGACGTTAATTAGTATCTGAGATCAAATTGAAGTCGAACAATCATGAATCGGATTGGATCATATAGTCCACGGTTTTCGGTTCTTCTTTGCAGATAGTGGAAATTTCTGATAATAAATATGAAATATTGTCGTTATAAATAATGCATACATAAAAGTTTGTTGCGCTAGCCAGGACCACGTTGAGATCACGTATGAGACAGACTCATTGCAACAATTATTGCCCTGTGCTCATGGCTAAATGTGATAGGATTATTTTCATGGTGGAGGGAGATGGCGAAGCATTTTTTGATACTGATGGTAAGCAATTTACCCGAGCACCAATCTTAAGGCACCGCTAGGCATTCCAAACAGTTTACAGAGTTTATTTTACCCACTCTAAAGATTTTTACATTGTATAAAAGGACAGACCGTCAGAGAGGTTGCAGAAGAACAGGTAAACCATTTGCAGTAAAATGAAAGAGTAGTGGTCCAAGGTGGCTGCCGTGCGGAACATTAGAGATATTAGTTAGTTAGTTAGTTAGGTGTACTCACAGAACGGTGAGGAAACTCTTAGTCTCTCAAGCTTTGCAAGTAGAACACGGTGATTAACTTGATTAAACTTAGTTTCAGTTATTTTGTCATCCATTGTTGATCGTATTTTATCTGAATTTCGTTTCTCAGTTAAGTCAGGATTACATAACGTATGACAAAGCTCATTTTTGAAACGAAATTATAACCCTTCCTGTCTGTCTGAGTGAGGAAGCGAAAAATGTTTCGCATAATTTCCAAAATGCATGATAACTTTCGTGTCGTCGGTCGTGTTTCCGTCGTTGTGTGTGACGAACCGTCTCGTCGTCGTCGTCGGTCGATCGTTGAGTGCTGCTTTCAGCAGCAGCACAACGTCTCGCGCGACTCTCGTGTGTTAGACCACAAATGGTCTAAAAATAAATTCTTTTGCCTTTGGCAACAACATGGGTACAACTACTTCACATCACACAGTGTGTGCACTTACCACCGAAACAATCAGCCATTCTATATAGTATGGTGGTGGTTGCTTGTTGTGGTTGTTGTTGTCTATCGAGCGGTAATTAGCATGAATGTATTTATAAAGAAGCCGGTCTGCTGGCTGAACGTGAGAATACACAAGAAGAGTGCTGCAATGTTGTTGGTTGGCATGCTTCGAAACGTCCGTGCCGACTCACAGAGACACATCAACAGCAACAGTTAGAGTGCTGCCAATACCGGATGCTGTACCAATTTGAACACCTCGAACGAACGGTCCGTTACAGCGAAGATTGGCGCGATCTTTTGAAACTTCAATCACGTGACGTTTGTTCCTTTGATTGCTTTTTAGTAGTCGACTGGTGTAACCAAAACACGAGCACGAGGCTAAATCATACTCTTTTACTGGGGGAGAAGCTGCCAACCTGCGGTCAATGGTCTCTCTTTATAAATGTCAAATTATCACAAAGACATAATAATCCCTTGGCTGAAATCAACTGGAAAAATAAGCCTGCTGCCAACTGGAGGAGTTCGCTTCTATCGGCTGGCTGGAAGCCGGGGAAAAAACGGGTTTGTTCAGCAGTTCATCGATACGAAGGCCATGGCAGATGCTGTGGAGCGAGAGGTGCGTTTCGCTGGAATCGAGTGGGAATTTTTGCGCTCGGTTCTTCTTTGTGGCCGCAGTAAATACATTACCGTGCTTTTGCTGCTGCTGCTGCCTTACCATGCCAGTCCAGTCCATTCCGTCCATTTTGATTGAATACGAGAAAAAATCCCCGTGCTTTGGTACGGCAGTTGCGTTTGGGGCCCGGATGTTTACCATTACGGACGGGCGAGTATATTTGTGGGGTAGAAAGATTGAAAATGTTGGAGCTTTTTGGTTTGTCTCTCGGCGAAGACGAAGTTACATAAGACAATCGCCTTTGTTTGTTTATTTGTTCGTTCGTTTGTGGAATGGCGAATTTGGTGATCAATGTCATTTGAAGTTTGTTTATATATTTCCGAGGAATTATTTCATATTTTATTTACGTTGGTGTCATCCAGCGTAGGACTAAAAATGATATGTCTACTAAATTGTACACAGTATGATGTTGCTTGTAATACTCCTCGAGCGACACTTTACGTTTCGTCTTAAATTAATTGGTTTATTTATGATTCCCATTAATAGGGATTTCAGTCCCAGTGACCGAAATTGGTCATGAAAACAGCAATAAGAGTACAATAAAAATCAAACTGATACTTGGGATGTTCCTTTTACACTTCATCAAATAAAAAAAACTCGGTACTTGGTCTAGTTCCGAAAAGTTACTAGTGCATCTTGCAAACGACTTTCATCATTCTCATTATGCAAAGTAGCAGCTGGATAGTGAGTGGTAGGTGGGCGTCGCAAACGGTGCAGCTCAGCTGCAGTAACAGCACTTGGCGATGAGGTATACTGAATACATAATCATACCGTTGTTGTTGGTGTCATTCGCATACAATAGACCGTGTTGTCAAGTGCAGTATAAGGTGGCACCAGCAGCAGCAGCAGCAGCAGTTGGAAGCTGATGTTTGATTAAAAGTGTGGAACCGGTACAAACCGTGGTACTACGCGTGGCAAGGAAATGAGGCCAAATGCTTATGCCGTTGGTTGGATGGCTGAATTCGTCTTATCTTGTCCCCCAAGGTACGGCTCAACTAGGGCGGGTTGTTCCTTTGGAGATAATAAATAAATTAAATAAGTGTTTATTCACCGGTTCAGAGCTGCATTTTCTAGTAGTTTTCAGCTTAAACTTGCTTTTGTCAGTTATGTTCACCTTAAGAAATATTGTTTTGAATGCATGGATTCAGGGGTGCCACAAGGTAGTTGTTTAGAACCGTTTCTTTTTTGCAGTAATGATGTAAATTTCAATTTATCTAATTATTCTAGCGACATAAAAATCTTCTTTTCTTGTAAATTTGAAGAATTATTGCTCAAAATTTCATCTCGTGTTTTCGAAAGGCTTTGTATAGTTCGTCATTAGGAAAATTAGTCTTGTAAATTGTTGAATATATTTACCAGAATGAAGTTTAGAAAAATTCTTTCTTTTATGCCGTTCTTTCAAGAGCTAAAGCATTGCAAGAATAATGCACAGATGAAGTGGTTAAGTGTATTCTAAGCAAACGATCCATGAAGAATCGTTACATGCAAATCTGCTGTAGACACTAATAGCTGTAACTAACCAAATTTACCTTCGGGTAAAATAAATAACAACATCTCAAGTACTTGTTTTGACGAAACGAGTAATTATTGTTTGTGCCACAGTGAAAACCCGTAAACCAAACGATGTGTTTTCTCAAACAGGCATGAGTTTCCCTCTGGTTTGTTTAAACCAAATATCCCTTACCCGCCAACCAACCACGTAATTCACATGTTTAATAATAAAATCTTCTAAGCCGGCTTAAAACCATCATTCAATTTCTAGATTATTATCAAAACTCAACGCCCGTGTATTAGTTGTCAAGAACCAAGGTGGGTAGACAGTCGCCACCAAAGCTGCACACCTCGCAGTCAGTGTTTCTCCCCTTGGAGCACGAAAAGGGTGCGGTCGATCCGATGCAAACCAATTGTGCGGCCTTTTATAGTATTTTTTTCGTATGATGTATTTTCCATGAAACTTGGGCCGTGATCGATAGCGGGTCCGATTGGGCCTGGAAAATTAAAAATGCAACACAGAAAAGTAAAAGTACGTCGGTCGCTACGGTTCGGGTGGTAATCGTTTACACGGTGCTGTGATTGGTTCGTCTTGGCGCGGCGATGACGCGACGCAACGCGACGCCGCACCGGGGGGTGCACAAATTCGTGGTACCCGGACCCTTAGCCTTTCGTGAGCACAGCACCTACCCCGGGGTGCGGTGTGGAATTGTCTATTTATGCTAAAGGTGTCTGCCGCTCGCTGCCCAAATCCCCGTGACGACGTCTTTAAATGCACTTTGTGGTGGCACATCGTGGCAAGCAGGGCACTGGGGCCAGCCAGCGCGGTTGATAAATTCGTTACACGGCGTGTATGTAAATTAGTTCGAAATCGTAGGCAAGGTAAGCAGGTTTACCTGAAATGGTGCTGCCGAAGCGAGCGATTGCCGCTTGGCTTCGGTGACTGGCTTCGCCGATATAGTTCCAAGAAAATAATGATTGACAATTAACCTACTCCCCGCCGTCGGCTATCGGAGGCCTGGATGGATGGAACCAGTTTTTCCCAGAGCAGTGGAAACCACTCACTGTGCATGCACTGCTGCCGAGTGGTTTTCGAAATTGAGAACGTTCTACCGTTGCGATTGTTTTTTTGTTGTTTTCGAATGCTTCACGGAAGAGGTGGCAATGTTGGCACGTATTCAGTTTTTCACGTTTATGGTCGTTTGTGCGAAATCTTTCTCGTAAACGGTTGATGCGTTAAACACTTGAAGTTAATTGATTCGTTTCGAGTCGACTTCAGTTTTTTTGCAATCGTTTCAATTATACTCGACAGAAAGACGATTACGGATTTAATAGGTCGAGTCATGATTTTAAATATACGGTCCATTCTAATTTGTAAAAGTTGCAATCACTTTCGAATTAGGTGGATTTTGTGCGATGCTTCAATGTTTCTAACTACGTATACCACTTGAGAGGTTGTCATTATTATTATTTATTTTTATTATTTACTGTTGTAATCTCCATTTCATTTTGACTCGATGCTTTTGCTGCAGTAAATTCATAGCGCGAGTAAAATGTTTGTTTAGTAATTAGAGTGCTGATGTAACTAATGGTTTGCTAATTCTGAGTAAACCAATTCCATTGAAGTGATAATTATGGTAAACATTTTTATACCACGGAAGATCTGCGTCGCATTTTGCGAAGCTCACTATCAACCCGTTATATCCCGCAAAGCCTCCAATAAGTCACAATCACAACCGTCCGCACTTCCTATTAATGTTTCAAATCTCCTGCGTAAACCGTTCGAATCCCATCATTCAGCAATAGTGCAATGTTATTGTATAATAGGGAATTACAGGAAAATAAGTAATGGTCCAACAGTACTTCCTTGAAGGCCTCACAACCTAAACGGCTGCACCCTTCGTCGTTGTAGATTTGTCCGTTGATGGTCACTAATGTGATGGACGACTGATTCATTTTGCCACATTCGCATATCGCTTGTAAGACAAAGATTTCTCAGCGAATTTCGACCACTTCTTCTTGCGTACACTCTTCGAAACTCGAAGTTTGCGGTTATGTATACAGTATTACTGTCCCGGCAATTGTCTGGTGACACGCTTGATGCAGGTTTCATCATTCATCATACTACAAAATGGTTTTGTGAGCAACTTCCTGTACAGCTTCCTTGTGCGAGTTGTGGCCGTCGTGTCGTTTAGAACATGTCATTTGTTTAAAATGTTTAGAACATGTCATTTGAATGGATTTACTACCATTCTAAACTTTTTTGGATCTGCGTTGCCACGATTTCTATCGCAAACAAACTTTTGCTTGGGAGCCTGATGCTCCGTGATCGTTTTGATCACTTGAGATACGGTTGAATATGTGATTCCGAGCTTCTATCGATGAGAAGTATTTGGATTTTCCAAGGGAGTGTTGAAAAGTTTTTTGTCTGCTTTTTCTTGTTCCGAAGCCATCACTATAACTGCTCAACGCTGATATTTTCAGAGCAAGGCGCAAAAGTCAATACGCAATGTCTACAGTCCTTCCCTGTATGATCCAGAAAAAATATCTTTAGATCATCAGCGTACAGTAGCGTGCAGGCTGGTGTGAACACAGAACAAATGTCATAAAAAATATGATACATAGCATTGGTCGTAGGTTGCTTCCTTGCGGTACTCCAGATTGATTGCAAAAGCAGTACGACTCAATAGATTTTAATTTAACAGAGAATTTTCGGTTTGTTAGGTACGTCTGAAACCAGCAAACGAAGCCACTAGAAGTTTCTAAGTTGGGGGGCTCCGTAACCGCAAGGTTACCGAGTTCTTTGGCAAGCGAGTGGTCGTGGGTTCGAATCTTAGTAGAATCAAGCCATTTGATGTCAAGTGATTTTAGCATGGGTTTATTTTCACGCCCCTCCACCTCATTTACCCTTCCTTCATGCTTAATTCTATATTTACCCTTTGAAGCCTTTTGACAGTGCAAATGTCCCTCCAATAGTTAAGTGTACTGTTCAGAGGTCCGAATGAGTCCTCGCCAGGGACTGCATTCTCCTTGCCAATCTGAACACAGCGAATACATTTTCATGAACAGAATTTTTGTATCAAACAAAAAAACTGCTTTTGAAATAGACAGAATCGATGACGACTCATTTCACCTTAATGTTAAAATGAAACTATAATGCTTACTTTGTTTATAAAAACACAGATGAACACTACGAGTGTGACAATTAACTTTAGTTAAGTAAGTTTTAGTACTGCCGTAGTAATGAATTTGGATGTATTCAAAGCACGTTTGGAGAGATATAAAGCAATATTCGCGTAAAATGTGAAAATGAGAGATTCCTTTCGTGTATCCTCTCTTACGCTTATCACGGACGACATAAATGCATTCCAGTGCAATGTTTCTTAATCAATAGCTAGCTAATAACGTCAGCAACTGTTTCATGCAAAATTGATCTATTCAAGTGCATAAATATCATAAAGAATAATATCGAATAACATTTAAGTAGTCTTTGGAGTCCCTCAAGGCTCTCATTTAGGTTTTCTATTCCTCATTATCGTCATTATTTATATTAATTATATTTCCTGAAATCTTTAAAACATTACGAATTTCAATTTGTCAACAATCTGTAGCTAGGGATGATATTTTCAGCTGCTGCTAATTAGGGCCTACTCTGTTTCCATGTTGTATAAACCTGAAGGACTAAACGAATGTACAAGAATAGTATACGCATAGTGCATGTTGGTAAAAATAAGTAATAGTTTTCTTCCCGGGATATGGAGAACAGAAGGTAGGCCCAAAATAGAAGCAGGCTGAAAAATTAGTGCCGTGCCCTATATTAAGAAGAAGAAAATGATACCGGCACACTCCACAATATTATAGCTGAGTAATTCTCGCTGAAACGGGGCCACTACTGACACGAGGTCTTCAAATATTGGAACTCTTATACTTAATTGGTGGGAAATGGTCAACAAATAAGAATTACACTTTTAATCCCTCGAAACAGTTGACCTCTCGTTTGCCAAGGGATCTGACAGTTTTAAAAAAAGATGAATTTTTAGCAAACCTTGATATCTATATCATGTGATATTTCCTAAATTTGCAATGGAACAACTTACAAATGGCCCGGTTCTGTAAAGAAGAAGAATAGGGCTTTCAAATGAAGTAAAATTTTTTTTGGTGACCATCTTGGCTTTGGCCGCCATATTGGATTTTAATCATAAATCGCCATTTCCGCCATGAGCCCCTCAACCGATTTCATCTTAAGACCACCATTGGAAAGCTGAGAAAAAAATGCTATAAGACATGGTTTTGTAGAGGATGGATAGGGCTTTAAAATAAAGTGTAAAAAAGTCGCCGGCTATCTTGGATGTGGCCGCCATATTGGATTATGTCAAAAAATCGCCATTTTCGCCATGATATCCTCAACCAATTTCAATTTTAAGATCACCATTAGAAAACTGAGAAAAAATTCTACAAGAAACATTAATTAAATTAGATGTGCAGTGGCATTAACTAAATGAAACAATTATTTTTCTGTAGAAAGATATAGCATTACATAAGAATTGTGAACCTAGATACAGATAATTAATTGTTTTATTTAATTATGTCACTTCACATCTAATTTGATGAGTGTTTCTTATAGAATTTTTTCTCAGCCTTCCAATTGTGATCTTGAAATTAAAATCGGTTGGGGGTTTCTTGGCAAAAATGATAATGTTTTGATAAAATACAATATGGCGGCCATATCTAAGATAGCCGCCGACTTTTTTTACACTTTATTTTAAAGCCCTATCCTTCCTCTACAAAACCATGTCTTATAGCATTCTTTTTTTTTCACTTCATTTTAAAGCACAATACAGTGGGATTTCGAATTGATTGATTCGATTTTGGCATGGTTCGATTTTGGCATATCTCGATTTTGGCAACAAAAATATCCGTTTTTGGCAACACATATTAATTTGCTTCCAAAAATATGCTTAAATATCATAATATAGGCGATACGCCTTTGTTGCCAAATTCGAAATCCAACTGTACTTCTTTCGTATCGTTAATTGTTTGTGTTAAAGCAAATTGGAAATATATCAATAATTAGTATACGGAAATTGTGAACCTTACTACAGATAACTGGTTGTTTCATTCAGTTAATGACAATGCACACCCAATTTTATGAATATTTCTTATAACATTTTTTCTCAGCTTTCCAATGGTGGTCTTAAAATTAAAATCGGGCTCATGGCGGAGGCGGCGATTTATTAATAAAATCCAATATGGCTGCCAAATCCAAGATGGCCGCCAAGTTTTTTTTTACTCCATTAGAAAGCTGTATTCTTCTTCTTTACAGAACCGGGCCATTTGTTAGTTGTTTCATTGCAAAGTATGCAAATTTAGGAAATTTAACATGATATAGATCTCAGGGTTTGCTAAAAATTCATCTTTTTGTGAAACTGTCCGGCCCCTTGGCAAACGAGGGATCCACTGTTTCGCGATATTGAAAGTGTAATTCTCATTTTTTGACCATTTCCAACCAACTAAGTATAAAAGTTCCAATATTTGAAGACCACGCGTCAGTAGTGGCCCCGTTTCAGCGAGAATTACTCAGCTACAGATTTTTTTGTTAGAAGTTTACGTCAGTTCCCTGTGACAAAATATGATTAAAATTCTTTTGACAAATTTCGGGCACATGATCGCTTTGCATGGTTGCATAATATCTTTCATAATCCTGTAAAATTGATTGTATCGGTCCAAGTTTGATTAAAGAAAACTTACGCTATACGATTTTTAAATTTCACATGTCATAGCTTTCAATTGCTTTGGTTTTATAAATTTGTTCTATCAGGCGGATTAGCGTTACTTTGCATTGTAATTTTTATTGGTATTTCCATAAAGATTCCTCACGTTAATCTCCGCTTCAAGGATTTCTGGGATTTCAAAAGCAGTTTTTATCCTCAAAATATTAGTTATGTTCATGAGTTCTTTTTCATTTTATCAGAACACAATGAATACATTGTTGTGAAGATATCTTTTATTTTGAGCATAAGAAACTGCTTTCGAAATTCTAAAAATCAATGACGCATATTGCAGCCCTACAGGCCTAAACAGAATGCTGCGTCAATGCATCCGTCAGCGTCAATTTGACAGTAAACACATGGGAAAACTGTCAGAATAACGCTGACGGACGCGTTGACGCAGCATTCTGGTTGGCCCTTGGTTGGCCACACCTTTTCATGCATGCGTCATTTTGACAGTTGCTTTTTTTGTCGTTTAGTTCGATTTGCCCTTTCATGTGCTTTGGTTTCAGCAAGACGACGCGACATGCCATAGCGTGTCCATGTCAGCAATTATTTCATTGAACCAACAGTTGTTTTTTTGCAGTAGGGAAAAGCCGATGGGAGTACTATTCCTTTGCAAATTCTAATTCTCAAAGGCATAAAACCTATGGTTTCAAAATAATTACCGTGTGTAAACTGTATGCGTCAAGTGAGAAAATATCTCTTTGAAGGAAACTTACTTACTTTCGCATAATAGACCCGTGTTCAAGAAGTTCATGTGAATTGACACCATTGGGGTCCTTTTTTGTGAGGCTGGTCCACGCCGAAAGACGCAGGCGATTAACGCTTTGAAAACAGCATTGGCCTAGTTTTCTCTGATGTACAATTTTCGAGCCAGTCAAGCCATCTGCTGGAAGTTCATATTCAAGTTCATATTCAAGTTCATATTCAAGTAAAAATCACTTATTTTCTTCCGTTCGAAGAAAAGCAGCAAATATAACGAAAGGTGTCTATGACTTAGAGGGTAATTTATTCAGAAAATCTTGCACAATTATTCACACTCAAAACATTGAACAGTTTCTAACTGTTCCAAGCGGCGTGCATTTACCTAATCAACTTCTGAAAAATGTTAACCCGTTGATAAACTTGTGCTCACATGGGAAAGATTATGTAAGCACGCAAAGCTAAAAGCTCACAGTAATATTGGGTTCTATACAGTAGGTACACGAATATAGTCCCCATGTAGCTCCTGTGTGCGTGCGTAACCTGTTGGGAATTGCGGTACCTACTGATATTCTGAATGAGCAAAAACTATAAACTAGAATAATTGGGTTAGGTGGGTATATGGATTATAAAACATGAGCCCCATCTCAGCTGTGTTTGCTTCACAATTTACGAGTGGTTGATAATTTCTTTGTGTGGGCTTAAATGCGCAATTGAACTTTTCATACTTTGTTGTAAAAGATTTTTGTGATAGCGAACACCGTTTATGATAAAATCATAAAACAGGAAGCAATGCAAGCTCGGAGTTCGATTACCCGGCACCTAATGGCAGTTAAAAATGGTTAAAGGTTAAACGCGAGCCCCTCGGTCACCGCAGTCAAAAAGTCGACTACTGAAATACAGTTTTCTTCGCTATCGTCGTCATGTGCCTACCGACCCGACCGTCGTATGAGAAAGGCAAAACCCCAATCGCATTAACCCAGCGCCGCTCCGTTGTTCGTTGGATCTTTTTCCTCTTCTCGGTGCATTACCGGAGGCCCCACGGTTACATAGGCATGTAATGGTCGGCCGTTAGCTCACCAGGTGAACAACTTTAATCTTGTTAGGGTGGAAAAGTGCATCAGCTAATTCGCTGCACCTTTCGCTTGCTTGCCTGACTGCCTGCCTGGCTGGCTGGCTGGCTGCCTGCCTTACTGGCTGGACAGTTGCGAAACGGCAAACAAAATGGAAACCAACCAGCAGCAGCCTGAGCTACATTTCCACCGAGAGTGAAACATAAGCTCCATTCGTACATACGATGGACGAAGGAACGACCAGTAGGTATAGTGATAGCATGTATTTGAGACAAGGTTAAAAACTTTCCTTGTCAGTTTTTTGGGCTGGCATGCGCTCGTCTACGCCATGAGCGCCATTCTTTCTTCGCAGGTAAGCAGAAAACAAACAGTAAAAGTGAATTCAGTTGCTGCGTTGCAGAAAAAAATGCCACAACAAGCAAAAGAAAAAAAAAAACGCTGTGCAAATCAAAATCGAAAACAACTGATTGATGAAATCGATTGTAAATTGCAATTACAGCTATTCGCGAAGACAGAGCCACATGGATTGTGCAAGGTGAGGTGGTGTTATCAGTAGATGCTGAAGACGGAGGGGCATTAGGTAAAAAACAATTCGTTGATTTTTTCGCTTTTCGCTTCTTTCTTCGGCTACCTCGCTCGCTACGGGTCGTGCAGATAATGAAACGGAACGAATTCGTGGAGCCTGAAGCCTGAGGCAGGCTGAGGAAAGGGGGTGTGAAAGAGGGTTTGATAACCAATTCGGCCCCTGAGAGACGCGGGGAAGCATCTCACAGCAATTTGATAACAACTCAACAACATATGGAATTGCACGCCGACAGCGACGGACGGACGGACGGACGGCTCCGTACCGCGACTGACTGACTGGTGAGGGAACCGGATGAAGAAAACCTATTTGCGACTGCGGTCGGTGCGGTGAACAGGAGCGGGCGGTGCCGAACACGGCACGGTGCGATTCGAATAGTTCATTCATTGTACATAATGTAATCCTTATCAGCGTGGTTTAGCGAGGCGAAAGAAAGAAATTTAACGGCGATGCACAACTGACTTTGACCGCGCTCTTCAACGGTCAGCGGAAAGTGTACGTGAATCGAAACGAATCGAACGGTACGGGTACGTTGGTCTACTGCGGCTGCTCCGGCTGTGGTCTGTAATCGCACCGACCGATCAAAGAACGAGGATTTCTTGCTGGTTGCCTTATCAGCACACCACCGAGAGTGTGATAGTGGTCCGGCCTAAATAGTTTAGATTAGGTGTCGGGACCGGACGGGAAACTAAGCTGGGTTCAAGCACCTTCCCGAGTTCACCGACATGACGTTAAGTGGTTAACTAATCCAGCATAAGTTTGTTGACAGTATCTCCCTTATAATCCATAAAGCGGATCTTACAATGTATCAACGTTAATCCACGAATTTGGCTGCATTCCGAAAGTCAACCTTCAACAAACATTCAAACTGCCATAAATTCAGCTCGTTACTGAGAAAACAATGAAAGCATCTAACCGGGTTTTAATCCTTCGCATTTATCACCTCTCGTCGACCGTGTCACTGGGGCAGCCAGCTAGCTGGCAACGACAATGTCCTTCTTTGTAAACAATTTCCCTAGGTACTGTTCTCCGATGATGATGATGATCCGCGTGCAATTGAAAGTTAAGATTCTGTTACACATTCATTCACATTGTGCAAGCAGCAAGTGGAACAACATCCATCATGATCATCATCATCAACATCCGTTTGACCTTCAACGTGGGAGGATTGCGTGGGCGATGAATGATTTGCTACTTGTTGATTTAAAAACACGGTTCACCACTTTCGACGGGCGGCTCAAGCCGCTCAAGAATGTGTCGAGTGATTGAGATAAAGAATAATAAATCTAAAGAACTGCCATTTTAGGTTTTTCTTTTCGCCATTTCCTCGCCTTTCACACCGGTTTAGTGATTTATGCTCACATAACAGTGTCAAATGTGCCAATAAAGTCAACTCCTTATATAGAACAAATGCGGTTGTGTGCGTATGTTTAATTTTGAACTTACTCGATCGTCTCAGTAACGTTTAAATCGATTTTAATACTTTTGATGTCATTTGAAGAATATTACAGACTGATTGCTCGCATAACAGTGTCAAATGTATTAATAATGTCAACTCCGTATATAGAACAAACGCGATTGTATGCGTATGTTTAAGTTTGAACGTCAGGATTATTCTTACTGGGTTGTTTCGAAAATATACATACACTAAAACTATTCACGTGTACAATACTTTGTGAAATTCTGAGACTGAGACTGAGCGTTATTCTTATTGTAATATCTTTGAATAATAATAGCATTCAGAACCATTCTAAGCAACAATGCAGGTTTTATTGCATTCTTATGACGGTTATGATGACCACCACCACAATAAGAGTGCTATAAAACTCAATTGTTACCCATGATCATATTGTCATTATCTAACGTACCGCAAGGGAGCAATTTCGGAACATTACAGTTTTAATTATTTTGTCAGAGTTGTTTGTTACTTCATATACGGTCAGAGTGAACGGTTTCAATGAATTGAAAGTGTGTGCATGTTTAATATGCATACGTTCAATGTTATTTTTTTCTTCAATTTTTATTTATGATTTTTTTCTCTTTTTTCTTTCCAGGTAAGGTTGAGTAATCAACTAAATGATAGCAAAATCGGAATCATTCAACAAAACAAAGGGTTTGTTTGAAATATGGAATGAGAACATTCTGCGTCCAACTTATATAAAACTTAGAAACTCTTTTAAATATTTCAAATACTGTGCACTCTATTTAGATACTCGGTTCTATTCATCCCTACTTTGTTTCAAGTTTCCTAACCCAAACCCTTGACACATTTGCGACATTATGACTCAATCATGACTGCGACTCAAATAAGTTATATAAAAGTCACCTCAACCGCTTTACAACAAGTGTGCTAGCAGGAAACCTTTATAATCAGAGAAGAATATTGGAAAAAGTAAAGAAAAGCCTATGTGCTGCATTCCGCGTTCGGCACATGATTTTCTGTTTTTATTTGACAGATTCGGCAGACAGCTGTTAGGGTAAAGAAAATTTGCTCTCGGCAGTTTTGATTTCTTGTTCTCGACCATTTGATTTCTTACTCTCTGTCCGTTGATCATCGCTTTTGGTTTTGTATCTCTCGTTCTCCTTCTTTTAAAATCTTGCTTTTGGTCATTTCATCTCTTGCTCTCCGTCTTTTGATCTGTTGCTCTCGATTTTTGATCTTTTGCTTTCGATGTTTTGTTCGTTTGCTTTCGGTCTTCTGGCCTTTCATTTTCGATTTTTTCATCTTATTCTTTCGATCTTTTGATCGTTTGCTCTCGATCTTTTGATGTTTTGCTCTCGATTTTTTTACCGTTTGTTCTCGATCTTTTGTTCGTTTGCTCTCAATCTTTTCCTGATCGATCTCTTGACTCATGCTCTCATATTTTCGATTTCTTGCTCTTGGTATTAATAATTAACAATTTAATAATTTAATTATTAAATTAATTAATAATTAATTAATGGTATTAATATGTAAATAAATTCTGCTCTCAGACTACCGGTCTTTTTATCATTTGCTTTCGAAATTTTGATTTTTTGTTTTCCATCTTTTGATCTTTTACCAATGGTTGTTTGATCTCGATCTATTGATCTTTTGCTTTTGATTTTTTAATGTTACACTTGATCGCTTGGTCCTTTAATCTCTTATTTTAACTCTTGATCTCTTACTTTTGGTCTTTTGATCTCTTGATCTTCTTCTGATTCTGCTGATCTCCTGATCTCTTGATCCTTTGATCTTTTGCTATCGATCTTTTGATCGCTTGCTCTCGATCTTTTGATCGTTTGCTATTGATCTTTTGATCGTTTGCTATTGATCTCTTGATCGTTTGCTAACGATCTTTTGATCGTTTGCTATCGATCTTTTGATCCTTTGCTCTCAAATTTTTTATTACTTGCTCTCAATCTTTTGATCTTTTAGTATCGATCTGCCCTACTAGAACAGCTGTTACAAGCCAGTTGTGGCAACCGATATATCACTGATTTCAGCCATAAAAAGTTACTGCAACCATAAGTGCGGAAAGTGTGCTGCTTGGGTGTTGTCTCGTGCTCTTGCCTTTTTGATTTCTTGCTCTCGGTCTTTTAATCTTTTGCCCTCCCTTATTTGCTCTCAGTCTTTTGATCTTTTACTTTCGGTCTTTTTATCTTTTGCTTTTGAAAGTTTGATCGTCTGCACTGGACATTTTGATTTTTTGTTTTCCATCTATTGATCTTTGGCCAACGATCGTTTGTTTTTTTTTGCTCTTGATCTATTGACTTTTAGTTCCAGATCATTTAATCTTTTGCTCTTGATTTTTTGATATTACACCTGATCTATTGCTCTCGTTCTGTCGATCTCTTGCACTCGGTCTTTTATTCTCCTATTTTAGGTCTTTTGGTCTATTGCTCTCGGTCCTTTAATCTTCTATTTCAACTTTTGATCTTTTGCACTCCGTTCTTTGATCTTTTGCTCTCGGATTTTAAGTTCTTCTGATCTCTTGATTTTATGATCTTTTGCTATCGACCTTTTGATCTGTTGCTCTCGATTGATTGATTGCTTGCCCTTAATTTTTTCATCGTTTGATCTTTTGGTCCTTTGCTATTGATCTTTTGTCTTATGCTCTTGCCATTTTGATTTTTTTAGAGTGGTTTTAACCCAGAGGGTCATTCACCACCATTTTGATTTCTTGTTCTCGGTTTTTCGATGTTTTGCTTTCCATCTTTTGGTCTTTTACCAACGATCGTTTGATCTTTTGCTCTCGATGTTTTGTTATTGTACTTGATCTCTTGCTCTCGGTCTTTTGATCTCCGTTCTTTGATCTTTTGCTCTGCGTTGTTTGATCTTTTGCTCCCCGTGTTTTGATCTTTTGATGGCTTAATCTTCTGCTGATCTCTTGATGTTTTGATCTTTTGCTCTCGATTTATTAATCGTTTCACTTTCGATCTGTTGTCTATTGCTCTTGTCCTTTTAGTGTCTTGCTCTCGGTCTTTTGATCTCTAGCCCTCCGTCTTTTACTCAGTTTTTCTCTCATCATTTTATTTTTTGCAATCGATATTTTGATTGTTTTGCTTCCCATCTTTTGATCTTTTGCCACCGATTGTTTGATCGTCTCTCTCTGTCTTCAAGTAGCACATATTAAGTCCATTTAGTTGAAGCAACCTAATTACGATTTAAATTACTCATATATCGGCCACCACAACAGGGTCTGTCTTTTACTCACTCACTCACTCTTTGTTCTACTCTATGATCTCACTGTCTTTAGCGCTCTGTCTCTCTGTAGCTCTGTCTCTCTGTAGCTCTCTCTCGTTATCTCTAGCGCATTCTTTCGTTCCCCCCTTTTTTGCTGTTTTTGGTTGTTTTAGCTCATCTTAACCATAAAGAGACAGAGACATCTACTTCTCAGAACGACCAAGTGTAACATCCGATCGAGAGAGAGAGAGAGAGAGAGAGAGAGAGAGAGAGAGAGAGAGAGAGAGAGAGAGAGAGAGAGAGAGAGAGAGAGAGAGCAGCGTTAAAACGCTGAGTGACTATTTTCAGAACACGGTAAAGTCTTGTCAATGTATCTCTTCCTGTTTACAGCTCTCGCTATAATTCAGTCTCTCTCCTGTAGGAATTCCAGTCCAGTATGTAAGTTCTCGTCCGACGTTTCGCTAGTGTCGGACGGCGTCCATCTAATGTCGTTCGAAAAATTCTTACTGGGTTGGTTCTCCATCTCTTCCTCTTCTATATTTCGCCCT
The DNA here is from genome assembly GCF_943734655.1 of Sabethes cyaneus. NCBI lineage: Eukaryota > Metazoa > Arthropoda > Insecta > Diptera > Culicidae > Sabethes > Sabethes cyaneus. The sequence continues at coordinate 192,381,957 of NC_071354.1, forward strand.
GCTTCTAAATCGTTAAATATCTCTCTATCTGTCTCTTCCATTACCTTTCTCTCCTTGTCTCTCGCTGTATTTTTTTCTACCTTCTCTATCTCAATCTACTTATTTTCTCTCTATTTCTATCGAGAGACTATAACTATGTACTTGCTCTCTCTAACTCTCTTCTTTTCTCTCTTCCTCTATTTTCAATTCGTGTGTTTTTTATTCTCTTTACCAAAGCATGAAATTAATTTTAAATGTGTCTTGAATCGCAAGGATTTTTTTGAAAAAAAAAAGAAAACAAGTCGTTTATCTCAACATTACCAAATGCCTGTCAGCAAAAATCTTCCCGTCAAGAATAGGTACTGGCGCTCTGCCAAAATTCGATGGACAGTAACTTCAACGCTATCTGTCGGGTAAAAGTTTAACTAACGTTTTGCTAGTGTGTGTGTGTGTGTGTGTATTTCGGAACATGGATGCACGCCCATTTGTATGCAATGCATTGCGGCTGTCGCACGCAGCTTTTTCCACCACTACATGGACATAGAGCTTCTTCTTTTATTGGCAGAGGAGCGCTCCCAAGCAAAAATGTGAGTTTTATTGTACTTTTATGGCGGTCGTCATGACCAATTTTGGTCTTAAATTCCATCATAAGAGTGTAATAAAATCCAAACTGTTACTTGGGCTGTTATTAATGTTACTCGTCATTTGTATGGACTCGAAAAACTTTCTTTGTTTCTTGAAGTTTTGACTAAATGGAGACATTTTACAGTAGTATCGTCCTGTACTCTGATTAACCGGCGATTGCTTTTTCGGGTTGTGCAATGGCAGGTGCGGCTCGCAGCCACACTCTTTTGGTTGGCACCCGAATGTTTTACTCACTATACTACTGTTACCCGTTATATTAGGTAGTCCAATATCTAATTTTGTTTTATTCTCCCAATTCCATCATCTCCGTATTTGCAACATACACTTGCGACCCATGCAACGATATTTTTTTTGTATAACTGCTCTTTGTTTCTACCGCCGGGAAGATGTTAGACTGTTATCTACTCTGTCAGTGCGATAGAAATAAAGTAGTGCCTTGCAGCTAGTTGCACGGCAAGTCTCGTGATTGCAACCACCATCGGGTGTATTTTTTCTTTCTTATTTTCTCGTATATGTACGACTATATGGGGTCATGGCGTAAACTATTCTGGAAAGGGTAGAAGTGTCTGATGAGAATTTCGTTGTTTGCCCCGTGAACAAAAGCAGTTGGAATCCTTTTAGCTTTCTTTTACCTTCAAAATATTGCATCCAGCCCAGCGACATTTGGAAATATTAAGACCCCATTGTGCAGTAGAACGAATTGTTGAGTGGTTTTCTATTTTTGTTGAAATTTATTATGAAACATTTGCAATAAAAACTCACATTTTTTATGTATTATGAATAATATTTATGAACATTTTTAAGTTTATATTTTTTATTCAAGAGAATTTATTTGACACGGTTTTACGGAGCTAGGTTATCTTATGCATTATGTTAGACAGAGAAAGAGCCAGCCACGAGCTAGTTTAAGAACAACAAATTAGAATATACTCCCTTCCTGAAATTATTTAAATCTGATTAAATGCACATTAAAATATGAGTTGGCTCATGCTAGTCAAAAGTCGATTGTACAGCAGAGTTTGTCAAAAAAAACCTATGTTTCTAGCAATGTAAAGCTGAAAATGTCTATTTCCGGCAAGTTTCAATAAAACAATGGAGACGCATGATGACGCGTCTCCATTGTTTTATTAAAACTTGCCGGAAATAGACATGATGACGCGTCATGATGACGCGTCTCCATTGCTTTATCAGAACTTGATTTCATAAAAAATATTTATTGCAAAAACAAAATATCATCACGTTTGGAAAATTGTTTTTTTCCAAAAGAAAATATTAAAAATAGGGGTGTCTATTCTGTTCATCAATTACGAAAATCTAATGATAAAAATGGCCCCCTTCAAGCTAAATAAAATTCTCTGGAAAGAAACAATTACACAAATGTGGAACAAAATTGGAGCATTTTTAAATTTCGTATTACTTTAATCAAACTAGTTGGTCTTATTTAAAGCTCCACGCGTCATTCCAAACCGCGTGGTAAAACCCACCCCAGCACATTCACAAACAACCACGAACGAAAATTGCTGTGGCATGTTTTGCCAGCCGCGACCCCGCTGCCTTCGGGTGGCACTTCGAAAAATGTTTTGCACCCAAAAGCCCGTGCATCGAAATCGACCGTGTGTATTACCTACTAACGTTCTTCCGAAGCTAACTATACCGTGACCGGATGCTGCAGAACCGATATTGATTCCAACTCTAGGAAGGTACATGGAAAACTGCATGCAAACTTTGACCTACTACTACCTGGTCTGATGTTCCACTTCGAATAAGCAAACCGAGCGCCGATGATGGTTGACCCATATGGTGACGGACGACGTGACCGACCGTGCTGCCTGCTGGCTGCTGCCGCGCTGCCGGTGCTCTCGTGACCGACGAGGTGCCACCACAGCCGGCTGGCTGTCGGTGACTGTTGGTGGTGGCGATGGCGATTCAGTTCCTCTACTGGTTCGGCCACCCTCGGGCGTGGCATGCAGCGGGATGCGGAGGAACGGACAGTTTTGTAATGCAGCAATCCTGATGGCTGCATTTACTTTGTGAGTTTTATGGTTTATTATGTTGGTGCATACGTTGTGATCGCCCAGGGAAACTCGATCTTAAATTGTTTAAAAATTTGGATTCAGGTTTAAACACATGTATTTTGTATGTACCAAATTTATGGAAAATCCATCAGTTGGTCCGACTTTGATTGAACCATTCTATCGAACCACTGCCGACAACCGACAACGTAGATATGTATGTGAGTTGAAAGGACTTAATGTTTCCAGTAAAGCCAAGTGGCGCCTTCGTTGCGTGTTGTAGCCCATGGAGTCAAACCAATTTGGCACGTCTGCTCCTCGGGTATGCCGGCCGGCGTACCCTAGCGGCGACGAGATAGGGCGGTTAGATGGTGGATCGATTGCGGATCAGGCTGGGCAGGCGAAAAAGTGCAATTAATGTTGGTCATGCATAGAAAACAATTCGGTTCATCCATTAAGTTAGTGGTGTTTAAGTTATTTAAATGGCGCACTGATGTTTGGAAGTATCAATTTGAATACGTTTGAGTTTTTCTGTGGTGCTGTCTGGCAAAAATGTAAACTCATTTGTTAACCGGTAATTGCTTTCAGCACAGCAGTCAATTACTGATCATTATTACGTAACTCGAGAGAACCGCCATCAAATTGTCTGCAGAAAAGATAAACATCGCACAGAATTTTCTTGCCTATTAATTACTAATTCAATTACCATTTCTCCTTTCGCCTACGAGTTATTTGTAGACCCCGTAGGGGAAGCGCGAAGCGGTGGACTGTTCTAGCTGTGGAAACTTCCATCTGGGAAACTAATTATCTCCTTTGCCGCGTTGTCAGGGTGCTAATCTGCGCTGAAATCTAGCGGTCTCGAAAATGCTCCCGTGATGTAAAATGTGTTCTTCTGTGGCCAAATGGAGGAGGAGCGTGAAAATACACGTACCGATGGACCGAGCGGGGCCTCAGGAACCTCGGGAGACGGGTTGGGAGTGATGTTATCGGCCGTTGTTTTGAAACCAGATCGTGGGGATCGGGGCCGACCAGCGTTGACGGGGGGCTGTACAGCAGCGAGAAGGTGTGACACTGAAAATCGGCGCACTTCTGTGGCGTCCATTCCATCGCCCACCGAAGGTGGGATGTTTTATTTGTGGATTTTGTATACAGACAAATATATTATTTTCTTTGAAATTTTCTCGGCACTGCTAAGTGCTGTAAAATAGCAGATTTCAGTTGGAATTACGGCTAAATTTAAACTGCCTAATAAATAACGAATTTATTTCGGGGTGAAGTGACACCGGCAGCAATGACGACGGGCGACCGTGACGCAGTTATGACAACTAGAGTTTGTAATATTCATTACGGTCTGGTGACTAAGATGGCTGGTTGGTCGCAATTCTATACGGCTGAGTTATTTCATATTCATTCTATTGTATTGAAAAGGATCCGGTTCCAGATTGAATTACGCTCCGATTAAATTATGTGACAATTGTAACTAAAATGGGTAATTATCCCAAAAAAACCATAGCTGCTCGAAATTTGCAATTATTTCCGGAAAAAGTCAATAAAAACCGGTCTGACAATCCAATTTCCTCTTTTTTTGTAATTATATCATTTTGCCAATCAGCAGTTGTAGGACGTAAAAATTATCGTTAATTTACCGACGACATAAAATCAATAGCTTCGCAATTTTTGCCTCTGTTGCCCATACGACGTCAACACTCCGGAAGTCTAGACCATCCCCGGTTGTTCGTCGGGTGGAACGCTCCTGCTGCTCAATAGTCCTTGATTTAATTAAGATCCATTTGTTAGCAATTACCCGGTAGGTACCCATGATAGCGATTCGATGTGGATGTATACAGCCCATCCTGTAGTTGTTGATTGGCAAAACGCACTTCCTGCGAGGATGGTCAAATTGTGTACCGTTCGGCCGGCATTAATAATTCCAGCGCACCGACGAAGAAGATCGATATACGGTCTGCTCTTTCGTCGTTACTCCACATTAGTCGGAGCACGTTAGAGCAAGACCTGTGCTATGGTTACAGTATAAAGTGAGGTACTGTACCACTGATCAAATATTTCACATCTGCCACAATGGACCTAGGTTTGGTAATAAATTCAGCAACCACACTGGGAAAGTTATTAACCACTCTCGTTTACTTCCGAATTAGAAAGGAGGAATACGGCACTCCGTCGATTACTTTATTCCCCAAAAATATCCAATTGGTTGTAAAATACCAATTCCAACGATCTAATTTGTGCTTAAGCCTTAAGCAAACCACCAGAAAGGTTCCTCACATCCGGTGGGTGGATTGTACCCATAAATGTTGTAATCGGCTTTGGTAGCTACATATTTGTTTCATGTACACATGGAATGCATGCATAGATGAAAGCCGTTACTGCCGGCCTGTAAATGCGGGCAATCATTTCACTAATATTGATGGCAGCTTTGCGACTCACATTGCATCACTCGGGCCTGGCATTATGTCATCGACGTGCGGTTTACCATTAAACATTTTATTGTTTCTCTATTATCCTGTGAAACGTACTAAATTTTGAGCGCCGATATTGTAAACATCGGTATAGTCAATATAAACTAAGAGCTAGGAAAACGTTTTCTAAAGCGGCAAATCAAGCCAGACGGGAAAAGGGCCGAAATAATCATATCCTACTGCCGTTGTTAATGCAAAAATTTACCCGCAATTGGGTGCCCACCTTTCTAAAAGTAGTTCGATTTTACAGGGCAGTCATTAACTAGCGATAAAAGTAGATAACTGACAATGCCGATGAGATATAAATCTTTTGTGTGTTGGAATTTAATTTTATCAATCCAGATTTTGCAGAATTAGCCAGAATTAGTGCGCCCATAGATATTGAGATTCAAAAACATTAATTTCATCGCTCCCATTTTCAGTACGTAACCAACAACAACGCGAATCACCCCGCCCGCTATCATCCTTTCGAGCATCAAATTAATTCAAATGCGCAGCGCGTTGTTGATGCAGCGAGTGTGATGATTCATTTTGATATGCACTTAAACTGTAAACATAGTGGCAAAACACACGTCAGCTGATTCTTTTTTACCCAGTCACTACCACTTCGATCAGCAGCTAAATGCTGGCTGGCTGCACTGTTACCGCCGTGCACACTCGTATTGACATTAATTTTCCTAACGATCGCGACGTGTTGTAAGTGCGGTTATGTGCTGCAGATCAATCAAAAGGCAAAAGTGCGACTATTTAACGGTAATGCAAGCACTATCGCGATGGTCATTAGGGCGATAGTAAAAACACTAGCTTTTGAACTTCGAAAAATAGACAAACCGTAAACTTTGTTAGTTGCTGCATTAAAATTGCCCATTCAAAGGAATAATCAAAAGAAACCAGCTCATAGGTCGTCCTTGGGGAAAAAAACTCTGGCGTTACAAAACCGACTGGTTTAAGAATAATGAAACGTTAGATAAATTTGCAACAAAACTAAAAAAAACTAGAATGTAAAAAAAATACAAAATACAAAATACAAAATACAAAATACAAAATACAAAATACAAAATACAAAATTCAAAATACAAAATACAAAATACAAAATACAAAATACAAAATACAAAATACAAAATACAAAATACAAAATACAAAATACAAAATACAAAATACAAAATACAAAATACAAAATACAAAATACAAAATACAAAATACAAAATACAAAATACAAAATACAAAATACAAAATACAAAATACAAAATACAAAATACAAAATACAAAATACAAAATACAAAATACAAAATACAAAATACAAAATACAAAATACAAAATACAAAATACAAAATACAAAATACAAAATACAAAATACAAAATACAAAATACAAAATACAAAATACAAAATACAAAATACAAAATACAAAATACAAAATACAAAATACAAAATACAAAATACAAAATACAAAATACAAAATACAAAATACAAAATACAAAATACAAAATACAAAATACAAAATACAAAATACAAAATACAAAATACAAAATACAAAATACAAAATACAAAATACAAAATACAAAATACAAAATACAAAATACAAAATACAAAATACAAAATACAAAATACAAAATACAAAATACAAAATACAAAATACAAAATACAAAATACAAAATACAAAATACAAAATACAAAATACAAAATACAAAATACAAAATACAAAATACAAAATACAAAATACAAAATACAAAATACAAAATACAAAATACAAAATACAAAATACAAAATACAAAATACAAAATACAAAATACAAAATACAAAATACAAAATACAAAATACAAAATACAAAATACAAAATACAAAATACAAAATACAAAATACAAAATACAAAATACAAAATACAAAATACAAAATACAAAATACAAAATACAAAATACAAAATACAAAATACAAAATACAAAATACAAAATACAAAATACAAAATACAAAATACAAAATACAAAATACAAAATACAAAATACAAAATACAAAATACAAAATACAAAATACAAAATACAAAATACAAAATACAAAATACAAAATACAAAATACAAAATACAAAATACAAAATACAAAATACAAAATACAAAATACAAAATACAAAATACAAAATACAAAATACAAAATACAAAATACAAAATACAAAATACAAAATACAAAATACAAAATACAAAATACAAAATACAAAATACAAAATACAAAATACAAAATACAAAATACAAAATACAAAATACAAAATACAAAATACAAAATACAAAATACAAAATACAAAATACAAAATACAAAATACAAAATACAAAATACAAAATACAAAATACAAAATACAAAATACAAAATACAAAATACAAAATACAAAATACAAAATACAAAATACAAAATACAAAATACAAAATACAAAATACAAAATACAAAATACAAAATACAAAATACAAAATACAAAATACAAAAGACAAAATACAAAATACAAAATACAAAAGACAAAATACAAAATACAAAAGACAAAATACAAAATACAAAATACAAAATACAAAATACAAAATACAAAATGCAAAATGCAAAATGCAAAATACAAAATACAAAAGACAAAATACAAAATACAAAATACAAAATACAAAATACAAAATACAAAATGCAAAATGCAAAATGCAAAATACAAAATAATCTGAGTTTCTTGATATTTTCGGTGAAAATTAGACCAATACTGTGTTTTCAGCGGACGTTTCGACCTACTATTCTTCGGTCATTGACTGCGCATTATCACGTATATTCTCTACCTCGTCATCTATCTAACTTGTTAGTTAGAAACAGGAACAGAAACAGGACAGAAAATGACCAAAAAACGAGGCAGGGAAAGAGGAAAAACGACATCAAAAATGATGACAATCAAGGCTTATGAAAAGGGCCAAAAACGGGACAGGAAAAGAAGAGTAAAGGAACAGAGAAAGAGGTAACAGCGGCCAGAGAAAAGGAAAAACGAAACAGGAAATGGAGGAAAATGAAACAAAAAAGGTAATACAGAGCATAAAACAAGAGAAACCAAATGGGAAAAGTATAAATAAAAGCAAATTCATAAAGGAAACGGATAAAACGGGAAAAAAAGATCAAACGGGATATAAAAGAAGAAAGATGATACAAAAAAAAACTGGAAAAAGGACAGAAATAGAAGAAAAGATAGATAGCAAGTGTCAAAAACAGAATAAACGTGACTGAAAAGGCTAAAAAACAAGTTATCAAAAAGAGTAAACACGGAACAGACGTTGACGAAACGAGAAGGAAAGGATATGTAAAGAAAATCGAAAACTGGAAATGAAAAGATCGAAAAGAGAAAGGACGGAAAACGGGAAAATATGATGAAAAAGGAATGAAAAATATGACGAAAAACGGGACTGCAAGTAAACAATAAAGTAGCAAACACAGGACAGAAAGAAGTAACGAAGGAAAACGAGGAAAACGTAAAAAACGTAAGAATTAGAGAAAAGACAAAGAAGAAAACGAATAAGGCCATTACCAATATTTTCTAAAGTTGTTCTTCCAGTCTTGGGCACCTGAAGGGAGGGGGGCGGAAATAAACAAAGAGATTTTTTTAATCGAGCAAAAAAAATGCGTTTTAAGCATTTTACTTAAAGTTTAAACGTGAAAACCAAATCAATTTTTTTCTTTTTATACGGTGTTCTATGCAAAATCGTACGAAAAGGAAGACCGCCGATTTTCGGAAATTCCAAGTGACAAAAACTTTACAAATAATTTGCAATGGCCTAAATACGGATCAAAAAGTGGAAAAACGGGACTGACATAGAAAAAAACTGAACATAAAAGGTAAAACGAGTGAGGGAATGACGAAAAATGTCAATTGTAATGTTCAAGTAAAAGACGTAAAAGTTTCATGTCTAATTTCTTATACATGTCCAGTTTGAAGTAAAACTTCAAGCTCAAATGAGTCCAAATTAAAGCCCGATTTCAAGTCCAATTTCAACTCCAATACGCCAACTCCAATCCAATCCAATTTATTCAAACTAAATCCAATTCGAAGCCAATCGAAATCCAATTCGAAGCCAATCCAAATCTAATCCAAATTCAATCCAAATCCAATCCAAATCCAATCCAAATCCAATCCAAATCCAATCCAAATCCAATCCAAATCCAATCCAAATCCAATCCAAATCCAATCCAAATCCAATCCAAATCCAATCCAAATCCAATCCAAATCCAATCCAAATCCAATCCAAATCCAATCCAAATCCAATCCAAATCCAATCCAAATCCAATCCAAATCCAATCCAAATCCAATCCAAATCCAATCCAAATCCAATCCAAATCCAATCCAAATCCAATCCAAATCCAATCCAAATCCAATCCAAATCCAATCCAAATCCAATCCAAATCCAATCCAAATCCAATCCAAATCCAATCCAAATCCAATCCAAATCCAATCCAAATCCAATCCAAATCCAATCCAAATCCAATCCAAATCCAATCCAAAACCAATCCAAATCCAATCCAAATCCAATCCAAATCCAATCCAAATCCAATCCAAATCCAATCCAAATCCAATCCAAATCCAATCCAAATCCAATCCAAATCCAATCCAAATCCAATCCAAATCCAATCCAAATCCAATCCAAATCCAATCCAAATCCAATCCAAATACAATCCAAATCCAATCCAAATCCAATCCAAATCCAATCCAAATCCAATCCAAATCCAATCCAAATCCAATCCAAATCCAATCCAAATCCAATCCAAATCCAATCCAAATCCAATCCAAATCCAATCCAAATCCAATCCAAATCCAATCCAAATCCAATCCAAATCCAATCTAAATCCAATCCAAATCCAATCTAAATCCAATCCAAATCCAATCCAAATCCAATCCAAATCCAATCCAAATCCAATCCAAATCCAATCCAAATCCAATCCAAATCCAATCAAAATCCAATCCAAATCCAATCCAAATCCAATCCAAATCCAATCCAAATCCAATCAAAATCCAATCCAAATCCAATCCAAATCCAATCCAAATCCAATCCAAATCCAATCCAAATCCAATCCAAATCCAATCCAAATCCAATCCAAATCCAATCCAAATCCAATCCAAATCCAATCCAAATCCAATCCAAATCCAATCCAAATCCAATCCAAATCCAATCCAAATCCAATCCAAATCCAATCCAAATCCAATCCAAATCCAATCCAAATCCAATCCAAATCCAATCCAAATCCAATCCAAATCCAATTAAAATCCAATCCAAATCCAATTCAAATCCAATCCAAATCCAATTCAAATCCAATTCAAATCCAAATCCAATCCAAATCCAATCAAACCAATCCAGAATCAAATCCAGTCCATCCAAATCGTATTCAAATTCAACCAAAATCCAATCCATATCCAATCCAATCTAATCATGCGAACTGTGTCCGCAAAAACTCACGCTGCAAAGGTTATGTTGCGTATTTGATGGGACCTGCTTATTAAGCTCTTCCAATTCAAAAACGAACGAAATCTTCACAGAGGATCGGTATCGAATTCAATCGATGCGGCCGAGCGTAGCACTATACGACAAACAGTCGTAATACAAGCAGAGACACAAAATAGTGATTCTACAGCATGACGGCGCTCGGTCTCGAGGTGCCAAATCAGTTGTAATCTTCGTGGAAACACTTAAGTCGGTAGTTCTAGCCCATCCGCTGTTTTTCTCAGATAAATATTGCGCTATCGAATTATAGCCTGTTTCGCTTGATAGCACATCATTTGACTGATTAGTGGTTCTGATACTATGAAAATATCAGTAAATTTGCTTGAACTGGGAAGAAAAAATAATTACAACAAACCTTCAATAACTACACAAAAGAGTAGAAACCATTTTTTATTTTCCCATATTACGAAAAAATTTAATACAAAAATTTCGTAGAGTACGTAGATTTTAGTTCAAACCGAACCAACTTTCTAAATTTTTCGACCCAAGCACATAAAGTAAGCGGTAGAGGTAAACCAGCTTGATAATAGTGGAGTTTCACAGGATCACCTTAGGGAGCCACAAACGTATAACTTGACCTTCATTTGAATTTTGCTTTGAACTTGCATATCACTCATTTAGTTACCTTGTATATTAGAATAATCCAAATCCGAGACACTTACCAGTTCAGAACTCGGTAACCACAAACCGGTAACCGAAATAGTATTGTAATCTAATCGTAGTGTGAAAATGGCAGTTTAGGTCCCTACAGTTTTTTTACTTGTAACACATATGCTGTGCCCAGTTAGCTTCGAGGTACGACGCTGGTCTAACAAGCCAGTCGTCGTATGTTCGGATCTCCGCTAGACGGTACTGCTAGATAGAGTCAGCCAGATTTTTGCACTAGCCTCGTAACTGTCCTGTACTCTAACAGCCGACCGTGAAGTTTGTCGATAAAGATAGGTCAAGTCCTAGAAAGACGTTTAAGCCTAAGGCTTTGCTTTGCTGGCACATGCTGTGCTACCGACATGTTTTAAGAGAACAAAAAAAAACTATTTACTATTCACGTTTCATGAAACTATTCACGTTTGAAATCACTTGTTTCTTGGTCAACGTTTTAGTCATGAATAGGATCAGGCCTTGGTTATCTTTGTATATTAATGATGCAATCCGTTTCGGTAACAACTATTTGACGATCGAAGAAGCTCCCAACTGTTTAGCATCTTTAATTCCTTCTGGCAGGGATGGTTCGATCACCTTGACTTACTTTTGATTCATTTGGCAGTACCGTTTCAGCCAAGCAATCACTGTTTCTTGCTCGTTTAGCGTTAAATCGTTAAATCGTTTAGCAAGATTGATAACTAAACGATGAACGTACCAGAAAGGTTTGGAAGAGTACTCACTGCGCATAGGAAATCCTTGTCTAGCTCAATAAAAAAGCTACATAACTCTGATTTCGTTTGATGTTTAATGTCATTGCCATTGATCCCAATGATAATCATAACATGCCAATAGTCAGAAAATTTAAAGTTTTTTTTTGACCACTACGGAATAAAATGACCAATTTGGAGCCCGAAAGCACCGGTAGCTGACATTCCGGAGTTTCTAATTAATCGTATTTCTAGTTTAATCTTATCTTATACCTATGAGCCTGTGACGGGAAAAAAATAGCCCCACTGCAATTCGAAACATCTCCGTCAAAAGCGGTACCAAATTTCACTAATATATTGTTTTAATTGATTTTTTCCTCAATCTAATTCGGTTCTTTGAACACACGTTGAATTTAAATGGAACAAAATTTAAAATAAATGGACCAAAACGTCGAGAACTGACAGGTTAAGCATAATAATCGCCTGTGACTTGCAGCTGGAACCAAAAAGCTTAGTTAGTGAAAGAAAGTTGATGAAGACGAACGGGATAATTGCTTTAACTTTGCACATATTGGATAATTTAGAGATGTAAACCCGTTGAACTGTAAAAAATCTATTTTAGTGACAAGAAAGCAACATAATAGTACACTTTATTTTTTTGTCCCTTCACATTTCGACAATTTTTGAAGGGGGAGGTGACACAAATTTTTTTTCAAATTTGTAGAAGCCTAATTTAGAAGTTGAAAAACCGAAAAGTCGAAAAGAGGAAAGGTCGTCAAGTCAAAACATAGAAAAATTGAAAAACTAAAAAGTAGAACAGTCGAAAAACTGTAATAGAGAAAAGATTTAACTTACTGAAATGACAAAAATATCGTTGCTCAGAAAGATTGGGGGAAAATTGTAAGGCTAAACTTCCTTTTATAAGTTAAAATTTCAAAGTCGAATAATCTGTGCACAGGTCTATTAATAATGAAGTCACGCACTAAAAATTGCGTGATATTTGAACAACTAATTGCTTAACACACCGTTGCATCTTTTTTTTGCACTGCGCGTCATTTTAATAAAAGTAATCACAACTTTTATGCCACTCATAGTTCCTGTTCAACATTTCCACTATAACTCTTTGGTGTAGGTACGGTAACATTGAAATGTGCAGAATTGTGCACGATGATGTATTTTTGGACTCTTTTTCAATTAAACCGTCCAAAAACGCAGTTGATTCGAATTAAATCGGCCGTATGAATCCGGAACGGAAATTTTGTTGCTAAAGCCGCATTTACAACGACAAAGTTTTAATCAACAACGCGGCAACGAAACGACCGGATGCAGAAGCGTATCCAATTTACGAATACACCTGCACCACAGAGCAGAGTAGCAGCAGCGGCAACAGCAGTAACTCGTTTTAAGCTTCATCTTCAAATCCTGTGCAAAAACGTTCACGCGTGTGGGCGGTCATTTTTCATCTGACGTTCGCTCTCTTTCTCTCTCTGGTTCCTGTTCCAACCTATACACATGCAAACACACCGACGACAGAGCAGAGAAACTCATTTAGGAAAAAGAAGGATTCAAAGGAAGGTTGCGTGGGCCAGGCGCGCACACTGATTGCTTCCGGTCATTGCCGTAGACCCCGGTACTACCAAGGTGTTCGTGTGCCATGTGCGGATTACGATGCGATGCAAAATGCATTATGCGATGCATATCTGAAAGTATGCAATAATCGCTGCTTGAACTCATCCGTGGGTGGAAAATCCTCCGCCACGGATGAGTGGAAGTGGCAGGCGTCTGTGCAAAGTTTTTGCTCAACTTATTAAATCTCCACGGTAAACATAACACAAATCAATTAAATCGGAAAATTATACGATTTACGAGTAGAACCATTAGCGACGTGTCGGAAAATGGATAACTTAGGAAGCAACAAAACTGAGGCGTACATAGTAACGGAACAATTCCAGCAAAACTCCCACTATTTTGGTGCGTATTTAATTGGAAAAATTCTTAGAAATAAACTCCGTAAGGCGGGTAATTCTTCAACATTCCTCGGAACAAGCGCTCACATCTTCCAAATTGTGTTTATTCCCTAAAACCCAAACATATGTTTCTGGCAGTACCATATGGTAGTCGAGAAAAATATGAAATTGTGTCATGCTTTTTTTTCTTCTCATGTACCGTCCGCGTGGGACTCCCACTGCACCAACCAACCTTCGGAAAACGTTTCGAGCGGAGCGCAAGCGAGCGAAGGCATGTGGTTTTCCATATCGTTGTCGCTAGGAGGAAGGGCACTCATTTGCTCCTAACGCGGGAGTCCGTCGGAGAGTGAGTTCTCCACTACGCAGACTCCAGCTTCGCGAATTTTCCATTCAATATTTCTAACTCGAAACAGCGGAAAAAACCTTCACAGAAAATGGCACTCTGTTGCACGATCCCGACGCTTACTGCAAACCAGAAGAGAGTGTTAATGCTTCATCTGTTTGTCGTCATCGAGACCAGTACACCGCCCACCACCATGCCACCAGTCCGCTGCCAATCTACCGCAAGGCGTTTTCCGGAAAAACGACGAAAATTTTCTCACTGTACAATGCTAATGAAGTAAACATTCGTCCTCTGATTTTATTTTGCTTCTGCTGCAGCAGCCCTGTTACCAAGCTGGAAATCGTAGCTTTTGCCGCAACAAAAACTCCAGAATGGAACGGGTTGTTTCAGGTTGTTTCCCATCCACGGACGGGACGGGGACTCCCGGGCCCTCTGGATGTGGGCTGAAGTAGGACTGCAATCGTAAATGCATTCGCCCGCAAGTGATGGCCTAATTTGGTGGCCCGTGCGACTGACTGCCTGCCTGCCTGACAAGTTGCTCCGTTGCGCGCCACTTGACCTTTTCGGGTCAATTGTATGAAAAGAGAGCGCGCTCGCAAAAGAGTTATGGTTGCCGGTCGGTTGCAACCGTCGTTGGAAATGCAGGATTGTTTTTTTATTCTGCATTGTTCGCGGAAAGAGGCAATTAATTGGAAAAGAGGCACGACGACGACGACGGTGATGACGATGGTGACGACGGCGATGACGCCGGTCAGAAGTTTCTTTTTAGGTGCGAATTCGTAATGGGAGCTATTTTTAGGACCGTAAACATAAATTGCGATCGTAACTGAGGCCTGTGAGATTTTTTTTCTCTAAGGAGGTGAGCTTGAAAAAACTTTCTAATGGATGTTTTGTGGCAAAAACTCAATCTTTCTGCGGAATATTTGTTCTCGTTTAAAAAAACATAGGGTGATTTCCTTAGCATATGAAAATTGTTTCCACCAATCTTCTTTGTACGGACGCACCAATGAAAAATTACCAAATGTTATGCCCTGCCTTATTTTATCGTTTTCAATACATTTGCTAGAAAACGAGCTGTTTTACTAGCACAGACATCATTTTGATCATTGCCAGTGCAGCTGCAGACAAGCGTGCGCTTGATGTAAAGTCAATTAGTTGTATCTCGCTCTTCTTTGGAGCCATTTTCTCCACGATTCTTCAATTTCCCACGCATTGTACTGTGGTTCAAAAGAGCCAAAAGTGATTTTTTTCCTAGCGTCTTTTGTTTTAATTTTTGCAATATAGCGTCTTTGGAAAATTTGTTCGTATGAATAACCTCTATAATCTGCAAGAATGAAAACTTAGTCTACGGCTTTTATTCCATGAGATAGAGACACGGTTTCTTTGACAAAGTTATAAAAAGTGTGAAAACAAACAAGTTTGCTGAGGAAATGGAATTCTAAACTCCAACTGGTGCAAAGTTATGCACCATTTTGAAACATTTCTGTTTCCAAAACCCTTTACAGGAATACAATTGAATACAAAAACTCTGAAATGCTAGTGCAGTTGAATTTGGCATGAGAATAACCTGTCAGTTTCTAACAAAAGTAAAAATTGGCGAAGAATGTGAATCCGAGAGAAAAAGAAAGCTAGGAGAAAAGGAGTTAAAACAACTATACCAACATAATGATAGCACATGAAAGGATAGGGAAAGCCCATGGTTCACCTACTAGAATATTTTGTAGTCAGTAGATCATGGGAACATTTCACCGAAGAACCAATCAACGTACTCAACAAACGCATGTAATCTTCTACCCTCCCAAGTGACCCACGCCAGAACAACGATCGCCGATACCATCAAGAGAAACCCGAAAACTACAGACTTGATGTCGCTGCATTACCCAGAATAAATGGATGACCCAAATCAGACAAACCAAGAACCGAAACGCGGGAAATCATCACGGAATACGGATCACCCGCGGAACAGATTGCCAATTGATTGGTAACCGAGCTTCAAAAATGCCCATAAAATTCCCAAATTGGTCCGTCAGTAGCGCACGAAAATTCGTCAAATAACTAAAAACATTGGGAAAACAGAAGACTATGGTCTCTTTCGATGTTGCGACTTTATTCCCTAACGTCCCTGTTAAAAAAATATCCAGCATTTTATAAGATTGGCTATTGAAACAAGTAGGAGGATATTTGAAACTGACGCGATGATGTATGGAGGAGAACTACTTCATAGTCAAGCATAATTTCTACAAACAGTTGTAGGGAGTACCAATGAGCAATCCGTTATCACCGTACCTGTGCGAATTGTGGCTAATTAGGCTAATTGTGACTAATTGTGGGAAATTATGGCTAATCACGAATATAAGCTAAAACAAAACCAGCTACTTCCGAAAAGATAATTTGTAAGATTAACTGGATCATTCCAAGGCAGCTGACGCAAGGCCAATTGCAAAAATTTCTTCTGGATACGCTCAATCGCAAAGGATTGTGGTTTTTGGGAAGGCGCCCAAACACGGGATGCATACTCCAAAATGTTTCGGATAAACGAGCAATACTGCGTCTTGAGGCAATAAACATCGGTGAATCCAGAAACATGACGCCGCATAAAACCCAGCACGGTGTTAGCTTTGGCAGTAATTATGTGCGTAAAACCTCCGCTCCCAGTCGATTGTAACACCTAGATCGCGGATAGAGTTAACAAATTTCAGACAATCCGATCCCATTTTATACTGATGGAGAGAAACAATAGTGCAGCGAGATTACCTTGCATTTTTTGCTATTTACACGCATACCGTTGTCACCACACCAGAAATAACCAGTTGGTTGATATCTGCTTGCAATGGTTCGTAGTCGTGGCGGAGTGGCTATCACACAAAAATTTTTTAGATCATCGGCAAAAGCAAGTTTCGATGATGGAAGCAGCTTCAACAAGTCGTAGATATAGATGATAAAGATGAGAGGGCCAATCACACTCCCTTCGGGTACCCCAGACGATATGCAGAATATTCTGGAATTCACTTTAACGAAGGCTCTGCGGTCAGACAAATATGACCTTGGACACTGTCACAGAAAATGTACTTGGCAGTGGTAGCGAAAGCCTTCGAGAAGGATCTATTAAACCTTAAAAGAACTCGTAGCTGGAGCAAAAATTATGAAAGCTTAGAAAGCACCTCGTCCAGACGAAATCCTCACTGTAGTGCTGAAAGCGGCATCATAGGCTTTTCGAGACATATTTAAAATGGTCCTACAAAAATGTGTTAAGGACGGCTACCTTCCATCAATGTTGCAAATCGAGCGAGAAGCCAACGATGCCTACTCTCACGTGTAAGAGTATTCATCGCTTACCCCATTCACGTCAGCGTAAGACAAATAACCGCCATTGCTGTGAGCAGACATTCTGCTACCTACACACTCGCGAACATACAGCCCTACTAACGGATGGCAACTAAAATTTTGGAATTTTTTCTCAAGCTGTCAAAAAAAGACAAAGATACATGAAGAAGATCTAATTTACCGAAATGGAAGATACATTATCCATTGTTTAGTGTATTTTAAATTAGTGTACATTTGAAGACGGTCCGTAATCGGCTGTTCGGCGAAGCTTTCGTTTGCCGTCGAAACAGGAGCGTTGTACGGCCGTCATGTCAACTTTGCATCTCTTGATTCTACCAATCAACTGTTTCCAATTCGTGTTTCTCCAGTTATTTTTGTACACCAAGGAACTCAAAATCCCGATGAAATCTTCGATTGGGTGCACTGTAAAAGATTTTTCGCGTCGTAGTTTTTGGGTAAAAATCGAATCGAATGGGTATTCAGGAACGATTGTGTTTTTTTGGCGTAATGCGATGATGCTCTATCCGGCCAAAACACGTATTGTCCATCTGCATGATGTTTTTGTAGAAATGGGATCAAAATTTTCTTCATTCGTCTGGTGCATTTTAATTGATAGCCAAACCAGAGGGTTTGTTGTTGAAGAAACGAGAAAGAGAATGATGTCCTTCTGTGTCCATAATTTTGGCTGGTCTTCCACTACCTTGCTTGCGAATAGTTGTTGGGGATCTCAGGATATGGTAAACAGTCGAAGGTGCAAACATATTTGCTTTTTAAATGTTGTTCCGTTTACTTTTTGCCGAGATTTCTGTTGCAGTTCGTAGAAGTGCACAACGCGTTCCCGAAATACTTCTTGTTTCGATGCCATTTTTAGCAAAACTGGGCAAGCATAAACAAAATAAAAAATATTAACAAAAAGAGGAGAGAGCTAACACATACATACTCTCATTTATCTCTGAATCCGTTTGTTGTTGAGCATAAGGGCCACGAAAAAATTCCAAAATTTTAGTTGCCACCCGTTAGCACAGTTGTTACAAACCAGTTGTGACAACCCATTTATGACCGATTTTAGTCATAAATAAGTTTCTGCAACCATCAGTGGAAAAGTGTGCTGCTTGGGAGCTTCATATCGTCTTTCCGAATAACCCACTCGCGAGAGAAATAACTCGTGAGCAACAAGCTTCCCGTGAGGGCTGGTAGCGCACTGGAATACAGATTTTGCAAAAAAATTTTCTTTTCTTCTTCATCTTCGCCCCCGATTCTACTCATGGCCGGAAGTGCGAGCGCTCGCGTGTAATAGGCTTCAGCAATTCGGGCTGCAATGACGAACGAGAGCGACGACCATAGCTGTTGGCTAAATACACGCTCGCCAAAACTCGTCGCAGTGCACGAATAAATAAGAGCGAGAGTCCGAAAGGGATGCTTATGTTGGCATGTTCGTTAGAATGAGTACGTGTGGTGGGTAAGAAAATTAGACCACACGAGTGTAGGCTTCGCAACACTGCTTTCATGATCCAAGGAAGATACAGAAGTTAGTAGTCCTGCCGAAACCAGGAAACTTCCCGGGAGATTCAGCAGCTTCCCAAGTAACACACAAAACAAGTTAGAAAATAATATTCGTGGAAATTAGTCGCTTAAGCGTACTATAAACGTACTTTGAAAACATATGTCGTTATTATTAAGGTTTTGAGATGTTTTGGGATAACATGAATTTATTTGACAGCTCATATCTAATGTATAATGTTTGTTTTGTCAACATGTCAACACGAAGTTTTTATTACGTCACCATTACTAAATTTAAACTACTGGAAGAACAAGTTGTAGCTTATGCTATAATAACGTTTTAAATTGGTATGAAATAACCTGATACATACTTCTTTCAATTCTTGTTTCATTAGACTTAAGTTTTTTGCGCTTTTCAGGTAATAGAGAAGTTCTGATATATGTAATATTATACTATTCGATAACAACAAGTGTTGCTTGGGTTATTGGCCCATCTGTCTTTCGGATACGCTCGGTTAACACTTGAAGTGGATTATTCTCAACCGGCTCACAAAATAAACGGATAGTGAACATGGACTACCAGAGAGGCGCACGCGGACAGTGGTGATTAAAAGAGCTGAAAAAGCAACTAAGCAGAACAGAAGAGAAAATTGACACTGTGCCGCTACCACGATTGACGTTGCACACAATGAGGGTCCCTGCCTATCCGTTCTCAAGGGCTATATTCAGAACCGCTTCCTGATTTATGAAACGAATATCGGTCAGAAGTCGATTAGGGTTACAGTGGGAGTTCCGCAAGGCTCACTCCTCGGCCCATCGCTCTGGAATGTTATGTAAAAACGGCGTGCTAACATTGAAACTGCCAAGAGGTGTGGAAATCGTGGGCTTTGCGCATTACATCGTAACGACGGTAACAGGCTAGACTTTGGAAGAGGTCGAAAAGCTGTCATCCCAAATAATAGACGTGATCGAAAGCTGTATTAAAGAAGTGGAGTTGCAAATAACCCACCACAAAACAGAGGTGCCTGCTTTAACCTCTAAAAGCAAAGCCTTGGGTTTATACCGTCTTTAGACATTACCCTTCTTTATCGACAGACTTCGCAGCCGGCTGTTAGAGTACAGGAAAATTACGGGTCCAGTGCAACGATCCTACTAATTCTATCTAGCAAGCACCGCCAAGCCGAGATTCGAACATACGACGACTGGCTTTAACCTCTACGCGTGTGATGAAATGCTGGAGTGTGTTGGCTGATGATTGGCTCAATTTCAACAGCTACGTCGACTATACCTAAAACAGGGCGACCAAGACCTTCAACGCGATCTCCAGAATCATGCACAATAGTGCTGGTCCAAACAGTAGAGCAACTGGCGTCTTCTGGCTTTCGTATCTTCTTCGATACTAAGATACGAGGGCCTAGCATGGATTGCAGCGCTGGAAACCTAGAGGAATAGGACAAAACTGAACTGCACCTTTCGGGTGATAGTCATGCGAGTTGCTACTGTGTACCGAACCATCTCATCGGAAACAGCTTGCGTTATCGCCGGCAGAAAGGTACTAGAACAGTACGCAAACGGACGAGAGCGAAGTCGTTAGCCAAATGGTAGTAAGTGCGAAACACTACTACAAATGGAAGATTGACGCACAGGCTGATCCCGAATCTGGTCAGCTGGGTCAATAGCATGGAGAATGCTATTTGCTAAAGTGCTAAAGTGAATTTTTGTTTGACCTGCAGTACTTACATCGGTTTAGGCATGCAATGCCTCGGGACATTGAGTGCAATAATGCGGAGGAAATACCGGAGCATGTAGTCTTCGTCTGTTTAAGATTCGAGATAGTGTGAAGCGAGTTTGCAGGATAACATAGTGAGTGAAATTCGTAGAGATGAGAACATATGGAATGCTACCAACAGGGTGATAACACAAATCTTGTCCGATCTGCAGCATATATGGAGATTCGAACAGCGTTCCAGTGGCACCAGCTAGCGTCAGACATCCAACAGTGTAAACTACCGATCGTGGTGGATAATGATCGTCCTTGGTGTGTGAAGTCTGTTTTACAGTTACAAAGATCGTTCAAGTCTTCCTTGTTAACCAACTGCAGACGACTGACCGTGAGCAGTAGTCAGGGCATTGAACGCGGTCTGAATCTAGATGAAACCGATGATTGCTGATACGATGATACTGTTCATACCGTTTATAGTGACGGTAGCGCACCTTACTAGCAGGGTTGTTATAAAGTTGTTGTGGTAACCGAAATATAACTAATTTTAGTTGTAATTCGGTTGCTTCAACTAAATAGATCTATAGGGTGCTACTTGGGCAACGTGACTCTGCCGAGATGGTGTATTGTGCGAGACATGTTTTGATGCTGGGATAAGCGATATTCTGTATCAGGGGAATACAATCCCCACATTTGGGTCGCATATTACATTTTGATCCAAAGCAACGCGATTCTGCGCATAGTAAAACGGTTGACCGAGCTGATATACGTAGGGATGGGTTTGTAACTGGCGGAGAAACCTGCGAGGGTGGTTGTGACGGAGTGCGCGTCGTGGTGGATGGTACTTTCCAATCAGTACACGTCTCGAAGGGGGGCAAAGCTACGCGAGGATGGCCCTAATGGGATGTATGACATGACGGTAGGCAATCCCTAATTGGTACACGTCTCGACGGTTGACAGGAGCGCTATTATTGAAGCAGTGCATAAGCACAGTCTCTCCCCCCTTCCCGAAATAGTCGCCTTGTAGTTCCCGGGGGGATGCTGGACCAGAAGCAGTGAGAGGTTTGGTGAGTTAAAGTCAAATAAGTATAGTAAAGTAAAGTAAAGTATCAAATGATGTACAGGGTGAATAGTAATAACTGTCAGTAAAGAAAATGTTCACAAAAATAAGACGTTTGCATAAACTTTAATTTTTAATGTGTATTTCGTGTAAAACGTATCCATAACATTTGTCTTAAATTAGTCTCGAATTTTTCTTTTTTTTGTAAGGGGAAGGAGTTTCTAATGCAAAGAATGATAAATTGGACGAAACTGGGAAATTTCGATATGTACGCCAAAAATATATTAGATCGTTCAATGGCAGGTGGGACTCCGACCCACATATTAGAGGTACTTGCTCCCTTTGTTTTAATTACCAGTCTGTATCGTTGTTGGAAAGCGTTACAGTTGGCGATATCCTGTGGCATTTCATCCCAAATCTTCTCCAAACATTGCTTGAAAGTATCCACAGTCAATCTTGTGGTATTCCCTAGTTTGTCTAGCATGTAATCCATGCATAGAAGTCGAGAGGATTCAAATCGGGCGAAAAGGCAGGCCACTCTTTCGAAGAAATAAAATTCCGAAAATTGTCCTCAAACCAAACCTGTGTAGCTTTCGCCTGGTGAGATGATGCAGAATCTTGTTAGAAACAGTATTGCGGATTCTTGAAGTGCTTTTTTGACGATGGGAAGCATCGTTCTTCAAAACATTATCGATGTAATATTTAATGTGAATTTTTACACTAGTTTCAATGAACAGCAACGGAACCTTCAAATTTTTGGAGAAACATCCTAATACCATCTCCCTGGAAACATTCTGGAACCTTTGAACAGCTAGTTTGTCCCGAGGAATATCAGAAAGTTGTGCTGCATATATCCGATCATTTTGTTGGTTGTGGTGTACCCTGTAGCAGGGACATTTTTTGGTATCTGTCGTGATTATAAATATACATAGTAGAATTAAATTGGATAAGTTTTATTTTAGGTTTCGTATTCTACTAAGACGCTCCAAAAACTTTCACAACAACTCCAAAAATTTCACAACCACCGTGCCGCTGGAGCAGCTGCCGACATTTTTCGACTTTTGCAACCTTCTGCTTTTTATTCAAACTGTGCACCCATTGTTTTTGTATGGAATCAATCGAAGATCATCTTTCACTACAATATTCCTTATGGTTGACTGCGAAATTCCCAGTTCCTTGGTCATCTTACGTCCAGACTGATCTAGTTTTCGTCGTCGCACTCGCTCCCTTACTCGTTTGATTGCTTTCGGTGTCCTTACAGTGCGTTTGTGAGTATTTCCCAAGAACCGGTTTCCTTGCATCTCTTCATGGTACACGAAAGATGAATCTTTCGTTTATTCCAAGTAGTTGCAGTTTCTTTAAATTATCACACTGCCGAAGATTTTTCAAAAATAGGTTTATTCCCTTTTTACATGCATGATTACCACGATTCGTAAAAGAAGGAAAATTCAAAACAAACTTGTAAGCTTTGTTGACATTTGAATACACTCTAAATGAAAAATGTGCAGACACATCTGTCATTAACCCGTTTTTAATTGAAAACGTTCAAAAAACGCTGACAGTTGAGACAGAACTGAGTTAAAATTTGCGCATCTTGACAAGAGCAGAAATGGTTCAAATTAAGGTTTCCCATTGGTATTTACAATGCACTTAATAAAATTGCTGGTGAATTTACCGCTTTTTACCCAAGGCTAAATTATTATACCAATAAAATGGCTCTGACTGAAAATTACCATAAATCAACCAGTTTTATGATGATTCGTGGTAGTTAATCTAGATATTCATCAGTTAACTAACACGAACGCAGCAATCAAAACCACTAACTAAAGACAGTGTAGATTTTTGCACTAAGATGGCGAATAGTAGGTACATACTCAATTCAGCCGATAACTATCGCACGTGTAATAGTTAGTATTCGATGCCTCTACTTGAACACTAGATGTAGATATGCCACGCCATATGTTTGATAATACGTCCCCTTCGAAACATCGTCATCATACGTCGTCGTCGTCGTCGTTTGTGTTTTATTTTGTCGTCATTCTAATCTGATTTAGAAAGAGTAGGTATGTTTTGCTCAGCACTTTAACTTTTGTTGATTTTTTGTTGAAGACGGTAAGGTCTTACGTTCAGATTCTACTCGTGCATCACGGACAGGCACTGCTATGTAGGTATGTTATGAAAGTGTCACACGAAACGAAACAAAACTAAGCCGACAACGACGGCATGTACTCAGCAGCAAATTACACAACAACCGTAAGAAATTCCCCATTATGGAAATTGTCCTTCGTCTTCATGGAAAGGTGCCTCTCGAGAACCTTGTCTGTCAGCCTTAGGAGATGGCATGTTTTTCCAAGTTCGAATCGAGTGTTTGTTGGAGTTCAACTTCCCAACCAGTGCCCTGATAGACGTATTGCAGATGAATTTGGGGCTCACGCGTACTGTCACGCAAAGCTTGTCCAAAAATCCTCAGCACATATACCGTTGGCGAAGATACATTCTTGTCAGACGATCTGCTCAATCTGGGAAAATATGTGACAAAAGACAAGACTATATAAGAGCTCGTTTTCATTGCTGTTGTAGGTCGTATATGCATGACATCACTAACGAAAGGAAAACACGCACTCGAGCGCCAAGGAAAATCATATACCGTGAACCGTTGTTCGTTCGCAGTCAGTTGCGTTGCGATGCGACAGGAAGGTCACGTACACACAAACATTCTCCGAAAGCAGCTTCACGTTGCTTGCTTGCCATGCTTTGGAGCTGTTTTTGTGGATCTTTTTTCGTCGACTGGCTCAAGAGATTCCGTCCATTACGTTAGTTGAGTTTGGAGTGAACATTCCGCTGTACTGCCAAGATTCTAAATTCAAGTCATACACCACACCGCACCGGGAGGGCAAACTCGTGTATCGAGAATTGTTATTGTAATTTATCTTGACAGAAGAGGATTTTCATCGTTAGAGTACAAAACTGGCAGTTTTTTTCGGAAAACTCAAGTTGGAATTTTCCTGTTTTTGATGACGTTATTTCAAAAACTCTGAGTTTTACCAGAATATCGTATAAAATGTAACAAATAATAAAGAGGCTAAGCCAGAAAGCATGGAAGAAATTCTATTCAATTCTACTAAAAGACACTCGGAAGTAATTTATCATAAACAGGCGCCGAAACAAAGCACTAATGCAAAATATGAAATAATCTGTGGGAAGTACCATCAGAAGAAAAAAAATTCTTCCGCAAAACTGGCGCATGAAAATCACTCTGATGGCACAGCTGTCATAATGCAATCACAGCCATCATCGTCATATGATGATTTCATGAGTTGAAATAATCCTGGTTAAACTTGTTCGCAACTGGTTAGCATCATGCCATCACAAATTCAACTTCGAAATCCACATCGTGATATCTCTCCTACGAAAGTCAAAGTTTAAGCAAATCACATTCCGCAAAGCACCTTTATAAGACTGTAAATGAATGAATTTTTTATTAGAAACATTCCTAGAATAATGTAGGAAAATTTATCGCACCTCAAATAGAATTTAAATTATTGTCTTCATTAGTGATGCCATCGCACTCAAAAGGTCATTGCAGAAAATCTAAATATTTGCTAGGACTTCAATTCGGGGAACACCTGGCCAAGAAATAGGAACCATTATTGGGATAACCGCGGCGTCTAGGCTAGAATAGAGTGAAACAACTATCTAAAATAGAAATGATTGCGCACTGATGCCGAACTCTACCGTCCGGCAATAGGGCAAAGGTAAAATGTTTTCAGCTAGCAACTAACCACCACCTGTGCGCATATAAATGACACATAATCGAAACATATAAGCATAATTTGCAGAAAATTTTGCTTGCAAAAACGAGTCGCGGCGTTAGACGTACTGGTCAACCTTGAGATTTTTGCAAACGTCCCGCGCAGATGACGCTTTTTATTCTGCTTTTGTCTTAAGAATATCCGCAAACTGATTATCACTAGTCGGAATTACATGATACCAGAATATCTGACGATTCGCCAGAATGTGTCGAACGTAGAATGCTCCAACAAAAAGAGCGCTGCATTAATATGTTGTTTCGATGTGAATCACATCATGTGATATTTTGTTTTATATCTCCAGAAACACCTAATTTTGAAAGAAGCTATTCGCCCATTTCCGAAGAGAATTGTTCAAATAATTCGAAAAAAACATCATTTTTCAGCAGAATATTTTTAATTTGATTTGAAATTCACCTTTGCCTTTTTCTCTTATTGAGTTCAATTTTATTTCAAAGCAAACAACGCCCAATATCTCTTGAAGGATAGTGTTGAAAAATGCCTTGTTCTTATTGGGTTAATTCTTTGAACATTGTTATTCAATTCAGATCCATCCCGAGTAAAAGGTGTAGGTTTTATTGTCCCTTATGACGGTTCTGATGACCACCGTTAATCATGGAAGTCGCAATAAGAGTGCGATAAAACTCAGTTGTTATCCGGGATTATACTGTCATAACCTAATGTACCCCGAGGTAGCAATTTCGAAGCGTTACCATTCTGCTTGGTTTTGTGAGCTGTTTATTATTGCATATCAATCAGAGTGAATAGTTTAAATGAACCGATTGCATACATATTAGGACATTCAAATTTATTTGTTTTTTTTTCAATTTTTATTAATGATTTTTTCTCTCTTTTTACTTTTCAGGTAAGGTTGAGTAATCAATAAGAGCCAAATCGGAATCATTCAACAAAACGGTTTGTTTAAAATATGGAATGCGAACATTTATCTTTAAACTCATAACTGTTTGTAGCAGTTTTTATACAACCTTTTTATATACTGCATACTCCAACTCATCGGATCACACGATCCTATTCCTGTCAGTGCTTAGAAATCTAATATTCAATTTATGCAACAGGTCTGAATTGATGCAATATACTGCTCATTCTGCCTCCCAGTTGGCTTCGAGGTAAGACGCTGGCCTAATAAACTAGTCGTCGTATGTTCGAATCTCGACTGGGAGAGGCTCTTAGAGTCAGTAGGATCGTAGCAACTGGCCCTGCAATTGTCCTGCACTCTAACAGCTGGCTCCGAAGTCTGTCGTATTAAAAACAGAAGGTCAAGTTTCGATAACGGAATGTAGCACCTAGGCTTTACTGTGCTTTTTACTGCTCATTCTTAGCTGTTTCTATTCCAGGCGAAGAGCTCAATATTGCCAACCTGAAACCAACCATTCGAGCAAATCACTTGCGTTCGTGTTCGTGCTGTTAGGTACATTCATTCGTTTTCGTCAATAGTGTATGAAATCAAATGTGAATCATTCATTCATTTTGAACTGCCACTAACGGTAAACTAAATTACAATATAGCTCCGAAGCTTTAATTAATTTCCTTCAGCCAAGGTTTGGTTGATTTTAAAAAGCAGGCAGTTTAAAAAACTAAAGTTTGAGATCTAAAATATCAATCAACAAGAGTCAAGAAAATTGACTGACAGGTTAGTCGAGCAATCTTCCAGCACTGCAATTCACATGAATGCATTGTTTGGAAGAGTCGAAAACTGAGAAAGACAAACACTGTCAGCAGGTCAGTAGTCATGTCCATGGGCTGACATCTATAAGGTTAGTACCAGGGGTAAAACTGTTTACGCTGAATGCGTTTTATATTCACCTTCATGTAGAGGTGTGAAATTTCGAGCAGTGATTGTTATATTGCTTTTGTTTTAAGCTTCCTAGCCTACATAATCAGACAAAAACATAGCAAAAAGTAAAGTAATGCCTGGCAGAACCCGGCTTCGTCGAAACAAATAAATGAAACTGACTTTGTCTTACCTTCGCTTCATACATGAAGCGACTTGCTTCATTTGTTGAACAGAACGTTTTGAAGCAAGCTTCAGTTGAAGTTGGTGGCTGCTTCAATTGACGGCGACTGAAAGTCAGGTATGATTTGTCGATATAAACTAGGTTATTTATAATATGCGTTGCATTGTAGGAATTGATACTCAAATTCAATTCATTTGCATTCAAAGTTGCTGGCCTTCTTTTGAATATTTGATAGAAAAGTACAGATGAAAAGTTAAAACCGGTAGTCATGATGATGTGAAACTCGTTTTACTGACGCTGACTGAAGCCAGTTTGAAAGCGAAGCGGTGCTGCTTCAGTTGAAACGGACGCTTCATTGCTTCATTGTTAAGTGACGCTATGCAATTGAAGGTGACGTTGTCAGGCCCTGTTGCCTGGCATTTTGTTTTCGATTCGGATTCGAACTCGTCGCTCTCTCTCTCTCTCTCTCTCTCTCTCTCTCTCTCTCTCTCTCTCTCTCTCTCTCTCTCTCTTACTTTCTCACTTCAGCCTCTTTCTCTCCATCTCTCTCTGTCTGTCGGATACTATTTCCTCTGAATAGCGAAGAGCATTTTTTCTTTTGACTTTGCTCATTTGTTCTGCCTCCAAATAGTTAGCGAGAATCTTGTTTCATCATTCTTTTTCTGTCGGAACTCTAAAGAATGCATGCTCTCAAACTCGCAGAGGAAATTTCAGTCGTTATAACCAGTGTTGCGAAGCCCACATTCGTGTGGTCTAGTTTTCTCGCACACGCGTACTCATTGTAATGAATACGCCGGCATAAGCATCCTTTTAAAACTATCGCTTTTATTTCTTCATGCACTAAAACGAATTTTTGCGAGTGTGTGCTACAGTTCGTCGTTGCAGCCCGATCTGCTGTAATGCAAAATTTGTATCCCAGTGCGCCACCAGCCAGCTCACGGGCAGCTAATTCCCCGCGAGTTTTTTGACTCGGGAACAGCGATGCCAACCTTTCAGACACTTGTGCATGCATAAATTTGGGGCCCTGTCCTTTTCTCCGCAGTATTTTAATTTCTCAGTCTAATCGTTTCTATAACAAGAATAGTGTTGCTAGTACTTTAAATTTTAGTAACATTAGTAAATCCAGAACTCACAAGAACTTGAATAATTAGTGGGTCCCATATTTATGCATGCACAAATGTCTGGAAGGTTGACATCGCTGCTCGGGAATAAGCTATGCAGGAAGACGATGTGAGAATGTACGTGCGCGAGTGTGTGGGTAGCAGAATGTCTGCACACAGTACTGGTGGCTGTTTCTTTTACGCCTGCGTGTGCGGCTTAAGCGTTGAATCCTATGTTTCTCATACTCTTTCGCGTGTGAGTAGGCATGGTTGACTTCTCCCTCGATTCGCAACATTGGTTATAACTGCATGTTTAGCATTCTCCTTGGAATGCGGAGCAAATAATCTCTAGTCTATAAGGTGTGAAGGGAAGATTAGTTATGCTTGTGCTCTTTCTACACAAGATGAGTAGTTGTTAGAGAAATCTGCTTCTTACAGCAGACTTGCTTCCGTTTTCCTTTCTACCAGTATAATCATCTATCTATTTATATAAGAGACTTATGTTTGTACCGAAAACCAGGTGTCTGACAAGACGTCATATCGGCTTATCGGTAACTAAAAACAGGTCCCTGATAGGACGTCATACTTTCGTAGCAAAGGATTGTATTCTCAGTCACCTCACTGGACGACTGCTGGACTGCTCGATTGCTCAACTGGTTGACTAGACTGCTCGACTGGACTGGTCGATTAGTCTGCTAGATTTGATTGCTCGACTCAACTGACAGCTTAATTCGACAGCTCGACTAGATTGCACGACTAGACTGCTCAACTTAGCCACTCAATTCGACTGCTCGACTCAGCTGCTTGACTTCTGTTTGATTCGACAGTTCTACTTAACTGCTCGATTCAACTGCTCGATTCAACTGCTCGATTCAACTGCTCGACTCAACTGCTCGAATAAACTGTTCGATTGGACTATTCGACTCAACTGCTCGGCTCGACTGCTCGAATGAACCGCTCGACTCGACTGCTTGACTAAACCATTCGAACAACCACACAGCTCGACTGCACTACTCGATTAAGCTGCTTGACTTGGCTGCTCGACTTGACTGCTCGACTCGATCACTCGATTCAACTGCTCGACCGGACTGCTTGACTGAACAGCTTGATTTAACTGCTCGATTTGACTGCTTGACTTGACTGTTCGACTCGACTGCTCGACCCAACTGCTTGACTCGATTGCTTGATTCGAATGCTCGACTCGCCTGCTAAACTCGATTGCTTGTCGCGATATTATACACACTTAAAAGCTCAGCAAAATTTGCCTAGATTTGGACAGCCGAGCGTTCGGTAAAAATTTCAGTTTTGCAAATCGACGTTTACGGATCTTTATTAACGTTTGGCATCATAAAAAATTTTACCGAACGCTCGGCTGTTCAAATCTCGGCAAAATTTTGCTGACTTCGGCACTTTTTTTAAGTGTGTATGGTCGGTGTTAAATCAGACCGGACCAAGCAGCAAAATTTAAAAAAATGAGTTAATGATAGCAAACGATCAAAAATTTTCTAAGCAACATTTTACTCTAATCAGACTACATAAATGATGCAAACAGCTAGAAGTTTTTATTCAGTTAAATAAAATCCAATACGACCATAAAAACTATTTGTTTCAGTTTCCGGCTGACTCTTTTATCTACAACATCAACTATATTAAGCAATATAAGAACTCAAAGGTTAAACATCTTCGCAAATACTGGCCAATGGAATGGATCCGCAGTTTTCTGAATTCTGTACAGACATTTATATTTTCCGGATCGTAAGATTCAGGCTCAACTAGTATATATATATAGAATGCCAGTGTCGCTGGTGTTTCATGGATATTTTGGTGGCAAATATGTTGCTGGTTCGTGTCTTGGAGACGGGAACAACATTGTCAAATTGCCCAATAGAAAATTTTTCCTGCCGACGAAATATCCCGAAACGACCAAATCGGGTGATTTATCCAATGTGATTTACGGAAAAGCAGGAAGAATGTTTATTGGGTTGCCTTTCCAGTTTGACAATCAGAATCATACATATGCGCATACAATGTAAATACATAATTTACGAATGTACGATGTTTACCACGAGCACTGCAGCGATACCGGCATTCTATATATATATATATATATTGATTCTACTGTTTAACGATACTGCCATCCGGCTGGTCGTGGTTTTTTCGCTTCGAGTTTGCTTTTTTGATTACTGCACCTCAGCCAAGAAGAGTTTGAAAAAATGGTGTATGGAGCATTTGTAGAGCAAGCAATGGTCTACAATACTGCCGAAAAAAGTGATGTTTCATCATTTGTGTTTACGGCGCTGTTGGACTGTAATGCCGTTGATAGCAAAAAGAATGTAGCAGACTGATAGTACCATAAATACAAAAGATATCGCAATGCTTACTTCAACAGTATTGCAGATAATAACTACAGTCAGTCCACAATCTTGGGTCACTAACAATTATGGGTTATTTTAACTTTAACTGCCGGTTAATGCATGATTATTATACTAATTGATTGACAAATTTGTTACTCACAAGTAACGTTATTTATTTGGTCAATTTTATTACGTGATATTTGAAAGAAAATAAGCTGCTAAAGCTAAAATAACCCACAATTGTGTGCGGCCCATGATTGTGGACTGATTGTAATTATACAAGTGCACCATACATCACTTTTTAAAATTCTGCTTGCTTGAAGGGCAGTAATCAAAAGAGCATAATCGAAGCGAAAACAGCGTGCCAAGCCGGATGGCAGTATGGTTGAAGAGAAAACGGAAGCACTTTAGACCGCTGTGAGAAGCAGATTTCTCTGTCCTTTTATGATCAGAGGATCGAAATCAACACATGTTGCCAGAACATTTCAGTTGATAAAACATCAATACACCAGACTAAAATGTGAAGTAAAGATAGGACTAAAGATAAATAAGTCTAAAACGAGGTATACGCCGGCGAACGGTGGTTCAATGGCACAGAAAGTGATTTTTTTGATTTGTGTTCGTGTATAATACAACTAACAAAAGTTAAACTCCATAACTTTGCATCCGATGGAGATAGAGATATCACGTCTTCAACAAAATTTCTTGCTTGTACATTTTCTATAACTTTGCTGAAGAAAATATGCCTCTATCTCCTATCGTAAAAAAGTTGATTTTTTTAATTTTTATCATAGTAAGCCATGATTAACGCAGAATATTGAGAGCATTAATGCGAACAAATGGCCCGAAGACACTACATTGCTAAAATGAAACGCTAAAATGAAAATTTATATTTTCAATACAATGCTGATGCGACGTTGTATGTCCAAAAACATCGTTGTACGCTAAAGCGTGCACATCCACATCGATGCACATTGATTGTTGATAGATAATACGGCATGTTGCGCCGTCTTGATGAAATCCAAAGTCTTCTAAGGCCATACTCAGAAATTTCTGGCAACGTAAAGTCATTTTGTCGATCCTTCGTCAATCGGAATATCCGTTATATTCAAAAAAAAAAAAGAAAACATTATTCCTGTCACTTTGTGAAGATGACAGTTTTGTACTCAAGCCGTGATTTTCTTAACCAATTTGTAAAATAAATTTGCACTTGTATTCATAACTTAGTAAGTTCGAGCATTTCATCAATTTAACGTCGCAATGTCACAACTGTGGTATGCCTGGCATGAGCGCTACGTTTTCGTGTCTCGGTAGACCTACCCGGGTAACGATTTCTCCTTTGCTCCACAATCGTTTTCTAAAAAAAAAGGTCACCTCACTGCCGCGGCACGTTCTAATAAACCGCAGCCTCGCGCATTCCAATCGAAAAACACTCGCTCCACAACAGCGCACAGTGAAAAACTCCAAAAATCATTCATCTATAAACTTTCGTCATCGTCAGCGGCAGTCGTAATTACCATTCCGCATAGTCATCGTCACCATCGTCGTTAATATGACAACAACGGAAAAAAATCAAGCCTTTAAACGACGACTGCTGGTATATTGTCACATTCTTTCACAACCGAGCACGCGGTGGCCGGTGCGCGCGGTGCGCTAAGTGCAACAATTACACAATACCCATACTGCCGCAGTCGTCGATACGTGACAAATTGCGGCTTTATGTCTTTGAGCCACACTACTGCCGTAGCGTACAGATTCGTATTCGAAATTTGCCGGTTTCACGGTTCGAGTCAATGTTCCACGTCAACGAGATCATCAAGAATGCACCAATCTGCATTATTCCGTGACGTTTCGCAATGCCTCTACCAAAAATATGAGAGGTGAAAATTCCAATGTTACTGTCGAATAGGACTGTCGTTTCGGTCATCTGGCATTGCAATCGACCGACTAGTATAGTGACTAGCAACGATGATTGGTCGTGTGCCATAAACCGGCCGCTCGCGCACTAGTAGGTATCGACATTCTTGCCGGCATCGCCTGACACCGCGAAAATTGAATCGACTCGTCAAATTACCATCGTGTAGTCGCCCCGACGACGACGACGACGACGATGCACCCCGTGCCAGTGCCAGTGGCCTCGCCGGTGGTTACGCTGCGTTCTCGCTCTACCGCATTTTTGCCAATCGAATCGCCACCAACCGATCAACCTAACAAACAACGCCAGTCGACGATGAACCGATCGAGCGTAACCGTCCGCCGCCGGCCCGGGGGCCATAAGTTCAATGATCGATTTCGACTCGGCGGCGATCCGGTCGGTGGTGTGCCGATCGATCGTTTGCGAAAAAAAATAGTAGCGTTTAACGAAACGAGCCAACGGTAGAACTGAAACGAACGTGAAAATTTGAGGCGCACCATTTTAAGCTCGAATAGAAAATGCTACCCACTTGCCGGTAAAACTCGCACACAAGACCATCATCAGATTCTGGCATGCTGCAATGGCTGCAATTGAAGAAAGGCGAAAAGATGTGATTCAACACTCAATAAAGCATTTATGTTTGCTTTCACTGGGCCGACTGTTATCCCTTCGACGCGCTGTCTGAATAGTCATAAAATTTATAAATGCCGTGTAAAGATCCAGTGATCGCACGTAAAATATAAAAAGCCACACAAGATTACCTTTAAAAAACTGAAAAGTAATGAGTAAAGAATAAACGGGTAAATTTAAAGTGTAATTAAAGTAGGAGTAAATGCACGTAAAAAAATTAAAAAGAAGTAAAACAGACCTCATTTTATGAATAGCAAAGCCAGAAGGTGCGAATTGGAAAAATTTACAGCTATACCGCGGATATCAAACTGCCAGTTGCAACAGCCATATTCTTCCTATTAATGCCCATTATCCATCGACAAGTGAGCAAAATATTAAGCCGCACGAAAATAGGTTAACGCGTTTCCCGTAGTTGCTTCGTTGATTTTTACTACCAGTGCCTAATTAGTTGCGACAGCAGTTAAAAAGATGTGTACAGTAATTCCCATAATTGGAATTGAAAACTGGGCCCACAGCCGCGAGGCACGATCATACGATCACGATGAGCAACGTCAGAGCGTAGCGCAGCGAATGAGTGATGCTTAATCTCACGCATACTCACACACACACAAACACGCGCGGCGGAGGGATTCGTGTCTTTTGATATGAAGTTAGGTCGTAAATAATAGCGCGTCGTACTGTCACTGGTTGGGTACACACTAAAAATGAAATGAAACCAAATACCTACTTCGGCTTCGCATGACAGTTATTGCTTCCACCCGAGTAGCATACTTTTCGTTTACGATAGGTTAACTGATTGTCACCACGGTATGGCAATAGGCATTAAAACGCACCATTCATTCTTTTGAACCAGTGGTTGTTGAACCTTTGTCACCATTTCTGGCTTAAGAATAAACTATCAAATTATTGAGAGTCTTCTGGTCACAGTTTTTGACGAACACATATATTTTGCAAAGTCCCTGATATTGCTTTAACGTTAGAGTGAAATGAACGCATATTCAAACTTTCATATTTGGATTAGTTTGGTGATAAAAAATAAGTTAGGAACCTTTCCATACTGTTACCTTCTTCACTTTACTTTACTTGTTCGGCGAAAATCCAATTATCGAACCAGTACAGAATTTAGGGTCCACTTCCAGTCTTGTCGGGATCGCCCAACAGCGCATATTCTACGTGTATAGGGTATGTCTCAAAGTCGTTGGTTTCTGTCGGGTTTCTGCGGAATATTTTTTTTTTTTGCTAGTCACTCATACGGCATTCTTACCACGTGACCAGCTTACTGTAGCCTGCTGAGTTTTAGTCGCTTCACTTGGGATTGATTGCAGAATCTTACGCCAAAAAATGCCACAGCTATTGGTCGCTCCCCCTTAAACGTCCACGGTTCATGACCCTAGAGTACCACTGGGAAAATTAGCAACTTATAGAGCGCAAGTTTCGTACGGAGTTAAAGCTTACGGGCCCTCAGCTGACTACGTAATCCGTAAAGGCCCTATTGACAGCCGCTATCCATCTTTTTACTTCACGTCTCACATCGTTGTCACATGTCACTAATATATCAAGATAGACACATTTGTGGACCACTTCAAAAGTATCTCCATGTATCACCACCGCAGTTCCAACATTCAAATGGCTATTAGGCTCTCTACCAGGCACCATATACTTTATTTTTGTAGAATTTATAA
Source organism: Sabethes cyaneus (assembly GCF_943734655.1). Taxonomy (NCBI): domain Eukaryota; kingdom Metazoa; phylum Arthropoda; class Insecta; order Diptera; family Culicidae; genus Sabethes; species Sabethes cyaneus. Next base: position 192,417,292 of record NC_071354.1, read on the forward strand.
TCCTCGCAGCTTCTTCGCATGTACCGGTCAATTTTGGGTTTTGAGCTTATTTACTATTACTACCGAAATGGTGTTAACTGCCACCAAAAAACTCAAGCGTTCTTTCTCTGCGGGACCCGATGGCATCCCAGCCGTAGTTTTGAACCGTTGTAGGTGTTGGCTGAGCCGTTATGCGCAATATTTATAAATCTTTCGAGCAAAGCAAATTTCCCGATATTTGGAAGCAATCGTTTATGTTTCCAGTATATAAATCTGGCGATCGCCGTGATGTAAGGAACTACCGCGGGATTACTAGTCTCTCTGCGGCATCAAAATTGTTTGAGACAATTGTGAGTGGTGTAATTCTGTCCCGAACTAAAAACTATATATCCACTGTTCAACATGACTTTATGCCTGGTCGATCCGTTTGTACTAATCTGCTAGAGTTTACCTCGACGTGTATTTTGCAAATGGAAGAGAAAAAACAAGTTCATGTCATTTATACCGACCGGAAAGCGGCTTTCGATCGGATTGACCATGTAATACTTTTCCGAAAGCTCCAACGACTTGGTGCATCCCAGAAAATGATTGATTGACTTCACTCATATCTAAGCAATAGAGTACTACGTATGAAACTAGGATCCAGTACTTCGTCAGTGTTTAGCAACAAATCTGGAGTTCCTCAAGGTAGTAACTTGGGTTCTTTGCTTTTCTCATTCTTCTTCAATGATGTTGTGATTCTGCTAGAACACGGCTGCAAGTTAGTTTACGCCGATGACCTGAAATTATTTACTACGATAGATAATGAAGACGACTGCCGCCGTTTCCAACATTTGCTCAATCTATTTACTGAATGGTGCATACTAAATTGGCTTATTATAAGCATTTCAAATTGTGAAGTTATGAGCTTTTACGGGATTAAAAATCCTATTTGCTTCGGTTATACTATCGACGACATTCAACTTCGCAGAGTGGATCAAGTTAGCGAGCTGGGTGTCTTGCTGGACACTAAATTGACGTTCAATTTACACCGTGAATCAGTCATTTCCAAGGCGACCCGATAACTTGGATTTATTGCTAAGATTGGATGTTCACTGCCTGAAATCACTATATTGCGCTTTGGTTCGTCCGCTGCTTGAGAGCTGTAATTTGGAAAAAAATAGACTAATTGAGCACATCCGCGTAAATTCCGAAAATCGCGTAAAAAAAACGTGTAAATTCCGAAATTCGCGTAAAAATAGTTGCGTAAAAAACAAACCGCGTAAAAAGCGACTTCAGTATAATAGAATTATTAGAAATATTAGAATTCAACATCGAAAACATATTTTTAGGCAAGGCCATATTGTCATATTCTAGTAATGCTTTTAGCCAGCAAACAAAAATTCATCAAAGCAAGGTGTGAGTTCCAGAAAGAGTTATTATTAATCAGTTTTCATGGCCCACGAAGTAACTCAAATGATTTCGCCGGAAATTGAGATTGAACAACTGAATATATTTATATTGTTTTTAGTTTTCAAAAATCGTGAAATTTCGATGGGGCGTTGATTTTTTAAAATTTAATGCGCATATACTGCACAACTACGGAAACTGCTGAAAGTGTTTTATTTATTCCATCGGATATTTCATTAAGGTCGCTATAAACCGAATCAAATAGGTTGATCTAACAGTAATATTTTAGCTTTTCTGCTTATGCATATATATTTTCTAAATTTTAAATATAAAATCTCAAAACTCATAAAAAATCAAAATCAACTGTGAATCATTATTCAAATTTTTTTTTTCAATACCCGAACCCGACCCGACCCCGGCGGGTACGGGTACGGGTGCGGGTTTCGGGCAAACTTTCCGCTATCCGACCATCTCTACTTGCTATCCGGAGCTATGCACATATAGAGTAGGGTGGGGCATAAGTGCGATGTTTGAAGTTGTCATCAATTTTCGTGAGATATAAAGAAGGACAACAATATAATTTATTTTATAGTGATGCAGTAACTCAATGTCTTCACATTCAACTATAAATCATCTGCGGTAATAGTGTTTTGCAAAATAAATTCTTCTTTCTTCTGATCAAGTGCAGATTCACACTTTTACCCCACTAGCGGGGCAAAAGTGCGAATACCGCGGGGCAAAAGTTCGAACCTAGAATCCTTGAAATTACTCCAGCAGTAGCTAACAAAACCATATTACCTTCAATCTGCGTTATGTTTCGGTAAGGAATATTCTCAATTTGCACCTTTTCTATTTTGCGCTGGTGTATTGCAGCCTTCATTAGATCGAAACTTTTCCAAACGTTTGTTTTTTGTTTCACCAGCGGAAACACATTGTTTTTCTTCGGCCAACATCTGTAGGGCACACAGTTTTCTGTAAATCTTTCGTTTCTAGTATCTGTAATATAGTGCCATGAAACGCACTTTTGCCCCGTCTGTGAATCGAACTTTTACCCCGCTAGGCGCTTGACGGGGTTAGATTAAATTACGGAAAAGCGAAATATATTTTGTAAATTATTTTCGCCGTATTTTCAAAACAGAAATGTGAGTGATGTAAAACGCTGCTACAAATTTTCAACAAGCAATATCCTCCTGTTGATATCGTTTTTGCCGTATAACGAAAAATTACATCAAAACCGCCCTAAAATAATATTTGCACATAACTCAGCAACTATGCCTCGTAAGCAACCAAAGTTTACGTTAGTTTCAAGCTGTCAAAGTAGTCACCCATCCATGCCAATGTAGAAAATTTAATCGGAATCTGCACCGATAAATCATTGAATCGCACTTTTACCCCTCCTTACTCTAAATACAAATTCCTTGTTAAACAGCATAGGCATTCTCTCTTGCGATACGTAGCTGTGAGTGAGCGTGAGTGAATGAATCTCTAAATAAATCGCAAAGTTAAACTAAAACGCACATTTAAATTACATGTTTATCTAATTCTTATTAGGCTTGTTAGACTTTCTAGTTAAGAAAATGTCGATTCCCGCAAAGGAAAAATGTAAATTCCACCAATATGTTTGCCATCTTAATTCATGAATGTTGGCTGCGGTTTTCGCTGCTGATGTTTTCTCTGACGATAGATTTTCTTTTGCTCTCTGGTTCGTTGTATGAAATGCCAGCTGTGGAAGAATTAAGCAAAATGCTCACAGCTGAATTTGGTTCACATCGCATAGCAACAGAGACATCGCGTGTAATAGCGAGAAAAATCATATGTCAGTTTTGCGCTGTGATCAAGGTTGAAATTTCATGTGCTTGAAATCATCGTTGAGTTTTTTGCTGCTATGAATTTTTCAACACTGCTAATAACTAATACTGACTGATTGAGCTTTTTACCAGAGCAGGTTTTACGCTTTATTGCTTTTTAGAGTAAAGCGAAAATCTTCATTAAATTTTGGCAAAGGTTGTCAGGCAGTCGAAAAGTACAACCAGTTTTATTGCTGCTTTCAGTATGAGCATAGTATGATGAGATTACTCGAGCTTATAACCCGATCCTTAAAGAGATTATAAAAGTCTTCTGAAGAATGCGCCACTTGGTTGGAAGGCAGTCTTATAACGGTCATTTAACCCATTATAACCCAGGTATACCTAAATTTGGATCAAATGAAGTGAAACTCTGTAATCTATTATATTATGGCTCGAATGTGTCGGGAAACGCAAAATCGTCATTTGGAATGCTTTCAAGGCCAAAATATCGCAGGTTAAATATTTTATAGGCTCAGTTTCAAACAAACAAATTACAAAGTTTTTTACAGATTTCTTATCGAATTTTGTGACAGACTTTACATATAAATACTAATTTACATGTCAGGTAATGTTTCGTCACTAAATGTAGACTTTTTCATGCGTTTTGGAGACAAAATTTTTTCGCCATTTTTTCAACTTTTTCTGCGCCATTTGTCACAACTTTGCACTGTTGAAAGTACAGATGAAATGACAAAAACTGACAAATTATATCACACACACATCAGATTGATGTCTTATCTCTCTTGTAGTGATATATTAACAATACTAACTATTGAAATTCAGCAGTAAACAGGTTTTGAAGACGAGGTATGATATACCATACGCTGGGTCATAATGGGTTAATGAAGTTGACAGTTTTATTTGAAGTTTTATGAAATTGGTCATGAAAACCACTAGAGGAACGTAATAAAACTGAAATTTCTACTTGGGAGGAGAAACGGGCCTGAAAATATGGTAAAATGGTATGAGGAAAAAGGGAACATCCGCATGGAATTCAGGAATCGGGAAAAGGGCTGAACTCAGTAAAAGGGCGGGGCAGTCAGTCAGGCAGGTGTAGTGGTTAGCATTCACGCCGAGGACCCGGGTTCAAATCCTACCTCCGCAGAAGTCATGAATGACCCGGGCTATTAAATTGACTATAATTTAACAAAAAAACCTGATTTAATCCACCTAGTGGTGAAAGGAACCTTTGTTATACGGTCTTACTTGCTATTAGATAGAAATCGACAAGTCATCGGAAAATAAATCATCTATTGGTTAAGATTGCGTGGTGCGTTTGTTTACATAAAATTTTTGGAAACTGAATAAGTTTACAAACTTTGAACGAAATAGAAGTACCGTAAAACGGGGAAACATTGATCAGTTCAGGAAAGTTGGCAGTAGTGGTTTATTTCACTTATTTATGCGAATGGTCCATTTGATCAATGTTACCCCGGCGATCAATGTTAGTCCGTTTTACGGCACTTATAAATTTTGATAGTACCTTTTCTTATGAAATTGCTGAGTAAGTTGTTACTAATGTGGGTAAATGCAAGTAAAAGTAAGTTGTAAGAAGAATAATATTCTTTAACATATACATTGCGTAGTGAAGGTCTAGTTTATGGGTTTTTGAACTATGCATAATTTCCTGTCACGCCATTCTATCTGATTCACAATAATAAAGTTTTCTTGAATAAATTTCATCAATTTTTATTAACCTTCGGTTACTCACGCTGTTGTATTTTGTACAACATGTGTAGGTTTTTGAACGCCATAGTATTATAAAGTTACAAATCGTTGTTTATCTAACGTATATTTTTCAATAAACTTGTTATGAGCAAAATGTCATAATTCTTCAATGCATTAATACGTTAAATTGTTGGGAAAATAGATCAGCATAAACCGACATTACAGAAACGAAGCTAGCAGCATTAAGGTGTACCGCAATCGGCCCCAACTGGAATTTTCTCTCGTTTCTTCATATGGAAAAATGGTGTCTGTAGGCAACAAAACTATCAGCAAATGTAAAATGTATAAAATGTATCCATCTGTTGGTATTCGAGTAATTCGGGGTCAAAATCAGGGAATCTTTTATGATCAAAGTTCTACAGTTCCTAAACAAACAAACATAGAGGGATACTATGTTCAGCAAAGTTGTGTATTTTTACTGTTTGCACAGCTTTGTAATACACAAAAAAGTCATACAACAATTACAAAAAGAGCTAAAATAGACAAACTGATTTTACAAATGCATATACAATAAATAAGATTTCTCTAACTTCGCTGAAGAGATAGAAGGTTACTGTCTTCAGCAAAATTTCTTGTAATAATATGCTCTAAAACTTTGCAGAACATATCAATGTGTTATATTGAAACTGAAGAAAAATATTTTTTTTATTTCACTTTTAGGGGGATTAATCAAAATTCAAATTCTATCAGACGATAGAGCATTCAATTTCAAGAAACTCTCCCAAAGGTTTGATAAACTTCAAACCAAGTTTTCCTAGTCAAAAGTCTAGTACGCACGTTTTCTTTGGTTTGGGCTATTGTGCGCGCGAGTAACCGTGTTACAAAAGTTGGCGCGAGTGTTAATATCTTTTGACCGGTAAAACCAATTCTTATGAAATTTTGTATATATATTCGTAGTGTCAAAACCTCTCGTTTGATATAAAAATGATTGAAATTAGGTAAATTATCTTGGTTAAAATCATTATAAATAATTGTTAATTTTGGTGTGGTGTAAACGATTGCTCATAACTTTCAAATTAAACGTCCAATCAACAAACCATTCAATAGTGATCTATCCGGCTATATTACCTGCCAAATGAAACTAATAGCGCATAAATCGGTTTGGCCATCTCTGAAAAACAGGCGATCATTTGAACCTTGTCAAAACTGGTTTTTTTAGGCTAACTTTTAAACCACTTGTTTGTTTTCAATAAAATTCGGCACAATGTTTAGCAATAGTAAGAGCGTTCATTTGGTACTAAGACTGTTGAAATTGAATGTGTGGTTCCGGAGAAAATCGTGTCACGTAGTTTTCACATTTTTGCTTATAACTTTTAAAAAAAAGTCGGACCACGAAACAAATAGCGTAGCAATATTCTCCACTATAATACCTTTCAAACAAAAGTAATAGCAGACAAATCGGTTCAGCCATCTCCGAGAAATAGGCGATAGAAAATAAGCAGCGCACACACACACATACACACACACACACACACACACACACACACACAGACATTGCTCAATTCGTCGAACCCTATCGATTGGTATATGTGACTCGGCCCTCCGGGCCTTAGATCAACTTTGTGTTTTTCGACCAATTCCTAAACCTTTGTTATATAGTATAACAAAGGTAAAAAGGCGTATCAGAAAACAAGAGAAAGCAAAAGGGAAAAGAAGAATAACTAAGAGCAAGGGAAAGAAGAAAACCGACAGAGGTAACTCGAAAAACGGGAAAGAGGGGTTAAATGGGAAATATGGGGAAATTGAACAGAATAAAAAACAGAAAGGTAAAACGGACTGAAGGTAAAACGGAAAAGGAAAAGACGAAAAACTGGAGATTATAAAAACCGGAAAGAAAAGAGGTAAAAGGGAGCCAAAAATAGAATACAAAGATAGAAAAGACGGCAAAATTGGGTATCAAATCAAAAAGAGTTTCGTCCGGCACTGACGAAGACAAAAAATGAGAAGATAAAAAGGGTTAGAAAAATTCGAAAACTGGAAACGAAAAAAAGGAAAAGAAAGAAGAGGAAAGACTGAAAACGGGGGGAAACAATAACAAAAAACAAGCGATAATCGTAGGGAAAACAAGACTGAAAATACGAAAAAATAGAAAGCAAAGAAAAACGAAACAATGAAACAGAAAATACCGAAAACGAATAGTAGAACGGATGGAAAGTAAGAGCTAAAACCAAGAAAATGGTACAGAAGCAGATAAAAACGGAACAAAGATTGGTGAAACGGGATTGGAAAAGAGAAAAGAGAAATGACTTTAAGTTAAGTTAATTTAATTCCAAAGGTTCAACTTTAAGTCAAATTTAAACTCTGACTTCAAGTACAATATCAAGTCCAATTTATGTCCTATTTCAAGTACAATTGCAAATCCAATCTTAAGCCAAAATTCAGCTTTAATTTGCAATCTAATTCCAAGTCTAATACAATTTCAATTTCGAACAAAATTTCATGCACAATTTCAAATTAAAACTTGAAATTCTGTTGAGTCCGCCTTCGTGTCTAGTTCCAAGTAAAACTGCCGGTCCAAATTACTTCAAATTTAAGTCCAATTTAAATTCCAATTTCCAATCCAATTTTAAGTAAAGCTTCCCGCCCAAATTAGTCTAAATTCTAGGCTAATTAAATGCCCTATGTTCGAAGTCCGGTTTTAAGTTCATTGTCAACTCCAATTTCTAGTCCAGGTTCAAGTCTAATTTCTAGTCCAATTTCAACTTTAATTTTAAAAGCATTTGCACCCGAAAGTTCAGAGTTTCAACCTTAACCACCGGTGATAAGTTATAATGGGTTCGCCATTCTACGATTACTCTGTTTTCCAGGCCAAAAAGTTCTTTTGGAAAGGTCGGGTGCCTCACCTTTTGTCCATATTTGGGCATGTTAGTGTGTCAGGCTGAACCAAGGCTTATTTGAGTTTTCATAATTCCTTTAGTTAGATGATAAAGGTAAAGGTGGCAACCCTTTCATACTGTTAGAATTATGTTGTCTGATGTCATTAGAATTTGTTCATTACGAAATTTTAATTCACCAAATTAAAGAAGACGCTTTAACTTTACTCTCGAAAGATAAATTCTAAATTTTGATGCAGGACGGAAATAAAACGTTCCTTTAGCAGACAATTATGACGACATGGCCATTTAAACAAGAGCGCATCATCATTGACGCATTCCAGATGATAGTACGATTGTCCATAAACATGGCCTATATTTGCGGGAACTAAATTGTTTGTCATTTCCTGAAACATTTCCTACCGTCACAGCCAACCAGCGGCAGCGCAGCGGTGATGAGCTTTGAGTAAATACCTACGATTCTACCAGGACGGGGAACAGGTTATTAGCTTACTCACACACACACGTTGCTGACGTGGGCCTGGCTGACCTTTTACCCCGGAAAGATAAAAAGTCATCCGTCTGTTCGTATTTGCACATGGTCTGTCGTATTTTCGCTATGTTTGATAGGTAAAGTTTCCTACCGAGCATAGCAGCACAACCCACGCATACGGAACGTTTGACGCTTACTCACCACGTGTTATTCACAACCTGCATGCTCGTACGTCTCGTTTATGGACTAACCATTCCGCCGGGGTTTCCCACCCTTGCCGGTCCAAATACTTCTCGGACGAGAGTTGTTTTAGTTATTTACTACGTATTTCGCAGCCTTCGGTATTTTTTGCGAAGGTCTTTTTCGAACTAATTTAACGAAATTATGAAAGTGCCGAACCGGTCGTTTCTCGTCCAAACCCATCTCTCTCTTTCTTGTTACGCGTTTGCACAGATTGGCCTTTGCGTGCTTTATGCACTACCCGTCCGACGTACTATGGTGCACTTTGCAGTTTCGTTGCACCATTGCCAGGTTGTACCGTTACCGCACCGCGCACCCTGGACTTTCGTGAGCATCGCGCCTAGTCATGAACGCCGGCAAAGAACGCAATGCGCACGATCACGATCTTTCTTGGTGCGGTGATGGAAAATGGCGTCGTCACCAGTCAACGGTCGCCGCCGCCACCGCCGGCATCACCGCCAATGCGGTGGTTGTCAAGTGAGCGATCGGTTTGGTCAGAGGAAGGCTTCAAGGTTAACCGCTTTTAATGCACCCGCGGCCGTAATGGGTTCTTGGTTGCTTGTATGCTCGGTTGGCCACCCACCAGTCACCCGCCGAAAGATCACGAGGCCCCGCAGCACTAACCAACCGGCAAGAAAGGAATTTTGCCGATCACTTTTTTCGCACATTAATTTGTCTCGGGGAGTTGCAGCGCAGATCGAGTCTTGCGCGCCGCTCCGTGCCATCGCCGGCGTCGTTGAGTTCCCTTCGAGTGTGCACATGCCGATTAAGGTCTTAAACCATCTCAGCGGGGCACAGCCGACGAGAACAATGGAATTCTTGAGGCCTACCTGACTGATACACACGCGCGTACCCGCGGTAAAGCCAATATTGCCATCTATCAATGCCGACGTCGTCGCCATCCGGTTACCCTTTCCCTCGGATTCCTCCTGCCAGAGAGCAGCTGCGCTGCTGCAGCACTTTGCCGATCGCGTCTCTATAGGAGCTATACATTAGCAGAGTCAATGTCAGGTGTTTTGTTCTGATGCTTGAACATGATTCACTCGTCGTGGTTGTTGGTAATTACTTCGACTTTTGGGATGTTTTTTAATGAATTCAACTGCGATTCTTTGTTTGCAGTAGTGGCGATAAAGTGGAATGAGCTAGGAAGTTCTAAAGTACATAGCCATTAAGCTTACATGGAAAACAAGTCACTTGGGATTCAGCTTCGGTATCAGTAATGCAACAACTGGATAAACAACTATGTTCACAGCACAAAAGGAGATGTAATAAGTTGAAGGAATGCTATCAAACTAGTTCTAAATAAATTACATACATAAATTACCTTGACTTTTAGTTCGATTATTTCCAGTGATAAAGTGTCTTCGTCTCAACAGTTTAGAAAGAAACTTCATCGCTTTTGTGGCTAACCCAATAGTGTGATGTCTTAAAAGTGAACCGTAAAGGAAAAATGCGCTACATGCTCTCTAATTTTTAGGAAACAGTCTAAAATCGTTGTAGGGTACTGTTTTAAAACTGAAAGATGAAAGAAAGTTATCTAATCATTTCCATTGACTAATCTACAATTAATGTTTGAAGCAACTTTGAAACCCAAGATGGCAGATTGTGGTCCTGCTTATTCCTCTGAAAACTCTACAATTTGAACGTTTTCGGAGCGACGGGCAGCTGTAAAAAATCGAAATTTAATTTGTTCTAAAACATTGCTCGGATACTGTTTGCATAATTTCGAAACTCTTGAAAGGAAATGTGCCAACTTATAAGCTATACATATTTCTGGGTGAAATCATTTCAGGAGATAATGACTGCTCCGCCATTTTAAGTCAACTTATGTATGCACCCGAACGAAACCTCAGAACTTGACATTTCCTGCACCCGCATTGGTCGAATGCAAACCACGGACTATACGACCTTGTCCGATTTGCAGGTCAGTAGAGTCGAGCAGTTGAATCGACCAGTCGTGTCGAGCAGTCAAATCGAGCGGTCGAGTCGAGCAATACAGTCAGGCTTTTGATTCAGGCAGTCAAATCGAGTAGTCAAATCGTGCAGTCGAGTCGAGCGGTCAAAGAATTAGAAGCCACTGATTTTGAATCTTACAAGGTACCTATACCTGTACTTGTAAAAAACTGCAGGAAATCGATTGGTGATGGTTTCATCCTGCGCAGACTGCGGGAAGTCGTCTGTTTTGCCCTATTTGCCCCAAAAAGTATGTTAAAAGCTAATTAAACAGTACAAAAACTTATTTTCCGCCCGTGAAACGAACTCAAATAGTGTTCAAATTTTGTCAAAACATCAGAAGAATCAAATCCCATCCATTCCATACTGTGCGAAATGCAGATATAGTCCATTTTGCCTAATTCACCCCTAAATACATAGTAAAACATAATTAGAGCGATTAAAATTAATTCAAAGACAGGGGAATAAACTCGAATAATACCAATTTACTCGAAAGACATCAGGAGAGTTGATTGTCATCGATTTAGTACCGTGATGAATCCACAATCGGTTCGTTTTGCCTGATTCTCTCCTAGGTCTACAAAAACATGTTCATTTGCTATTGCGTAAAAAAATCGTAATTTTTCAACGATGGTATCTTTGGAAAAGTTTATCAATAAAATACAGCGCATTTTTTCAAACTATCAAAGTGATCTTATATTCATCTATCAGGGTGATACAAACTTTTGTTTTTTTGAATACGTCCAAAAAAAATTTTTTTTCTTCAGAAAAATTATAGAACACACTAAAATGAGCAACTTTGCTGAATATGGTCACTATCTATCTTTTTTTAGTTACGAGAAATAATGATTTATTTAAAAAGTACACTTGAAAATCAATTCTGCACAATAACTCCGCATCCAATTAATTTATTGCTTTCAACTGTTCTCCAAAGTTATTTAGTATGATAAAATACACGTTTTTTTGAAGACTGTTTTTACCTCTGAGTTAGTTTTAATCGTTTTAATTAGGTTATCTATGTATATGGGGGCGAATTGGGCAAAATGGACTACTCTTGCATTTCGCACAGTATTGAATGGATGGAATTTGATTCTTTTGAAGTTTTGACAAAATTTGGAAGCTATTTGAGTTCGTTTAACGGGCGGCAAATAAATTTTTATACTGTTTAATTAGCTTTTAACATGATTTTTGGGGAAAATGGGGCAAAATGGACCACTACCCGAAGTCTGCGCGGAATGAAAAAACCACCAATCGATTTCCTGCACTTTTTTTTTACAGAGAAATAGGTATCTTGTAAGATTCCAAACCAGCGGTTTCTACACTGAGAAAACTTTTCGTATAGTTTCTATGTGCCCCACACATAGATTTTTGCAATGTGCCCAATTAATGAACTTTATATGCCAAACAGTTATAATTTATGGGTACGTGAAACTTTTGCACATACTATTCATATCCGTATAATTTTTATGTGTATTTCTAGGCGGCTTGTGCTTATATGTGGCACATGATAATTATCTGGAATTTCATATGGAAATTTACCATTAGTTATGTGCAGAATATTTTGAGTGTAATTCTTGGGATTACGAGCTCGTTTTTGCCCATTGTGCGTCGAGATGAGCAGTTGAGTCGAGCAGTTGTGGCAAGCAGTCGATTGGAGCAGTCCAGTCGAGCAGCGGAGTCAAACGATTGAGTCAAGTAGTTGAGTCGAGTCCGTGTGTGACGCGCAGGATTGTCCTGCACTCAGTGCACCTATTTTGCTCATTTAACTGTAACACCTCAACCAAGTAAAATTTGAAGATGTCATGTATAGGAAATGTATAGAGTTAATTATTATGCATAAGATTGCTGAACTAAGTATTGCTCTATCTTAACCCTCTAACGTGCAACATCGTAAAAACGATGCGATCGAGCAAATAATTACTTTATCATGAAAGTACACTCAAAAGAAGCTCGAGTGTTGATTTTCATGAGAAAATATTTATCTGAAGGACCGCTAACTATGAAATAGTCCAATTTCTCTTTTTAGTTTTTCATGCCTAACGCTCTACCCAAATATTTTTTCAGTTCAAATATATCACAAAATTGAAAAAAAGCATGTAAATTACTCATAGGAAAAATTTGAGATCGAACATTTGTTCTAGATGTTCTTTTTCTTCAAAAGTAGAAAAGGAAATATACGCACCATATTTGTTTTCGGAATTTTTCGGAATTCTTGTTTTTGAAAGATGATAACTTTTGAACGCATGGTCAGAATGTTGTGATATTAGTATCAACATGTTAGGAAATCTGTTCTGAACATATTTCTCATATTGTCAATTCAAGACAAATTTCGTATGTGGCTCTGGAGTTCCAAAAGCGAAGGCCGTCTACACACGGTCTCACCCGTTAGAGGGTTTAGTATTTACGGCGCACTCCCAGTTTATATTGAGCCACACACACCTGGAAGGCGGGGCAACGCAAGCATCGTAAGTTTATTCTTCTCCTTGAAGCAACAGCAGCAGCCGTACCCAGCTAGCACCAAATCGTACATCAATAAACAAAAATTATCGTAAATAACTCTTAACAAATTCGGAATCGTAACTAAAGCTTAATAAAGTCTGTCCGAGTTGGTTTTCACTCGTATATAATGATAATAGCTGACATACATTCGATATTCAGCACAGAATCGTATAGCAGTGCGGAGTGGGTCAGACTTAATCGGATATTGTCGTATATAATTACTTATATCGATGAAATGCGTAAGTTTAGATAGTATTGGAACAAAAACAATTGCGTGTATTTCAGTTATTTTTTATTGAATTCGTGCGGCGGCGCACAATTTCTTCGTCCATCGTTTTGGCTATCTTATCCCACCAGGTCTTCATCTGTTTGATGCCTTTGACAACTTTTCCCTTTGCCTTGAGTCTCCTCTTCGTGATTGCCCAGTATTTCTCAATCGGGCGGAACTGGGGGCAATTAAGTGGATTAAGGTCTTTCGGAACAAACTGGACCCCTTTCTCTGCATACCATTCTTGAAAGACTTTGCTGTAAGCTTGCCAAATCTGGCCAAAACATCACGGGATGGTGGTGGGATTGAATCAACGGCAAAATTCGTTTTTGGAGACACTCCTTTTGGCACAGTTCCGACGTCATTGTCTTATTTGTAACAAAAACTTTCGTTTTTCTGCCACAGCTGCAAATGCCCTACCAAATCATAAATTTTCGTGCAAATTTGTCGGCAAAAACAAATTTAAAATTACTTGGAACATCCCTCCGAGCCGTTACTAAGTAAAATTTTTGACCTGGCATTTGCCCGAAGTCAGCCTTGACATAGGTTTCATCGTCCATCAGAGGACACCCGTTGAAGTCGGTTAGAACCCGGTCGTATAGCGGTCGAGCACGGTTTTTGGCCACACTATTCTGTGTTATGGTTCGGTTTGGCTATTTGCTAGCTCGATACGACTTGATTCCTTCCCGGAGTCGAATTCTCCTCACGGTACTATGGGCAGCACCTAATTTTCTGGCCAAATCACGGTCCGACAGATTGGGATTCCTCTTGATGGTCTTCAAAATCTTACCACGTAGTTTCCGGTCGACAGTTCCACTGCGATGATTAACTTGAGGCTTCCTAATCGTCGTCAATGTTTCCTTATACCGTTTGATACTGTGCACAATTTTTTCCCTTCTTTCGGCTTCCATGTTGTTTGTTTACAAAATTAGAGATGCCAATACCGGGGGGTATTTTGAAAACCGGTTTTTCGGTATTGATAAATGCAATACCGGTAAAACTGGTAAAAAACCGGTAAAAGTTAACATTTGAAAACTGCATTTAAAAATTATATGATTTGAAGAGAATCTTTCCATAGTCAATGGTAGTCAATTATTTTTGGCATAACTAATTGAACTAGTTCATCAAAATAATAATATTTAACAATGCTAAGAGAATTTACCGTGTCATCTTTTAAACGAGAACAAATTTTAATAAAAATCTTCCGGAGGCAGAGAATCTTCACTCGGTGTCCACAGAGAAAGAAAGAACAATTCCTAGTGGTAAATTAGAAATGTGGCTAGGAAAACCCTTGTTCAAGAGTTTACTGAATACTGACATTTATGATAAATTATAACTGAAAGTTCAGTTGTTTTGGTTCCTCTGCCTACTCAGTTTCTGAATTTATTCCATTGACTTTTGAAATAATAAAACCTTGCAATATTTTGTTATCAAAACATCCTTGAAGCCTTGAAGAATATTATAAAGTCATCATGAATAGTTCGGTTAATTATAAAACGAATAAATTTAAATATACGAGCTCTCTCTGAAATCCTACCGATACAGTAACCCGAACAGCAGTTGTGCGGTACCTGAAAGGTGTTCCGAGAGTAGTTTTAGAGTTCATAGTTCGTAAAGTTTGCAATTTTTCCGGTACAGCAATTCGACAGCAGCATGCTGGTTCTAGCACTGCGACAAAATCTTCTTTCTTCACGAATTCCTCATCGCTTAAGTAAAGCGTATCATTGCTTCTCAGATCGGACTGAAACGATCGAAGCGATGATTGAAGCCCGCAGAATTGTCTCAGCCCTGCCAACAGGTTATTCTAACTAAACATAAAGTTATTTCTATTCCAGTTTGTTCTAGCAACCGAAAGAATTTCTTTTCCCTGTTGTGTTCTGACATTTCTCTAGAGTTAACACAGTATTTTCACTGAAGATTTTCTGAACAGCTTCACTGATATTTCTTCTATTGCGCAATATTCTTAATTATTTAGCGTATACAAGCAAGAAATCGGACCTACTTTGCTCTTCGAAAAACGCTACGATCAAGAAGCATACGCCGCCGTACCAAGCAGACAATGTACCAACCCCTTATTTAACCGGTAGTTCTTTACGGACTTGAAGCTGTGACTTCGCTCACGGTGGAAATACGCGCCCTTGTCGTGTTTGACCGAAAGATGCTGCAGATGATATTTGGTGTATTACAAACTGAAAGCAGAGAGTGGCAGAGGCGTATAAATCACGAACTAAAGGCATTGCTCGGGGAGATTCATCGTACAGCTGACGAAAATCGGTAGGCTACGGGGGGTGGACACGTCGAAGGCGCCGGAAGACAGTTCTCTTCAACGACCCCATCGGCACCAGGACACAGAGGGACTCAACGTGCAAGATGGCTCGATCAAATTTATGGCTTCTGAGACAAATGGGAAATTGGCGACGAGTAGCCGATGGAGTGCAAAAAAATACCGAAAATACCGGTTTTTGATCGTGGAAAAACCGGTAATTCGGTATTGGAAAATAGCCCGGTAATACCGGTAAAACCGGTTTCGGTAAAACCGGTATAGCATCCCTATACAAAATACAGTCATTTTGCGGAATGTCAAAAATACATAGGTGAAGCTAACAAAATTTCCGACACGTGGGCGCCAAGAACTTCCAAATCCGTCCACCAAGAGCGCCACAATATGAGCGAAAGTTTGTTCCAATTCTAAATGAAGCAAGCCTTATGATTTTAAGCAAGAGGGTCCCAGAAATCTCTTCCAATTTTAACAATGAAACCTGCGATGCTTTGAGAATAACATTGGAATGGTGAACGTAATTTGGAGTCGAGTAACATGCCGAGGTCGTTAATCTGATCAACCCTCTGGAGGGTATTTGCGTCAATGTGCCAAAGTGTAACTTGCACCAGTTCACTTAGTAAATCTTGCAACCGATGACAATCTCCGACAGAGCGCACATTAGGTTACAGTTTGAGATCGTCAGCGTAAACAAATATGCATCCGGTTTAAAGTAGTATTGCTACGTCGTTGAAGAATGATATGAATAGTAAAGGCTTCATATCGCTTCCTTGGGGAACACCAGATTTGTTAGTAATGGTAGTTGAAACGGTAGATTCTAGTTTGACTTGCAATACTCTATCACATAAATATGAGCCAAGTCACAATAGTCGCTGCGAAGCTGGTGAATATGGCGGGTAAGAAACAAGTTCACAGTTCCTCCAAGAACCTTTCTATCGGTATGGTAAAATATGGCCTCGAAAAGCGACACAGATCTAACAAGCCTGTCGTTTCGACTGTGATAGAGTTAAAAACATCGTAACACAAGCCCCGTAACTGTATTGTCTGTCGAACAAAAATCATTGTCGTCACTTTTATCAAACAAAACAAACGAAATTTGCTTCTACAATCTGGTAACAGTTATGAAAGACATTTTTTAAACACATCTACCCACTGTCCCTCACTTATGCGGAAGATGTCATCCGCAGCGTCAAATCTGAATGTCGTTGAAACTTTGCCAGATGAAAGCATCCCCTACCTATATGTTCCCTTGCTTGTTTTTTCGATTTACTTTGTTAGGAAAGGTGCGTCTGTGCAAACTAATACTATTGTATAGAAATGGCGTTCACTGTCTCGGTCGTTGTTCGCGTTAATTTTTTTTTCTTCGAAGGTATCATACACAACACATCACCAATGTCAGGTTTCCTCTTATGACCGTTGTGTCATTCGCCTCTGGGCAGCCCAAACGATTGTAGCGCAAATAAAGATTATCGTTGGCTGTTCGAAGTCGATTTATTGTCTAGTCATAAAGATTACGATCAGATCAAATCGTCCACAGGTCAGTGCAGATGGATGACGTCAAAACGATTTATTCTGACACACAACTTTTTTTTTACGATAACACCTGGAAAAACAGAACAGCTCACGGCTTGCTGAACTGAACGCTCCATCTAACCAGATTATAAATGACGCTCGATTTGGAAGCTTTCAAAACATGTACCTCCAATATGTATTCCCGTATGGCGACCGTGTCACGATTGCACAATCAACTATTTGTTTTTCTGCGGTCAACAACTTCTCCCCTCTATTCGAAGGTTCATCGTCCAGCGCGATGTCGGATTTGAAACATGCATGCAATTGTTGTGTAATATTGCCTTCCGTTATCTCGCCGAGTGGCAGCATAGGTACTTACATATTTTCGGTGTGCAATTTTGGTTCAAAAATAATCTGACCTTGGCTGTTGACCACGAAGCCAAGATGCACTCCAACAATAGATTACGCAGCAGTTTTTTGTTTTGTTTTATGTGCCCTTTTTTTCAAGCATCGGCAAAATTAACTGCGTTGTTTGCTGCGCTGCACTAGTTGTACCTAACGCTTCAGAACGCATTTGATTTACTGAGGTCACAGCGACTGCATTCGGCATTCAAGCTTCCGCGAAAATTTAAATCCGAATAAATTTAAATGACAATAGCTTCAAAATTATACACATGCTAATCGAAACAAAAAAAAAATACGTTTGGATGAGAGAGCGAGAGACAGGGAGAACCAGGGGGACCCGTTCGGGTGTAGGAAACAAGACGTGCAGCGTGAACCGTCCGTCAGGTAATCACGCAATGGCCGGCAATGTTTTGGCTGTCTTTCAAAACCCTAACCTCGCTCGTTGCACGCTGGCGCAGCTTTCGAATGCAACTGAAGGCGCGCGCGGTGTTGCTAGCGGTTAGCAGCCAGCGGTGCGCGTCTGTGCTGCACTGAAATAAATTTGTTTTCTGTTATGGTAATCCACTGGCGGGCAGGCTGTGGCCGACTGGCTGTTTAGGATTTTTCGACGGGGTAGAATGTTTGCACTCTTTAGCGTGTACCAACAATCTTTGTATAATAGCCGAAGTGACGCCGTGAAGGGTGAGACGGGATGCCGGCGGTGCGGTGCGGTGCAGTGGTGGAGACGGGGGGCTTAGCTGTCTATTTTCGTTAAGTGGTCGCTACCGCTTAGTGCTTATCTATATTTTTTTCGTCGTGTTGTTGTGTACCATTATGCCATGTTTACTGCTAGCTTTTCTTTCCTTGAGAAAGTGTAGACGGTATTTCCGTTTGCCGAGAAGCTTGTATTTTCGGTTTGGGCACGCTTGTTAGTGTCCCGTCGACACGAACTGTGATCAAAATACTGTAAAAATAGACAAGGGTTTTCTGGCGTTTTTTTTTCAGTCCAAAGTACTTCTGAACCTTCAAATATGGTTAATGTTCTCAAGTTGTAGAAAAAGTTCAAGTTACGAGTTTCAAAAGTTTTTCTTTTTCAAGGAAAGTGAAAACTCAAACTGAATCCGGAGAACTGAAACCCATCTGTGACGAGGTGGACATACGAGCGGAAGAGAAAGGATACGGTGTCTGTGTATCGATTTTTGTTCGTCTCGGTCGTCTACACAGTCGGTCCCCGTCGTACGAAGTTGCCAAGCGACAACCCATGCCGGAGCATTAGCTTTGCGCGTTCGTTGCCATCATATCCTACTTCAAACCAAATGTTTTCAATTATTATTGGAAACGACCATTCGAGTCGAGGCCAGCTTCCGACGACGAGCGGATCATTCATTGCCTAACGAGGCGGCGTCCATCGTCGTCGTTGTCGGGGCAGCTTAGTGTGATCTCAGTTTGACCCAGTTTATGGCAATGGCGTTTTTATTTCTCCACGCAGCTTCGCACTTCTCTGCGGCCTAATGAAGACGACGATGGAGAAATGCGTTAAAAGTACAGAGCCCGGCCCGCTATGCCGCTGCTGGAGAGAAAGGGTAGAGGCTATCATTGATTTTTTCCTCGATTTTCGGGGCCAACCGGAGAGACACTTTGGGAAAGTGGACGCACTGGCACTGGCGACGTACGGTGATGATTGGTAGCGGTGTTGTTTGACCGTCATTCCTCTGTCAAGTTTGGCACAGCTGGAAGAGAAAAGTTGCCTTCGACCAGTTTAGGATGTAGAATAATGGTTACCCAATGGTTTGATTAGCATTTTTAATGGAGAGTACGTTTCTACATGACTTTAAATTAGTTAATTTGTCCTAACATTAAAACTTACAACGAAAATATGCTTGACTTCAAATGTTGTTAAGTTGCTCCAAACAACACAAATTGTCATAATTTTAATGACACAGGTATGATGTAAACTAGTCTCTGTGTTAATCATTCCCTTGTTATTTATTAGAGTGCAATTTTCAAATTTCATGTAAGCTAGGCCAAGAGAAGGGAAAAACCTGCCGACAAATACGTTAAAAAGAATATTGCGAAATAAAATTAATGAGTAAAGTCATTACGGGTAGATTCGTTCAGCGGAAAGATGAGTTGGTTAATTGACTACAGTAGTAAAACTAGCTGAGTGCCCGATCATGCTCGGGGCCACTTGTATATTTTTCCTCATTTGGACGTCCCTCCCACCTTTTATTTCCCAGCTACTTGTACATTTGTTTTCTTTTCGGAAATCTCTCTAGTGATCTTTATTTGGACCTAACTGGCAACTAACCATTACATCTTGTATTTCCAGACCCCCCTTGTGTTTCCCAGCCACTTATATAACTGTAGTTAATCCAGGAATTCGCATAATACAAGAGTAACAAAACTATAATTGGTTTGCTATCGACTGCACCCTTTCCTTACAAACGTTTTGAAAATTATGTCAAGAAACATATATGTCAAGTTTGATGAAGAACCGTCCAGGCATTCCAGAGTTAATGATGGTGCATGCTTACAAACATACAAACCCACATTGACATTTATTTATTAGACGGATAAAGAAGTTGACCCAATTGTCGTAATTTGAGATACATTATACGTAACTAACCCAGGTCAGCTTTTAATAACGTCGGACTGCTGGATGACTCATTTAGTAATAATAAATACAGAAGATAATTTGTAGTCACTAAACGTGTTCACCGAGAGGCGGCTGTAGAATTAATACATGTTAATGTTAATATATATTAATTGTACCATAAATTGTATTGTGTTGTAATTGTAAGTGTTACATCCAAGACCCTTCACTACCTAACTCTCCACTGTTTCCACTTTGCATCTTTTCTCACTCTAGGGGTACTATAAAACACCTCTGATTGCATTACCTCCCAGTTAGCTTCGAGGTACGATGCTGGTCTAGCAAGCCAGTAGTCGCGTGTTCGCGTGAATGTAGGTTAGGCGGTAAGGCAGTAAGATCGTTGCATTAGCCCTGTAATTGTCCTGTACTCTAATAACCCGCTTCGAATTCTGTCGATAGAGAAGGGTAATGTCTAAAGACGGTTATACCCGTATATACGGTTATAGACGGTTATAATCTTTGTTTCCTGTCCCAATTTTTCTTATTTTCAGTCTTGTTTATCCTCATGTTTGTCACTCGTTTTTTTGTTATTTTCTTTCACGTATTTCAACTTTTATTTTCCTCTTTCCTAATCAGTTGTACTATTTTTGGTGCCTCGATTTTCCGTGTTTTCTATCACGTTTATTCTATTGTCGGATCCCTTTTTTGTTTCCTCTTCGGTTTTCCTTTTCTATTTCCCATTTTTCATCCCGTCTTTTTCCTTTTAAATCCCGTTTGGCCTCTTTTTTCCGAATTTCTCCTTTTCTCTATCGGTTTTCTTTGCTTAGATCCCGCTGTTCTTCTTTTTCCTTTTGATTCCTTGTTTTTCCCTTGTCTTTTCTGCTCCGTATCATCTTTCTTTTTTCGGTTTCCCTATTTTGCTCTCTCGCGTTTTCTTTTTTTCCGCTGTTTCCTTTTTTCTATTCCTTTTCTCTTCTTTTCCTGTCCTGTCATTTCACCCTTTTCTTTTGTCCTGATTTTCCTCTGTACTGTTTTCTAGATTTTTTCTCCCATTTTGTCTCGTGTTTTGCCGTTATTCTTTTTTTCTTTCTCAGGACACAAACGTAGTCCTACGCCAACGAATGTGTACATCTATAGGTACAGTCCCTCAATATTTCGAATTGATATTACGGATCTGTCTATAGATTACGCCAGCTTGGATTTGAAAATGGCATCCAACCTTTGACCTTTGGCAGTGTTCCTATTCCTAAAAAATGCACATTGAATTGGCTTTCATGAAAAATGCTAAATGATAGTTCACCATCTTGGATTCCAAAATGGCGTCACACGTCGATCGTGTACATTGCAAGGATCTTTATGCAAAAAACTATTTCAAATACTATTTCAAAATGACGTCCACTGTTGATTTTTGAAAGCTAACATTTCAATTTTTAAATTCTCAATATTGAATAGATTTTCATGCAAAATAGCCGAAACATTTTGGCCATCTTGGATTCCAACCTATCAATTTCGTTACAGGCATCTGCTTACTGGTCAATAGCCGTTAAACTGAGATGATTATTATCCAACCATTCCACAAATTAAATGTGCGAATGTCCTCTCTGAAAAGATAGCATTTTCCTCGAATATTGGACGACGAAGTTGGCCTCGAGCTATGATGCTGGCCTAATATTCACACATATTCATTAAGCTTTTAGTTCGTTTGTAAAAATTTAAATGTTTTTCCCAAAATTTAGCGTACGTGTGAATACATGTGAAGAGTTCTTTACAGTGATAACGCATCACGTTTTACTATAAATATTGGCAACCAACGTGCAATTAAAAAACGAAGTTCGCAAATCGCATCACCTCATTCGTGCAATTGGCGAACGAGTGCTGTATCAACTGTCGTCCCTGCTTGTGAAGCAAGGCGATCATGAAGAAAATGTATGGGGAAATTTGACCTGGAAACTGTTCGTTGATTTTTACTATTTAGTGATTTGGAAAAGCATAGATGATTTTCCAGTATATTGGTGCCACAATATTGGAATTCGATCAGGAAATCGTTAAAATTATAAGCGTTCAAAACCTGACCACTTTTCGAGATAGAGTTTTTGGAATGATTCTCTATACCAGCCGCCTTCTTGAAAGACGTAGTGCTACGTCAAGAAGTCGTCGGCATAAAAAAGACCGGCAGACAAGTGGTAGGAGAGCTTACCCGGAAAACCGTTTTCGTCCAAACTTTTCCATTGCTCCCGTCGGTCTACCTTATCATATACGGCTTTGAAATCCATGAACATGTGATGCGTGGGGAACGCAGAGTGAAGATTTGGTCCTTTGCAGACCGACCCTCCATAAGACCATAAAACCGGTCTGATAACTTCCCACAAATCTACTGGCTATTGCCAATAGTCAATGGAAGGTGACTTGGGACAGCACTTCGTAGGCGGCATTAAGGATAGTGATCGCTTGGTAGTTCTCACAATCCAGCTTATCGCCTTTCTTGTAGATAGCGCAGATAACCCCGTCTTTCCACTCCTCCGGTAGTCGTTTCGTATCCCAAATTTTGACAATCAGTTGATGCAGTTGATTCAGCCACTGGATAGCTTCCCTTATCGATGGGGGTGGCACATCTTCGTTGCTTGCTACACCAATGTGGTCACCTCCTCCGCTATCATGGTCTTCCGCCTGCATGCCATTCAGTTCATCGCTGTAGTGCTAGATATGCGTGTGGTCACCTGCAGAGTGGTGCGGAAACTCTCAGCTTCTCAAGCCTTGCAAGGATGGTATCGTGATCCTACCGATCATACGCTGCCTTCAGGGCTGTAAACACTACATCACTTTGCAGTCCTCTATTCAGGTTACGTAGCCAGAACGGGACGAAATCAATGAGATAGGTAGAGACTAAACGTTTTGAAAAAACCCTATGCTGGTCTGAAGAAACGAAGTGTTGACAGCTAGCAAACAACTTAAAAGAGAGCTGCAATCGACATTTATAGTCAGTAATCCAAACAGCAAATGCAGTAATTGTCTTCTGATAGCTTACGAATACCGGTTAATAAGTTTACAGCGTTCGTCGCAATGTTCTCGAAACATCTGGCTTTGGAATCAATATTAACGTCCAAGTCTTTATTGGTCTGTACGGGGCATAGATGGCCCTACCCGATAGGGTATTCCTTTCACAGGGGCTTACGTAGACGGCTAATTTGGATAGTACAATAGTTAAGTCTGGTCTTAATTTCATGAAATGTGATTAAGTCGTCGGCGTACATAAGTTTAGAGGAACTCCAAAAGACTGCCGAGAATTTAATATATTACAAGAATCAGCATCAGATGCATTTGTTAAACAAGTTAGAACATGTACAAGTGAAGCAGGCTTGTGCTTGGCGTTTGACTTAGGCTTGGGCTTGGAATTGTACTTCAACTTGAACATAGATTTGGTTTAGTACTTCGACCTTGGGTTTGACATAATCTTGGCCACTTAATGATCGATCTCTCAAGCCTGTTAAAGCATCGACCGAAACTTTCGTTTCGCGATGTGGCGAAGAAGGCGGATATTTCCATCTGGCTTGTCCGACAGACACCGAACCGGAACGACAAACAAACCACGATCGCTAAAACCCTCGACAAGAAGATGTACTGAGAGTGCCCGACGAAACTGTGGTACGCCGTGATGGACGACGAGATTTATTTCAATGCGCGCAAAAAGTAGTTACCGCAGCTGACCGATTCTGAAGAGATATGAAAGAACAAATATGTTAAAAAGTTCTTGGTTTGGCAGACCATTTGTGGGTACAGCAAGATAAGCCAGGTGTATATCACAAGGGGTGCCATTAGTAGGTGAGATCTTCCGGGACGAGTGTCACCAGAAGTGCTACTGCCCTTCCTGCGGTTTGGCCGGATTTGACATCCTGCCACTACGCGCAGCCCCTGTTAGACTGGTATAGAGGTAACGACAGTGTTTTTCTGCTGAAATTTGGAACTTTCCCGATTGAGAAGTTTTGGGCCACCGTGAAGACGGTACTTCGTAAAACTAATGTCTAGGAGAACAAGGTGGCTTCGAAGAAACAGTGGGTAAAATCAATGTTGCTATTTTCTTCGATAAAAGTACTGATTCGGTTCGAAACACACTCAAAGGTGATTCCATAACGTCAAATTCTTTGGCAATGCTTTTCTAGCTGAGAATTATTTAATTAGAGTGTGAGAAAAGCGAATTACCACTCACTCTTTTTCATGCAATGATTTGATCGCTAGTGATGCCAATCAAAAAAGAATACCTCGCATTTTGACTCATCGCGATGAGTAGCGATGATTTATCAATTTTAGAAAACAGGCAAAAGCGCTATCGAATATTGAATTATACCGTCAAAAAACTTGTACCTAACACTTAAGTTGGTTTTTCAGTTCGACTATTAGCACCTGAGATACTTGGAATATACATTTGTCGACATAATTGCACTTCAAACATCAACGTTCTTCTACACCCAGAAGACTTTTCATAACATGAACATGCTATTCATAATTTTTCAACATTCACGTTGAGTGCAGCATAAATCTTTTTTTTTCGTGACAATGGCAAGCACTAGGATCAAATTTTGAACAGTAGCCGACGCTATTTTTATTATCAGCCTTCATCGTTAGTCACACAAGAAGAAGATGTATTATTGTTCATAGCTTCGAACCTTCGAGGCACCAATTAATAATAATAATATTGCACCTGGTTTGCATTTCATTGAAACTAAATCTTGAACCCATTTTGTTTGTCCGTGTGCCGCTTGAAGTTACTGGTTGTGTATGGCGTTGCAAGTATATGTTGACGTTTGACAAATTCATAATTATTATATGTGATATGAATAACGTTTTATATTTAAACGAGTTTTTTTTTGTATGTTTGTTTACGTTTCATCGCAAAATACATTCTCGGTTGGATGACAGCGATTAACGATGATTAGCGATGAGTGTGAGACAGAGATTCCGAGCGAGTATTTTCGAGCGTAATCAATTCATATTTTGCTCACCAGTTTTTGCGTCGGCGATTCATGGCGAGCAATTAGGATACGATAGAGTTGCCAGTTGATAAGATTTAAATCGCTGATGAGCAGGTGAAGCCTTCATCGTGATGAAAATTTGCAACATTGGGTAAAAGTGTCAAAAAAAAAATTGAAGGCTTACCAGAATTTAACAGAGTTATAAGTGTTGTATCTTGTCCGAGATTTTTCCAGTGACTAACCAGAATATTGTAGGTTGTTTCCTAACTTAATATTTTTTGAAACGATGGTTCTACAATTGATTTTTTGGAAGGAGGGGGTGGGGGTATTGGTAGCTATGCTTGACAAGTAACTTCTCGGTGGTAATCTGCAATTGATGTAGGAAGCGGCACAATATGTGTCGATAACCCAACCAAACGCGTCGCTTTCCTGATAAGTGGATTTTGCAGTCTCCTTTTGTCCAGCGCCTCTATGGTTCAAAGGTACAAGTACCAGCGAACCACATGCCCTGGCGGGTGTTGTGGGTTCGAATCCGGTTATAATCTCAGATTATAGCTTGGTTCGACTCATGCACCTTCCAGTATTTGACAAAAGGTAGGAGTCAAAATGACTACTTGTCAAGCATAGCTACCAATACCCCCCCTCCCTTTCCGCTCTTCCCCCTCCTTCACCAAAAAATTTTCATTTCTTTCCCCTACCGTCCCTTCATCAATTGTAGAACCATCGTTTCAAAAAAAATATTAATTTATATGTATGACCGCATTTCAAGGTCAAGACTAAAAACTTGAGATTAGTCTGTTTCCTAACTGTTTGAAGAAGATGTAACTTAAAGTGAACATGAACATCTTTTCAAACTTTTTGGTGTGCCACAAGGAAGCAATCTAGGATCGTTGCTATTTTCCATACTGAGTAACAAAACATCGATGCTAGTTAACTTTTGGTGTATTTTTTCAAAAAAATGAGACATTTTTAATAAAAAATTAGTTTTAACGTAACTCCGGGATTAATAAATGGATTGATTTTTTTGCTAATCACCAGTTATCATGGTTGATTTCAGTAATTTGACAATTCAGAAGCACTCTTTTTGGCGTGACAAATATGGTTTTATATTTCATTTTGCGATGCAGATTGGAACTTGAAGGGTTCCATTTCCGCAAATGCAGTAAACAGAGTGCTTCGAGAATGATCGAACTGTTGTTCGCCACTACCAGTTCCACTGCCGACCACTGAGAATATTACCACCACCATCATCAGCAGCAGCATGCTAGTTGCACGTCTACTACTAGCTAAGAAGTGATTCATTTTCAAACACGTGCAACGCCACTTGCCGGGACGCGATGCCATCACTCGGTTTAACTAGCTATTCAAATCGGTCGCTGCGGTTGTTGTGTGGTGGGTGGTGCAGTACAGCCCAGCTTCACGGATGCAACGCTACTCCTCCACACTTGTAAACGCGATTCCATGGAAACGCGGATTTTTCTTTCTCTCGTGCCATTCAGGGTTACCATACTATGCAAAATGAGCGAGACAAATTGAAATACGGAAAACAATTTTGGCATGAGATCTGACGAAGCGAATAAAACTCATCTCCGTTTTAACGGTCTAGCATGAGCAGTTTTCGGAGAACATCAAATGGCGACCCGAAGTTTCACACACAGACTACCGTTTTAGTGTACTAACGCACGACGCTTTGGTGCACAGTAAGTAAATTTATCTTCGCAGTATTCTGTTAACTTTGTGCTGGCTTTAGCGGAACGGCGCGGCGGCACACTCCAAACGATTTACATCCTCAAAAAAAATGAAGGTTATCATTATCGCTACTCACCTGTCACGATTTGTCTAGTTTGGATAGCGTGAGTCGGTTGTAAATATGTGTGCGCCAGTGCTGCAGCAGCAGTTCAGCCCCGCTAATGGGCGCTCGTTTGACATTTGGTTTTGTTCTGATTATTATTGCAATCGGACGGCGATTTGTCGCGCGAAATTGTGCACTCGCTCGTGACCATTCTCAGAGGCAGAGTAGGGCTAGACACTGCTGCAATGAGACGGTGATGGTGTTCGCTATTATTCTAATAGCCTTGTGGTGGTTGCAACCTACTCTGCTTTAGTGATGATTACTTGCTTGCCAGCAAGCCTCATTTAGAAATAAACTTTAAGCGGTACCTATACGGGTAAATGTCACCGGTGTTTATCTTTCCACTATTTTGTAAGTGGTACTGAACGGAAGCTCCGTAAAGTAATCTGTAAACACAAAGTAGTAATCCCGCAATTAATGATACTCTTCAATGTTTGTACGAAATGTCAGATGCATAAAGTGAATTTTATTGTATCATCTGCTGATGTTGACATTTATAATTAAGTACCTTAACGTGTGACCTACAAAAACATTAATAAATTGTGTGCTTTAGAACTATACTTATCAGTTTGTTTCATAGAATTACATAATGCAATGTATGTACCATTTCCCTGTTTTAATGAATCCATTTTCTTCTTTCTTTCCAGGTAAGAACGCATTCCACTTCAACTCCAGTAATTGCTCAATTATGCGTAAGTTGTTTGAATACCGAAATACGCATTAATGGTGGTAGCATCTCATACCGGTGAACAGCCAGCGCGCATTGAGTTTATGCTGAATAATAGTTCCCCGGTGGCCTATTTCATTTCTGCAGAAATTTGCCGTTCGAGCATGTACCTAGGTATGTTCTGCGAACTTTGAACATGTGCCGACGCCTGATCGGTGCGAATTTTCCCTCCATCGCGTCATGCCTACATGGCGTTTAATTGCTGGACTGCCACAGTCGTAGTCTGAAAGACAAATTAAAATACAGTGATACGTATGTTCCGGATGACCTGGTCTTGGCTGGATTATTCCGGCTGCGAAAATTCGCTTGCCTCTACTGAGTTGGCAAATAAATTCGTTCGGCTTTCTTTGTGCATACGGATTTTTTTTTTTGTTTTTCACAACACATGTGAGCTCTGTAGCATTCGAGCATGTTGTTTAGAGAAATTAATTCAATGGGACGAACTGTTGTTTTTGCAGTTTAAATCTCGAATAAAATTTAGGAGAAAGCAAAGTAGAAAAAAGTGTTCGTTCTATGTCATAATAAATCACAAAGACTAACAGAAGTTATTCGTAGAACTTTTAAATAACAGTGGGAAAAATCAAAATCGTACCAAATTTTTAAAATGTATTTCTATCTGGAATAATTTAACACAAATCGAACTTTTATCACTATTCTATTGAACATTGTTCCCCTACTCTAAGCCTTGTGTAGCGAAACAGCATGAAAGGAAGCATAGAAATAGTAGTATTTGCTTTCTAAACAAACGAAAGTATTATTATTGTTTATGACTATAGCAGAATCATGAGTTTTCTTGTCATTTAGAATTCATCTAGTCATTTGTATGCTGAAAACGATTGGAACTTTATTGTGTTTAAACGTGAACTTCTCTATACTGCCAAAAACAAATACTTTTACCTCTGCCAGAATCGATGCATGCCAAAATCGAAATCCTACTCTATTTGCCTAAACGCCTTTGGAACACCAACATCGCAACCGGCATCGAGCTGATTTTGAATTTATATAGACTTCCTGTGCAGTGCTGAATCGAAATCATCTATCTTTCTAAAGATAGCAAAGAGCAATGAAATATTTTATTGCAAACTACCTAGGAAAAATTACTTGTAAGGTCGGAACTGATGCCCAGTCCTATAGGCAGCAGAAAGCAGCGTTTTCATCCGTCTGAGAAAAGAACTCAACCGGTTTAATTTGACTGTTATCAGGTACACCATCTTTGTCACAATACTGTAATTCCCTAGAATAAAGATAGACAGAAATTAAAAAAATGCTCCGATTTTCTTGTGTACTTGCTTCTTTTCGGTAAAAACTCGATACTTCTAGTTTTATTTCCCTTCTGAACTAGAATCCTGTGATTTTCCGCCTTCCAAAATCCTTCGATTTTCCTTATCTTTTGAGCCACTGCAGTGATTTGAAAAATAATACTTCATAGATGGGACAGTTACGTCTGTCCCATTCTTTTTAATTTTGACATTTGAGTAGCGCAAGTTTTGCTGTCTTTTCCCTACCATAAACTAAACACAGAAGCGTGGTAGCGAATTTATGGAAAATAATCCCATTTGACTGGTTCCATTCATTGTCCCATTAACGATGCGGAGCAACGTTCGCCAAAATTTAATCGGACAGAAAAGGTACTCTATTAAATACTTTTCTCTCAGTAACAGCCATAGAAAAATATACTCTTTGATAAACTTTACCTTCTTAAGCGGTAAGCTACACGATCGAATACTGAATAATTGAACGCTAAAAACAATATGGGACAGTCATGCCTTTATTTTGTGTATAGCACAGTTCAAGTTTGATATTTTTCCCAAAGTTTTTCGAATAAAGTGTATCCAAATTATAGTTTAGGAATTAAAAAGGATGTGAATACTTTGTACTTTGCTCAAAATCGACAAAAAATCATATGGGACATTAATGTTATGGGGCCCATTTTGTATGGGAAGCATTTAGTGTCGGTGGGATTACCCAGCTAGCATTTTCATATGTATATAAAGGTTAAAATCAGCAGTACGTGCAGATACTACATACTAATAAATCGTATTTGACGCGCAAATTTGGCATATCCGTACTATTTTGGAGGCGAATTACGTGATTAGTAATAATTTTAAGCGTTATAGCTATATACGATAATATCCGATTAAGCGCGACTCGCTTCGTACTGCTATGCAATTTTGTGCTGCAAAATTCGTATGTATGTCAGTTATTATCATTATATTATCATTACATTATATATTATAGA
This sequence comes from Sabethes cyaneus, assembly GCF_943734655.1. Lineage (NCBI taxonomy): Eukaryota > Metazoa > Arthropoda > Insecta > Diptera > Culicidae > Sabethes > Sabethes cyaneus. The sequence continues at coordinate 192,447,053 of NC_071354.1, forward strand.
AAATCAGCTTTGGCCTACTTCATCAAGTTTTAGTTACGATTTCGAATTTGTTAAAAGATATTTACGATAATTCTCGTACATTGATATACGAGTTGGTGCCAGCTGGGTATTCTATTTGACCATATAATAGATTTGACCATATAGAAGAACAGTATAAAATATAATTCCGTTCAAGAGCGGAAGACAAATGACCCGTATTGACGTCGAAGTTTTGCTGATTTTTTTACTAAAAGATTCTGTTCAACGTCAAAGTTTATTTCTGGTTGAGCGTTAGCGTCAACAGAGCCTACTATCGATGGATGATTTACTATGAACATTTTGTTCCAATCTGCTGCCAAGCTGATGGTTAGAACCTTCGAAAATTAGAGTAGCCAACCAATTTTGGACACCATTTGCAATTGTACCTAATTTGGAACCTACAGTAAAACCAAATAGAAATGCCCAATTTATGTACAGCTGCACACAGGGCCCAAAATAGGTTGGTTGCAGGTTACCTTGTACTCTGCATTCGGCATCGTGCTACCGTGAAGTAAAAATGATTGATTTGCTTTCATCTAGCTTTCGCAACTAATTCCGTAACTACTTCCTTCGATTTCCGTTCCGTGTTTGGATCAGAAAACAATACTCTTCCGGGACCTGGGTCATTGAGAGACATGAGTTGGTCGCCAATCGCTGTGTTGTCGATTGCTGAAGGTTTTTGATACAATGCGACGTTACAAAATGGATAAAAGCAATAGCTGATGATGCAATGTCCCTTCCTGGGAACTTCAACGGATCCGAATGACGCATACCATGGCTCGTAGGTGCAGCAAAGAAACTGATATGACCACAGTCGATGATTTGTTTAAAAAAAATCCACATATTTCAAATAGATTTCAACAATTTTATAATTATTTACAAATATCCCCGAAGAAACACCGGAATAACTCCGGGACCATATGACAAACTATCCACTATCATTCAGAATTTCGAAAAAAGTCACAAATTTGGCGAAAAAATATTGGAAGATAAAAGAATTACGGCATTTTAGTAAATTTGTCGGCATTTAAAATTATGTAGACACATTCCACCGTTACGGGACACCATCCCCACTATGGAAATCAGTTTCTATTTCATCAAATCCCTGGCGTTTAAGTGAAAGATAATGTCCTCGTTAATCAACTATTTTACAAGGTATTTGTCAAAAAGTTGGTGAAACAGGAAGCAGTTTCACACGGTAAAAATGGGTGCCAATTGTGTCCCGTAACTCTGGAATGTGTCTGAAGACCTTACAGGGGTTAATCGTGAAAATAGGTTAGACTTTTCTTTCAAGTACCACAACTGCCAATGCATCCAGAAAAATGCACTGCTTAACGGGAAATTAGCAGTCATTAACTTTTCGTCGGAAAGCCCAATTTCGGAAGCAGTTTTTGGGCCCAAAAGTGGGGTTCTGTTTATAAAAATGTATTCAGTGCATTCTTATTGCTAATCTGAACACTGCGAATACACTTTCATGAACAGAATTTATGCTTCAAACAAAACAAAAAACTGCTTTTGAATTTGGCAGAATCGATGACGACTAATTTCACCTTAATACGTTGTATGTTCCGGCGTAATCATTGATCCGTATGCCCGCAAAGAGGTCACGTTCCAATAGCCGTCACATTATTGTCTATAGAGCCCGCGATAAGTCGATGATTACGGACTTCTTTTTACCCCAATCTGCAGCAAACCTGATGGTTGGATCCTTTTAAAATTATAGTCTGCATTCGGTATTGTGCTGCCGTGAAGAATTATTAATCTAGCATCTAGCAATTGACGCATTCCAGCGTTACTGGACAATATTTGCACTATGCACTCACCTATTTCACCAAATCTCTGGAATACAACGCAAAAACTGGGACACCTTTTGTTATGAACATTTTCATTTATATGCCACTAATTTGGTAAAACTGGAACCAATTTACACAGAAAAAAGGGTTGCTAATTGTGTCCCGTAACGCTGGAATGGAATCTGACTTCAGCAACTCAGTAATTACAATTTATAGCTCCAATTTTTGGGGTTATTCGATATTGTGCTGCTGTAGAGAAAGAATACTTTGACATACTCTCGCTAACGGGTGGCAACTAAAATTTTGGAATTTTTTTCTCAAGCTGTCAAAAAAGACAAAGATACATGAAGAAGATCTGACTTTCCGAAATTAAAGATAAATTATCCAAATTATCCACGTTGTAGCGTTGTACGGCCGTCATGTCAACTTTGTGAATGCAGCTCTTGATTTACCAATCAAGTGTTTGCAATTCGTGGCTCTCCAGTTATTTTTGTACACCAAGGAACTCAAAATTCCGAAGAAATCTTCGACTGGGCGCACTGAGACTGATTTTTCGGGTCGTGGTTCTTAGTTAAAAATGGGATCGAATGGGTATTCAGGAACGATTGTGGTTTTTGGTGTAATGCGATGATGCTCTATCCGTCCAAAACACGTCTTGTCCATCTGCATGATGTTTTTGTAGAAACGGGGTTAAAATTTTCTTCAATCATTCGTCTGGTGCATCTTAATTGATAGCCAAATCAGAGGGCTTGTTGTTGCAGAAACTAGAAAGAGAACGATGTCCTTCTGCGTCCATAATTTTAGCTGGTCTTCCACTACCTTGCTTGCGAATAGTTTTTGGGCATCTGAGGATATGGTAAACAGTCGAAGCCAGAACATATTTGCTTTTTAAATGTTGTCCCGTATACTTTTTGCCGAGATTTCTGATGCAGTTCGTAGAAGTGTACAACGCGCTGCCGAAATGCTTATTATTTCGACGCCATTTTTAGCAAAACTGGGCAAGCATAAACAAAATAAAAAATATTAACAAAAAGAGGGAAGAGAGCTAACACATGCATAATCTCATTCCTCTCTGAGCTCGTTTGTTGTTGAGCATAAGGGCCGCGAAAAAAATCCAAAATTTTGGTTGCCACCCGTTATATTTGTTTCATTTAAACTTAGTGGCCGACCGAATTTTTTCTTGTGTGAATTCATCACTTCGATGAGTACTATTGATCTATTGTGAAATTGCTAGTGTGTTTGCTAGTCTTCACTGCTTTTCTTTTCGCTATAATCACTATTGAGTGAGTGATATGCTTATTATTAATTTTTAATACGTGTTTGTGTGTGAGCATTACCCTTCCCTCAACGTGTGCTCTACTTTACCAACAACGTTGGTCACGCTAGCACCGTCTCTTCAATAAGAGTGACCTTTGCCTTGCAGAGAGGCTTTCCAAATTCAACACGAGGGAAGGATAATGAAGGGCCTACGAATAAAATGCCATGCTAAAGTTACTTGATAGCCTAATTCTACTAAGATTTGCATCGCTCTTGCTTAAGTTAAAGTACACTTGGTAACCCTATTACTACAGTCAGTAACTGTTTGAAAATTAAGGTCTGCATTCGACATTGTGCCGCCTTCATGAGAAGCTGAATTGGCACAGCAATATTTACTTTAGGTATTGTACTGCCGTGAAGTTGACGCAGCGACGCTCGATGGTTTACTCTCAATGAGCACAATGAGAACCACTTTTGGCCACTTTTTCACGTTTAGGTTTTGATTCTAAACATTTACCTTCCTGTAAGACGTAGCGCTACGTCGAAATTGTTATTAGCTGCTATTATTGATCAAACAATATTAACGTTAAAGTGTTTATTTTTCATTTTCTAACCATCTTAAGGGTTTTTTTCCTATGTATAAAGACCGAGAAAGAGACATCCGAGAGCAGGAGGAGGAAGAAACTAAACCGAGGAATTTTCTCTTCGACAGAACTACGGTGCCCAAGTAACAACGTAAGTTTTATTGCACTCTTATTGCGGTTTTCATGACCAATTTTGGTCATAAAAGCAATCATAAGAGTACAACAAAAGCCAAATTGTTGCTTGGGTGATTTATCTATTTTGGACAAACGTTATGCGTACTTTATTTTGGACACATTCATTTGATTTAGCCGTAAATGTCCATAATTGAGTACGCGTAACGTCTGTCAAAAACAGCTAAATCACCCTATCACGTGATTTGATTCGTGCTTATTGCCTAAATATATTGTATACAATCTGTTGCATGCAATGTTGCGTATCTGTCGGTTGTAAGTCACAACAAATGAATTTGTTGAAACATTTATGACTATTGTCTACACTTACCCGATGTTTTTCGGGCAATTCGGATGACACCATGTAAAAAATCAAACGATTACTCACATACAGCCGAGTGAGAAACGAGAAAAACATAAAGATGATTACCACACAATCAATCGGAATATTTTGCATAAATGCTTCGTGCTTCCAAGAATGGATTTTTCAAAGTTTAAGGCGTTGATTGCCTTCATTCAATTAATTAATAGTAAAGTGAAGAAGTGCGTATTTTGTACCAAAATGGAAGTATTAATTCGATGTATATAAATATTTCTTCAGTAGGCAAACCTATGCGTAGGAGCAAAGTAAAAATCACACTGTTTTGGCAGAGCCATATTTTAAAGTGTTTCATTTTGCTTATGTGCACATTAAGCTGGTGTTAGCTCCATTCGATCTCCCCATTCCCTTTTTTTCGGACTATTGTTTCAGTTTTTCTAATGGTTAGATAGCGACCTTCGCTCCACGCTTTGCGATTTGCGTCGTCACGACAATGACGGCTTAAACCGACATTCCATTCATCGATTTTTTCTAAACACGTTCCTTTTTTTCGGCATGGTCGCCACGTGCTACAGCTTTGTAAACGTTGTACATAGAGTAAACTGGGGTAGAATATAGCCTGAAGATGTGCTTTCAACTACGATTATTTTGCTGAGACCTCCCAAACCCCACAGTACCAATCGAATATGGTCAGCTCCAGCTCCAGTGTAGGAGAAATTTTTTTGTCATACTTCTAACAGCTTCGGCCGTTCGGCGGCGGATTGTAACGAAACTCGAAACTAATTCTTCACACATGAATATATAAATGCTAACCCAGCCACTAGCCAGCAGTTCAGCAGTTCGGTCCGGAGTGTGGCATGGAACATTGGCAGGTACCGTTCCGCGCTACCCACTATAATCGTAGCGTTTTTCTCTCTCTTTATTTATCGAGTTGAAACCAGCGTAAATACATGCGGTGTTTCCACACTTTACAATTACTAGCTGTTTTACAAAGTTGACGATGGAATGACGAAATTCGCCGGCTGTTGCCCGGAGCTCCAGTCAGCGTCTCGCGGCGAATGAATGGTTCGATGCGATTTGTGGAATTTTGCGCAAACATTTTTCGATGCGCTTAGTCGCGATATGCTTCAATGCATTCTAATTCGTAAACTGTGTAGTACTATGTATAGCTTTTGATGGCCAACGCAGATGTTGATTGTGTCCGTTGTTGAATCCAAGACCTTTTTTTTTGCGCTCAATTTCAAATGTTTGTAAACGACGGTCATACGTTGGTTAAGCTAATTATTTGGGTAATAATTCAGCGCAAAATTTATGCCAAAATCTCAGCCAAACTGCCAAACACTAGAGGTTGGTGGCCGCGATAACCTCTGCTGCTGCATTGCATTTCGGAGGTGAGAAATCATGGCTAACCTGCTGATGCCCTAGGCCAGGCCATACAGTAGTCAATCAAAGCTCGGAGAGCATGTCTTCCGCCAGTGTCAAGCCAGTCAACAGATGACGACCGACTGGCCCGAGCAGGCTTTGCCTGGTTGACTGGTACAGAAATACTTCTAATTAAAACTGATTATCTCAATTAAGCCAGACTCCCAGCTGAGCGGTCGGTTGCTGCTGCATATAGCAAACGAGAAGCAGGTCAGGCTAGTTTTCCCGTGCGACAGGCCAGACGTGTCGCCATCGCATCGGTCGTCTTCGGCCATTTCCTAGTTCCTTATGATTGTTCGCAAATTCGTTCGCAATTTAATATGATGTATTTAGCTGAGTGGAAGTTAGCAGCTCGGTGTGCACCGTCGCGTCAGCAGGGTTTTAGGTCCAAGCACCTCGATATGGTTTCGTCAGCGGTTTTTGTTTTTTGTCAAATTCACCCCAAACAGGTAAACTTAAACAGCAAAGTGTGTCAAAATGAATAACACATTCCTCCTTTGGTCGCGGAGCCAGAACAAACAGCAGAGCCGAGAGCCTTATCGCACCACCTAGGTCGGCATTAAAATGAAAAGGTCATCATCATCACCGACCGGCAGCGTTGAAATTGAGAGAGCGTCTATGGAAACTATGTTGATAATCGAATTACCGCTACTACCGATTCGTTGAGGGCCACCATAAAGTGGATTTCACTTTTCGGGCAAGTTGGCATAGGCATAGCCCAATTGCGTTAGTTAGTTTGTTGTAGGTTTTTTTTCCGTTTTGTGGTTTGAGTTCGAGAGCTCGTTGGTTGATGAAGGGAACATTGAAGTGGGCTTGTTTTCTTTTGGCTTCGTTGCGTGCTCAGCCCCCTTGGCGGCCTAGGAAATTCACCGACGCCGAACAGGTTGACGCCAATTAAATAGTGAAGCGAAAACTAGTGAAGCGTGTGCTGAACGAACGACGACGAACGGGAAAATCGATACCAGCTGGGCTGCGTTGGTCTCGAACAAATGAGGCCGCCCGCTCTAGAGTAGAGGGGCTTTTCATGTTTTGTTTGGATTAGAACTTTCAAGCTCCGATGTTCGAAGTTTCTTCTTGTGGGCCTTGATTTCGACGCTGTTGTCGATTTGTCATTTGTTGACAGCTGCTGTGAAAAGGAGAAGATTTTCTTGGCCATATTTTTTTCAATATGTGGAAATTGATCAATTACTCATTATTTCAATTTAGCCTATGAAATATATTTAGTCTGCAAAGTGACACAATTAACAGGTTACGTTCGTACCTCGTTGGTCGTCAGATTGCAGTGAAAATCGTTGATAATTTTTCCAGTGAATTTGCTGCTCCGTCTGGGAGTCCTCAAGGTAGCCACATCGGACCATTGATTTTCCTTATATATACAGCACAAACCGTATGAAGAATATTCCAAGCAAATGAAACATCCTCAAGTTTTCAAGATAGGAAAACTTAGAGATAGGGCGTGCTACTAGATAGCATAGCAACAGCATTTATCTTACTTATTCGCCCAAGCAGCAATGTAAGTTTTACTGTACTCTCATGGCGGTCTTCATAACTAATTTTGGTCTTAAATGCCATCATTGCACTCTAAATGCTTGCATCATTAGGCTATTGCAAATAATTTTAAAAGTTTTTGTCACCCCCCCCCCCCTCTCCCCTTAAAAATTGGCTTGAAAAATTGGGGGTCAAAAAAATAATTTTTAGGATATGAGTTAATTTTTTTTTTCATAAAATCAATTGTCTGTGGGTGAAACCTGAAAAACCTAAAAAACTCGAAAAATGAGTGTACGAGTTGAGTTAATGCTTCTAGCACGAAACAGAAATGGAAATTCAAACAACGGAATTTTCGAAAATCGGCCGAAAAATTTTTCTTCCGGTTTTGTCTTTTTCCGTAGATTTTTACATGGAAAATAATAAGGTAGGGGAGTGTTGTCGTGGTTGGGCCACGTTTTGGAATTCGCCCATAACTTTCGCTTCAAAAGGAATTTTGAAAATCAAAATACATCGTTGCAAAGGCCTAAGATAAGGTATATTTCCGGAAAGTTTCGAACTGATTGCTTGAAAAATAAAAAAGTTATAGGCATTTACGTGAAGACAAAAAATGTTGTCATAGTCGGGCCATGTTGTGCAGGTTGGGCCACCGCAGAAAATCTAAGACATACGTATTGAAATTCTATATAGAGACATGAAAAGAATGAATTCCGAGAACAACGACTCATATAGGTACAAATACCCTATTTCTAATTGCATTTTTGCGAAATTTTGGCGATCTTGTAAAATCCATATTGCTACAATCGCCTTTTCCAAAGTGTACAACTCCAATGAAAATAACAACAAAAAACTAGGTTTTTATCGTATTAATTTTGCTTTATTTCATCACATTTTATGTGACTGACATTCTCTAGCGATTATTGCGCTTCTGCGCTTAAAATTATGGTGGCCCAATCATGACTACTCAAGTGGCCCGACCTTTACAAATAGCGCTTTTCTAGTATTTCACCTTAGCCTTCCCAAACACCTTACTGAAGGGGAGTTTTCTATAGTCTTCGTGTGCAACACAACACATTTCATACATTTTCAAAATTTATCTCGATAATTGCATTTCATGAATCATTTCTTGAAGTAAAGTTCATTGCGCCTGGAAAACTTTTTTTGTAAGATTTAGTCACTGAATTCAGTACGGGTGTTTTGAATACACAATTGAAACTCACAATATTGTGAAAAGTTAGCTATCACAGTAAGAAGTTTTACAATGGTTGTATCATAGATATCATGAGTTAATAAAACTGTAAAATCGTGATGGCCCGACCATAACAGTGGCCCGACGATAACGACAATACCCTATATTTTACAAGCACGAATAGATTTGGTTTTCACGTTTAAACTTTAAATAAAAATGCCTAAAATCAATATTTTTTTGCTCGATTAAAAAAATCTCATTGTTTTTTTTTGACCTCCCCCCCCCCCCTTCACTGGCTCAACACCGGAAGGACAAAAACTTTATAAGATATTTGTAATGGCCTTATTGCACTCTAATAAAACTCAAAATGTTACTCGGGCGGTAAAGCCTCTAGAAATCAATGCTTCGTGTTCCGAAGGCTAAGGATTTCAGCAATATCTACTACCTGATGGCCTTATTACGTTCACTGGTGCGTTTAACTCTCGAATATTGCTGTCAATTTGGAATCCTTACTCTCCCGGTGGAGTTGACAAAGCCAATGCTGTACAGCGGAGATTTGCGCCCTTTGTCCTTCGACTCCTTCCATGGAAAGACCCGTTCCGGCTCTCCTCCTACGTAAACCGCGCTGCAAACTCGTGAATTCGGACACTCTAGTTTCCGCCGCAACATTGCCTGTGGTATTTCCGTGTCTACCAGGTTTATTGCTAGAACGGAATTTCTTTACTCACCAGTATACTGCAGTTTCCGGCTGTTCAAACAATAATTTTGCGAAACCGTGGATTTTTGCAAATTTCAGCCAGACTAATGAAATATGAGGCTTATGCTAGTATAGTTGGACTTCTGCCACAAATGACGATCATTAAGGCTGTCGCAGTGGCCTTTTAACCCAATGCTTTTCAACCCAATAGTTGGACTTCAGCTCTGACCCGGATGTTTGAAGCCAAATTTTGCGTGGTGATAGTCATAAGCATGTGGAATATACCTGGCATAAGGCCATCGATGTATTTTTCTATGTTTCAAACAATTTTTTAGATAAATGCATCATCTATATGAACCGGTACGAACTTTCGTAGGAAAAGTCAAATAACTAAACTGTGACCCGGATGTTTGAAGCCAAATTTTGCATGGTGATTGCCATACAAATTTGGAATAAATCTAGTATAAAGCCATCAATGTGTTTTTCCATGTCATGAACAATTTTTTTTAGATAAATGCATCATCTATATAGACCGGTACGAATTTTTGGAGAAAAATTAAATAACACAACTCTGACCCGGATGTTGAAAGCCACATTTTGCATGGCGATAGCCAAACTAAATAAACGGATACAAAAAGAATCTTGTTACGGAAATGACACAAAAATACTACAATAATGATACTAATAATGATACAAAAATTGCTTTAAAGAGGGCATTTCCACATTTTAAAAAACAATATAAAAGAGACGAACCAGCCGCAGGTTGAAAACCTCTCAGATAAAGAATAATAATAGATAATAATAAAAGAACAATATAAATATCGTAGTTACAATACAAAAATATTTCAGAAACAGCACTGCGTGGTATCATGGCAACAGATTTACCCTAGCAATGAGAGAAAAATTTCTCAAAAATGATACAACTATAATTAACAACACTCCTGTGATGAATAAAATGAATAAAAAAAAGCGAAAATCATTAAAAAAGTAAGAGAAAAATACAACAAAAGAAATAGATAAATGACACAAACAATCTTCAAAACTATAAATGAGTTGAAAAGACACAAGTAAAGGTTCAAAAATGCACAAAAAGAATGCAATTCCAGCTGCAATGCAATTATGCAATTAGATGCAATGCAAAAATGCAATTAGATGACGAACTTGATACCAAAATGACAAAAAGGATGCAAAAATGAAACGAAAATAGTGAAAAAAAATGGAAAAATAAAACAAAGGAGTAGATAAAAAATGACAAACAATATCTAGAACCAAAAGTATGCCAAGCATTTCAAATATCATATAAAAACGATAATACAAAAATATCGAAATAGTTGCAGGAGTAACAAAACAAACAAACATTTCCCAAGTAACAATTCTAAATTTTATTACGTTCTTCTAGTGATTTTTATGACAAATTTCATAAAACCACTAATAAAACTATGAGCTCCACCAGAACCGCTATAAAACTGCCTTTCGACCAACCCAGATAACACAACATCGTAATAGAAAGTTCACATTAATTCGTTTTCATGTCAATTTTATATTGGAATTGTATAATGATCAGAATATGTCAAAACAAACTAAACAATACATTGTTTTGCAATCGTGCCTGTCCTCATATACAACTCATGACTGTGAATTATAAAGCAGTATAGATGACTACAATATTGAGTTAAATCTTAATCATATATCCAGGAGTATTAAGTTGCGTGTTATAAAAACCGCTGTATAAAATGCAAAATAGAATTATAAATCATGGTCAAAATTTTCGCACGTATTATAACAGCACTGTTGGCGCGGACGGTTTATTGCAGTATACTTTAGCCTTTGGACTTTAAGCAATAGCCCGTGGTAGATCAACTGATCTCGGGGTTGCTTGCGGGACTAAGTTCTTTTGTTAGCGATAGCCCGATTGGGGTCGCATTAAACGCACAAAGTCTGAAGTCGAAATGGCTTGGTTTATTATCCGAAAGGTTTGCTTTTATAGCTAAATTTTGGTGGAAAATATCGGTAATGCATATCGATATTTTCCTTATTCTAAATGCATTCTTAAAGTTAAAAAGAGATAGACTACTGGGACAGAAAGATTCTTTGTTCGATACATTCGGTTCTGGAATTGTAATTCGAGTCCTTACACCGAGTCACATAGGCCACCGACCGGTCGGAGAGCCAGCTCAGCAAAATGCGTGCACTTGTGAAGTGTATGCATGGCGCTGGTGCTTGCGTTCGGTGCCCGCCGTGTGTCTCAATACGATCGGAGTTGTCTGTTTCGTTTTGCTTGTTGCATAATATTTATTTACATGATGTTGTGCATGGTTAGGGTAGAGTACGGATGGTACACCTCCCCCCTTTTTTGAATAATGAAGTGAAACGTAATTATTCAGGAAAAAATATAGCTGTCCCAGATGCCTTTACAAATTTGTGATTTTGAAATGTTTTTTGTTCTTGATATATTTTTTTTGTTTTTATAATGTGTTATAATTTATAATTTTTGCTTGTCACTATGAGATAATTATAATTGATAAAAAAAAATATTATAAGGTATTTCTAAAAAAAATTTAAAAAAAAACAATTTGATTAAGTAAGATGTCACTATATAAAAGTAGTTGTTATTATTCACATTTTAATTAACCTATTTTGTGTACAGTATTCGCAATTTTGGATTTTTACTACTTCTTAGAACTAATTACTAACATTGTTTTGACCAACGATTGTAATCTATTGAAAAAAATTAATGTATGATAAAATATAAATTTTTATTTAATACAATTTATTTCTTGACAAATAATAATGAAAACCTTATATCATCGTACCCAGTAGCTTTTTGAATTAGAACAATTTACTATTTCGGCAAATTAGTTTTGGCGTCATTTTAGAGGTCTACGGAGATAGCAATCTTTCTTTGCGATTTCTTCAGAAGAGCAACCTTGATTGACTTCCATTATATTTTAATACATCTGGTCATCTGTGTGCCAGGCATCCGGGGAAAAAAAATCCATTATAGGTCACGAGCGCTAGAGCCTGTGCCTTAACTAGTATTTAACAATATTTTCCAACGGACACTAATGTCAGCGTTGATTGTTACATCCCGGGCATCTGGGGCTAAAATTTTATTATTCACTTCTTAGTCATGCTTCGATACCGTAGTATGAGCCAATATTTTTCTCATCATATATGCTCCCAGGTATAAATTGTTTATTTTTCGTTTTCTTATAATCTATGCCTTTGTCATGGATTTTTAGCCTTTTCGCATGACAAGGCAGGCTTGGCTTATTTGCGTAGCTCTTTAAAATAAAAAGTTGTGGAGTAATAAAATAATAAAAAAAAAGGTTTAAAAAGTGGTTAGGGGAATGCTGAGGATTTTTAGCCTGTTCGCTCAGCTATTAGTAAGTGTCTTGGCACTGGTAATGGTACTGTGACGATTTCCTTTTTATGTGCATCAAGTACGGGGAAGGGAATTGTTTGTTGGGTAGGATAAATAAATCGACCTTCGCACTGGAAATGGTAATTTTACGATTTCCTTATAGCGTGCAGTAAGGTGGATTGGTTAAATAATTAGGACTGTCTCCGCACTGGGATCAGAAATTTTTGCAATTTCCTTATTAATGTGCAAGGAGAGTTTTAGGGAAATCCACGTTAGTGGTTGTACATTAATATTTCGGGAAATCCTTCTGGCTAACTTGATTGCAAATTGCATTCTGGCTTACTGAGAATTTCCTTCCTGTCAATGGTTCTATTGTTATCCATTATAAAAATTGTAAATGGTTCTAGTGTTAACCATTTATAAATTAAATTGTATGTTATGCTTTCAATTAAAAATAATGTAAGCTGAAAAAAAAAATTTATAGTAAAATTTATGCATTCGCTGAGCTATTCTGGGTCACTCATGATTTAGGCCTCTTCATTTAATATTTTTCATATATTCATAATGTAATTTTATTTTATTTAATCAATCATATTGCAAAAATATAAGTCTCGTTTTTTCAAGGCAGTTGTGTGCTACAAATTTAATTATTTATTATTTTAACTTTTTAATTTATTTTAATTCATTTGATAAAAATTCAAAATTCAAACTTTAATAAAAAAAATTTCTTTATAAAAATTAAATATCTATACTCTTAAAAAAATTTACTTTAATTTTAATTCACTTTAATCCATTTAATTAAAAAAAATTTATACAATAATAAGAAGAATTTCACTCACGCATAATTCATATTCACTCGTGTGCTTTGTCGTGTGCCGGTTCTGTGTTGGTCCATGATTGCTGCTTTGGATTCTCTTTTTCAAGCTCCTTTAGTATGTCTTCGAGGAGTTTTCCTAGCTCCGCGCAGACTTCTTCTTCTTCCGGGTTCATGCTGTTGTCTTATAGTTGATTTGTGGTTGTAACCATAACGATGAATCTGCCTATATGTGTATCAGCTGATGATTTGGCTGAATCGACTAACGTGTTTGTTGTTGTTGTACAGGGTCCAGTTACTCCATGTCACGAAAGTTGTTCATACAGAAACAACTGTCCAGTGTCGTGTTATATTTCATTGCAGCCAAGGAAGGTTATTTCTCCTGTTGTAATTATCGCGCCTGCAGTGGTTTCGGTCGTGTGGTGTCGTTTTTCTGTTGTCGTATCGTGGGTGAGGTCTTGGCTGGTTCCGTTGCATGAATCAGCAGCATCACGCACTTGTATCCGAAAATTGCATGTTAAGCGTCACGTGTCGCCATATAACAGCACTAACTACTACTCGCTTATGTTTACCGGCGCGGACGGTTATTTGAAATATACTTTAGCCTTTGGACTTTAAGCAATAGCCCGTGGTAGATCAACTGATCTCGGGGTTGCTTGCGGGACTAAGTTCTTTTGTTAGCGATAGCCCGATTGGGGTCGCATTAAACGCACAAAGTCTGAAGTCGAAATGGCTTGGTTTATTATCCGAAAGGTTTGCTTTTATAGCTAAATTTTGGTGGAAAATATCGGTAATGCATATCGATATTTTCCTTATTCTAAATGCATTCTTAAAGTTAAAAAGAGATAGACTACTGGGACAGAAAGATTCTTTGTTCGATACATTCGGTTCTGGAATTGTAATTCGAGTCCTTACACCGAGTCACATAGGCCACCGACCGGTCGGAGAGCCAGCTCAGCAAAATGCGTGCACTTGTGAAGTGTATGCATGGCGCTGGTGCTTGCGTTCGGTGCCCGCCGTGTGTCTCAATACGATCGGAGTTGTCTGTTTCGTTTTGCTTGTTGCATAATATTTATTTACATGATGTTGTGCATGGTTAGGGTAGAGTACGGATGGTACAGTATATTGCCTCCACTTTGGCACTTATATGTTCTTATCTGGCGTGAAATATATTTTTTTCGTTCAGATATGATGTATTTCTCAGTTGCAATCGATATATACAAACCAGATGGTTTATTGGAAAGTGACCCACTCTCCAGAAGGTTTTTATAACCTCTTTAAGAATCAGGTTATGAGCTCGAGTAGTCGTATGTGTCTGAAAGCAGCAATAAAACCGATTAAGCTTTCGATGCTTGACAGGAACCGCCATAATTTAATAAAGCTTTCCACTTTTCACTTTGGTAAAAAGCTAAATCAGTTCGCCAGCTTTGTTAATTTGAAAATACATCCGAGAGCAGAAAAGCTAAAGTTTTAATGTTAGATATAGATATATAGGATATAGGATATTTTATATAGAATACTGGAATCTCCGTTGATTTGCAGCATATGCGCATTAAATTTTATCGTGCATATTGATATGACAGGTGGATAAAATCAGCGCGCCATTGAAATTTTCGAAAACTGGTCGTTTTAACAAAGTAAATTTATTCAGTTCATCAATCTCAATATCTAGCAAAATTATTGTAGTTGCTTCCTGTGACAGGAAAACCGATTGACAATAACTTTCTTTCTGCAAAACAATTTGTTTTGTTGAATTTTTGTTTGCGAGCTAAAATAAAATACTGATTTCCGTGTTGAAGATTATAATGGCAGCAATAAATCTGTTTGGTCAGGGTGTTACCGTTTTAAAGGCTTTATAAAACTAACAGATTTATTGCAGATTGACAAACAACCGTAATAAGATCAATTTTGATTGGTGCGCCATATTGTACTCCTACCCCACACTTAGGGTAAGTTTATAAAAGACAATGTAACCAACTAGTAAGTTTTATCGTGGTAATATAACCAACCACAATAAATTTGCTTTACTGACAGTTTTGTTATGGTGTAATTCCAAATAATCAAAAAATTCTAGCGTTACAAAAAATAAAAGATTTTGAACGCTAATTTCCCTGCAAATATGGATAGATTTTGATGGTTTGAATACCAATCGATTCATAATAGATGTAGCAATTGTATGGTTTTTATTACAATTTTCATTTTCATTTCATTTTCAATCGCTAAATAGTGAAAATCAACGAAAAGTTTCAAGCCCGGAGCTGGCCTATGACTTTAATACTAAAAGTTCGAGGGACGGCCGCGAATAAGAAAAACGCATTTCCTCCGTGTGCTAACCATCCAACTGGACTTGTCAACTCTCGTATATTTTCTCAATACAGCGGGTTCTTAGCATAATCTACCGAAATAGGGAAATTCCGCCACATACTACTCTTTTTCCCTAGGCGAGTTCTCCATGCGAAAACCGCTTTCTTCTATTCTGCGGATCGGTATGTTACAAGCCGCGCGTGAGTTCCTTATCTGTTATTTTCCCGCGCAAGTTCATTCGCAAGCTCAAACGCAAGCGAAGGGCGAAATATTGATAAACAAGGTACTTTTATCGCTTACCAATGCGCGTTGTGTTCTCGCAGCACCGAATTCTTTAGCACCAATTGCGGTTAACTCCAGAACCCGCCAAGGTGTTTTTCTGCAAACCACGCGAAAATGTTTATATGATTAATTTTCGTTCTCTGAGCCACAAGGCATGCGAAACAGTTTAAGCTTTTATTTAACTTTAATTTCGTTGCGCGCACCCTGGGAGAAACCGGGCTGCGCATTCCGAAGATGTTTTATATTTTTATGCCAACGTCGGTCGTTCTACTCTTTGACCAACGCGGCGGGTTATGCTTTGCATGGATTGACCTAGATTTAATCCTCTGGGTACAGGCTAGATCTCTGAATTGGATTAGATAGAGGGTAGGGCCGTTATCTAAGTCTGGGTACAGTGCTGCGAGGAAAACATTGCGATAGATTTTAAGAATCCCCTGAGGTTGGGTGAAATTTCCTAAGCATTCCAGGTTTTCCCAGAGTAAATAAAAATGCCTTAGGATTCCCGGTTTTCTAGGTTTTCCAGGTACTAGACACTTTGAATTCTCAAAGCGAGGAAAATCAGCGACTGTCTTACCCGAGAATAGTTCTAAAGCGTTTTTTTTTTTGCTGCTTTGCGTTAGCTAGTTGCTTGCAATTCTTTACATAATTTCAATTGTATTTCTGTCAAGTATGAGAATCGCTGTAGAGTGTCGAAATGAACTAGTAAGATGCAGAGGACGTTACCTAATTGATATTTTAACTGATTGTTCACATGGTAGTTGTAAGATAATTTTACTTCAAATCAATCTATCACAATGAATGGTGCTATCAACAATTTCGAGGAAATTGATGAATGCAAATCAGTGTTGTAAATAACTCAGAATAGTTATTTATTTATTCGGTTTAACCGTAGCTGTAAGTAAGCTCTTTAAGTAAGCTTACTTCGTCAACTGCATGCCAATTTCCAGCCAGTTACTTAAAGCTGGTAGTGCTACAAGTCATGCAAAAGTTGTCAAAATGCAAAATCATCGCCAATAATTAGAAGATGTGTAATTGTGGCCTGATGATTTAACACTTAGTGGAACTACAAATTCTTAGAAACTGATAAAAATACAGACACTTAGGATATTTAAACTTAACTTCATTTGACAAATGCATACAAATGTTTTAGAGCATTTATTACAATACAGTAAATTACAAATTTGCGTAACAAACTACTGAACATTTTCAAATTACCAAGTATTGTCGAATTGTACCCGCATTCTTAGTCCTGCGTGAACCCCTCGTTCGTTTTCCTAGACACAGACCTCCATACTTTTTTATCTGTTGCTCAGTGCGTCTATGTTCGAGTTCGGTTTATCTAAAAATCCTTCATTGCGTGTTCAAATCTTTCTTTTAGAATAAAAAACTTTTATGAACTACTGAATTGGTATTAACGATTTTAGTATCAAATCCAGCTTCGCTGCAAAAATACTGGAAATAACTCAGCAATCAAACATCTTAAAGAATTAAGTTGCAATAATGCAATGTAGACGCATGGTGTTTTGTCACAGCTGGAAGAAAACTGATATTTTTTGCTAGGAAATTGATTTATGATTTATTGTTGACAAATATATTCCATCCATTGCATGATCACAACTGCTTTAAAAAATTGAATCTCATAAACAACAAATTATTAAACTCTAAATTTTTGATATATAATGTTAAAATTTCTCAGCTTTCAAGAACATATATTAAAAAAACGAACGTGTTCTTGGTTCTTAAATCATTCGATATGTCAAAAATGTTTTATTTTAGATTATTTTTGTTTAATTACTTTCGAGAGTTTCCCATCCATAAAAAATATAAAATTACTTCAGAAACTTATTAGAATGAAGTAACTATATATAAGTTACACTGGACAGTATGACCTTGTATTGAAATGCAATTCACTTTCTACCGTTGATGCTTGCATTAGATTACTCAGCAAAAAAAAATCAATCAACAGCTGGCATCAACAGCAAATGATTTGCCAGCCATATGGCATGGCGAGATTGATTCTCATCGCACTATATTAAAAGACAACTTTTGAAATCGACCTTCGATTGATTTATTTCAATCTCCTTAGATGTGCCGCCATAATCGTTTAACATCCATAGAGCGGACACTCCATTCAGAGATGGTCCTTTTGGCAGATTTATTTTGTTGGTGCGCTTGGGGAACTCACCTTTCTGCGAACATCCTACGCGAGTTGATTTCACCTGCCCACCGTTTTTCACAACCGCATGAGCTCCTCTCTATGCGGCTTTGTGTTGCTTTTATTCCTTTGCTTCAATTACTCCCACCTACGATCTTGGAATGAGCGGTGGCCACAAGCACGGCTGGTTGGCCTGGCCGGCCGGCGGTCATCATCAGAGCGCCAAGCACCTGTCCCAAACTGTCCGTAATGGTCCGACGCGACCGACAATGCTAATTAAAGTTTAATGGATCTTTCGGAACCAGCAGCGAAAGAAACAAGTGAGAAATCGTGATCTCATTGAGCCATTTTGCTGGCGAAAATGGTTCACCTTTTAGCTGCTGCAGGCTGGCCGGGTGGCTGGCAGGCTGGCTGGGTGGCTGGCAGGCTGGCCGGGTAGTTATTTCGAATATTGCTTTCCATCCATCGCTAAACTGGGGTAAGTTAGCCGACCATTTTACAGCTCATCAAAATAATAAGTGTGTGACTTTGGCTTTGGGTAATTTGTGTGTATTTTGTTTTAAAATATATAATATTATAAGTATTTAACGTTTCATAAACGTGATACATTGGGACAGTTTCATCTTCATTAAGGCCTTCTGAAACGTTACCTCTGCTTTGAGAAATGGACTTGAGTGCTGGCTCCATATTAGGGGGCCATTGTTGCATAGTGTATGAGGTAACAATAAAACATTCACTACTTTTGGCTAATTTGGTTAACAAGGGACTCTCCAGTTGGCGGAGTGTGGTGCAGAATCGGTGACAAGGTTATGTCACTGGTTTTTGCCAGTCGGTTTGATGTATCGTGTAAAGTAGACAGGTTTAAATGACAGCCGCACAGGCGTCAATCTGGAAAGTTCAAGCATGGAATTTATATTTTGAAGTCTCTATTTAAGAGAGACCAAGATTGGTTTTTACTGTTTAGAAGTCGATTAAATGTACAAGATATCTGGATCATTGCACTAGTCGTAATTGTGCTGTACTTTAATAACCGGCGGCGGAGTCTGTCAATAAAGAAGGGTCGAGTCGTTAAGACCTTTTTATCCAAGGCTTTTTTTCTGGATAAATATTACTCCAGAGACGTGTATATATTAGTGATCAAATTAAAACCTTTCTCGAATCATTAGTTCAGATAAACTTTACAACCGTTATTCTGGAAGACTTCAATTAACACGTGAAACAGGAAAACAACATTCTTTTGAAAGACCTATCAGCAGATAGTCGTGTAGTATCCAATCGAAAACAGAAATCAAACGATGACTTCATAGTCGAATATGTCTGAGTCCGCAAGTGTGTTTCCTTATCATCAATAATATGTAAGAAAGCTGTGTTATTAAGATAAGAAATTTCCCCCACGTAGAATGTTTTATTTTTTGTTCCAACCAGTAGATTGCCAGAAAATTATCGACAGCTTCAATCAGCTGTTACCAAGCGGCATTTGTTCTATCAGCTGTTATCGTAACTGGAACAGATTGACGTACACGGCTCGTCAAGCCAAACGCCGTTCCGAGTCTTTGAGTCCCTCCTTCCCGTTTCCCCACGTCGAACACACACACAACACGTACGGCGGCGGCGCGGCATCGTTGTTTGGGTACAATTCAGTCATGCAAATATATCCATCTGTCGTTCAGCGCTTAGACGACTGTCATCGTCGGGGAACACTTTCACGTCTGAAATATGTACACAGACACATCCACCACGGAATGCTATGTAGGTATTTATCTTTCAGCCAAAGCGTGCCGTAAATCAAAACTTGGAGCATTACCAACAAACAGCACGAACCCGGCCAGGAAGTGTACAGGAAGTTAGTTTACTATGCACTTTTCCCGTTTTCGTAAATGATTAAAATGGACGCATCCGCATCGAAAACTAGTATACGAAGGCTGTCAGCGAAAATTTCAATGGATATTTATGTAGAGCACGCCGTGTTAGCCATATTGGTTTGTGGCTGATAGTGTTTCTATTCTATTGTTGAATATAGAAAGTTGCTTAACGCAACTATTGAATATAACAGAACTGTCAAGGTAAATCTAAAGTTACCTTTGCACATTTCGTTGACAAAATTTAAATGGTTTCGCTCTTCGAGCTAGATCCAAAAATTTGGCTCCGGGCAAAAAATCAGAGATTTGGAACTTTGTCTGTTTGTATGCGCTCAGTCAAAAATCTGGCAAAATCCAGATTTATCTGACACAATGCCAACTGTGATGCCTTTTACTATAAATTGAACATTTGATTGGAATTAAAGCAGTTTACTGTATTGTCTGATCATAGTAATGGTATCCCATCTCATGAATTATCAACTCTGTTGATTAATATCAGGAACAGCCACGGGCCTCTGTTGCTTCCTTGAGGAACACTAATGTTATTCCGATAAAAGCTGTAGTGAGCCCCATTGACTATGTTGTATGATTGCTCAGCATGTTATTAGTGTCCACAGAAGATGAGTGAAAACCAGGAATAAGAAAACGTTTGGACATCTGACTGCAAGTCGATTACAATAAGCAAAGTTTTATCATTAAATTACTTTTTAAAATTATTCAACACATTAAATTTTAAATAAAGTATTATTGCAGTCAGCGATTTTTTTCAATTCTTCGAAGCGTTTAAAATGCATTGATTTACCAAAATTTAGAGTAATCATTAGGGAATATGAATGAATTAAAATTGTCTTCATATTACGCCTGATTGCTTCCACGGACACAGTGAAACCAAAGCCTTCGGAAACATCAGTGGACGATCTGAGTAGATCAAGAGAATCAAGCAGGTCTCGTAATTCCCGACATCGCAAAACTGCTGGTTGCATGGGCATTGCTGAAGATTTCTTTCTAACAGACAGCAAATTGCAGCACAAAACAAAAACTGAAGTAACAATCTAAACACAGTCGCACACGACAGCATATAGTAGCGAATGAGAATAAGCGTCCTGCCCTAATTGCTGTTATTTCTTTCCATGCGAAACCCTTTCTAAAAGAAAAACTCAAAGGAGACTTTGCTACCACCCTTTGATCGTCGCATTGTGTAAATTTTCACTTTTGTTCTTTGATTGTAGACAAAAATGGTACGGCAGCCCAGCCAGCACCAGCTTGTATTATCGTAAATATCTCTTAACAAATTCGGAATCGTAAATAAAGCCTTATATAGCACTCACAAGTTGATATTGCACCGTTTCTAACGATGGTAGCTAACAAAAATACGATTTTGTTGTTTGAGTTTGAAGTAAAACTACAAGTCCAAAATGTTCCAAACTGAAGTCCAATTTGATACCAATTTAAATCTAATTTCAAGTACGATTTGTAGTACCTCTTCAAGTCATATTTCACTTCTGATTTCAATTCGAATTGGAAATGCAAATTCTAGTCAAAATTTTAGTTTGATTCAAAATCCTATTATTATTATTCCAGTTTTACTTTTGGTCAGGCTTCAAATCTAAATTTGACCCTATTTGATTTCTATTTCAATCCAAAAGATTCAAAAAATGAAATGTCTCTGTAACGGAATTTCGGAGACAAAGCGTTTGTCACATAGCATTTTGGCAGTACTTTATACTTGGAAGATTTTATTTCGTTCTTTTGAAATAAATCTTATTAGGAAAATAACAAGTATATAATACTATCAATGGTCCGAGATGGCTGCCTTGAGAAATTCAAGGTAGTGTGTGAGAGATGAAAACAAGCAGAGGGGCGAAAAATGGAAAAGGACGGCAGATAATGATAAAGAGAGAGTAACGAAGACATGGACGCAGGATATGTGTCTCAGGACACAAACGTAAGCTTGTCGTAGGTCTACGAATTCATACACCTATAGGTACAGTCTCTCCCCTAAATATTGATATTGCGCCACTGCGGCCTTTCTATAGATTTCGTATAAAGATATTAAATTTGAACATTATTATGTCGAATTTGTTATATTAAATCTATCATTGAGTATTTACGTCTTCCAAACTCTCTGTTTACAGCCCAGTAGTAGCAGGAAACAGCCTACAGTTAATATTTTTCGATTAATGGACCAAAAAGATCACTGCATTGATTAGATTTGTGGATTTAAATTGCGTTTAGTTAAAAAACATCACAGTTGCCCTTGCGAAAAAGTGCATTTGGAAACAATTTAATAAAACCAAAAACAAAACAACTGCTGTCCTGTTATCGTACAGAAATCAAAGATTGCTTTTATTATCAACCCTTCCCCCACTTTGAAGACATTATCAATTCAATCCCTTACCAGTAGCACATGCTTGCCACAACACAATACAATCTCTTTTCACTACTCTTTCAATGAAATGGCAAACGTGTGCATACATGAAGAACCATATTACAACCGGACACTTCAGCTGTAGCGCACTTCCTCATTACAGATATCAAATTGGCTTCTGTTTTATCGGGGTTGTAAGGAATCTTGGTTGAATGAAGGGATTTTGTCACTCTTTCCGGTACACTTCCCTGACACAGACATCAAATTGGTCTAGGTTTAAATGTCGTAAAAAATCTTCGACCTTTTGGGGCGAGGAGATTTTGTTACTTTTTATTAAGCATAAGCATAAGCCTAGGATACCGCCCGTGTGCTGCTACTCCGTTATTGACCAAGACCGATGAAAATTGCAAAATGATGGCTGGAAAAAGCATACTTGGGACAGCACGCTATTTTTCATTGTGCAACCTTATCAGGTCCCTGCATGCTGATCAATACCGACGCCGGCCACGTCCGAATGCGGGTCCTGGTGGGATGGAAAGGAATGTTAGTCCAATACTTGTTGCTACTAAAGACCAGGGAATCCTCTGCATCTTCACAAGTATTTCGGAAAAGGAATTGTTGTTAGTAGATGGGCGGAGCTAGATGGATAGTGTAAGTATGTAAGCATCAGTCATATGAGACTAAGCTGGATATTAGAAAATTTTCTTGTAAAGTCAGTAACTACGAAAATTAAGATATAAAAAATACCTTTTTAACAAATTTAATACAATACCAATGGTGCTTATATACAACCATAATTTAATTTATATCGAAAAATACTATGCACATGCGAGATTTACGGCTCAAAAACCACGTAACAACTTGAACTTATCCGCGATCAGGGAAATCAAGGATAATGAAACGAGCCAATATAGTCCCTAAGTTGATAAGCATTTCCTCTTACCAACGCTAATATGCAGAGATATAGCGCCCTACACGCTTGGGAGATTTTGTTACTTTTTATTCATAGGAAAGTAATTGAAATCACAGTAAACAGATGATGTTTTCAACTGTAACTATATTGCCTATCAAAAATTTGGAGATGCATAACTTTTAATTTTTGAGACATAAGTTTTTAATACATAAAATTGCGAGAATGGAATGGAGATGCATAGTGTTTTGCTTGTACCTGCAACAAAACGAATATTTCAGGTTCCTCTTTTCCGAATAGGGGTTATTTCTAATTCCCGTCGTAGTAAATAAAGCGATTCTAATTTTATCATTTGTTGGATGGATTTAATGAATACTCCAAAAGTTCTTGTGCTGATTTGACTAAAACACACTTATCTTCCGATCCGTGAACTTTGAAATCATTGAAAAGCGATTATTAAAGCATATTATTGAAATTATACAACCGACTTTATTTCTTAAATTCGTCATACCTACCGTTTTAAAATCCGTCCATCAAAATTTTTCGAACGCTAACGAACTAAATCAAAAGTTTACGAAGCTAACGCGCATGTATTTGTGAAGGACGGCATGACAAATGTTATTCTGCAAAATTTCTGCAGCACAGGCAAGTTTTCCTGGCTGTAGAATAACGACAATGCTTTGCGCGAATCATTTATGAATGACGGAAATTAAAACGATTAGTCGTCATTTTCTTCTTCGTCGCACGAACGTAGGAAATTTGGCTGGTAGGACTTCTTTAATGATTAAAACCGTTTAAATAGATCTCTGCTCACGTAGATTGATCGCATATGATAGACAACAAACTAAAATACATATTAGGGAATAGCTAGTTTTGCATTGTGTGTCATAAAAATGCTGATATTTTTAATAATTTGTGTTGGATAGAACGGGAATAGGCAATTACGACGAAGCAGCAACATACCCTATAAACCCTTTGCCCCTTTTTTAGAGTGTTTTCAGAGAGTAGTGCAGCATTTATTGTAACTATTTTCACAGAAAAAACAGTATTTCAACTGTTATCAGTAAAATAATACCACTTAACAGAAGAAAATCCCCAACCAGGACAGAGGACTATCATGCGCCCAGACGGGCAAAGAAGGTCTTCTGCACTGCACAAATAACCAGATGCAACGGAAGCGGAAGACTGTGGGTACAATTGTGATTCTTTTTTCTTTTTCACGACCGGGCAACAACAACCAACAACGGTTAGCAGCAAAGTTGAATATTGATACCGCAAAATCGTGCCAAATTGTCTGCTGCAGTAGCGAATCGGTGCTGAAAGCAACGCGACGTCAATTTTAGCCAGTAGCGATCGGAGCTCTTTTCTTTTGTGTTTTCTGGGAGCCTTAAAAAAGCGGGTGGTTGGTGAAAGGGTCCGACACTGGCCGATGCTGTTCAGTGACGCTCGCTGGCAGGGTCTGATGGAATGGGGAGCTACAATTAAGCAGCGAATCTGTGGGGCGTCTGGGTTGCTGTTAGTAAGTGAGCCAATTTGATTCTTCGCTCTTTTTTCCGGTGAAGAATGGCATTGGGCAAATGTGCTGTTCGGTGATTATTAGAACTAATTGCGAATTAGTGCCGTTGTTTTCATGGCTACGTTTTGTTGTTCGCTATTCGGTGCTTCCAATTGGGTGAGCGGTTTGTATCGTTAGAAATTGATCATCAATTAATTAATTTTCTATGCAAAATTAAGCTCATTTGTAGACTGCTAAACGAACTCGTTGGAGGTTTAGTTTATGAACCACGAAGTCTTCTAACAGACGTAGTAAAACACCACCTTAACAAGGAAATTTAAACACGTACATTGCTGGATGCTAATTTTCTATTCAAACATATGCTCGCAGCAAGCATTTTCCACATCTTCGTGTACCACACAGTAAAACATGGCATGTTTTCAGCGTTATGAACACTGTGGGGACAACAGCAAATTCCATTAAGACTTGCAAACAATCGGCTTGAGGCAATAATTAGAAAAAACGGCACATCAGCTTCCCCAGCAATTTCCAGCTTATTGCGTCGATGATGGGCTTAGAATTCCTATCAACAACAGCAGTAGGTAGGTAGGTAGGTAGGAAGGTAAGACCTGCTCGGCGTGGATCTTTTTCTAACAGGCCTGAGAATTAACGTAACTGTGTTGCCAGCTTTCGCGATATTACACCGCACATCTCCATAATTCCCGTGAACGACTCGTTGCTCTGTCGACTGCGGCAAACTCGTGGTCAGCTTTCCATCGTTGGCGATGGTTGTCGTTATTTAACGTTTTCTCAGTTATTTGTCTTGAAGAAAAGCACGTGCCTGATTACTGAATGGGCAAATACGCGTCGTCGTTGTCGAATGAATGAAACTGCCCGCCGTCCGTCATTGCGGGCAGATGCAGGGAGGGAAATTTTACCATTAAATTTTTATGTAATCATAGCTCAGAAATCAGCTGTTTGAGAGAGTTGCATAGCTTTCCCATTCTGTCGGTTTAGCTGCTGCACCAGGTTTGCTGTCGCGATTGCTAGAGGGATATCTGATTAAGCTGTTGTTGCTGGGTCGACCGTCGTCGTGCTTCCCAAACCGGCCGAAACTCTATGAATGTGCATTACGGCACAGTCAGTCGGCTTGAAGTGGTACTCGGTTGTCTGCACAGAAAAAAACACAAAACCACGAATTAAGTGCGACTATTAAGATGATGGGAAAGACCCTCTGCCGCCCGCAGCGTGTGCCAACGACCTACTTCTAGGCCACCACTGCATACGGTCGGGTACATCTGCCTAGAAGCGGGCGGCGAAGATGAGATGCATTTTTTTGTCGTTCGGTGATGAATCTTGATCTAAATGAACAAGGCTCTTCTGGTTAGGTTTCTCTAGCTGCCGGGGGGGGTTACTGGTCGAGCTTCGGTTTAGTTTCAGTCGAGTCACACGATGCAGCGGCACTAATCAAGTTTCGATGGCATAACTCTATTGCCGTTGAGAATCGAAAATCAAATCAATCAATTTACTTGCTGGCATAGTAGATGCACTTCACTGCTCGGGGGCACTTTCTCGAAACAAATGAAAGGCGATAATGAAACACTGTGGATTACACGGTAGATGATGCCTTTCACTTTGTCAAATTACTGGCTCGTCAGTCAGTACGGAAAGTACACTACTGGAGGTCCCGTCTCGACAGAAACGGAAAAGGTCGAAGATTGGTCTTGGCTTTGCTGTTTGAATTGATTTGGGATTTATTCGATAGTTGGCTCACTACAACTTTTTTTAGCGAAGGAGTGAATATTTTGTCAACCAACCGAATGTTTAATTTGTATAGTGCTTCTTAATTTTATTCTGAAATTTTTGTCTGAGCCTTTTAAATGGTATCTATCGTTGGTTAAAAATCATTGCGACTTCATTTGACAAGATGAACGAATGTCGCAGGTGATTTTTATAGCCATCTGTCTTTTTTCGCCTCTCTACCTTTGCGACTCTTGTTCACATAACTCTCTCTCTCTCTCTCTCTCTCTCTCTCTCTCTCTCTCTCTCTCTCTCTCTCCCTTTGCATTTTTCTATCTTTCGCCCTATCTATACTACACTGCTCTGTGTCTCTCCCTCATTTTGTCTCTATGTCTCCGTTCCTCTCTGTTTCTTTCCATGTCTTTGTCACTATCTCTTAACCATTTTCTACCGCTCCATCCTTTCATCTCTCACACACTAAAACAAATATCTTGAATTTTTCAAGGCTGCTCTGCTGTTCTAGTCCTTTCCTTACAAAGTTATCACTTTTGGCTCGTAACGTTAGGGAAAAATAAAGCTTAAATAAGCGATAACTTTGTAAGGAAAGGTCCTAGAGAGTTGCAATCTTCTACAAAAACGTGTATTTTGAGTCCTTCAATAATCGCCTAGAACCATATATTTCTGTAAAATGCAACCAACATAAGCTAAGTGTGAAAACTAATTTTTAAAGAATTTCCAAGGAAAATGCTCTATAGCTCTGCACTCGATAGAGATTGAAATGTCATTTCTTTAGCAAAGTTGTTTGCCTTTACATTTTCCATAACTTTGCCGAAGAAACTATGTGTCTATCTACTAACACAAAAAAAATGGACGAGTATTGAGCCTTTAGCGAACGCGAAACGCATAAAACGTATGCTTGCCGTACTCTCATTTGGGTGGTTGGGGACAAGCGGTACCCATACTAGTTTATAGTACACTCCAGTCTTTTTTTACACAGGGGATTGGTGCTGTGTAAAATAAAACCGTTTAAAACAAAACCGCGTTAATTCGAAAAATGTTGAAAAAAACCGCGTTAATTAAAAAATCGTCATAAAATAAACCGTGGTAATTCAAAAATCGACGTTAAAACCGCCTAAAATTAAAAAAGAAGAAAACTTATCCAATTTAATTCTACTATGTATATTTTATTCACGACATATACGTATTTCGCCTACGACTTCCTTAGTGTCTGTTTTCGAACCGAAACGTGTGTTTTGAGAGCTTCGATAATTCCCTAGAACACTGTATTCATGGAAAAGGCAACCGAGAAAAGCTAAGCATGAAAAACCAATTTTTAATAAATTAATGTTTTTAGCAATTGTTACTTGAAGTTTAATTGTTAAACCCGAATCTATATTTACTTTTAATATATACGTTATTATTTTCCATGCAAAAACCTTGCAAAATAGATTTAAAATGGAAAAAAATTTTTTTTTCCGGTTTTCGGAAATTGCATTATTTGTGGAAGCACTTTTGCTTCGTGCTAAAAGCGTTAACACTCCGTAAACTCTGGCTCTCGTGGCTGTAAAACCCACATATAATAGATATTATACCAAAAAATTTTACTCAAGTTTTACAAATTTTTTTTTGCCCCACGATGTTTAGAGCCAATTTGGAAAAGCGGGGGGACAGAAACTTTAAAAATATTTTTCAATGGCCTTATTATTTTTCAGGCAAAATCTTACAAAAAGGAAGACAAAATCGAAAGAATCTTCTTGCAGATTTTCGGAAATTCCATTGTTTGAATTTCCACTTCTGTTTCGTGCTAGAAGCATTAACACGCCATATAATATTCGTATCGATAAAACATCGTAATTTCATGACAAAGGTGACACAGAACTGGTATTAAAATGATGCCAAAATATTACAGACCACGATAGAAAAACAACTGAAAGTCGGCAAACTTTGTTATCTTGAAAATACATCCGTGTGCAGAAAAGTTAAAGTTTTGCTGTCAGATCATCCTGATCGATTTGGTTTATAGCGACCATAATAAAATATCCCATAAAATAATTAATATATTTTCGGCAGTCTCCGCTGGTTTGCAGCGTATGCGTGTCAAATTTTATCGTGCATATTTATTTATTTCATTATTTATTTATTCTGTTAAATTCATTTGACAATGTCTACATGAATACTAATTGCTAATTAAAAGTTTCTATTACGTAGTCTTTATACAAACTTATGCGATGGTTGTCCGAAGTCGAATAGTTCTTCCACTGTCGAAAATGTTCTAATGCAAGCAGTTACAGGCTTGTTACAACCGAAAGGAGTGCGATGAAATGGTGCTTGCAGTAATCCGGTCGATCTTAGATTACGCTGTGAAGCGCGAAAATCCATAAGTAACAAAAGCTAGGGAGAGTCGATTTCACCATTTATGACTTTTGCCACAAACACTGTCTGCTGGATTCTACGTCGGTGTTCAAGTGAATCTAGGCCAAGAAGACGGCACCGATCCTAGTATGGTGGGAGCTCCACTGGATTACGCCACGGTAGATGTCGCAAAGGCATCCGGATAAATTTTCTCTGCACTCCACAGTGGTCCAATCAGCGAAATACGTGATCGTTTGATATTGCGCCAAAGCGTGAAGTTTTTCGCATATAGTGTCTTTAGGAACATTTCTTGATATAACAAGCCCCTTCTTGTGAGAGAAATCTTTGGGTGATTAATTCCCTTAAAAGTGAGATAAGAAATTTATTTTCTCGTACATTCGAGATACAGGTTTGGTGCTTTCGGCAAAGTTGTAGTATATATCAATGCAAACAACTTTGTTAAAGACACTATACTTGTATCTCTTCATGGAAATTATCTATGAAGCGTTATTCGTGGACAACCCCTTTAAAACAGTTTTTAAACCCTAACTTATTCTGGTCAACTTTTACGTGTTCATAGTATTCTAAAAAGTTGTTTATCTTGCTAAAATCAACGTTTTTGTAGAACATTATTATAAGTTACTAGCTGACCCGACAAACTTCGTATTGCCACAAATTAACCTGTGTTGTACATAAATCCTGAATCTCGGATGATCTTTGTCACTTCTCGAGTTTTGCAAGCCCACCAGTGGGCGGCGCTTCCGACGGCGGGTCACCCACCGGCAACACTCGCGACCGGCTCGTCCTGAATGATCTAGTGTTACTATAGATAGTTTTTGTGGTCTTGTTATTGATTAATGTTTTATGGAAGAGTCTCGAATTTCTCGAGTTGGATTAGTTTTTGAGTTTCGCAAAAATTTCTGTTTTATTTGTATGAAAGTCCATATCCCCCTACCACAGGGGTGAGAGGTCTCTAACTATCATAAAATAAATTCAAGACTCAAAAATCTCCTACATGCTAAATTTGGTTCCATTTGCTTGATTAGTACTCAAATTATAAGGAAATTTGTATTTCATTTGTATGGGAGCCCACCCTCTTAAAAGGGAAAGGGGTCGTAATACACCACAGCAAAAAAATTCTGCCATCTAAAACTCTCACATGCCAAATTTGGTTCCATTTGCTTGATTAGTTCTAAAGTTATGAGCAAATTTGTATTTCGTTTGAATGGGAGCCCCCCCTTTCCTAAAAAGGCAAGAAGTCCTAATTCATCATGGGAAAAATGGTTGCCTCCAAAAACACCCACATGCCAAATATGGTTCCATTTGCTTGATTAGTTCTCGAATTATGAGGAAATTTGTATTTCATTTGTGTAGAAGCCCCCCCTCTTGAAGTGTGGAAGGATCCTAATTCACCGTAGAAAATATTTTTGCCTCCAAAAACCTCCACATGCCGAATTTGGTTCTATTTGCTTCATTAGTTCTCGAGTTATGGGGAAATTTGTATTTCATTTGTATTGGAGCCCCCCCTCCTAATGTGGGAAGAGGTCCTAATTCATCACAGAAAAAATTCTTGCCTCCAAAAACACCTACACGCCAAATTTGGTTCCATTTGCTGGATTAGTTCTCGAGTTATGAGGAAATTTGTATTTCGTTTGTATAGGACCCCCCCTCCTAAAGTGGGGAGGGGTCCCAATTCATCATTGAAAAAAAAATTGTCTCCAAAAACACACATGCCAAATTTGGTTCAATTCGCTTGATTAGTTCTCGAGTTATGAGGAAATTTGTATTTCATTTGTACAGGAGCCCCTCCTCTTAAAGTGGGGAGGGGTCCTAATTCACCATAGAAAATTTTCTTGTTCTCGAAAACCTTCACATGCCAAATTTGGTTGCATTTGCTTGATTAGTTCTCGAGTTATGAGGAAATTTGTATGGAAGTCCCCCCTCTTAAAGGGGAGAGGAGTTATAATTCCTCTTATAAAGAGGGGAGGGGTCTCAATTCACCATAGAATAAATTCTTGTCACGAAAAAAAACACCCACATGCCAAATGTTGTTCTATTTGCTTGATTAGTTCTCGAGTTAGGAGGAAATTTGTATTTCATTTGTACAGAAGCCCCCCCTCTTAGAGTGGGGAGGGGTCCTAATTCACCGTAGAAAATTTTCTTGCCCTCGAAAACCTTCACATGCCAAAATTGGTTCCATTTGCTTGATTAGTTCTCGAGTTATGAGAAAATTTGTATGGAAGCCCCCCCTCTTAAAGGGGAGAGGAGTTACAATTCCCCTTATAAAGAGGGAGGGGTCTCAATTTACCATAGAATAAATTCTTGTCACCGAAAACACCCACATGCCAAATTTGGTTCTATTTGCTTGATTAGTTCTCGAGTTATGCAGAAATTTGTGTTTTATTTGTATGGGAGCCCCCCCTCTTAGTGGGGGGAGGGGTCTCTAACCATCGCTAAAACCTTTCCTGGCCCCAAAAACCTCTACATGCAAATTTTCACGCCGATTGGTTCAGTAGTTTTTGATTCTATAAGGAACACAGGACAGACAGACAGAAATCCTTTTTTATAGGTATAGATTTTCTGCAGTTTCGGAGATTTTGAGCATTTTTGATGAAAAATAGTACTACTTTGAGCTTAAATATTTCCCAAGGTGGCAAATGGTGGCAGACCAAACAACTCCTATTTAAAAGTACAACAAAAAACCTTTAAAATCAAATGTCAATTGACTGTATCTGTTTGTATCCTCAAAAGTTATAGTTGTTTTAAAAATCCTTCACAGTCATGTTTATCGAACAATTAAAATGTACTTCGGATGCAATAAACGCCATTTTGTTTATGTTGACAATCTTTCTCTAACAAGTTGAGTTACCAGCAATTTTTTCGCCTATTTTCGAGTCGAAAGTGAATGTAGACTCAAAATTATTTGACGCAAATAATAACAGAAAAGCTTCCAAACAACTAACTTAAGTCTATTTTGTTCAATACCTTCCATTGGTGTCTTTTCAAAAGATCCCACTCATAATGGGCTGGTACCAAATGGCCGAAATACAAATGGTCGAATCACGAATGGCCGAAATCCAAATGACCGAATTTCAACAACAGTCACAGAAGACCGAATTTTCTCGGTATGATTTTTTAGTCTATTTAATTAGAAAACACGAATTGACAAGCAGTTAACAATTAACTTTACTCAAACAAAAAATAAAATAAGCAACACATCTTTTTGTTGTACTTTTAAGTACGAGTTTTTTGATCTGCCACCATTTGCCACTTTGGGAAATATTTAAGCTCAAAGTAGTACTATTTTTCATCAAAAATTTGCTCAATATCTCCGAAACTTCAGAAAATCACGTATAATAATGTTCTACAAAAACGTTGATTTTGGCAAAATAAACAACTTTCTAGAACACTGAAAACGTAAAAGTTGACCAGAATAACTCAGGGTTTAAAAACTGTTTTGAAGGGTCTGTCCATGAATAACGCTTCATAGACAATTTCCAGGAAGAGATACAAGTATGGTGTCTTTGACAAAGTTGTTTGTATTGATATTTACTACAACTTTGCCGAAAGTACTAAACCTGTATTTCGAATATACGAGAAAATAAATTTATTATCTCACTTTTAAGGGAATTAATCACCCAAAGATTTCTCTCACAAGAAGGGGCTTGTTATATCAAGAAATGTTCCTAAAGACACTATATGCGAAAAACTTCACGTTTCGGCGCTATATCAAACGATCACGTATTTCGCTGATTGGACCACTGTGCACTCTCTCGACACGTAAGTTCCACGATGCTTACTGAGGATACCAAACTAAGCAACAGTTCTCAAGCAGCGGTCGAACTAGGGCGATATGGTGTAAACAAAACTGGCTTACAATAAGTGTTGTGAAATGCGAGGTGATGAGTTTTTACCGCCTAAAAACTCCGATTCTTTTTAGTTATCGGATAGATGGAACTGAATTGCGCAGAGTCGACCATGTTACTGACCTTGGAATTTTGCTGGACACTAAGCTCACATTTAACTCACTGCGAATCAATGATCTCGAAAGCAATGCGTCACCTTGGATTTATTTCAAAAATTGATCAGGACTTCAAGGATCCCCACTGCCTCAAGTCCCTATACGATATAACAAATACGTCGAGCAATGCTTGAAGGCGGCGACAATCCTTCATTTTTTCAACAGCCAAAAACAATTTCAAGGCATCAGCAAATACAAGTCTGCAACCAGTACCGAATAGGAAGGTAATATCGTTGAAAAACAGCGAGAAAAGCATCGGGCCCATATTGCTACTTTGCGGAACTCCAGACATGTTCGTCAACTGCGAAGATATACAGGATCCAAGCATCACACGCAGCACTCTTTCGTGCATGTATGAGCTTAGCCAACGAATCATCTGTTGAGAAGCACCCAAATGGGAAAGTTTACGCAATAATATGGTATGGGCAATTCTATCAAAAGCAGCTTTCAAGCCCGTGTAGATGACATCAACTTGCTTCTTGTTCTCCATTTCCGAAATACAAAACGGAGTAAATTCCATCAGATTCGTGCAAACGGAACGACCAGGCATAAAACCATGCTGCGCTGTGGATGTATAGTTCTTAGTGCGGGACAAAATCACTCAACTCACGATTAAATATTTAATATGGTAGGTGGATAAAAGCAATGCGCCATCGAAATTTTACAATTTTCTGGTCGTTTTAATATATGCGTGATAAAATCACAAAGTTCGATAGCGCAACAAAATTTGATGTAAGACTGTAGGATATCAGACGGCCTGGTGGTGTAATTGGTTAAACAACACGCTCAACTAGCGATTGAGAGTTCGACTCTTACCCTCGCTTAGTCGATATTTTTAGTCTTAGATCAAGATTTTTAGTCAATCTTATTTTTGATTTGTCACATTAAAAATTTACTGGAGCTGGAACTGGAATTACTTATCCCAATCTGAGTCGGTGTGGTCCCAAAATTCGACATTTTTGTTATGCATTATTTCCTTAAAAATTCATCACTTTTGAACCACTGAACCGATGATTTTAATACCAAACCGAAGGTGTTTTGATGAACTTTTACAAGAAAACTCTTGAAGTGAAGGTAAAAGTTTTCTATGATTGCAAAAATACTAACAATTTTCGTTTTTATTGCTGTTTTTATGATGTGTAGGCCAAGGAGATCTCCATTTCTTATATTTTTTTCTGGAAAACGCAGATTTTTTTATGGCGTATCAAAAATTTGGAAATGAATAGTTAATCATTTTTGAGACATTTTTTCATAGAAATAAAGTTGTGATAATACAATGGAAACGCATGGTTTCTTAGTCAGGCTTATCCGTTTCATTGAAGGTAAAAACTAAGCACCATGCGTAACCATGTGTCTTATAACTTCTTTAAAAATAGTATCTTTACAACTTAATATCTAAACTTTACATTTCTGAATTTTCGTAAAACTACGTGACAAGTATATTTGTGGATCAAAATGAAGTACAAAGCTGTATCCATTCACATTTTTTTTGGAGTATATTCTTCGGGAACTGAATATACACGGAATCCGAACGAAATGCGGAATTCATTCACCTCGTTTTTGGCTCGGTCACGTCACGTCATGGCATCCGATTCGATTCCGGTAACTGCGAATCTTCACGACGCGTCGGTTGCGGCGACAAGGGAAAAGCCGCAACATGCTGCAACAGCAAACGACGCATTCGTTCGTGTGCATTAAACCCAGCACAGCAGCAGCAGCAGCAACAATGTTTCAGTTTCAGTGAAAGAAATGGAACGAACACGAATTACGTAATTCTGACAGCCATTTGCTGCTGCTTTGCTCGCACCAGTTAAAGTGGTTGGAAGTCGCCAATGATTTGTTGCTTTTTTTTGTTTGTTCGTTGTTACTTTCCGATGGTAATCGTGAACCATTTGCTGTGTGTCGTTTTCCATTATTCGTGCGCTCGTTTGCCAGTTAATCGTGAATCCGATTTGTACGTTATCTCATCGAATGGGGTAAATGAAATGAAGATTAAGCCATATAGGGACGGTTTCGTTCGAGCACATTTCTCTGTGCACATTTTTCCGGACATTTGTCCCATACTAAACGGGTTTAATAAAAATGCCTTTACAAGTAAGTAACTTGCTTTACATTTTACAGCTAATAGCGTCTATAGCGAACGCTTATGAATAAGCTGTAGGTATCTGCCATGTGCAGTTCCAAGGAAGAGTATGGCTCTGCCAATCAAAACATGTATCAAAGCTTCGAACATATCAACGAAAGAACAAACGAAAGGAATAGGTATGCCTTGAAAGCCTGGACACGTTTTCTGCCCTCCAGTTACGAGCTGAATTCCGTGGATGCATTTCTCCATTCACGGTCGAATGACGATCGGCTTTGTCACGTGAACTGGTGAGGAATGTCAACAATTTTTTTGTATTCTTCCGCTCGGGATTTTCGTTCGCCTATATGCATTGGAACTGGACCAGCTCGCTAGTTCAGGCCACAGCACAGCGCCCTTGAAACCATACAACTGCCTGCCTGCCGGAGCAAGTTGCTGACGCACTAGTTCTGTGTGTGACAGCCCGACACATGCCTGATTAGAGAGCATTCGAATTGACCAAGGACGGAGTACAAACAGGTAAAGTGGATTTACGCGAAAGTCTTTTTGCGTGATTCGTTAGTGCAGAGAGCGTTCACGGCGGCGGCGGGAGGCGAGCAGCGGTGTGCGGGCCACAGACTTGCCGTTGGGGTTTGTTTGGGTTGTTTTGCATTGTATTTGCATGTGTTACAGCGGAGTTCATAGATTTAATGGGCCTTGCCGTACGCTTTCAGTTATGTTTAATGAGTGTTTATATTATTCCTTTTACACGGATTATAAAACATGCAGCTTTTTTTTCTGCGGACTGATGTATTGATGAAGATTGGAAAAGAAATAATCCACAAAGAGTGGTTATTACATTATAAAATATAGCGACTATTGTAAAGAGTAATACTTGATACGTTGTTTAAAGTTGAAAAATAATACAACAGTATCACGCCTCTTAGGCCTGGGACTTAGCAGTCCTTTATCTAATTTTACGCTGTTTTCCCTTCACGCCTTGTCCCGCCCTAGAGATATTATAAAACACCGGCGGTGGAATATTCTCTTCCAAGAACTTTCATCAATCCATTTTTTATCATCATTTTCTAAATATCCTAGTATTAAATTTTCCTTTTCTTTTCTTTTGCAGGTTGGTATTACTATTCATCATCAAAACTTCCAAAAAAACTGGAATCACAGGCTCTGAAAAAGGCGAGTGTTTCTGAAGCATTTCGTTCTTGTTTACCGCAGTTTGATTCATCAGCAACCCGTAGTCGTTTCTCAATCCATCAGTATTCGAACTGTCATAGTATTGGAAATGGAAACATACACAGCATTAACGTGGACGTGAAGTGAACTTGTTCAAGTGAACATTTTATGACATAGAACGTATAGAAACAAGTTTTACTAAATTTCGAACCTAACGAATGATGTAATGCTTGAGATGGTAAAATAGAAAATATGTAGTTTTACGATTCGGTTTATTGCGGGTAATATTTTTTTTTATTTCATTCAAAACAATGTACAAAGTATTTTTATGTCTGTGTTTACATGATAAATGTTACATTGTGAATACTATGGCAAGGAATCCGATTCCATTTTGCGCCTTTCAAATCAACTTGAACTACTAGCTCTGCATTAACGATCGGGCAACCAAACAAGAGCTGTTAGAGCGATGATTAGTTCGTATCTAGATTACAACATTTACCATTGCAACGCATGGGCAGTTTTCTTTCCATGACAGAGCTGAAAGAGCTCTGTCAGCAGAGCTTCAAACAACCCTTTGTCAATGCTCATTTTTTTTGTTTCCATTCGCAAGGTTATTGCGAAGCGAGCATACAAAAGCATATGCTATTCTATAAAAAAAAACATTTGTCACATTCAACACGGTCTCGTTAGCTAACCTTGACATTTAGGTGCACACGGAATGTGGCATTTAGTTGTGACGAATAATTTTTTATTACTCGAAAAAAAGCAATCTTCAAAAACACACTAGTAGCTCTGGATTCCGGTTCCAAAAATAGACTAATGGTTGTCGACTAAAAACAAAACAAAGAAAAAATCGTAGTAAGGAGAAGCAACCGAAACAAAAAAAAAAACAAACTGAAAGGAAACCGGCAAAAAATGAGATTGTGTAGAGCGACCTGTATCAAAATCAAAACACACAACGCAACAAGA
This sequence comes from Sabethes cyaneus, assembly GCF_943734655.1. Taxonomy (NCBI): domain Eukaryota; kingdom Metazoa; phylum Arthropoda; class Insecta; order Diptera; family Culicidae; genus Sabethes; species Sabethes cyaneus. Next base: position 192,483,874 of record NC_071354.1, read on the forward strand.
CGGGGTAACCTAACCGGACCAGTTTTCGTTTTCCGACGACCTTGTGTGTCGAGTGCCTGCCACGCACCGCACCAGAGCTACTTACTACATACTATCGAGGAGCCGGGTGACTCTCGTCACGGACACGCTCGCTAAACTTGACCTTTACGGCAGCGGCGTCGTCGTCGTTTGTGGAACAGATTCGAGGTAAGATGCTAACGCGTGTGCAAAAGATACCAAGGCAGGAGCATTCGCTACGATCCGATCTTAAAATGGATTTTTGTTTTTGTTTACAATGTGTATACCTTCCAATATTAAAAGTCTAGCATCCTCCAATTGAGTTTTGAGATGGATCCATTTTGATTGTGAGCATGCGATGGTTACCCTTTGTAAAAGGATACAAATGCTGTTGTCGAACGCAAAATGGTCTGGAGACTGGAATTAATTTTTTACGCTATAGTTTATATGAAAAAAGCTTCTGATAACATAAAGAAAAGTTATACGAGAACCAATCAAAAATATTCTTCTTAATCCATGAATTCTACTAAAATGTTTACCAAAACAATGGAGGGCGTTACGGTCTAAATTTGGTCGACTTAAAGCGTGGTCAGCGCTTTCAAGCGGAACCCTAACCTCTTCGCTCGGAGGAGTGTCGTCTCCATCGAACAAACCAACCAGCCAACAAGCCAACAAGTTGATTTATAAGAAGGTAATGACTCCAAAGCGCGAGAATAATCCGAACAAGGCGAACAAAACTTGATCCCGGAAGCTGTACACGAAGATGCTTACAAAGTTCGATTGCGTGATGATATAAGACGACAAAACCTTCGTCAAGATAGAGTTCAAACAGCTTTCTGAGCAGTAGTATTTTACGGCAACCAAAACAGAAAGGGTGGCAGACATTTTCAAACATATGGAACTGTCGAAGTTCGCTACAAAATATCCGGTTTGCCAGACTATCAGTACCTGTGGCCTAAAAAGAGACATTTTCTTTCCAATGAGGAAATTTATGTAAACGAGTTTCACAAAAAACGTATCCGTGCTGTTTTGGCTGGATCTAGCATTACGGAACAAAAATCCTGGAATGGTTTGCCGCTTCATGCCAAACCCCTTTTTGCTGCTGGCATGCTCAGAAATAAGGGGGCGCCAATCTTTCCAAAGCATGTTTTTGACCTGCATATTTCAAATACTCGCAGGGTAACTGATCTTCTTATGCGCAATTCATATGCTTACTTACTTTTTCGGCAACAATTCGCTTATCGAATCTATGCCTAATTGAGGACCCGTCTCCACATTTCTCGGTCTTGGGCTGCCGCTCTCCAGTCGCCGCTAACACTTGCTGCTCTAGCATCCTCGTGAACAGCGTTCATCCAACGGGTACGCAATCCTTATGCCCGCAATCCTTTTGCTTGATTTTGAACCTTCAAGGGTAGCACGTATCAGCCTAATCTGTATTGTTGGAAAACCATGTTCAACCATAATCTACCACAGCTCATTTCGTTCAACTGAATCGTACGCCGCCTTACAGTCTATAAACAAATGGTGAGTCTGCAAGTTGAATTACCGGAATTCATCGAAGATCTGTCGGTCGCAAGATAAGCGTTTCGTCTGTCGTGGAGCGTCCCTCTCGAAAACCGCACCAACAAAGGTTCCTGCAACGGGCTTAGTCTGAGAAACAGGATGCAGGAGACAATTTTGCATGCAGAATTGAGGAGAGTATGCCTCGATAATTGCTGCATTATAGTCGATGACGCGATGACCTGGAATCTTATTTGGAGTTGAGTTTTGATTAGATATGAAATTAGAGAGGAAATTTCACTTGATATTACACTTAAAATTAGATCTAAGTTGGAGTATAAAACGGATTTAAAATTGGCTTGAAATAGGACCGAATTTGGAGTTGAAATTCCAATTAAATTCAACTAGAAATTGAACTTCGAATCGGATTTGAAATCGGACATAAAATTGAATACTTAATTATTATTATTTAAAATTGGACATGAAATTGAACTTGAATTGCAAATTATATTTGAAACTACACCTAAAATCGGGCGTAAAACTGAACATGAAATCCGTTTCCGTTTGCAATTAAAGCTAAATCTGTCCAAGACTGAGAGAAAGAGTTTTTGATAACAGACGAAAGAGTCCATGCAGACCGCTTTAACGCCATGATGATCTTGTTGATGATGATGACGATAGTCATGAGGGAGGAAAAATGATAGATCGAATTTGTACATGTGCTTTACCCTGGGTATTTTGTACTTCTTGAATTAAAAAATGTAGCACATTGGAGTAGTGGAGTTCTCATCAGCGCTGCCCAACTCCGGTTGTTCTCAGCCACGCATCTACCTTAAATTTTTCGAAACAAATCACTACAAATGACCTAAGTGGAAGGCCAGCTTAGAAGTTCAGTGGTCTGACACTTATGCACTGTCCCAAGATAGGTCTTCAGTGTCAATTGGGCGTAGCACGACGTCGGCGTTCGCGGCAGTCGACAGAAGCTATAAACCATAGAGTCGCACCCGCCGACATCCTAACCCTGAGACCCAGCAGCTAGCGCGCGCTTTTTGTAATGGAAATCCGCAGTCAAACTTTAAAACCGACCGCTTCTTACTTACTTGTACCAACAGAGAGCTGTGTCAGGAATTCCTCTCCAATGTACTCGAGCTTGGGTTACTCATCGCCAATTCGTTGAGCGTTTTGGCACCCTCAAGTTAGCTTTAACCTGGTCGAGCTATCTGACACGCAGGGCCCGTCTATTCCTGGTCCCGGTTGGGTTCGTGAAAAGAACGGATTTCACTGCACAGTCGTCCGGCATCCTTTCAACGAGGCCGACCCACCGTAGTTTCCCAAATTTCGCCAGGTATGCGATGGAAATCTTTCCAAGTAGTGCCTGTAACTCGTGGTTCATAAACTTACGCCACTCTCCGCTATCCGTTTATACTCCACTAAAAATGGCCCGCAACACCTTTCCTTCAAATACGGCAAGTGCACGGATGTCTTCCGTAAGCAAAGTTACTGTCACATGCTCCTTGATTGAAGCTTCTTGTGGAGGGAAAAGTAGGGCCGACTTCCAGCTTGAATTCGTCGTTGGATCTCCTTACTCGTGTTATTGTCGGCGGTGACCTGAGATCCCAAATATACGACTCATCAACCGCTTCCAGTTCATCGCCGTCAATAGTCACTGCCCGTGGAAAGCAAACGTTGCTTTCTCTGGAGCCTCTTCCAACCATATATTTGGTTTTCGACGCACTGGTTTGTAACCCTATCCTTCAAGCCCCCGTTTTTAGTCTGGCGTAGATTGCCTCCGCCGTCACGAAGGTTTCTATTAATGATGTCGAGGTCGTCTGCGAAGGCTAGGATTTCGTTGCTCCTCTTCTGTTCGGTACTCTTACCACTGCGTCCAGTATTTTGAACTATTGTGGTATGTCCCGTTTTATGATTTTACTATACACTTCAAGCTTAATAATTTTTGAAACGATGGTTCTACAATTGATGAAGGGACGGTAAGGGAAAGTAATGAAGAAGGATTTTTTGGAAATGGAGGGGAAAGAGTGGAAAGGAAGGGGGGGGGGACGTTTGTTTTTTCGGCAGAGAGCAGCAAGGGCAAATTACTTTGGAGGCGCCCTGGTACTCCACAAGTTCCGTTGCGGCGAGAGTATTTATATAATCCCCTCCACCATTCATCCCTCGGCACGGGTTACGTCACACCTTTGATTAGGGGTTTATCCATTCAAGTTTTTACATAATAGCCATGGATAACAGCTATTAAAACTATCCTCCTTTAGGGGCTATGGACCCTCTGCTTTGGTTCTTAGTTGTCATACCTCCTACAAGAACCGTCTTGCAGGCGAAGGGTTTACACTCAGCCTTCGCATGGTATCAGGTATCAGCATCTTTGGCTCGAGCAGCACGTTCCTTCGCATGAGTGCCCCCTTCTCTGTCCGCATTCGACCCTAGTTTCCACCAGTTGTCCGATTTCCACTAAGGAACGTATCCCGGATGGTAGAGATACCACGAGAAGGTAGAGATAGGAGTTGCTGAATAAGAGGCTGTGGAACTTCGTAGTAGTTCTGAAGCGCATTATTCAACCATTTACCATCCTAGGAGTTGGTTACTCTCGCTAAAAATCGTCGCTAAAGATATGGCATCATTATATGCCATAGCTGTGTGCGCTAAACTGTATTGTATGCTGCCCTGAAATACACGAGAATATGATGCACGAGCACGTTGTACTCCCGACATTTCTGGAGGATTTGTCGGAGACTAAAACTTTGATCCGTTGTAGCACGGTCCTCCATTAACCCCGCCTGATGCTGCCCTACAAATTCTCTTGCTATTGGGGATAGACAACAAAAGCTGGGAGAGCACCTTGTAGGCGGTGCTGACTCGCGTAATGCGGCGGTAGTTACAACAATCTATCCGATCGCCCTTTTTGTATTTTTTGATCGCCCTCCTATTATCGTTTAGCTGGATGCTACCCTCCTACTCCGTTTGCACCACCGTCGAAATCGCTTTTCCCGTCGCCATGGTTCTCCGTCTTGGCGCCATTCAGGTGTCCATTGAGGTACTGGTTCCACGCTTCGGTCACCTCACGATCGTTCGTGAAAATGCTGCCATTCTTATCCCAACACATTTCGGCTTGCGACACAAAGCCTTTGCGGGATCCGTTCAGTTTTAGGTAGAACTTACGCGTTTCTTGTGAACGATGCCACTCCGCATACTACTGTTCTTCCAGGTAGCGCTTTTTCCCGGAAGATTTCGGAAGGTTCGCTACATCTTTTTCTGTTTGTGTCTCTCCACGCTTTGACGCGAAGGGCTGCTACAGAGACCATAGATTGCAGAGGCGACCCAGCTAGCACCAACTCGTATATCAATGTACGAAAACTATCGTAAATATCTCCTAACAAACTCGAAATCGTAACTAAAGCTGGATAAAGTGGGATCAAGCTGATTTTCTGTCGTATATAATGATAATGACTGACATACATACGATTTTCAGCACAAAATCGTAGAGTAGTACGGAGCGACTCGCGCTTAATCGGATATTATCGTATATAAATACTTATATAGACGTAACGCTCAAAATTATTCGTAATCACGTATATCGCCTCCAAAATAGTACGGATATGCCAATTTTGCGCATGAAATACGATTTATTTAGCATGTATATCTGTACGCAATGCTGATTTTTACCTTGTTTATACATATGAAAATGCTTGCTGGGGACAAGGCACTCAAAAACCGCTAAAATTTGGACCTTTATTTGTGATGGTACTCTCCGTTTTGATTCAAAATTTAGCGGTTGATTCCGCGCCACATGGCCAATGGAGTTCTCTGCTGCACTGCTATTGATTGTTTTGATAGTGTTCCAACAGTGGTCGAGAGGGGCTTCGTCCAGCTCGTTCTCTTCCGGTAGCACAGTTGCAAGTGAGTGCGTGTAGTTTGCGGCGGCATTTGGCTGCTTCAGCCGAGGCTAGCGTCGGTACCGAATGTTGTTCACATGGGAGAGTTTTGGGCGCATCTTACCCATCACTGGGTAGTGGTCCGAGCCAACGTTAGCGCTGACCTTAAGATGAAGACCATCTAGGATGTCTAAGAAGTGCCGACAGTCGATCAAAACGTGGTTGATCTGTGATTCTGTTTGATCTGGTGACCTCCAGGTGTACTTGTGTAGGAATCTGTGGTGGAAGAAGATACTACGTACGACCAGGTACTTGAAGTCGGCAAAGTCAATAAGTCTTGGGCCCATTTCGTTGGTCAGCCGGTGTGCGCTGAACCCTCCAATCCTCGGTGTGTGTTCCTCCTTCTGGCCGACTTGAGCAACGAAATCTCCGATGATGATCTTGATGTCATGTTTTGGACAGCGGTCGTATTCATGCTCAAATTGCGCGTGTAATCCCTGCTTTTCGTTAACGTTACTTCTGTCGGGAGGGATGTATGCGTTGGTGATGCTTATGTTGAATAACCGGTTTTTGATTCTCAACTCATCCACACGTGTCCGCATCTCGCCCATCACTATGAAAGCTCTATCCAGCTCGTGTGTATTGTGTGTAGCTCTGGTAGATGGTATGTCCATCTCTGAACGTACTTATCGTTGTGCTCTTCCAGCATACCTCCTGCAGCGCTACGACGTCGATTTTGCGGCTCTTCAATACGTCGGAGAGCACTCGAGTTGAGAGGCCTTGGAAGTTAAGAGATCGGGAGTTCCACGTCCTAAGTGTTCAATCCAGTGTTTTTCGTCGCGTGGGCCTATTCCAATTGTTCCAGTCCGAATTTATTTAATCCTCGTGTCTTATTTATTAGGACCAACGACTTCCACCGGTGTTGCTTACCCGATATCCACCGAGTTTACTCGTATCCCGGTTGGTATCACGAAGAAGTAGGGATAGGAGTTACTGAATAAGAGGCTGTGAATCACTGTAGGGTCTACAGGTGCGCAAGGCTCCGAGGGTCAATTATACAGCCGTTGACTAGCCAGCTCACCACGGATTAGTTTATATCTGCTCCTACTATAAATCATTCTTGTTTATTGAACGATTGCGAAGGATTTTTAACTGCATTCCATATCATAAGCTTACTTAGAATACAAAAATAATATGTGTTGGTCATTTAAAAAGCAATGACTAGAAATATACGCCATATAAGAATAAAGCTAATCTAAATTAGCAATAAACAAGAGATTTTCATTGCCATTCCGTTGCTTTGTTTGGTGTGGATTTTAACGACGTTAAAACAAAACCAACGACGGTTCCTTATTAAGATCGGTGTTCGGAAGCAGACGGCTGTTTGACATTCAAAATCACTCATGGGAACTGGAAGCAATCGATGGTACTAAACGTCAAAACCCATCATCTAATCGATAGGTGATGAGTCACTAAATAGGAAATATATGTGCTATAAATTATCTCGCTAATGTTGTAGAGTACCGCACAAAAAGTGTTAATATAAAATAAGCGCAGCTAAAAAAACCCCATTCAGCTGGTTGTTTCTTCAACGTTTTGTCGCGAACATTCCAACATATTTTATTAGAATGTCCAACACCATCCAAGCACGGATGATGAAACATCGACGCACGTTCCTGTCCTACCACTGAGCCGTCCGTCCGTCCGATAGCGCAGCGGCGCGGTGCGATGCGATGCGATGGTCAATAATCGCTGTTCAGTGTCGTTCGATCAAAGGCTTACAAGCAAGGTACGTGCAGGGTATGATGGGCAGAAAGACACGAGACTCTCTATTATTCAGAGCCAGCCTTATCAGCCAGCCGGGAAATCCCCAATCGGGCGGTATGGTGTGGTGTTTTTTGGTCTGCCTGACTGGTGTCGTGTAGCAAACAACATGCATTAGGAGAGCAGCATTTACGCGACGATCGATGTATGCTGACCAGGCTTTCAAGAGCTTCTGCCATAAAATATTGTTTTTATTGTGCACCTGGCAATGTCACGGTAAACGTTACTTTCTCACAGTATGCGTGCTAAAGTTAATATTTTATTCGCTTTTAACTCCATATATTATGATTGCATTAAAATTATACACCTGCAACCTGTAAAAAAAAAAGAATAATAAAATTAATTTTCTGGTCATTCTGTTAAAACTTCCAGCGTCTAAAATTTTGTATGAAATGCAGATAGGATAGAAAAAAATTCAGTCTGAGAAGCCAATCAAGCGCACAGTTGCAATGTGATTTTTTCAGTGAATTTGTTTCCAACTTTCCTGCTATTGCAATCTACTCGTGAGAACAGTTTCCCCAAAAACCTTGATAATCTGAAAATAGCAATGCAAACAACGATGCTGCTGCTGGCAGCAGTTCGTAAATATTTACTGGGAAGCCAAATTTACGCACGAGCAAAACACCTGCAGCAGCAGCGCAAGTTCGGATCTTCCGGGTAAAGTAAGGTAGATACGTTGTTTCGAAATGATTGTCCCGAAAGAGCATTTATTTCAAAACTGACGTAATAGACGGGCGGCAGCCGCAGACGGAATTTGTTTGTTGGTTGAAAGTAAATTTAGCGAATAAATACGTGCAAATCATCATCCCGAAAGATTGGTAGATAGCATCTCTGCAGACGCGCTGCTCTGGGCTGACTCACTGTGTAGTGTTATTGCAGTTGGCTACCGACGAAGCAGCATGCAATTATCGTCGTAACGATAATTTAGTGTGTACGCCCAAGCTGATCAATGACAAAATCCCCACGGACGAGTTGGACCGGTTACATCCAGGAGATAAAACTTTTCGGTAATGAACCAGGAATGCAAGATTTGAATCGCCGCAGGCGTGACAGCATCTAAGTTTACTTTCACAGCAATTTGCAATATCTCGACAACCATTTTTTATGTCGGTCTCGGTACAAGACAACTGATTCATTAGACCTGATCAAACTCAAACGGTTTGTAACAACACCGCTGCTTCGGTTCGTTCGGTATGCGTCACGATAGCAATCAGTTGGAAACCGTTTCGTCACGATGATGATGCACTCCAATTTGCAGCCACATTTTCCATCATTTTTGAATTCAAGCATCATACTCTCCATTAGCTTAACTACCAGTCAGTGTGTACGCCAGTGCAATCGCACGGTCACTCGTTCACATTGCCAGCCGACCGACCGACCGACCGCGAACGACCATCAAAGCACCTGCTGTGCTGCTCTCGCTCTAAGAAAGCTCTTGCAGTTCGATACGTAATGGCTGCAATATTCACTGACAGGACTGTTTACCAGTGCAATGTTAAAGTGCTGGTTTAAAAATTATAAACAAATCTTCTTGGGTCGCACCGATGAAACTGTCCGCGTTAGGTCAAGTAATAGATTGCAACCACAATTCGCGAATGACCGACCGACCGACCGACCGACCGACCGCCACCGCGAACTGCCCTCCGTGGGTGTCTCTCTGTTTGCAGTTTGTAATGGAAAATAATTGTTTCTGTAATTAACCTCACGTTTTAATTCAGGTTTGCACAATATTTATACTTTGCTCGGTGTATCGCACTATAATACTGTATACCGAGTTAGTTAGCTGCATGTCACCCGGTACTTCGTGCGTCCATCCATCCACCATTCATCGTCGCCCCGTCCGCCATTGCTCGCCACGAAATTGCCATCCATGAGTCGGTCGGTCGGTGGGTGAATGATCACGTACACTAGTGCAAAATAGCGATGCCAACCGCATGATACGTAGCTACGTGGTGTGTTTAACTCGACCGGTAGAAGCAAAACTCTCCTCTAGTAGGTAGAGGTATGATTCGACCAAGCGCCGCCGCCGTGTAGCCAAAAGCCGACGACCGTACGAAACGAGCTCGGACGATTCGGAAGAATTTCTATGGGTTAAATGCATAAAATATGTTCTGTGAAGTTTTCTTGGCACATTCCGGGGGTAATGTTGAACAACGCTGCGTTATTTTATGTGCACTTCGTCAAACGGAAGCAACACAGCAAAATGAAAGTCCATGTTTTCACCTCTTTAAATTCATATTTAGTAAACTAGTAGGATTAGGTTGGACGGCACGCAGCAAGTGACGCAACTAATACCAAACAGTGTCCCAGTCTGTGAGTCACCTAATCGCGTCACGCAAATCATAATCAGAAAGATAAACTGGCCGCTCAATTCGTAAATTGATGTTATTTAGCCAATTCGTGTTATAATCAATTATGACTACTTTTTTTAAGGATTGTTGTTTATTGCACCACAGTCTGACACGATGAGCTTGTTTTCCTAGAGTGAATGGCGGTGTGAGGTTACTCAAATCAATACCTCACCTTTAAATTCACGCAAAAATAGGAACAAAACTATCAATTTTGACGTATTTCCATTGGCGTAGCCAGGAAATTTGGCTGGAGGGGGCCTAGGGAGTGCACTCTAAAAAATATTCAAACACCGGCTGTCACCGATAGCACAGGGTTTTAAGGGAATTATCAGGCGGGCAACTACAGACCAGAAATTTACCATCCGACAGATCTTGCAGAAATATCGGGACTACTTGCCCTCGCATCACATATTTATTGATTTCTAAGCAGCATACGATACAGTCGATACAGACCAGCTGTAGCAGATAATGCACGAACATGGTTTTCCGGATAAACTCATGCAACTGATCTGAGCTACATTGGATCGAATGATCTGTTTTGTGCGCATCTCGCGGATGCTTTCAAGTTCACGACACAGAGACACGGCGAGGGTTGAGACAAGGTGACGGCTTATCTTGCGTGCTATTCAACATCGCTCTTGAGGGGATGATCCGACGTAAGCAGAGTCTATGAGAACTGGACTAACTATAAATGCGTCGAAGGCCAAAAACAAGAAAGAAAGAGGCGCAAAAGAAACAAACCCGTGCTTCCATCGGACGGTAATTGTTGACGGCAACGAACTAGAAGTGGCAGATGAGTTCGAGTATTTAGGATCGCTGGTAACCGCGGACAACAACACTACTAAGGAGCTATGCCGCCGTACGAAGAACAGTAGTTCTTTATGGACTTGAAGCCGTGACACTGCTCACGGAGAACAGACGCGCCCTTGCTGTGTTCGAGCGGAAGGTACTGCGGATGATACTTGGCGGAGTACAAACTGAAAGCGAAGTATGGCGAAGGCACTGTTTGAAGAAATTCCCATCGTCATCTGGCGAAAGTCAGTAGGCTACGGTGGACCGGACAAGTCGTAAAGATGCCGGACAACAGTGCGAAGAAAACAATTCCCCTCAATAACAGCACCGGTGCCAGGAACAGGAGGGCCCAACGTACAAGATAGCTAGACCAGGTTGAAAGTGAGTTACAACTTCTGAGACGACTGGGAAATTGTCGAAGAGTGGTTCAAGATCGAGTTGAATCAAGAGGACTGCTTGAAACAGGATGAGCGGTGGTGGCTACTAGGCTAATGACGGTTACTGACGACGACGACGTCGACAACTACGCGTTGGCGATGCCTAATGAATAAAAAAATACATCTGCGTAAGGGAATTTTTTTCCGGTTCTTAAACTCTAATTGGCGAAAATTTTTCAAGGGGGCCTGCGGAGTTCTAGAGGGGGCCTGGTCCCTAGGACACCCCCTCTAGTCACGCCAATGCGCATTTCTTTTAATCGTGCAACTTAAAAGCATGAACATCTCTCATTTTGTAGATGTGTGCGAGCAAAATGGCGCCTTAATTTTGATTTGTGGTCAGTTATAGAAATGACGTTCAACCCGAGCAAGGTTTGACAACAAAAGTATATCAAAATTATTACATATTATGCTGTTGATATCAACTAGCAATCATGTTTTGATACTGAGTCCAAGTGGCACTTATGATGTATCAGATTTTGCTTTCATTTTGTTTTCATTCCTAATGAAAAAAAAAATGTGCACATATTCTATTTATGATGTAAATAAACCTACAATATTTAAATTAATCTATTTTCACATAAATTTTTTTCTAGTAAAATGGTCAGTTCGAAGTATCTTCTGATAGCAATATCCTGATGATATGATAGCAAAATGACAACTAATTCAGCTTTCCCATTACTATTGTATAACAGCAAAATTAGTATTCCGTTTGATATTTTTGATAGCAAAAGTAGTATTCGATTTCATTTCACGGTGTGGAATTTTTGCTATCAATTTTGATATTTTAACCACTAAGTCGACCAAAATGAAATCAGACCGAGTAATCAAAATCAGTTACATCAAGGTATCAAATTTTGTTTTCAATTTGCTCTAAAACTTTGCTCGGGAAGCAATAGAAGAAAGGAGTTAAAATTTTGTTCCCTTTTCTAAAGAAAAAGTAGCCGGAAACTGGAACAAATAGTTTTTTTGGTCGTATTGGATTTTATTTAACTGAATAAAAACTTGTGGCTGTTTGCAACATTTATGTAGTCTGATTAGAGTAAAATGTTGCTGAGAAAATTCTTGATCGCTTGCTATCATTAACTCATTTTTTAAAATTTTGCGACTTCGTCCGGTCTGATTTAATACCGACCATACGTATCGCGACAAGCAATCGAGTTGAGCAGGCGAGTCGAGCAGTCGAATCAAGCAATCGAATCAAGTAGCTGGGTTGAGCAGTCTAGTCGAACAGTCAAGTCGAGCAGTCAAATCGAGCAGTCTAGTCGAGCAGTTAAATCAAGATGTTCAGTCAAGCAGTCCGGTCGAGCAGTTGAGTCGAGCAGTTGAACCGAGTGGTCGAGTTGAGCAGTCAAGTCGAGTAGTTAAATCGAGCTGTCTAGTCAAGTAGTTTAATCGCGCAGTTAAGTCAAGTAGTCCAGTTGAACAGTTGAATCGAGTAATCTAGTCGAGCAGTCCAATCGAATGGTTTAGTCAAGCAGTCGGGTCAAGCGGTTAACTCGAACAGTTGAGTTCGTGCAGTTGAGTCGAGCAGTTCATTCGAGCAGTCGAGTCGAGCAGTTGAGTCGAGTAATCCAGTCGAACGACTTATTCGAGCAGTTGAGTCGTGTAGTCCAGTTGAGCAGCTGAGTCGAGTAGGCGAGTCGAGCAGTCGAGTCGAGTAGTTGAGTCAAGCAGTCCAGTCGAGTAGTTGAGTCTAATAGTCCAGTCGAGCAGTTAAATCGAGCTGTCGAATCAAACAGAAGTCAAGCAGTTAAGTCGAGCAGTCGAGTTGAGCGACTAAGTCCAGCAGTCTAGTCGAGCTGTTGAATCAAGCTGTCAGTTGAGTCGAGCAATCAAATCGAGTAGTCTAGTCGAGTAGTTGAATCGAGCAATCGGGTTGAGCAGTTAAGTCGAGCAGCCGATTCGAATAGTCCAATCGAGTAGTTGAGTCAAGCAGTTCATTTGAGTCTAACCGAGCAGATAAATCATGCTGTCCAGTCAAGCAGTCCAGTCGAGCAGTCAAATCAAACAGTCCAGTCGAGCAGTTCAATTGTGCAGTTAAGTCGAGCAGTCGGGTCGAGTAGTCAAGCAAATGTGTCAAGCAGTCGAATCGAGTAGTTAAATTGAGTTGTCCTCTCGAGCAGTTAAATTGAGCTGTTCAGTCAAGCAGTCAAGTCGATCTGCTCAATCAAGCAGTTGAGTCGAGCAATCAAATCGAACAGCCTAATCGATCAGTCCAGTCAAGCAGTCTAGTCAACCAGTTGAGCAATCGAGCAGTCCAGCAGTCGACCAGTGAGGTGACAGAGAATACAACCCATTGCTACGAAAGCATGCCGTCCTGTCAGGGACCTGTTTGTAGTTACCGATAGACCTCTTATGACGTCCTATCAGAGACCTGGTTTTCGGTACAGACATAAGCCTCTTATATAAATAGATTGAAGATTGATGTTTTGATCGGCTGTGGCCATTACGGAACAAAGGCCATGAAATGGTATGCCGCCGAACGGAAAGTTTAGCTGAATATTGTTTCTGTATTTTATACCAATTGAAGTTTTAAAAGAAAAATTAATTAATTAATCAGAAAATTAAATTCAATTAACAAGCATTCTTGCTTGATCACATTTGGACCGGAACAAGGGAGTACACGTTCAACGGTCTGTATTTCTGATTATGGTACACTTTCATACGTACTGGAAAATCTATGAAAATATAGATTAACGCAAGAAGGAAATAGCTGGTACAACTGAAAACATAAATTTGTACACATGCATTTTATCCAGTTTAACATTTCTAGGGAATGGTGGAGGAAAGTAATGAAATCCAGGGTATTTTAAAATATCCCTAGTGTAGGACAATTCGTCGAGCGTTTTATTAGAGGCAAGTCGGCTTCAACCTGATTGAGCTCTCTATTCCTGCTGCCGATAGGTTTCACTGTGCAGTCGTCCGGCATCCTTGCGACGTGACCGGCCCACCGTAGTCTTACTACCTTCACCAGCTGTGCAATGGGAAGCTCTCCAAGTAGTGCCTGCAGGTCGTGGTTCATACGCCTGCGCCACTCTTCGTTTTCCGTTTGTACTCCGCCAAAAATAACACCTCCGCAACACCTTTCGTTCAAATACGACAAGTAAGCGCATGTCTTCCGTAAACAAAGTTATAGTCCGTTTTTAGTCTGGCGTAAATTGCCTTCGCCGTTGCAAAGTTCTTAGTAATAATGTCGAGGTCGCCTGTGAAGGCTAGGAGTTGTTAACTTTTGCCGAGGATAATTCCTCTCCCCAGCAAACACCAATTCGTATATCAATGTACGAAAATTATCGTTATTGACTTTTAATAAATTCAGTATCGCAAATATAGTCTCATAAAACGCACATAAGTTTATATTCTATCGTATTTGACGATAGCAAGTGATTGACCTACGACTTTCAGTACATAATTGTATAGCATAATAAAACTAATCGCTTTGAGTCGGATCTTATCGCATACAAAGACTTATAAAATTGAATTGTTAACGTATATTTTGTAGTACCTATATGGCTTCCAAATTAGTACGCATATGCTAGTTTTGTGCATCAGATACGATTTTTCAGGGTATATATAAGTAAATATAACTCATTTATAGCTCTGATATGCATATAAAAATGTTTACTGGGTCGTTTAAATGCTCGATCGTCGGATCCCAAGCAATACCCAAGCAACAATATGAGTTTTATTGTACTTTTATGGCAATTTTCATGACCAATTTTGGTCTTAAATGCCATCATAAGAGGGTAATTAAACCCAAATTGTTACTTGGGTATTAATATTGAATAACATACGGGAGAGTTCCCTTCCTTTGCCGCAACCTTCTGCGCGATTCGAAAGCACTCGAGAGTACCCCCGAAATACGTACGTAGCACATGGCCCCAGAGCAGCTTTTATCAGCCGCGTCAGTTTGCCCTGAAAACCGTTCTCATGCATTATCTGCTATACCTGTTCGCGTTCGATTGTTACGTATGTTGCCTTGGAATCCACGAAAATATGATGCATGGGCACGTTGATACATATAAGATAACCGGACAAACGGAGAAAAGGTAACAGAAATTTTCAATCATATGGAACTATCGAAATTCGTTAAGAAGGTTTGGCAGATTCGTTATCTGTACCTGTGATTTAAAAGTGACATTTTCATTGGAACTGGGACCGACAGTATGTAAATTCAGGTTACCATGTTTCCTGAAGCAACACGCGCGGGAGCACGGAGTACATACTCCAGCTCCACCCAATTGAGAAATTTTGGGCCATCTTTAAGCAGAGCCTAAAGAAACTGTTGCTTTCAGTGTGACAGGTAGAGTAAACCGACTAAAAAGCAAGCAAAGCCTAAGTGCTACATTCCGTTTCCAAAACTTGTCCTTTCGTTTTTGCTCAACAGACCTCAAATCCAGCTATTAGAGTACAGGACAATTGCGAGGCTAGAGCTATGATCCTATTGACTCTAGCAGCCTCTCCCAGCCGAGATTCGAACATACGATGGCTACCTGAAATTAAATTAAAAAGAAAACTTTCCAATTAAACTGTTTTCGTGACGATGACTAGCATGTTATATCAGCATCGTACCTCGAAGCCAACTGGGAACCTACTGTAGCTACTGGGGGTGAAGCTACTGGGAAGCTACTGTGTATCAAAACAATTCGATATTTTAACATAAAACTTTTTTCACACACATTCTTGTTTGGATAAATTTTGATCGGAACACCCCTAGCATAAAGAAATTACATGGTTAATGGCGTAAATTGGAGGTAATTTCTGATCATAACACACATTCATGCGGAGTGAAAATCCTATGAAACAGCATGAAAAACACCATCAAACCATCTTAACTTGTTTATAAAGCAATTTCAAATCATAAAAGTAGATAAAACGTCACTTATTTCGTTCGAGGAAATTAATTTATCGTAAAAGCAACGTTTTATAAGCATATTTAAGTGCCAATTTTCACACAGCCTTGGAAGTGAGCAAAGTGAGCACAATCGTTAATCGCTGTGTTGCTATTTCTGAAATCTTACGCGTACGAAGTGCTGTCCCAATTCTATCACCTGACTATCACGTGACTATCACCAATTACGAACAGATTTGTGTCAAAAGAACCGTGAATACAGAGTTCCCATGCACCAGTTGGTCGTTGACTTCAAAGCCGCATTTGATACCATCGACCGGAAGGAGCTATGAAAAATCATGGACGAGAACAGCTTCCTCAAGAAGCTCTTCAAACTGATTTAATCCACGATGGATGAATATTCCTTCAAATTACACATTTTCAGTGGAATTTGTGCTTACTATGGACTAATAATTGCGGTCGAGCAGGCTAAGCCCTCGTACAAAATGTACCCTGTACAAGACGTTCATTGGACCAGTTATTCTCTACGGGGATGAAATATGGACAATGCTCGAGAAGGACCAGCGAGAGCTCGGAGTTTTCGAAAGACGAGTGCTAAGAACGGAAGTATGGAGGCGGAGAATGAACCATGAACTCGTGCAGCTCTGTGGCGAACCTGGTATATAAAAGGTGGCTAAAACTGGACGGATACGGTAGGCAGGGCATGTTGCAAGAATGCCGGACAACTACCCTGCAAAGCCTCAAATTCGGTAGGAACAAGACGACCAGAAGCGCAGCGAGCAAGATGGTTAGACCCGGTGGAGCGAGATCAGGCGGAGAGCACTCGGTGTCCGTAACCTTTACTTACTTTTTACTTTATTTTTACAATTTCTCCCTATTCACTCGCTGCTCTAGCTGCCTATTTAATCCCTAACACTCGCTGCTCCTCGTCAACAGCGTTCATCCAACGGGTACGGGGTCTGCCTCGAAATTGTCGGCCCCTGTCGGGTCCTCTGCTAAATATAGTTTTCGCCGGTCTCTCATGCGGCATCCTTGCTACGTAGCCAACCCATTGTAGCCTGCCGTATTTTAATCGTTTCACAATATCCGCATCCTTGTATACTTGGTATACCTCATGATACATGCGTCTGTGCCACACGGCTTCGTCTAATATGCCGCCAAGAATTGATCGCAGGATCTTGCGCTCAAAAAAGCCGGTCGCTCTCTTTCAACGTCCTCGCTTCGTAGTCGTAGAGTACAACAGGGAGAACAAGCGTCTTAAAGAGCGCGAGTTTTGTACGGAGTTGTAGGCTACGGGACCTCAGCTGGCTACTTAATCTGTAGAAGGCCCTGTTGGAAGCCGCTATCCGCCTTTCTACTTCACGACTCACATCGTTGTCACACGTCACTAACGTACCAAGGCAAACCAGCTCGTCGACCACTTCAAAAGTATCTCCATCTATCACCACTGTAGTACCAACACCCCAAGGGCTACCACGCTCTCTACCAGCCACCATACACTTTGTTTTGGTAGAATTTATGATAAGCCCTATCCTCGCAGCTTCCTCCTTAAGATGCGTGTACGCTTCTTCCACAGCTCTTCGGTTAACACTGATAATATCGATGTCGTCCGCGAACCCAAGAAGCATATGAGATTTCGTGTTGATGGTACCGCTTCTCCGCACGTCTGCCCTTCGAATAGTGCCTTTCAATGCAATGTTGCACAGCCAATTCGATAGTCCGTCACCTTGCTTCGAAACATCTAACGTCACAAACGAGTCCGATGTCCGAATCAGCCTAATCATTTTTGTTGGAAAACCATGTTTAAACATAATCTGCCGCAGATCACTTCGTTTAACTGAATCGTACACCGCCTTGAAGTGAACATTTGGTCCATCGTGAAGAGCCCCTCTCGAAAAGCGTACTGATATTCGCCAACAAAGGTTCCCTGCAACGACCTTAGTCTGAGAAACAGGATGCGGGAATTTTGTTTATGCACAGAGTGGTAACCCACAATGGAGTAAATTGGAGAAATTCATTTTAAAGTCCAAATCCAAGAAGAAGCTCTAGGGCAAGCCTAAGAGCAAGCTAAATTATCAGCCCAAGACCAATTCAAAGTCCAGATTCCAGTCTAACTTAAGATTCAAGTCTAAGTTCAAATCCAGGTCCATATCCAGCACCAAGTGCAAGTCCAAATCCAAATTCAAGTTCAGGTCCAAGTTTAGATCCAAGTCCAAGTTCAGGTCCATGTTAAGAACCAAGTCAAAGAACCAAGTCAAAGTTCAAATCGAAGTCCATACCATATGCAGAACCAAATCCATGTCCAGATCCAAGCCCAAGTCCAGATCGAAATCCAAGTTCAGGCCCAAGTTCAGATTCAAGATTAAGTTAAGATCCAAGTCCAAGTCTACATTGAAATCCAAGTCCAGATCCAAGTCCCCAGCTAACATTTTCATATGTATAAAGAAGATAAAACTCAGCATTACGTACAGATATATGTGCTAATAAATCGTATTTGATGCGCAAAATTGGCATATCCGTACTGTTAAGTTAGGAGTTCGGAAAGCAATCTTCAGAGCAGCGCGGTTTACTATGGCGACAGCTTAAAGCTGGAAAATTAACGTTCATTTTATTCATATGGTTTATATAAAAGGGATTTCGCTTACATTTGTCTTTTACCGGAGGAAATAGTTAACAACTGCACACTGTGGCTCATAAAACTGGCTATTGTCTGTTCGCAAATCTAGTTTCAAGTTAGTTATTCACTAGGAACTATTTAATTTATACTCACTTTTAATTTTAGTTGGTAATTTAGCAATGTAGAATAAGAATTTTTATAATAAGATAAGTAAAGTAAGTTATAATTTTGTATATAACATATATAATCAAGTTGAATCGCCTCGTGGACTAATCAGGAACACGTTTATAAATTGCAATGGCCGGTTTCTCTATCTCTGACAGCTGCTTGATGGTCGATCTTGTGAACATGTAGGAGATGCCGTGCTGCCAGAACACGTACTATTTTGGAGGCGATATACGTGATTAAGAATAATTTTAAGCGTTACGACTGTATAAGTACTTATATACGATAATATCCGATTAAGCGTGACTCGCTTCGTACTGCTATACAATTTTGTGCTGAAAATCGTATGTAAGTCAGTTATTATCATTATATACGATCGAAAATCAATTTTATCAAGCTTAAGTTACGATTTCGAATTTGTTAAGAGATATTTACGATAATTTTCGTACATTGATATACGAGTGGGTGTTAGCTGGGTCCAAGTTTAGATCTAAATACTGATACAAATCCATGTCCAAG
The DNA here is from genome assembly GCF_943734655.1 of Sabethes cyaneus. Taxonomy (NCBI): domain Eukaryota; kingdom Metazoa; phylum Arthropoda; class Insecta; order Diptera; family Culicidae; genus Sabethes; species Sabethes cyaneus. The sequence continues at coordinate 192,502,812 of NC_071354.1, forward strand.
TTCAGGACCAAGTCACAGTTAAGATTCAAGTCTAAGTCCATATCCAGAACCAAATCCATGTCCGGATTCATGTCTAACTTCAGGTCCAAGTCTAGGTTTAAATCCAAGTCCATGTCCAGGTCCAAGTCTAGGTACAAATTCAAATCCAAGTTCAAGTCCAAGTCTAAGATAAGATCGAAGTCCAACTTCAGATACAAGTCTAAGTTCAAATACAAGTCCTTGTCTGGAACCAAGTCCAAGTTCAGATCCAAGCCCCAATTCAGATCCAAGTCCAAGTCCAAATTCAAGCCCAAGTTCAGAACAATATACAGATACATATCCAAGTCCAAGTTCAGGTCCAAGTCTAAGTTTAGCTCCAAATCTAAATTCAGATCCAAGTCCAAGTCCAGATCCAAGTCCAAGGTAAGATCAAACTCCAAGTCTAGGTAAAAAACCAAGTCTGAGTTCAGATCCTAGTCTAAGTTCAAGTCCAAATCCAAGTCCATGTCCAGAACCAAGTCTAAATTCATATCCAAGCTCCAATCCAGATCCAAGTTCAAGTTCAGATCCAAGTCCAAGTCTAGATTCAAGTCCAAGTCCAGACTCAATTCAAGTTCAGATACAAATACAGGTACAAATCCAAATTCAAGTTCAGGTCCAAGTCAAAGTTAAGATTCAAGTCTAAGTCCATATCCAGAACTAAATTCATGTCCAGATCCAAGTCCAGGTGTAAGTTAAAATTTAAGTTCAAGGTTCAGATCCTAGTCTAAGTTAAGATCCAAGCCTGAGTTAAGATCCAAGTTCAACTTTAAATACAAGTCAAAATTTATATGCAAGTCCATGTCCTGAACCAGAACCAATTCCAAGTTCAGATCCAAGTCCCAACCCAGATCCAAGTCCAAGTTCAGATCCAAGTCAAGTTAAGATCTAAGTCAAAGTCTAGGATTCGAGTCCAAGTCTAGATCCAAGTCCAAGTTCACATCCAAGCCTAAATCCAGAGTCAATTATAAGTCAGGATTTCCAGTTCGATATTCAGATCCAAGTCCATGTTCAAATCTCTAAAATTCAACAAAAACATGCAACTTACTTGCAGAATAGTTCGATTAAGTAAGAGTTTCAAGCCACTGATCAAAGTATGACTATCATTCCGGGAGGTATAATTTTCAAGAAAGACTTTTTACAGCCAACTTTTGCAAATTGTAAGCAATGTAAACTAAAATTGATTCTTAATGCTTACAGCTAATTTCCTAGCTTCCTAGCTAGACGCAAGCGTACTGCAACAAAGTATGCACACGCACTTTTATACCATCAATTAGTGAACAAATCGCTTCTCAGCAAAATAATTGAACATTCTTCGTACATTCTCTATCGACATTCTTGAGGGGGCTTGAGTTGGCAGTGCCACGGTTGAGTGGGTTTGTTTTTATATTAAACATACAAAACACTCAACACCGGATGTATGGGCCGTCTTTTGTTGGAACCTTTCTGGTGGAAGGCAGTGCTGCGGCTGCATATTGGCTGCTTAGCTAGCTGGCTGGTTGGCTGTTGTTGATTGAAAGCTATGTAGGTACAGTTGTGCGCTACTTGCGCCACTTTTGGCGATCGATATGGAACCGATTACGAAATCCCACACCGACCGGCGCGGCCGTCGGAGCAAACCACCACCGCCGCGTCGCAATCGTTCACGCATTGCACGGTACACCTACTCTCGCGCGCTTTGGCCAGTCAGGTGCTAGGTGTTTCGAATTCGAAATAGACGGACGGAAGTTTTGTCTGTGGGAAATCGATTGCGTCGATCACCAGCTTAATCAGCTGTTGTTATTGTTGTTATACTTTGTTGCACTACGTGGCCGATGATGAGGAAGCACTCTTTTTTGTTACGTTAAATTCCGTTGAACTTGAGACCTACTAAGGTCTTATTGATGAACGTGCAAGAAACTCCTACATAGTAACTTGTATTTTGAAGCAACGTCCTACGTCCTTGTTTGCTATGGGAAGCTGTTCCATGAAGAATCGGCCATTCATTACTCTGACCTTGTTTGATTTTAATGAAACTTTGTTTCAGCGGTTGGTGTCAAGACAAATGTGTATGCCTGAGCAATTCTACATCCTTCAATTTTAAATGGCATTTTTGACACACTTAATTCATTTCAATCGAAAATACAGCAATAACTGCTAAACAGTTAACATGATTTGCAACAATACTATGTTGCCATGGGATTCAATTAGACGCTAGAAAATCCAGGGGTAGTTGTAAATTGAAATGGCATTTTTTACATAATACAAAATTACAGTTAGGTTACAAGAGAATTATTATAATTGTTTCGCTTACTATTCATAAGCTCAAAAAAACAATAAAATTGTTCTTTAGATGCTTCATAAAAAGGTGAACAGAACATAGCACTCACAAAAAAAGCACCAAAGCATAAGCACCAAATAACATTGGTTGTTTGCGCAATTAACACACGCATTAAGCCCTCTACTGCCAGTCGCCAGGTGAGGTATGTGAACTCGGCGGGGGGTATGTACCCACACATTAACCGCCCCTAAGTACCCTGACTCGACGAACGACGGCGACGGCACCAGCCAGCAGCGGCAAGCACGTGAAGTCGCTCGCTAAAATACGTATGCGTAGCACAATACAATGCTCTAGCCCCAGCATCATCATGCACCCCTGCATTTGGCACTTGAAAATCATAGGTTGAGGTTGAGGTCAAGGTAGTAGACTGAGAGCAAAAAAAAAAACGTAATAACAAGCGTTAAAGTCGGTCATAATGAGGCATTTACCGTGGAGATACACACCGAAATTAACGGAGCTCGGAGGCAAGCCTAGAATCTGTAACATTTAACCCTTTGTGGAACATTGTGCTATACGGGCAGAGCAAATGAATCTTAATTATACTGTTTGATGACATTAATTTTTGTACCTGTTTAGTCATAACAATAATCATAACCCTGTCTGAAAGTATATTTTAATGACGTTCTAACCGAGGAAAACTTCACTTCTGAATATAGAACCACAAAAAAAGGTTTTGAATGTTCTTCTGCTTGTCTAGGATATTTTGTAATGATAAAAGAACTAATAAATATGATCAAACAAAAATACGCTACTGAAAACTATTCAAATAATCTCTCTTTTTTGAGTTCAATTGGGATAAAACACAGGTGGTGCGTTAGTTTAATTTTAGAAATAAATAAATATGTGATTTGTTTTTATTAGGTGCTTCAAAGAACTACCGTAGGCCCAATTATATTTATTATATATCTATCTACATCCTAATTATTCATGATTGCTAATCATCCCTCATATTAGCTGGCATTTGTAGGATGGGTCGGGCTCTAAAACACTTTTACGGTGGTTGCTAGAATACTGCCAAATTTCTGTCGCAGTTGGCTTCCAGATTAGTATACTATTTATTTATTTACTAACGTTCGTTTGTTGAGCGTCTTAGTAGAATCTGAAATTAAAGAACGATGAAAGTTTTCGTTTCATCGCTTCGACAACAGACGCTGATAAAGCTTGCAAGTCGGATGCGAATGCGTTTCTGTCAGAATAATAAATAAATAAATAGAAGGAAACGGGTCTTTCTATTTTTTACCCAACAATTTGTATTATGCATTTTCCAGTTCAATACATCAATACATGTTTATCCTGGATGATATGACACGAGCAGTTGAGACTGTCTTGTGACATAATGTTAAAAAAAATTCATCCATTCCGATGTTTACAGCGCCGTTACAGCATTTACTAATCTAATTTGACGTGTCAATGTCAGCAGACAGTGATGAATGCCTGTTATTCTGTGTCGGTCCTGTGTGTAATGCAGCAGCAGCAGCAAACCTGAATGGAATGTACTTACTATAGGTATGGATCGTGGAATGGTTTTCCGAAAGCATCGGAAAGGCACAGGCGACTCTATTGACGTGTATGAAAGTTACATGGAGGATTACCTCACACCACCGTTCGATTACATGTTATTACATGAACTCACTATAGAACGTTGCTGGAATATGAAACAATTCCCGATCGACATTCGATTAAAAATTATGTCACTAGAATACTTTGTATTTACCCCGTGGTGCATACAGGCACTTATTTAACCCACTTATTTATTATTAAAGTTAAGTTACGACAAATGGGCGTGACCGCACTTTTCGTTCATTTCTTGTTCATCAACGCAACTGACAGCTGCTGCGCTGAGGTTCGAAATCTGTTTACCAGCTCAGTGACAGAAGATTTAGTGATAGCAAGATAACTTTCGACCAAAAAACATTTCGCCGAAACCATTTCCATCTGAAGTGGCGTAAATTCCTCACGTCAGACCACTCTTGATTGTTCACACCAGAGCAGAGAGAGCGGTGATAAATCCTCTAGTGGGGTTGTGAAGGCACCTGTTGACGTGCAAGAAGTTTAATCGCGCGGTAATTACTTTGTTTTGGTTTTGTTATCGTTTTTTTTTTCGTTGGTGACGAAATGGGGATTTTACATGTCGTTGCAGTTTCTGGTTTCGAATGATTTACAAACATTCGGTAAAAGCAATGGCTTTTACACCTTTTTCACGGAAATGTTTTAAGCTTTCCGATTAGCGGATCATTCGAGTGGGGACAGTTCTAACTACACCGTTGGGGATTTAATCAGCTGTCTAATTTATAGAAAATTTCACAACCTTCGCTGGGTGAATTCCGACCATAAACCGGTCCAATCTAATCTCGGCGCGAATATCCTGCTTTGGAATAATTTATTGCTGCATCGCTAATTGGACTTCACAGCTGAATGACCCGTTTCAGCTGTTCCGAAGCTTGTTTTTCGAGTATGCTCTAATAAATCGTACCTTTCGATAGTGATAGATTGATTGAAAACACTCCATCACTCCTTCGAATGGTGTTGCACCGCGAGCAGTTCAAATTCCATGCAGTTTTATATCTATTGTGTCATCAAGTATGTTGCAGAACTTTATTTACATTCTTCAAATATAATATCTCTCAGTTACGATAAACAGTGAATTCATGATATTTTTTTCTTCTCTTTTTCAGGTTAGTAACACTACTCCAGCATCCAGCCATCTTCATCAAGATGCAAACTACGTAAATCTGCCAAATCTAGCGTCATACATAATCATCGGCGGGTGAGTTGGCATTTAGCGGAGCACTTTTTTTGCGAAAACTTTACAGACCCGTTGTTCAAGAAGATCAAGAAATAATTGTTTTTACGTCATACCTGGTAATATCTCTTCACCCTGGCGCTGGCGCTCTGGTGAGTAATAGCTTTTTTGGCTGCAGCGAGACTGGAACAGTCACTATTCACAAAACTACTACAACTAAATTGGCGCACTTTTTTGATACATGTATTTCGTGAAAGGCGCTTACACTCTTCTACAGACCGAATTGAGCGTAAGCGTAGCTCAACACACGCACGTTCTTAGGTAACAAGCGGAACGTCATTAGAACCCTAATCACATGACCGAATAACCTTTTAACCATACAGAAAATGGCCTTGAGTGAGTTTGTGGTTTTGTGTAATGATTGTGTACAGATTCCCTTGCTGGTCGCTCGCTGGCGGTGAATTCGATGATTTTTTTCCAGTCTGATTTATGCGTGAGTTTTAGATTCGTGTGCAGTCATCGACTTCCGCGCAAGTCATGGTGAGTGGAGTTTCCTGTCTAAATTGAATTTACTATTGTTTTTTTCTGGCTCACCAATTGTTTGAAGTTGTTTTGCTTCAATAAAAAGAAACTTTTTGTCGTTTCCATTCTTTAAACACTTGGAAACTACATTGTACGGAAGAAAACTTGGCTAAAACTTTTTGTGAAATTGGGATTGTCAAAAATTACGGAAGTTTCCGAAGAAATCTTCAGCTCGACTGAAAGTACAACTTTTTTTTTGGGTGGCACATCCTGAAAGTACACCAGCAACACGTGATTTTATTTTGTAATCCACATGTGTCATAATCATAAACAAGCAAATAAAAAAGAAAACAGATAAGGAACCTATTTACGGGTCAAGTAATAACAATCAAGCTACTGTTTATTAGAAGAAAAAAAAAAGGTTTACAAGTGAGATAATTCACCGCTCGGTAGGTCGTTCTGGGCTAGGATTGCTTAGTAGTTTTTTTTTGCTATTTGAGTTTGTTCGGAAATTTTTTGTTTGTTCTGTAATCAGCAGCAATTAGAAAGGCCATCATGCTGCCTACACGATAAGCTAGTCATATTTTCATGACGAAAAAAATTTAACTCCCTTCGCGAGGGAGAGGGATTTGCAATAGCACATCAATCAACTCATTGTTGTACAGCTGATTTTTTTGTTCTGAAATAAGGCCATTGCAAATAATTTCAAAAGTTTTTGTCACCCCCCCTTGGAAATTGGCTTGAAAAATCGGCGGGCAAAAAAATAATTTGTAGGGTATGAGTTAATTTTTTTTCATAAAATCAATTGGCTGTGGGTTCTACAGCCTGAAAAACTCGAAAAATGAGTGTACGAGTTGATTTAATGCTTCTAGCACGAAACAAAAATGGAAATTCGAACAACGAAATTTCCAAAAATCGGTCGAAAATTTTTTCTTTCGCATGAAAAATAATAACGTATATTTTAAAAGCAAGAATAGATTTGGTTTTCACGCTTAAACTTTAAATAAAAATGCCTAGAATCAAAATTTTTTTTTTAAAAAAATCTCTTTGTTTTTTTTTCGAAACCTCCCCCCCCCCTTCAGTGGTCCAACACCGGAAGGACAAAAACTTTATTAAATATTTATAATGGCCTAATTAAAATTAAGATTGAATTAACTTGCATTTTCAACTTTCGTTGTTTGGTTTCGTATTTTCGTTTGGCTTGATATATGATATTTTAAAGGACCAAGCAGTATTGCTATTTATCGATAAAAGTACTGATTCGGTTTGAAACACTCTTAAAAGTGATTCCAAAATGGCAATTCTTTGCTAGCTTAGAATTATTTTATAAGAGTGAGAGCAAAGAAAATCGAAACTCACACTTTTTTATGCATGAATTGATTGCTAGTGATGTAACAAAACACTCATAGCTTTCAGTTTGAATCATCGCGATGGGTTCTGATGAATTAACAATTTCAAGAAATAACCAAATGCGCTGTCGGGTATTAAGTTTATTACATAGAACCCTTAAAAACATGTTTTATATTTGGTCGAGCACTTTTTTTTAAAATTTGGTACAAAATATGCTTGTTTACGTTTGATCGCAAAATATATTCTTGGCTTGTTGACAGCGATGAGCAATGAGTGTGAGACAGAGTTCTCTCGTGAGTATATGCGAGCGTAATCAATTCATACTTTTCTCATCAGCCTTTGCGTCGTGATTCATCCCGAGTGAATGAGTGACAAGAGAAAGTTGACTGAAGTTTTTGGAGCGTCTTAGTAGAATACGAAACCTAAAATTAAAAAAATGAAGAAAACTTATCCAATTTAATTCTACTATGTGTATTTTATTTACGACAGATACGTATTTCGCCTACGACTTGCAGGCTTCCTCAGTGTCTGTTTTCGAACTCGAAAGTTTCACCGATCGTGATCAATTTGAATGCATTCACAACTATTCTTTTTGCTACAATCGTTTTTGAGTGGGCGATATGTTATTGAATTTTATCCATGCGTGTGATGATGGATTTACTTTTCATTCAAAGCTTGTCCAACTTTACCCACTGGTTCCGCTAGTCAGTACTATCTCCAGTTATAGCTGTCCCTGGCGAGGGCTGGCTTCCCTCTTCTGACCTGTATACACATTCACCTTAAGAGTGACCATTTTGTGCTGCTAAAAGCTTCCAATGGGGTAAAGGTAGAATTTAGCTGAAGGAAACCTTATCTACACACCAGGGGACCTGTTCTCAGAATCCCGATGGTTCCTATTTAGTAGCAATGGCTATTCCTATACCGAATTATAGGTCTCCCGGCAATTTCAACTATTTGATTCTCATAAAAAAAATCGTGGTTCTATAAGCAAAGCATTCTGTACGAGTTTTCGGCAAAATCTATACGGTTTCTAAGCGTGGAACTTCGGAAACTCTCTGTGAATCTTCTTTGTTCGTAAATAGAGGGAAGACTGAAGCTTGATTTTGGCTGGCCATGATTCTACTAAGATTTGAACCCACGACCAATGCAAACACTGTAACCTTGTGGCAACGGGAGCCGCTTTATTATTGTTAAAATATTGAAAATATTTTTTTTTTGTGTTTTCTAATCTAATCCAAATTGAATTCAAATTTAATCCAAATTGAATCCAAATCCAATTAATATTTTCTGAAACGGTAGTTCTTTTATAATTGACGGAAGGATGGTAAAAGAAAGTAATGGAATTTTAGAGTTAAGAAGAAAGAACTGAAAGGTGGGAGGAGTGGGGAGGGAGGGTTTATTAGTAGCTGTGCTTAACAAGTAGTTGTTGTGCTGGAAGGTGCATGGGTCGAACCAAGCTATAATCTGAGATTATAACAAGGCACTACTCCAAATCCAATCCAAATCCAATCCTAATCCAATCCAAATCCAATCCAAATCCAATCCAAATGCAATCCAAATCCAATCCATTTCCAATCCAAATGCTGTCCAAATTCAACTGAAATATAATCCAAATCCAACCCAAGTCTAATCTAGATCCAATCTAAATCCAATCCAAGTCTAACCCAAATCCAATCTAAATTCAGTTTAATTCCAATCCAGATTAAGTCCAAATCCAATCCAAATCCATCTCACTCCATTTCCGACGCATTCTGCAACATCTCTGGCGTACCATAGGGAAGCAACCTTGGACCACTCTTCATTTCGCTTTTTGTACTGTCATATGAACTGTCAGGTCTTCCACCACCGCCAGGTCGTGTTGCCAATGTTGCCAATTTTACCTGTTTATGTTGCCAATGTAAAAATCTTCAAAGTAATTAAAACGGATTCCGGCTGAATTGAACCGCAACGCCTAGTAGACAGATTTAAAGATTGGTTCTTGGGCGACATGCTTACTGTATCTGTACTGTTACTGTTACTGTCTGTTACTGTTATCTGTACTGTATTTTGAAGTGCTTCGCCGGCTTTTTCACCGTAAAAATCAGCCTATCGCTTTCAGCTGGCGGTATGGCAGTACATTTGTCCGATTGGTGATTTTGAAGTCGTTCTGGATGACTTTTCATCTAAACTATAACGGCATTATCTACAGTACTAATAAACAACTTGGGCCTAGTTTAACAATCACAAAGGAATTCCGTGACCCGCACGTTTACTCATATGGCCCATGGTATCCCCCTGACATTCATGCAATTCTTATACATGAAGAATGGGTCTTTCAAAAACATATATTCTACAAAAATATGCAACTTACACTATCTATAACTATGCAGAACATCCTATGTTTATGGGAGTTGAAATAAAAGAGATAAATAAATAAAACCAATATTAAGGGGTTCAAGTCAGTTGCGCTCCGTTACTTTTTTCGCATAAGAGATATCTACTTTCTGTCTTCAGTGAAGTTTCTCAAAACAATATTATCTACAAATATTATCTACTAAACATTGAAGCTGTTAAGCTTGATACAAAAAAGTTATTTTTTATATCTATGATATTACACCCTTAAGCGCTAGTTTTCTAATACTAATAGAAAGCTCTTATAAAACTAAGAAACACAGAAGATACTAATATGATATCTCTAATAGTTTCGTCACAAATATACGTCCTACTGTGCAACGGTTTCTGACTTGAAAGATTTTAGGAGACATTGACGGTCTCGCTATTCTGAATCAACTGAAGTTGTACGCTACCGATCGAAATCTTAGAACTAGGAACCCGAAGAATCGAATCTGAAGAGTTACATATGGTAACCTTGTCAAGTGATTTTGACTGGAATTGCTCAGAGCGCAGTGTTTTGACCGGCTCGAATCGATCAATTCCAGTGTCCATAAGGTCCTCTGTGGTCACACTTGGATCGATAACCACACTGTCATTCTCTACTGTGAAGGAAGAAATCCATACGCGCTGCTTTTACCTTAAAAGCTCAGAAGCAGACATCTTGTTTGCTTATTTGAGGCTGGAAATGGTAATGCAAAGCTTGACTAGACTTTTGAAATCTCAGTATACTTACAGAAATTTGCGTTAAAATTAGTAATCAACGAAAGACTTCTGCTTGCTATGAATGTGGAATTGTAATAGTCACGTTCGAGAAAGTAGCATCGGCTCTAAAATTTAGTTCATATTATCAATTACGTTTTATGACTGAACGTTCTGAAAAGTGCTCCCATCGATACGGTGATTATAATTGGGATCGTGGCCTGTTATACCATACTTCTATCACATCATACTGGTTCAAAATTTTCTTTAGTAAACCTCCATTCGACACAGTAAAAAGAAAGGTTTAGGGGCCGAAATAAATATAAACAGAATCATGGTAGGAGTGTGGCATTGAGGGGGAATAATCTGATCGAATGAATAATCATAGGAATGGGACAAGAAATGACTATGTTTCGAATCAGCGTTCGAAGTCTGGTCGCTCTTTGTGGTTGTCATATTTTAGATTTAAAGGGTGTCCCACAGCAAATTGCATCACAGAAGAAACGTTGTAGAAAATTACCTAATTGACCGATCCTTTCCAAACTTTCAGAAAACAAAATATAACCCATTAGTAAGCTTTTGGCATATTTAATTCATTTAACTTCAACACCATAACCGTATGCTCGCATCTTACGCTTAATTCCACTCAAAAAGTTTTGTACATCCTGGCTGCAGCTTCATCTGTACGGAAACCCACTTTTTCTTCATGTCTTCCTCAGATTTGACCTCCTTGGGATGTTTCCGTAATGTCTGCTTGATGATAGCCTAGTATTTTTTGATGGGCTTTAGTTCCGGTGCATTGTGGGGGCTCATGTCCTTGGGTACGAAAGTGACCCCGTTGGCTTCGTACCACTCCAGGACATCTTGAACAGTGGCACGAAGCTAGATCCGGCCAGAAGATCACAGGACCCTCGTGTTGCATCAACAGAGGAAGCAGACGCTTCTGTAGATACTCCTTGAGCTAGATTTGCCCGTTTACAGTCCCGGTAGTCATGAACGGCGCACTCCGTTTGCCACATGAGCAGATCGCTTGCCAAATCATGTATTTCTTGGCAAACTTTGAAAGTTTCTGCATCCTTACTTCCTCCGGAACATCAAACTTGTGCTAGGCGGTGAAGTACAGTATCCCCGGAAGCTACCGGTAGTCCACCTTGACGCAAGTCTCATGACGCAGGCATGACGCAGTCTTGCGCAAAATAAATTCGCGACGTTGCTATTCGGGTCTCGCCATTTTTTCCAATTTTCGAAAAACTGACCGCGATAAAAATAAAGTGTAAACAACACATTCTAAACACATTCAAATTTTCAAGAGAAAATATCCAATGGGTAATTTTCTGCAGCGTTTCTTCCGTGGTGCAATTTGATGTAGGACACCCTTTATGTTACCATAAAATTTTTGCGACATTTTTGTTTGAATCCTGCTACTGCTACTCCTGCTACTGAGTAATTCTAGTATTTCTTTAGAAAATATCCAACGATATAGATCCCAAGGTTTGCTAAAAATTTAACTTTTTTGAAACTGTCGGGCCCCTTGGTGAATGAGGGGTACACTGTTTCGAGGTATTAAAAGTATAATTCTTGTTTTTAAACCATTTTCAACGAGAATTACTCACAACTGAGATTGGAACATACCGCAATTGGTTTGTTAATATACATTCATTGGTAAGAAAGTTCTAAATCTTTTATTTTTCGTAGAGAGTAGTATTTACAAGTATTTACATTCATGGGTCAGTCCATGATGTAGCACCAGATTGTTGCAACTTCAGCTACCCTTTGCTGCAAAGTGTGCATCTACAATGACTGCATACAATTTTACCAAGATATTGATGATTGCACGAATTCTTAGTCTTCTGCAAAAATTTCCAATGACTGTTAAACTTTCGCAGTCACTAATACTACTAAATATTTGTGGTGACAATCAATAAAGTTGATCAAGTTTACATTTGTTCAACACCATAAATCGTCTGACAGTAGATGAAAACAGTACAAGTGTATGTGTGCAAAGCGCTACAAAGCCCAATATAAGTTTGCAAAAATTTTCACTGTGCAGAAATTTTTTGCACAGGAGTCTAATATGGTGCGAAAAGCGCAATACCTAAACAAAAAAGGGCCTAAAAGGGCCTAAAAAGATACCTCTTTCGCCCTCACTGTAATGGCCAACAACGCGCAAAACGCAGTTTGAAACTGCGATGCGTTGCATAACGAATGGATTTCCAACATCTTATTGACCAAAACCGATAGAGAGGATAGATTGCTGCAGCTTCTCCTTCCATCAGCAACAAGATCAGTCTGGCGGTAAATTCAAACAACGAAACATAGACGCGTGCCCCGTTCGGGGGATCCTCAACGGATGACGGCACGGAGAATTGATTATTTTCCACCAGCGAGCGAGTAAGCGAGCGCCTCGCATCGCATCGCATCGCATCGCAGTGGAAAGATGATCGATATCAGGCAAAAGCTGACTGATTGATTGATTGATTGGTCGGGTTCGAGATAAATAAATTGATTACCGAAGAGCTGGTTTAAGACAAGATCGAGAGTATGCACAGTGCTGCCGCTGCAGCAGCACAGTGCAGTGCTTAGATTGCGCGATGATGAGAGTTACGCGATATAGTCGGATAGACTTTACATGGCACGATGAGGCAATATTCTCACAACCGCAGCACCAGCTCTGAGTTACCAACCGATCCTGGCAATTATCCGAGGGAGCTCTCTTTGTTCACCTGTACCGATGGTAATGCGATTGGCTACAAAAGGGTTTTGCAGCAATCACGTTCGACTTTAAACGTGTTATTAAATATGTGATGTAACTTTACCGTTCGAGAACGGAGTTCGAGCCTTGTCATGGAATGGAATCTATATGGAGAAGGCCTGGTTTTAGAACGGCAAGTACACGATTTGGAGTACCTATCTTTTGCAATCGAAGGTACCAATCGACGAGTAGCGATCGACTTCGAAAGCCGCAAAGCCGCCGAATGTGAAATAGAACAAGGCAACAGGTAATTGATATCACCGGGCTCCTTCCGGCATAACGGATTGTCTGCGGTTTTGAGCTGTGGCTTGCGATATGTTGCACATTTTGAAGCAGATATTTGTGGCCCTGAAGCGCGAGCAAAACAATTTTGTCGAATGCAATCATCGTACCTGCTATCGTTAGAAATCTGCTAGATGTGAAGGTGACAATTGGATTGCATCCATCATGTGAGAGAGGCACCGACGACAGGAGGTTCGGGGTTGCGCAGGTATCGACAACAACAAAAAAAAGTGAAAGGAACTGCTGCGCCCGCAAAGCCGAATCCGTCCATCGGGTTAGTTGGTGATGGTCAAGCATGAGGGTATTCCTAATTTTATCAATAACAGCTCTTGACGATCGGATCGGTGATTATTGCTGCTGACATTGCTGACCATGACCGTAGTAGCTAGTTAGTAGACACGATACGAGTGTCCCTCGAAGAGCTGCCAGCCAGCTGTGTTCCAGCCTGCCAGCCAGCCAGCGCACTGCTTTTGTCGTTTAGATTAATGATGTGTGGCCGTCGTGCGGTGGCGGTTGGTGGTTGTGTGGTGCCTGTGTCCGTTCACAGATGGTGATGTCATCAAACGTGTAGGCTATTTATGTAGATTTAGCCAGAGAGTCGCATTTTTGTTTGTTTTGCTTTTGATCTAGGGCTTGGCAGCAGGTGTTGACGATAATCAAATCAAATTTGAAACGAATCAAAATAATGTTTTAATTATTTAAACTATGCGTAGATGTCTCTATTTTTAACTTCGAAAACAGGTTATTTATGGGCTAATTTGACTGCCACCGGCAAAGGCATAACCCAATCAAATAATTCACTAGTAATGACAAGGCTTCAATGTCATGGGCGCAATAAATTTCCGAACCAAAAAAACAAGCACCAAACATGACTGCCATGCCATATGGCTTGCCCTGCGGCACGTTAGGCATCCTTTCATTACTCGCACAACTTTTTCAACTGTGGAATTTCCCCTCACACTACCGGGTACGGGAATTTGGACAAATTTAGATGCCGAATCACGTTTCTGCCAAACATTCAAAAATATGCGAAAGCAGCGCGCTGAATGAATGTCACTTCTACACAGCTAAAATTGCGCAATATCGTGACCGTGGAACGAAGCCGTTTGGTTAGGTAACAGGTATGTTACCGGCAAAGGTGGCGATCGAGTTAGACAATCAGTTGTTGTCGATTTCTAACATGATTCAAAAATATCGGTCAGCGTCAGGAACGCCCCCTTAATTACCTTCACAAGGCTTACTAACTACCCACAAACCGGTCGGTCGGTAGGAGCTACCACGGCGCGAAGGGGAAGAAGTCCAACCATCCAAGGACATATCGGTGAGCAGCAGCAGGTACGCTGGGAGCAAAACAAAACAGACACAAAGCTTGCTGATGTAGCACGACGACGACGACGACGACGTACGGCGGCCGGCTGCTATTATTAAAGTTCGACGAAGGCTAGCTTGTCACCCAATTGGCATGAATACTCGTACTCATGCAGCTACGAAAAAAAATCGATTGATTCACGCAAGCCCCACACTCCAGGAGCTCCACGGAATGTTGTGAGGTAGTGGCAAGTGTTGCAGTATGCAAAATTCTCACGTTCGCAACCTGATCCGGCCCGTGGCCACCGGTCGGTTAAACGGACGCAGGCGGAGCGTAATTTGATCCAGTTTCATGTGTCTGTCGTGTAATCAAGTTCACACAGGACATGGCAGATAAGTGGTTAAAGATTGCGCAATACACCGCGCCCGCCGATCGATCGTTCGAGTGGTCAAGTGGCCAGTCAGTCAATCAAGTAGCCGCCGGACACTTGCGGGCATTTCAAGTTCATTGAATTCTAGGTCTCGGTGTGGTACAAGGGCCACAATCCTGCCAGTAGCTATGTGTCGGACGAAGATTTATGGCGACGGCTTGGGCAGTACGAGTCAAGTCGAGTCAAGTCAAGTCGGCAGGAGTTGAAAAGGTGTGTGATTAATTTTTATCGACGCTACTGACGCCGCGCGCCGCTCTGCTCCGGGGGAGGTCAGCTTGATACGCAAAGTTTTAGTCGCTTTTTAATTTGCCTCGAATTCCTCGCCCACGGTCGGGTGCTAGCGGGTGGCAGTTATTGTAGCAGCAATACCAAGCAAGCGGATAGGTGAAGGGGTTAATTTGGAGCTATTCAATGAGTCAGGCTTGTTAATCCGGTTCGGGCTCTCAAGCTGGTTGGCATTGAACTCGAACTTGCCGTCCGAAGCCTGCCGCCGCAACCGCAGTGTAGGATGAAGTCACGTGAGGGGACACCCAACATCAATCACGGTTAATGAATGGCCTGCAATTTAAATTAGATCGTAAAATTATCTCATCTTTTAGAGCTCCTGTTACGACGGCCAGAAAGTAACGACCGGTGTTGCCTGCTCGAGTAAAGCGGGAGCGGAAGACGCTGCAAAGAGGGAAAGAGAGGGCAAGGCTGTTAAAGTGCAGTTTGCGGAAATGTACCACTTTATGGTTTCGTGGAAATGATAAAATGTTTGCAAAGTAGCACAAGGTAAAAGAGGCTTATCAGAGAATTGGGGAAGCTTCACAGCGCTGGCTTTTACTATCTGGACAGCGCACGAACCGGAAAAAAACATGAGGTAAATATTTACTGCTAGTCTGCGTTTGCATCGGAACAGCAGGGAGAGCGGTTGTTGCTTGCTGTTGGTTGAAATTGGATTTGCTGGAACAAAATGTTCAAATTACAAGCAAATCTGTAATCCTAATGAAAAGATTCTTGGAAAATATTATCACTAACAACAAAGTTTCTTTGTAAATCCGACCCCAATCTACTTTGCAACTTTGTGATGATTCTGGAATCTAATTATTTTCTGTGACATTTAAACATCTTAACAACAGCAAAGGAAATTTTTTTTCTAAGTTCAGTTACCAACTACAAGCATCCAACAGATGATGTTGAAAAATATAGTTGGAATATGATCGAGTAAATTTAAAAAAAATCTGTATTATTGTATTAGAATTAGATTCTACAGACTTTTCTGCTTATTTTGATATTATTTTGTAAGATCACCGTGGTCTGATCAGTAGAAGTGAATGAAAAGTAATAAAAAAGTAATACCTAAGTATTCCAGTGCATCTCGAAACAAACTCGACGCAACTGTTCTTGTTTCATTACTTTCTTCTTACATTTCCTCTATTGGTAAGACTGTCGTGATAAACCATTATCCTTTGGATTCGTCTGAAAGTGCAATTGATCCGCCTAGCTTTATATATTTTATCAGGCATGGTCTAAATCGACGCAAAAAAAAAAACAAAACGTTGGAAGTAGATTTGAATGTTTCACTTACATGCCTTCTAATTTTTGATATTTGATTTTTAATTATGGCATTTGCAATTTTTTTCTGGCATTTCGATCGGAAATTTTATACAGAATTATAATGAAAATTGATCAAGTCACTATTGAAATAAGCATAAATAACAGACACTGTCAAGAATAAACGAACCAGCCATTCACTTGTAAGCTCGCTTTCACTTTCCAGATTCGGTACGACAATCTTACACATTGTTTACTTCGAGTCTGAAAAAGCGTGCGGCAGAATCCTTCCGTCCTAACAGGTCAGGAGCTATTTATTTTGATGAAATCTAGGCCAAGTTGATGTACTGAAAGTAAACAAATTAGTAAAAAAATAAAATTATCTCTATCCCTCGATCATTTTTATTATTTGAAAATTGAATCCAGACGAACTTGATACCCCAAACCCGATCAGATAATTCTAACAAAAATATTACAGAATTGTAGCTCAAGTTTATATTTCTATCAAGCTTTGTTATAAATATGATAGAAAAACTTAGGATTCACAAAATGTTCTACCAAGATTCTACCACGTTCTGCTACTTATAACACGCTTTGTTACAATTCGGTTATACAGCGGGACAGAATACTGATTTTTGTAAATCATCTTAATATAAACTAGATCAAATTATATCATAATTTGATATATTTGTGATATGCCTAGAGCAAATTTTGTTACAATTTTTGTTATTTCAACAACTAACGAGACCAAGTTTACAACAAAACACAAAGGAGATTTTGATATAAAATGCTTGTTATTTAGAACTCATCCTGTTATAAATTTGGTATTTTCACTTGATCGGGAACTCCGTTAAAGAGGAGAGCGCAACCATTCCTTCCCTTTAACTCATTATATAGATTTACTGTGAGAAGTTAATCAAAACTGAAGCCTTAGGTGGAAACGTGGCAGCTGGAATATTCAAGCATGTACTTAACACTCAACGTACTGTGGTCATTTCCCAAGTAACAATTCCAAAACCGCTTGGTTTATTTGAATTTTGTAAAGTGTTATTGTGGCGTAATACCAAGGTGATACAAGCCAAAAACTACTTGTAGTTAGCAGTAGAACCACAATAAAACTGTTAATAAAGCGTTTTTATTGAGGTTGCCACGATAAAGTTTGGCTGCGTCACGTCTTTAATGAATTTACCACACATTTACGACCCGCGGTAACAATACAATTGCTGCTTTATTTATTGCTGGTATGAAGAAGAATATTAGATTTCAACACCAAAAGCACTTATTTATGCGAGCACTTAGTTTTTTCACTAAACAAAAATTCATCTGAAAATTATTATCAATCGATATTTATGTCTCAGGAAGCAACTGAAATGATTTTGCTAGAAATTGTGGTTGACTAACTCAATATATTTATTTTGTCAAAACAACTAGTTTTGAGAAATTGTAATGTTTCTATGGTGCGTCCAATTATCCACCTATCCTATCAATATGCACGATAAAATTTAATGCGCATATGCTGAACAACTACGGTGACTGCTGAAAATTTATTAATTATTCTGTAGGATATTTTATATAGGATATATTAACTCTTCTGCTTACGGATGTATTTTCAAGTTAATAAATTCAGCTGACTGATTTAGCTATTCACCAGCTGCTTTATAGCTTTGTAGCGAAAAGCTTCATTTAATTGTGGCGATAAAGTAGTGGTAAAGTTATGTAAAGCAGTGAAAAGCATAATCCGTTTTATTGCTGCTTTCAGCAGAGTATGATAAGACTACTTGAGCCAATAACCTGATTCTTGAAGAGGTTATAAAACCTTTTGAAGAGTGGGTCACTTGGTCGGCAATTTTATAACGGACATCAGAAAGTTCTGGTAGAGCTCATGCTTTTAAAAGCATTTTTATGAAAATAGTCATGAAAACCACTAGAGGAACGTAATAAAACTTACAATTGTCACTTAGGTTAACCCCTTGCTCTTTTGACTCATTTTCACAGCGTTATTACACTCTTTGTCTTAAATACTTTTTATTAGAAAATATATTTAAAATATAATGTTTAATTTAAAAAAATTAATGCTAATTTATCGATATTAGCGGCAGGTTCCATCTGTTCAGATGGCATTTTCGGTTCTCTGTTTGCGGCAGTTTCGATCGGAAAAATATTCATGGAGTCTTCTTCTTAGTAGAGTCTTTTTCTTCTCATTCCATAATTTAGATTCTAGTTACCGTCACGAAAATATGAAAGATTTCGAACGCTAATAGCTCTGTCAATTATGAATGATTTTTTTCATGGCTAAGATACCGATCGATTCGTAATAGATGTAGCAACTTTCTTTTTCAATTACTATTTAATTAGTGAAGTTGTTTCACAAGCAGCGACAACTGGTTAAAACACCATCTTTTTACTGTGATTTCGATTACTTTCCTCTTTAAAAAGTGACAGAACCTTCCCGTCCGAACAGGTCGAAGATTCTTTACGATGATTGAACCTAGACCAATTTGATGTCTTTGCTTGGGAAGTATGCCAGAAAGGGTAACATAAGCTTTTCGTTCTAAAAAAAATTCTTACCTAGGCCAATTTGATGCCTGTGTTAGGGAAGTATCCCAGCAAAAATGACAAAAGTTCTTTGTCCCAACAGATCGCAAATTCTTTACGTCGAAGCGATTAAGCTTAGGCAAATTTTAAAACTGTGTTGGAAAAGTGCGCTGTGTCTGTAGTGTTCGGTTGTAAAATGATTCTATATGTATGCGCATGTTTGACATTTCATTGGAAAAGCAGTGAAAAGAGAATGTATCGTGTTGTGGCAAGGATGTGCTACTGATAAAAAGGGATCGAAGGCGTAAAATGTCTTCAACGAGAGGAAAGAGTTGGTAAAACAATTTTAGTTTTCTGTAAGGTAACAGACCACAATAGTTTTGTTCTTGATTTTATTAAACTGTTACCAAATGCACATTTTTCCCAGGGCAACTATAATGTTTTCTCGTGGTTTCGTTTGAATATCTTTATCAAGGTTCAACGGCACTATTTAAATCTACAAATTCAATGCATGCTATGATGCTATTTTGAGCCATGATTCGAAAAACATCAATCGAAGGCTGTTTCCCTACTGGAAACTATTGAGCTATAAACAGCGCGTTTGGCGCGTACCTCACCTTAATGATAAACTTTACATGATAACTTTTTTTTAGTCTTGAGTCTGTCTTCTCTTGCTCTCCACAAAAAGAAGCAGAAAAGGAAACATGAAGCAGAAGGAAAAGAAGGGGAAAAGAGTCCGGAGAAAAACGTGACAAAAACTGGTCAAACGGCTTGGAGATAGAGGAAAACTCGTAAAACAAAAGAATAAAAGCTAGCATAAAACCTGACTGAATAGGAGGGTAAACCGGACATAAAAAGTGATAAAAAGTGGTAAAGAAGAAAACTGCAGAGAAAAAGAGGAAAAACTGTACAGAATAAAAGAAAACAAAACGGGACAAAAAAGAGAAACAACGGGATACGAAAAATGGAAAGGAAAAGGAGTAAATATAGGAGCCTAAAAATGGAGAAACGAGAACAAAATAAGATGGACATAACAGGGGCGTGAACGGGATAGAAAAAGAAAAGAAAATTAAGAGAAAAAGTTAAAACAGAGAACAAAAGGAATAAAACGGACATGAAAAACAGAATGTGACAGACAAGGAGGAAAAATATGACAGAAAAGGAAAGACGAAACAGATGGAAACGAAAAAGGGATAGTAAAAGTAATAAAAGGAGAAAAAATGAGGAACCGAAGAAAAGTGTGAAGAGAAATGAAGACGGGACAGAAGATGACAAATAAAGAGACAGGAAAAGAGTGGCCAGAAAAAGAGGAAAAATTACAAAAAACGATGCAGGAAAGAGGAAATCGGGGGAGAGGACTACAAAGCGCGAAAAACGGAACGAAAAGAACGAAATAAGGAAACAGTGTGCAGAAAAAAAGAAAAACCAAAGAAAGTAGGAGTTAAAACAAGACAAATTAAGAGAATATGTGACAGAAAATGAAGAAAAACGTGGCAAAAAGGTTGGAAAACGATAAAAAACAAAAGGAAAGACGGCACAGTTAAAAAGAGATCAGAAGGGAAAAGAAGAATGGGCAGACTGTAAAAAACAGCAGTGAAAATAGGGAAAACGGGATAATGAGTGAAATTTTTGGAGCGTTTTAGTAGAATACGAAACCTGAAATTAAATAAAAACTAAGAGTGATTAAAATAAAAATTAAAAGTAGAACGGAAAAGAAAAAGACGAAAACGGGAGACAAAAAATCGGAGGGGTTGTGTACAAGGCACGACCGCATATGTAGGTGACGCAGGACTACGTAAAAGTCTCTTTGTAGTGATAGTAGCATGTATCCATGCATGTAATCATTCGATTTTTCATGTATGCATCTTCTCCTCTGTTGGGTACTCTTACCACTGCGTCCATTATTTTGAACTATTGTGGTATGCCCCGTTTTATTATTTTTCTGTACGCTTCAAACTTACCTATCACCTATTGAGGAAGTGACAGGCTGGTAGCTGGAGCGAGACATGTGCCAATCAGGTATGACTAGGTTTATGAACCTAGTATCCTCATCGGCGACGCCAACCAGATCTCCCCTTTTTGAGATACTGCAGTTTTTGTGCTCCACGATAGTAGAGCAAGTGTTCCGAGGTTAAATATCATCTTGTACGAAACTAAGATTCCGAAGATATTATTTACTCGGATAATGTCCTGTCACAAGACCGGTAAGCTTGCTGAGATCTCTCTCATTGAGACTCAGCAACTTTTGAGTAACCTAGGGGTGGATACTCGACGTTATATATTCTTTTTTTAGATTGTTTGAGCGACTGTACAGCCATCCTACTGGCCATAACTGTTCGGCTCTCCTTTTGTTTCAGCCCACCCTCCACCACAGTCAGAGATCAGGCAGATTGATTTTTGACCCGTGAGTAGAGAGTTGGAGCCACATCTTCGTTTGTCGACTCACAACGAGTCAACGTGTTGATGATAGACGAGGATCAGGACTGAACCTCTGCTAGCGCATCGTTCAAGTCCTGCTCCTCCCCTACTCTCCTCTCCACCTCATTCGTTTCTTTGTTTTTCGGCAGAGAGAGCTTGCACGGTAAGAAATCGTCCACTGCATCAGTGACCGGCTTGATGCAGCAAGGGCAAATTGCTGTGGAGGGCGCCCTGGTACTCCACAGGCTCCGTTGCGGCGAGAGAATTTATAGAACCCCCTCCACCATTCATCCTTCGGCACGGGTCGCGTCACACCTTGGATTAGGGGTTTATCCATTCAAGTTTTTACATAATAGCCATGGATAACAGCTATTACAACCATCTCCTTTAGTGGCTTTGGACCCTCTGCTTTGGTTCTTGGAAAACAAGAAGAACCGTCCAGCAGGCGGAGAGTTTACACTTCAGCCTTCGCATGAGTGCCCCCTTCTCTGTCCGCATACGACCTTAGTTTCCACCGGTTGTCTGATTTCCACTAAGGAGCGTATCCCGGATGGTACCACGAGGAGGTCGAGATAGGAGTTGCTGAATAAGAGGCTGTGGAACCTCTCGGTGGTTCTGGAGCGCATTATTCAGCCATTTACCATCCCGCATAAAAACCATGCAGCATAAAAACACGCTACATGCGTTGTGTGTAACATTTATCAAAGTAGTAACATTGTATACGACCAATCCTCGATATATATATTTCAGAGTTATTTTTATGTGCATTTGGAAACAATTTAACAAAATCAAGAACACACACTAATGCTTTCCTGTTAGCTTACATAAATTTAAGATGTTGTTACCAATCGTTTCACCACGTTGAAGGGATTTTACCAATTCAATCCTATTTTATCAACAGCACATCTTTTCACTGCACTTCCAAAGAAACGTCAAACATGCGCATCCACACAGAATTAAATTATAACTGAACACTATCAGCTGTAGCGCACTTTTCCAACACATATATCAAATCCGTCTAGGTTTAATCGTCTCGCCGCGCCGTAAAGAATTTGCATCTATTGAGATAATGGACTTTAGTCATTTAGGCATCTGAATCTGGACTTTAATCATTTTTTCTGGTATACTTCCCTGACACAGACATCAAATTGGACTAGGTTTAATCGCGTTTGAAAGAAATTTGTTGGCACGAGAGGGCTTGGTCACTCTTTCTGGCGTACTTCCCAAGCAAGGACATCAAAATGGTCTAGGTTTAATTGCGGTGTTAAGAAATCTTGTTGAGATGAGGAAACTTTGTCACTTGTTTTGGCTTACTTCCCAAGCACAGATATCAAATTGGTATAGGTTTAGATCATTGTAAAGTATCTTCCAACCAATCACGAAGCGAGGATTTCCAGTTGGACAATGCTTCCTTATTTTCAAGTTTTCAATAGTTCAACATCAAGAATTCATACTTTTCTTCATTTGGGTCAACTCTTAGAAGATTTTCCGATCGATTGGTGTAAGAATATTGAAAATCGATCCTGAAACCGCTAAGCTATTAGCGTTCAAAACCTGACTACTTTTCGAGAAAGATTTTTCGGAATGACACCCTATCCCAAACCTTGCCGTAAAACGTAGTCCTACGTCAAACGGAAAACATGTTGAAAATCAGAGAAGAGCACCGAAACGGTCGAGAAAACGTGATGGGAAAAACGGAACAGAGAAATAGGGAACAGAAAAAAGGAAAAACCAGAGAGAATAGAAGGGACAACTAGACAAATAGAGGGAAAATGGGACAGAAAATGAAGAAAAATGTGACAGAAAAGGTGGAAAAATGGTGGAAAACAAAAAGGACCCTGAGCAGGGCTTGAAAAGGGATCGCAAGTTGAATGTGACTGCCGTGAATGCGAACTTTCCGCATTCAAACTCCGCCTTTTGAACGATCATTTGACTGTTTTTTGAATCCAGTCAATCTGCCGCTTGCGCTGCTGCCGTCTTACAATTCATACGGTATCTCAGCAAAAGCAAACAGTTGATCTCCCGTTTTGCTTTGCGCTTTGACAATATAAACTGCAAACTGACTGGAAGCATGCGGTGACGTATTTTTTCGTTTCTCTTTTTGTCTCCAAATGGCTGCTCATAGTAATAGTTTGTCACCCGGACGTCGGTCCGACGCAAGCAAAATATTCGTTTGTATTGGACGGAGTCCGACCGACTTCTTCCAGGCACATGTAGTGGTTGTTTTTTTGTAGTATTGAATCATACGATTGTGCGGTTGATTTTCGTTAGCGTGGTGACTGCCACTCATGTGACTGTTTTGCAATCATTCGCTGCTAAAAACGGTAAAGGCAACTAGATCGAAACGAAAATGTTAAAAAGCTTTAGAACGCGTTCGTTCTACTGCGTGCAATCGGCGTTTGACTGAGTAAACTGCCAGTTGTGTTATGCATAGCGTTCGTATTCCACCACTAAACGGACGGTGTGAACTTGAATGCGCGTTGGTGTGACTGCGGTAGAAAAAAAGGATCGGTCGAAGCTCTGACCCTGAGACAAGAAAGGAAAAACAGAACAGATAGCAAGGGAAATCAATAGGGAAAAAAAGAATACCCAAGCAACAATGTGAGTTTTATTGTACTTTTATGGTGGTTTTTATTACCAATTTTGATCTTTAATGCCTTGTTACTTGTTACTTGGAAAGCGAGGGAGTAGTAAAAATAACAGAGAAAATGAGGAAAACGTAAAGAAGAGGTCAAAATGGGAAAACGGGAAAATGGTATAGAAAAAATAAGGAAAATAAACCAATGGGTAAAACTGGTGAGAAAAAGATAAACACGGTATATAGAAAAGGAAAACAGAAGAGGAAAGAGATAAAAAACCGCCAAAAGCAGAATAAAAAGGCAGAAAAAGCGGACAAATGGGAAATCAAAAAGAGGGAAACGGCACAGACAATGACAAAAAACGAGAAGGAAAAGAGATAAAAAGAGTTAGAAAAATAAGAAAACTGGGAACAAAAGAAAACGGCGAAAGAGCAGAGCAAGATTCAAAATGGGAAAGAAAATAACAAAAAACCGAGTGAGAAGCTTGTGCAAAAAGAGAACTGAAAATAAGGAAAACTGGAACAGAATTGAAACAGGAAACATAGAACAAAATGAAACGGAAAACAAGAGAATCAAAGGAAAACCGGATGGAAAGTTAGAGCAAAAAAGCTGAAAACGGTACAGAAAAGGAGAAAAACGGAACAAAAAGGGGAAGAATACAACTGGAAAATAGAAAAGGTAGAACAGAAAAGACGCGAAACGTGTGAGAGAATAAGACGAAAAATGCTAATTTCAATTTTAAGTGAAACTTTGTATCAAATTTCGTGTTCATGTCCGGTTTGAAGTAAAATTTTAAGATCCAAATTGGTCCAAATTCTAGTCTAATTGATGTCCAATGTCAAGTTTAATTCAAGTTCAATTGCATCCCCGATTTCAAGCCCAATTTCAAGTCTTATTTTGGAACTAAAGTTTTTAGTTCAATTTTAGTCAAATTTAAACTATGATTTCTAGACCAATTTAAATCCATTTTACTAATGTGGTAATTTGAACTGAACGTTCAACAAACACAGCGATGTATAGAGCCATACTGAAAAGTGTAAATTCATAAGATCCACAATAGGTATTTGAATGCTTTTTAAACTAAAGTGCATGATCCAAGCGAGAAACCTTGTATGTTTCGAAAAAAACATTTTTGAAAGAGATGTAACCGGAAAAAGCGGTGAAAATTATAGCACTTCATCGATGTTCAATATTGATGCTAATTAATTTGCAATGATAACACAGCTCAACACAGCCGGCAAACCGTAGCACGGGTAGACCGACTGCTGCTGCTATTGATCGAAAATAAATAAACAAAACAAACAAACAACGCGCATCCCCGGCATGCGCCGCGGCATAGACGCGATGTAACTGTGCGACATAGAGAAACTCAATCAAACGAACACGTTTCGCACCACAAACCCAAACCCACTGAACCATATATGTAGAGGCACCCACCACCACCGAGTGGGCTGTATGGGTCCGGTCGGTGGTGCTGAAACCGAAACAGCATAAAAGTAGTGAAGGCTTGCGTATTCGAGTGTGTTAGCTGAGTAGGCATGGTCGGTGTTCTCGACCAACATATCTTTAATTATAATAACACACTTCGTGCACTTGGAGTGGTGCTACAAAGAAAAGATTGGGAAGAAGACGACTGTTACCGTATCCGGCTCGAGAAACTTACATCGACAGTTAAAGATTCGGTGTATGAAACCCGGTTAGTTGGATTGAAGTATGATAGAAATTCTCCTCTGTTTACTGCCGTTAAACAGAAAACTTTTGCAAGTGTACTTAAATCGAGCCCGGAAATTGCTCAGTATAGAAAATCCCATTCTACTAGAACGGAGCAGATTGTAACCAATTACTGCAACCAATTGTGGTAATTGGTTTTTGATATACATAATAAATTAGTATGCAAACCCGTTGAGACCGTCACAACTCCAAAGAGATAGGCTGTGGCTGGCCGTAGGCAGAAATAATTGTTTACCTTGTGGTGGGTCGACAAGACATTCGGAGAACCATGAATCAGCACAATTCGTTATATTGTGGAGCTAAAATGCCTCAAGAGTAACGATACAAGGCGGTAGCAAAAAAAATATTTTGAGTATGAAAATACAATTTGACGAAAGATTGTGGTTAGATAGGTGTATCTAGTTCGTAGAAGCTCTACCTCGCAAAGGAATGATACAAACAGTTTTATGCTGATGATTCATGAGCACTTTCATAGGTGTCTTCAAAAGAAATTGAACTGAAATGGTACTAGTCATGTATGTACTGTATGTCGGGTAGAGTATGAAATTTCAGAGTATTTCATTTCGCGTTCAATTTGCTGATGGAGAAAATCAAATCTTTTTTGTCTCTTTGGTTGGTGGTTGAAAAACTTGAAAAGGAATAAATATAAAAATAAATATTTATACGTCGCTCTCGTTTAATTTCCAAAAAAATGCAGAGTTTCACCCCAGTTGAACAACAAATTTGGTTCCTTCTTCTATATCGATGAATCCTTTCGCCGTCCGAGTGCCACAGGTTTACCTCAAACACCTACATCTGTGTGTCCTGTCTGTGTGACGAAATGTAACAAAACGGGTAATGGTTGCAATGAATAATTAAATTTTCCCAATTGAAACTCCAACAATGTGCGTTACACGCACCGTGTGCAGCATATGGGGGCCGGTTCTTAAATTAAAATCATATCCCCGCGGGCGCACCACGCGGACGCTCGTCATTCCGTACGTGTCCACGGACAAATATATCCGGGTGCAAAAGAATTTAAACGAATCACACCCGCCCACCCGGTTTGATTCGCCTCTGGCTAGAAGTGGTTGAAAGAGAAGAGAAGCTTAATAAATCAGCAAATTAATATTTAATCGAACTGGTCAATGCGCGCGTGTTTTCGTATTTTTTCCTGGCCACTACCCGCTTCCCATCGCTAGGGGTGGGTTCTCATAATAATTGTATCACGATTCCACACGTATGACGATTCTATTTTGTGCCCCGATCCGTTCAGCTCGTAGATCATAATACACCATATCATATAGAAAATTGTGTTGCTCGATTTCCGTTAATAGTTACATCGAGATCACCGAAGGGAAATCGCAATTCGGTCATCAAAAAATCGATCCAGTTTTGAATTGTTTGCCTATTTGTTGTGCGGGGTTTTCCCTTCTTTGTTTCAATCTAGCGCAGAACCGCTCAACACAATCAGCAATTAGCACAGTACACAATTATGTTGAACCTCAAATATAGGGAAAAAACTCTTCTGCATTTCCAGCCTGGAACTGGTAGCCGCCACCACTATAGACCGCCGCCGCGCCGTCGGGCGTCGTTTTGTGATATAATAAAGCCTACCAACTAATAGGAACAACAATAACTGGATGCACTGCAGCTCTGCTATTGCAAAGTGCACTTTTAATGCAGCGCCATAGCGTCGCGGTCGGACATGCGGCACGACTTGCCGCAGCTTTTGCTTTCAATTAGCTTCGAACAAATGCTGTGCAGTGTTTAACACGAACCCCTCCGACAGGAACAGGTTCTAGACATTTTTTGTTTGTTTGAACAAAAAAGCTGCAATTTTTTGCTGGTTGTTTGTTTTGTGGGGTTGCAGACACGATAAAATCCGTTCATTTTTTAAATGATTTGGGTAAAAATTGTACTTGTGTGGATATTTTTCGTTTCCTTATCAGAAATGTTCATTTTCTTGCAGAAAGTAACAAAATACCATGCGTCTCCAATGCATATATGCAATTACTTTTCTTTGAAAACACGTACTTCATAATTAAAACAAAATCCGCTCTGAAAGCTTGATATGTTATGTAAAAAACTCTGTTTACCAGTAATAATACAAAAAAAATTGATTCTAAAATCTTTAAAATCGGTTCAGTAGTTTAAAAGTTGTGATTTTATAAAATAGGTCGGAAATGGTCAAAAATGATAATTATACGAACCCCCCTTACGCAAAAGCCCTCAAATCAAAAATCAATAAAAAATAAGACCGAGTTGCAATCCTAATTTATATGTAACTAGCTGACCCGACAGACTTCGTATTGCCAAAAATGAAACTGTGCTGTACATAAATCCTGGGTGCTACCCCCCGCAGTGGCCAGCGCTTCCGACGGCAGGTCGTTGAAAACACTCGTGGCCTGCGGCCGTCTCGCTCTGAATCATCTAGTGTTGCTATAGGTAGTTTCTGGTGGTCTTGTTATTAGTTAGTTTTTAAGTTGCGTAAATATTTCTGTTTTAGTTTTTAGGTTAGTTTTTAAGTTGCGTAAATATTTCTATTTTATTTGTATGAGAGTCCGCCCCCATTACCACTGGGGTGAAGGGTCTCAAACCGTCATAAAATAAATTCATGCCTTTAAAATCCCCCACTTGCCAAGTTTGGTTCCATTTGCATGATTAGTTCTCGATATATGCAGAAATTTGTGTTTCATTTGTATGGAAGCCCCCCTCTTAGAGGAGGGAGCGATCTCAGTACAACATAGGAAAAAATTTTGGCTCCAAAACCGCCACATGCCAAATTTGGTTCCATTTGCTTGATTAGTTTTTGTATTATGAGGAAATTTGTATTTCATTTGTATGGGAGCCTCCCCTCTTATAGGAGGGAGGGGTCATAATTTCCCTCCTAAAGAGGGGAGGGGTCTCAACTCACCATAGAAAAAATATTTGCCTCCAAAAACACTCACATGCCAAATTTGGTTCCATTTACTTGATTAGCTCTGGAGTTATGAGGAAATTTGTATTTCATTTATATGGAAGCCCCCCCCCTCTCCTAAAAAAGGAGGGGTCCTAATTCATCATAGAAAACATTCTTGCCTCCAAAAACCCCCACATGCCAAATTTAGTTCCATTTGCTCGATTAGTTGTCTAGTTATGCAGAAATTTGTGTTTCATTTGTATGGCAGCCCCCCCCCCTCTCTCAGTGGGGCAGGGGTCTCTTAGCATCATAAGAACCTGCTCCGGCCCCAAAAACCTCTACATGCAAATTTTTACGCCGATCGGTTCAGTAGTTTTCGATTCTGTTAGGAACATACGGACAGACAGAGAGAAATCCATTTTTATAGGTATAGTCTAGCTAAACCCGGTGCGTTGCTACGCTTGCAACTAAGTCAATGAAAATTTAATAAAACTGGGCTTTATGGTTGTTTTTCGGAATGAGTTTTGTTTTTAATATTTTAGTTTGCTAATGTGTGACTGCGATTATTCCAAATGGGGGGGGGGAGGTCACGAGCTACCATAGAAAAAAAATTGCCACAAGAAACCTCCATATGCCAAATTTGATTTTATTTGCTTGATAACTTCTCGAGTTAAGCAAAAATTTGTTTTGACATAGGACTACGTCTTTCAGGAAGGTAGCTGGTATAGGGGGTAATTCCAAAAAATCTTTCTCGAAAAGTGGTCTGGTTTTGAACGCTGATAACTTAGAGGTTTCCCGAACGATTTTCATTATTCTTACACCTAAATCTTCTAAGAATTGGCCCAAATGAAGAAAAGTATGGATTCTTGATGTTGAACTATTGAAAAATTGAAAATAATGAACCTATGTTTTACCAGAATTCTCGCTTCGTGATTGGTTGGAAGATTCTTTACGATGATCTAAACCTATACCAATTTGATATCGGTGCTTGGGAAGTAAGCCAAAACAAGTGACAAACCTCATTTCAACAAGATTTCTTAACACCGGGATTAAACCTAGACCATTTTGATGTCCTTGCTTGGGAAGTACGCCAGAAAGAGTGGCAAAGCCCGCTCGTGCGAACAGATTTCTTACGAACGCGATTAAACCTAGCCCAATTTGATGTCTGTGTGCCAGAAAAAATGACACAAGTTCGTTGTCCCAACAGATCGCAAATTCGATACTGCGAGACGATTAAACCTCGGCGAATTTGATATCTGCGTTGGAAAAATGTGCTACAGCTGTAGATCACGATTAAGTCAGTATCGAACGCAAGAGGAACACCAATCATCATAAACATTTCAAGGCTGATCACACCAGTGAGTTTCGGAAGCAAAGGTCGAGGATTTTCAATGTCCTTTATTGAAATCACGTACTGTAACTTTTGGATAAAAATATTAAAAAAAATTGGTTGAAATAGAAACTCTGCAAGAGCAACTTAGAACAAAATCAGTTATTTAGTATCGTTTATTCGCTTATGATGCTGTTTGGTGTGTGGTTTGAATTTATTAAAATAAAATTCTAAAATGAATTACTATTGATGTCCTGAATTGGGGAAAAATGGTCGATATATTCTGGAAAATTTACGGGTTGAGTAGTAATAACTGTCAGTAAAGTAAATGGTCACAAAAATAAAACGTTTACACACATTACTATCTTGAGTGTATTTTTTCGTGTAAAGTATATCCATAACATAAGTCATAAATTAGTCCAATTTAAATTTTTCTAACTTTGCTTTAATTACCAGTCGCAATCGTTGTTGAAAAGTGTAACAGCTGGTACGCACGATATCATGAGGCATTTCATCCCAAATCTTCTCTAAACGTTGCTTGAGAGTATCCATAGTCAATCCTTTGGTGCTCCATAGTTTGCCTAGCATGTAACCTCTTGGATAGAAGTCGGGACGATTCAAATTAGCCAAAGAGGCAGGCCACTATTTCCAAGAAATAAAATCCCGAAAATTATCCTAACACCAAGCTTGTGTGGCTTTCGCCTGGTGAGACGATGCAGAATCTTGTTGGAAACAATATGGTGCATTTTTGTAATATAATATATCGATGTAATATTTACTGTTGATTGTAAGATCTGGTTCAATGAACAGCAATGGAATCTTCAAAGTTTTGGAGAAACACTCCCGTACCATCATACTGGAAGCATTTTGAAGCCTTTGAAGAGCCCGTTTGTCCCGAAGACTATCAGATAGATGTGCCGCATATGTCCGATCACTTTGTTGGTTGTGGTGATCAATATTTCGTCCGAAAACAGAATTTCACAATCACCGTGTCGCTTGAACAGCTGCCGATATCTTTCGACTCTTGCAACTTTCTTCTGTTCAGTCAAACCATGCACCCGTTGCTTTTTGCAAAGAATCAATCGAAGATCTTCTTTCGAAATATTGTTCATGGTTGACTGCGAATTTCCCTGTTTCCATCTTACGTCCAGACTGATCTGGTTTCCATCGAATCTGTTCTCTTACTCGTTTGATGGCTTCCAGTGTTTTTACAGTGCGCTAGCCGTTAGTGGAAATTATTTTCCAAGAATTGGTTTCCTTGTATCGCTTGATAGTACGAAAGATGAATCTTTCGTTTATTCTGGGTGGCTGCAATTTCTTTACAATATCACATGCTCGAAAAATATTAAAAATAATAGATTTATCACATTCCCTTTTCGGGCCCATGATTACCACGACTTTCAAACGAATGAAATTTTAAAATAAACTTGCAAGCTCTGTTAATATTTGAATAGGGTAAGCGTACCAGTAGTGGCGTATTTAGTAGTAAAATTTCAAATTTATGGTCGAAATACAGTGATATCAGAACAAATATACATGCACACGCGTACGATATGATTGAAACATTCTTAATCTTACTAAAAATGACGTTTGGAATCATTAAAAATTCTAATTTTGTTAAAGAGAAAGATTTTTTCTACGATCATTGGTTTGCCTATAGTGGTGGTATGGTTGCTACCGAGGTCCCTAGATTGGAGGCATCGCGAGCCCATAATGGAGGCAACACATTAAACATTCAATTACTGCAATAAAAATTTATACAAACTGGTTCTGCTTGTTTGCCTGAGCTTGCGTACTCACTTTATGTGCTCGACAGATTTAAATTTCTTGAATTCATGAATAAATAATATCAGAAAAAGATAAAATTCAGAACCTATTTTAGCAGCTATGCAAAATTAAATTTTATTCAGAAAATCTTAACAAAACCAGTGGAATATTTCTATAAATTTCATTTTACCACTAAGAGAAGAGACGATTATTTCAAGTAAACGTGTATAACCCAGGTGCAGATTATATAAACGTTTTCTAGAAGCATAATTGCGTTTTATCTCGTGATGGGCGTATGTTATTCAAGTACCACCACTATTGGTACTACCTCCACTAAGGGTACGCTTACCCTACACTTTAAACGAAAAATATATAGACACATCTGTGAATAATCCATCGAAAAAACACTGACAGATATTACTACTCACCCTGTACAATTATTTGCAGTTTCATCAATTTATTCTGTTTAGAATAGTTATGCAATCAAATGAAATCTTTTGATGCAAGACAGTGCCGCTTAGCTTTTCTATCAAAAGCTTTGTAACTAAGCCGTTGTGTTCTGAAGCACTAAATACAGGTGTTGATAGTATCTAAACAGAACGGAATAAGGCGCGAAACAGAAAAAGCGGGAAATTAGGTAAAGGAGAATCATTGAAGCAACGCTTAAGAAATAATGGAACGTTTCTCTTTACCCAACCCGGAGGACTCGCAGATCGAAACAAGCTATAATGAAAGCCAATTATAACTGTATTTGAAGTCACTTCTACTCCCAGGCCCTGTGGAAAGGTCACCAATATCTGCGACTCAAGAGGCCTGGGTGGAGAAGTGGGTTCAAATCCAGTTGTAATTCGCTCCTATTATATCTTGTTTCGATCCACTGCTTCCCCAGTTTGGGTAAAGAGGAACGGTACACAACTTCGTAGGCGTCGCTTCAATGACCCTTCCTTACCTAATTTTTCGCTCGTTCCCCTTCCTGCCATGCTCCGTTCTGTTTGGATACTCCAACTCCTTTGTTACGTTACTTTCTTCTAACGTCCCCTATGTCGATTGTAAAAAACAACCTCTATAAAAAATTAATTATACTCTTGACCTCATCAAAGGTCAAGACAAAAACACGAGGTTGGTCTACACTAAATACTGTCTCGCAATATTATGCAGATTTTTTCCGTTTGTTTCCTTTTTACGATTCCAGTCTTTCCGTCATTTTACATAAACTCAAGATGGCTTGCACGGAAAGAAATTTGATTCCGATGCCTTGAATGAAATCATGCAATCATGAAATGCGAATTCCTGTCAAATCATGACTGAACTCCCATATCAGAAATAATCTGAATAATTGTTCATGATTTTGCGTTGTGTTGTACTGCAAGAAGCTCGTGATGTCATGATTATTATTCATGGTGTATTTTCATAAATCATAAGCTAGAAATCTGGAATCATGAGTCATTTTGCTGGTTTTGGAGATCAAATTTCTATCCGTGTGCATAAATTGTTTTTGGTGTGTGCCAATTCTAAGGGGTGTATAACCGTATGATATCTCTTTGGTTTGTTTTATTCACAAGAAATTACTTTTCAACGGCGTTTCTAACTTTACACTAACCCCAATACGATTTCAACAGATTATAACTCAAGTTCAATGCACTACTCGCCATCGTTGGTCGTTGGTTGGGCTGTTTACACCATCCCACTCACTAACTTCTGTCGCAAACTAGGCCAAGATATCTGGTGCAATGTCTTTTGATGTATGTTATACATGCTTATTTGCCGTGTGCAGCGGCTGCTGGTTGGCTGGCGGGCTGGATTGGATTCGAGTGCAGCAGCAGCAGCAGCGGGAAAGGGAGACCCGCTCGTACCCCCCACTGGCTTCCCTAGACCTGCTGCTGCCTACCTTGAGTGATTAATGTTATTCGAATTCGTGTGTGCATAAATTAGGTGCATGGCAACACAGTATCGGGTGTTGGAATTAGTTAAATAGGGTACTACACTTGAAATCGGTGGGACAAATTTGGAGTGCAAGCCGTCCGCTGAGTGCGGGTTACACCGTGCGCGCGATTCCGACCGACACCGTACCGAAGGATTATTAAATGAGTGCCCCGTTTGTACGGGCTGTGTGTTTCGTAATCTGATTTGCATGTGATGTGTATGGGCTGAGCACTTGCGGCACTTTTAGTCACATTTCTTATCACGGAATAGTGAGTATTTCTAGTTTCTTCAAATGGTATTATTTCCTGTTAAGAAATTCGGTCAAACAATGAACTCCTGATTTTAGAGCAAAAATCATGCATCGAACCTTCCGTGATATAATAACCAATTCACGTACTAAATTGAAACGAACGAAATTGAAATTACCTTCGTTCACAGATCGTAAGTTTCTACTTATGCTAGATTGGTTCCTAAATCGCCTCTTGGCCGCGTTGGTTCCGAGAAGAAGGGAAATTATAGTAGTTGCACTTTCATTTTGCTGTTGACCACCGCAGTCACCACAAGCCGACATAGATCCTGTTTGGGGCAGTTCCCGTCTGCTTTTTAGGTCAGTAGTAGAGTCTCACTCCATAAAGTGCACGTAAAGTAATGCATAGTGCCAGTGAAACCAATCTTGCGCCGACGACGACGGACCCAAGGCGGTGAAATGAATTGCGGGGAAAAAGTTGCACGCTATTCAGTTCAGCCCACAGAAACAATAAGTTGAGATGTTTTATGGAAAACGAATTGCCCCCGTAGTGGTCCTAATGTGTCAGTTTTATTGGAAACTATAAGTGTTAGCAAACTAGTTAAATTAATTTAATCTACGAGCGTGACTGAAACTGAAACTTCCATTAGCGTCAACGGAAACAGAATTTCCATCAAGTCCAGCATTCGCACGGGCACGGTAATGCAGTTCTCGTACTCCAATTAGCGTAACTTTATGGTGCCAGCAGTCTTCTAGGTCTGCTGGTTGCGGTTTTGATACGGGTTATGAGACGGATATCTATAATCACCCTCTATAACCAGACCCGACTAGCTGGGGGAGGACTGCGAGGTACCGAGTTGTTCGATTTATTTTTTGTACAATCAGCAAGCAATCGCTGCTGCAGTGGCTCTGAAACCACCGACCGAGTCTTCCAATATGATTGTTTTATGTAGGTACCTTGTTTCAGGGGCGTAGAAAGAAGGGAACGATACTGAAAGCAAAACTGATGTTTTCAATATGCAATTTTTATTTGCAAACTTAGCCTTTTTTATATCATACATTATTCTTTTTCGATATCAGTTTATTCGAAAGGAATGATTAAGTTCTGTATATAATTATGCAAATATACTCCTGTGAAAAACTTTTTTTTGTTACAACTAGTAGAACAATCCGATTATGACTGCTCTAGAAGGAGCTTACGAACAATACATAGCTTTTTTTAACAATAGAGTGGGAAAAATATACAGACAAACTTATTTCTTTTCAGAAAACAAGGTATTCAAGTTGAACTAAGCAGTTTAGGTTTTTGGTAAAGCTGTAAGGAAAAATAAATCTGAAAAAAAGACTGAAAACATTAAAGAAAACTGAGATTTATTTCCATGTAGTTTCATATCGATGAGCAGTGTTTAGCTTACAATAAACAGAAATATTTTTGCAGCGTTTTACGTATAAAAATTAAGAAAAAGTTATTGCATCCTTAAAATTTGTGATGCATGCTGATTGCTGAGGTGCTAGTACTCGACCCCAAAGATCCAGTTTTCGCCATATATATGCTGAAATTTTCGTCACCGCCAAAAGTTTTATGCGTGTGTTTATATTTATTTATTTTTTCCAAAAAGTAGAATGAATTTTCAGTTGAATAGTGAAAAGAGAACAGAAATGTGTTTAGAGACAACCGCATCACTGGTTCTCATGATCCGCCAACGACGGAATGGTGGTTCACTGAAATCCGCCAATGACGAAAAGTGGCCCACCTGCGTGAAGGCAAAAAAAATCATATCAATCTAAGGCCACCACCTGAAAATAATGTCAATTTAAATTATAGGTAGAACCATTAGGAGTTTGAAGTCCTATTTTATTGGTTCAGTACATAACTATGATTTATTTAATGATTATGTTACGCTAATTATTGTAACCTGTGAAAACATCTGTGAACCGCCTGGGGTGGCGAGAACTGGTACCGTTACCCGATGTTTTTCGGTATATGACTACCTCAGCTGACTCAGCGCCAGTACTATCGGGAAATCACACATAACACATATCACACACAAAAACGACTGACGATGTTAAATCGGATGATCATGAAGGCGCCAATTCACTATTGGACGCGTGAAATTATTCACTCGCCAAATCAACTATGGCACCCGCGGTGTGGCATGTTGCATCGTCTTGCTGAAACCACAGCTCATCCATTTTAAAGACACGCAATCGTAGTACAAACAAGTCGGAGACCTTCATTACCTGTTCTGGCGTTCTGGCCGGCAATATTTTTTTAAGGGAAACGGACCAATAAATCAACCGACGCACCAAAGAGGGCACGGGAGGGTATTTTCGGCCCATCGAGCGATTGCTTCTATTTTTTCGGCCTATGGCCTAGTTCTAGTGGAACGGTGGTTTTAGCGTTCTTTGAATAAAAAATAGCAGATTACTTACAGTCTTGAGAAAATAATTAGGCCATTGCAACTCATTTTCAAAGTTTTTGTCAATTGGAAATTGGCTTGAAAAATCGGCGGGCAAAAAAATAATTTGTAGGATATGCGTTAATTTTTTTTATAAAATCAATTGTCTGTGGGCTCTACAGCCTGAAAAACTCCTCTACAGCCTCAAACAGTGGAATTTCCGAAACTCGGCCTAAAAAATTTTCTTTCGTTTTAGTCTTTTTGTTCGTAGATTTTTGCATGAAAAATAACAACGTATTTATTAAAAGGAAGAATAGATTTGATTTTCACGTTTAAAGTTTAAGTAAAAATGCCTAAAATGTTAGGATTTGCATATAACTGAGCGTTTATGACGTCACACAGTGATAGAGCGTGGTTTTTGGCTGTTTTTCGTGGTAGAACATTATCTGCAATCGAAGAGCGGAAACTAGCATGATGGCTTATATGTTGCAAAATATTATTGAAGAATCACTTTATAAATAATTTGTAAATAATCTCTTCACAGATTTTTACAGAATTCGGTCATATTTTTCGTTTTGGGTCAAAAAGCAAAAATTCCATGTTTGGTGCCGATTGGACTTCTATTTATGGAAGCCCTCCCTTTAATAAGAAGTTCAATATTTTTCCTCTTTTATTTTTTTTCTGTATGGACCTTATCACTGCGGTTAGTGTTTCTGCACTTCGTCCGTTTTGCAGTATCGCTATTGATTAAGTCTGCTTATTTATCCTTGCTTGAATGTTGGGGGTTTACCCTTTTCCTCCTTCAAGTCGATAAAGCAGAGTTTAACACAAAGGAATGGTGTGCTTATGCGTGCATTTTATGCTTTAAACTTACTACTATGCATCTTCAAGCTCATTCCAGAAGTCAGAATATGGAAAAGGTTATAATTTATACAGTACCACTCATATAACTTTCCATGACAAGAGGCTTTATTGTTCATAAATACAGAATTCATTGTGAAGCAAAAAAGGGGATGGCCCCAAAGTTAGCGCATCCGGATTCCTATGAAAGTCCCCTCTCAAAGAATTTATTATCTCCGTTTACTGCTTGCCGGAATTGACAATGCCAATGAAACTGGTATTTAGTAATGAATTCATTATTCGTATAACATCACTACCCTATCGGCGTCCTATACTGAAATCCGAAAGAGGTGAATAATCTATTCGGTGACATTTTCTTCCAATGGGTTCTAAGCTTTCAACTCGACCTTGGCGAAATGTCAGTTTAGATCGTTAGCATTTTAATGCTACTGAAAACTGGTCTCCGAAACAAGTATAGCATATCCTATGTCAGCATATTACAAGCCGGTTGAGTGCTTCCTGAAACTGATTAAAATGCATTTCATTTTACCAGAACTTTTATCTATGTTAGAATGAGTCATACCGGATTAGGTTTAAACTCAAAGACGAGACAAATTATGAATATTTTATTTTTATCCAGAATCTTTGGAAGCGAAATACAGGATTAGTTGAAGTAGGACTAGCCTGGGATCAAATTTATTTCGTATAAAAAGACAGGATTCAAATAGTTCGAACTTTTTCAACTATCTATGATGCGAAAAAACTCACCTGACGAAAGATGTTAATATTTCATTTCCTACAACTAGATCTCACGATTAATTAATTTTCTTCTCCCTTCTATTCCAGTGTGGAACTTTGAAAGTTCCCGACTCCCATAACCAGCGGATCATGGACGGCTACCATGTGCAGACTCAGGACGGCAGTAACGGAAGCTACAACCACCACAACGGCACCTACCAGCAGAAGCATAGCCACCAACAACATCAGTCACATGTCCAGCAACAGCAACAGCAGCAACAGCAATCGCACCATCAGTTGCAGCCACATCATCAACTGCACCATAGCCACAACCACCAGCACCACCAACACCAACACATTCATCAGCATCACAACAGCACTGTCGGCTACACGACACTGAGCTATGCCGGTTCGGATGCGGGCTTCGTGTCGCCTCCTCCGTCACCACGATCCAACAGTTCGCTAGTATCCTGTTCCTCCTCTTCCTATTCGACAGCTTCATCCTCTTCCGTTTCGTCATCGTCGGCCGTTTCGTCGGCAGCGTCCACATCTTCCGGTCTATCGTCAGCGGGGTCGGAGAATGGTTCGTCGTACGAAAATCTGGACAATTCGGCCCAGCGATTAGCGGTACTGTCGTTTGAGCAGGTGAGGAAACTGAACGATGTGATGAACGAACCGGTTGCGATCCATGGACGTGGAAACTTCCCCACCCTGGAAGTCCGTCTAAGGGATCTTGTGAACATTGTGCGTGAAAAGTTGGAGGCCGATGTCGGTTCCGGTGGAGCCGGTATGACTGTGAAGGATATTCGGCTTAACGGAGGCGCTGCTAGTCACGTGCTGGCTTCGGAAGCACAGCCATACAACGATTTGGACTTGATCTTCGCTGTGGAGTTTAGCTCAAACAGACACTTTGACCGAGTAAAGTCGGCAGTATTGTCGTCACTGTTGGATCTGCTGCCGGAAGGCGTCGTGAGGAGGAGGATAACGCAGTGCTCGCTGAAGGAAGCGTATGTTGGTAAAATGGTGAAGGTGAATAACGATGGTGACCGCTGGAGTTTGATCTCGCTCGGCAACTCGCCTGGGCACAAGAACGTCGAACTGAAGTTTGTCGATACGATGCGTCGACAGTTTGAATTCAGTGTCGATTCGTTCCAAATTGTGCTGGACTCACTGCTGCTGTTCTACGATTGCACCGAGAAGCCCATGATTACCGAAAATTTCTACCCGACCGTGGTTGGGGAGTCGGTGTACGGCGATTTCCAGGAAGCTTTGTACCACTTGCAGAAGAAGCTGATATCGACGAGGCAGCCGGAGGAGATTCGTGGCGGAGGATTGCTCAAGTATTGCAACTTGCTCGTGAGGAACTATATTCCAGTTGATCCTCAGAAGATCAAGACATTGGAGCGTTACATGTGCTCAAGGTTCTTCATCGATTTTCCGGACATTGAACAGCAAAGAATCAAACTGGAGAGCTATCTGCGGAACCATTTCTGGGGCGAGGTGGAGGAACATCTGCAGTACCAGTACCTGATGCATTTATACGAGGTCGTAGAACAGAGTACGGTCTGTTTGATGGGTCACGAGCGTCGGCAAACGTTGATGCTGATCGAGTCATTGGCGATGCAAGTTTTCTACCGTGATCAACAGCAGAATCAGGCTACACTTATTACCGCTGCGAGTGCGTTACAACAGCACACCACCACTCTGCAACTGCAACCACTTCAGACTCAGCTCTCCCAGATGAGCTTACAACCTCAACCACACTCCCCAGTACAGCAGACTGTCATCCACCACCACCACCCGCAGGCTTCACCCCAGACGCAAACTTTGCAACTGCAGCATCCGCAGGCGCAACCTCCGCCAGGTGGACAAGTTCAACCGCAACCACAAACTATCTCTCTTGCACCGCAGCCCGCTGGTCTTCTCTACGCCAATGGAATCTACTACGCTCCAGTCATCCCAACGACGCTCTGCACATGCAACACGACCTGGCTGACGACGTGATCGGCCATCGAGCAACACACCACCACCAGTAGCATCAATACCACCACTACTACAACCACCAGCAACAACTACTGTAGCAACAGCAGTACTCCATCGTCACTGCTATTGGGATCGATCATTAGCTTCACCACCACCAACGCACCGATAGTGGCGACTTTTGACCCACAATCGTCCAGTTGTGGAACTTCGTCGACCGACCATCAGCAGCAGCAGCAACCCGTACGGTGCATTTTGGACAACGTATTGCTATCGAAAAGATGATCACAAGAAGAGTAAGCAAAGCGTTAAAACACTCACACCCACACTTCTGAATTCATAATTCTAATCGAAGCATCGCGAAAATTTCGCCAATCAAAAACTGTAACTAAAAAAAACAAAACCCATTTGTAATATTCGACATAACGTAACATAAGTACAATCAATTCGTGGTTGGAAGTTCTTGCCAAAGATGAAATTAAATACACAGCAGTAGAACTGCAGGAAACAGTGACCGGCGCGCCTCCCGTTGGTGATCTTTTAGCCTTTTTTAAGTTTTGTTCAAATTTTAAAAGAGCAACACTGCACTCTCGTCCTTAAACAAACGAAGCTCCTCCGCTTGCGAACGCCACCTATTTATCACTGTGTTGTTGCACAACAAACCAAACAATCGTAGCTTAGAGAGGGGAAATAAAAGTAACATTACGCAACCATTGTTAACCAAATGTTAACCGAACTTACAACGGCAAATGTACAAATGTGTAAAAAACAAAAAAAAACTATATTTATTCCGCTGCAGTAGAAATATGTGTGCATGTTCAAGAAATATTGAGTCAAGCTGCCAGCACAAAGAGGCAATTTTATTTAAAACTCTGAGTGTCGATTATTACCAATACCAATAACAGTTTCTTAATGTTGTTTAGTGGTAGCTGATAGGCCGAAATTTTGACTAACTACATAAAAAACGATACCATTAATTCAAGTAAACTACCACCAACCCAATTCTTACTCCAAAACATCGTAGGTTTGTAAATTTTCAGACCAATTTTCCTAACTCTCCTACTAAACTCCTCCCATTTAGTGTTTGTCGAGTGCTGCAGGGTCGTTGCACTACACCACCACCCAGGCGGCTGGGTCTCTTAAATGAAACAAAAGAAATGAAATAACGAAGCAATTTTTAACGCGTAGGTGTTCAATGATAAGCAACAAAAAAAAAGAAACAATGTAAAATTTAGACCCACCACTACCACCTTTCTTTTACACACTACCTACTGACTAAGTAGCAGGAGGTCAGTTGTTAGGCCTCGCACTCACCCACCTCTTCCTCCCTCTTTTCTTTCCAAGCAAGCAAGCAAGCAAATGAAATTAGGTACAATCAAACGGCTCGGCTGTTTGCCCCCCAAAGTTACGTAACTACGCGCCGCCACTGTTTCACTGTTGTTCGATTAATTTTATTTTTTGTTTTTGTAAACATGTTCGATTAATGAAGAAGATGATGACGAGAAAAGTGCAATCAAATAACCGATCAGAATCGGTTGGTACAAAGCTCTATGTATGTAGGTACAAACGAGTGAGCGAGCAAGCAAGCAAAAAAAAAATCATCAAACCCAAAGTGCAAGGCTGTTTTTAAAATGCAATTTTCGTTTACTAGGCTGTGAGTTCGGATTTAGGCAATTCAATACCATCATCGACTCCTCCCCTATAGTTGTTTTTGATGATCGATTGTTTTTAGTAAGCAGTGCAGTGTTTACCATGAGAAACAAATGAGTCTAATTACAGTTTGACGGTTCGAGTGAAATAGACAAACTAGGGAACACTAAGTTGAGTTCAAGGCATCAGTTTTATACGAAATTTGAGAATTTTTTTTACTGCGATTTACAGCAATTTCAAGATCGCTTTCCTTTTAATTAACGCGCGATAACTATTGGATAGTGTTATGAGCTTTTCATTCAAGTAACCGCTTGTCTAGGGCAAATAAAAACAAATAATGAAAATTAAGTTAAATTAAGTTAATGAAAATTAATGAAAATTAAGTTAGATCCAGACTTAGATTGTTAAAGGAAGTACATAGACCAGTCTGCGACTTCGCATACGGGTATAAAATATGTTATCAGCTCTATCTATTGGTACGTGAGCTTACTAATCTATCATAGTGTTTGTGTATTACATAAATTTTGGTGACAAATGATAGCTTCTAATCTAAGATAGCATTTCAAGCTGTAATTCCTTGCCAGATTGCACGTAGCATAATACGTGCAAAGTTTAAAGCAAAAACCAATTGAAATGGCCAAACCCATCTGGGTTTCATCATCCATGAGCAAGAATTCGGAAAATCTTAAAAGCAAAGCAAAGCTTTGGTGCCTCATTCCGATTTTGAAACTTGGCCTACTGTTTTTATTCGACAGACTTCGCAGCTAGCTTTTGGAGTACATGACAATTAGTCCAAGGGGACTAGAGATTCTGACCTACGACGATTGGCTTGTTAAACCAATTTCATTCCTTGAGGTCAACTGGAATGCGTTTTTTTTTTCATCTAGAATCGACCAATGTTCCTTTATTGGCCTTGGTGCTGGCCTTTGGAGTCACATTCCACTCATTCAGAATCACAGTGACGCCATTGTCGTTGTACCACTGTTTGATAGAATTTGAATTTAGTCATAACACGCAAGTAGGGCCAGACAAAGCGGTCATCCTCAAAGTTTCTCCAGAGAAACCAGCAACCACTTCTAAAGGCACCCCTTTTAGTATTTTTGCTAGTCCAGGAGAGCTTCACTTTTCAGTCTGCAACAGCAGATTGCTTGCCAAATGATAAACTTTTTCGGGTCTTCTGGGTCATTCTACCTATCAAAGGTGGAGTAAGATTCTTGGCTAGGAATTTGTCAGCGAATGTTTTAACGTCCATAATGAAGCAAACGTATTTCTTCAGTCAGTTCTCGTAGAGCTTGTTTTGGGCATTTTTTTTGGCTTTTGGCGCCTTTTGCGTTATGGTCCGGTACAACTTGCGCCCTGAAATCGCTCAAAGCAGCCCTCTCGATCGTTTCTTAGAGGTCGCGGATTCGAATCTTCGTAGAATCAGGCCTTTGTTGCCTTTGCCTTTCGCAATCGCTTTAGCATAGGTTTATTTTTTGGCCCCACCACATCTCCCCCGATGAAAGTTGCATTTACCAACACTGAAGCCTCTTGTCAAGGCACATTACAAGAGTGGTACTGGCTCGAGGTGCGTAATAACGCCTCTTGTCCATGAGTAAATTGTGTACCCTCGACTGTTCTTTTTGGGTATTACAGAAGTCAAGTTCGATGCGATTCTATCAAGCATCCGTCCTTCCGAGATAAAAATTTACAGGTTACTGTTGAATTCACTAAGCAACCAGCCAAAAAGAGAGGAAAATTAAAACAACCGAGTTTATATAGTTGGACATCACCATGGTTTGAACATAAACCTATTGTTGGTATAAAGTTTCGCACCAACACTGCTCAAGATTCAGTATTCCTCGGTTAAGCAAGTGCAAATGGCCTTCCCCTCCTTTCGTTCAAAAGCACCACTCTGATCAATGCGGAGAATTCCCAACCATAACCAGATTTAAAATGACTGTTACGACGTGCGAAGAATGGAACAGTCAGTGTTTTGCCTGTTTCTCTTTGGTCTGGCTATAAGAATGGTATTGGTCCGAGGTGCGTAACAAATCTCCGCAATTCCCGGGTGTTAAAAAAATGTTAAGAAAAAATAGAGAAAATATACCGACAGTACCGAAAGCACGGGTAACCACTGTAGGGGGCAGCCCCCCGCGGAACCCGTTTCTATTTAGGTGCATGCATTTTTCCACTAGGGTGAACGAGCAGCGAGTTCTCTACATTCCCGACATTTATGGAGGTTGCCCGCCCGGTTAGCTCCAGATGCTACGATGCTGGCCTAACAAGCCAGTTGTCGTATGTTCGAATTTCGACTGGGTGGTGCCGCTACAAAGTTAATAGGATCTTTGCACTAGCCCCGTAATTTTCCTATACTTTTATAATCGGCTGCGAAGCCTGTCGATAAAGAAGGATCAAGTACTGAAGGACATTTATACCCATGGCTTTGCTTTGCTTGTGCAGGTTGAATGTCGTGAATATTTGCCGTTCATGTTTCGACCATTTTTTATTCGGTCATTTGTGATTCGGACATTAGATCTATCATTCCATTTA
This sequence comes from Sabethes cyaneus, assembly GCF_943734655.1. Classification (NCBI taxonomy): domain Eukaryota; kingdom Metazoa; phylum Arthropoda; class Insecta; order Diptera; family Culicidae; genus Sabethes; species Sabethes cyaneus. The sequence continues at coordinate 192,546,696 of NC_071354.1, forward strand.
TTATTTCGGCTATTTGTGTTTCGGCCTTACGTGATTCGGCCATTCGTGCTTCGACCATTCGTAGGTAATCCAAGCATGCATAAGAGAGGGTGTTAGTGTGCAAGCAAAATGTGTAGGACGATGTTTTTTAAGAATTTTTTACTAGGCTCTTTTTCTAATTCCCGTCGTAATAAGTAAAGCCATTCTAATTTTCATCATTTGCTGGATGGATTTAATGAATACTCCAAAAGTTCTTGTGCTGATTTGACTAAAACACACTTACCTTCCGATCCGTGAATTTTGAAATCACTGAAAAGCGACTATTAAAGCATATTATTGAAATTACGCAATTGACTTTATTGCTAAAATTCGTCGTACCGTTTTAAAATCCGTCCATCAAAATTTTTCATCGTCCGAACTAAAAATCACAACAATGTTTACGAAGCTAACGCGCATGTATTTGTGTAGGACGGCATGACAAATGTTATTCTACAACATTTCTGCAGGTTAGGCAAGTTTTCCTGGCTGTAGAATAACGACAATGCCTTGCGTGAGTTATTTTCATTTATGAATGACGGAAATTAGAACGATTAGTCGACATTGTCTTCTTCGTCGCACGAAAAAACGTAGGAAATTTGGCTGGTAGGACTTCTTTAATGATAAAAAGCATTTAAATAGATCTCAGCTCACTTTGATTGATCGCGTATGATAAACAACTAACTAAAATATTAGGGAATAACCAGTTTTGCATTGTGTGTCATAAAAATGCTGATATTTTTAATAGTTTGTGCTGGATAGGACGGGAATAGGCAATTACGACGATGTAGCAACATACCCTATGTGTTATACCAGTTCGTCCGTGCTTTTATCCACTGTTTCTTCAAAATCAGAGTGTTCTCCAACACTCTCCTTAGGTATTTTACAATGCCTGACCTTTTCGATGGTCCAAAACTTCTCAATCTGGCGAAGTTCCAACGATTTCGGTGGGTTGACGTCTTTTAGTACGAAAACAACATTGTTATTTCTGTACCGATCATACACCGGCCTCGCCAGCTGTGGAAGGAAACTTGGACAAAATAGCATCTCGCCTCCGTGAATTTGCAGGAAGAGACGTACGGCTGACTCATCTTGTCGCACCCGCAAAGGGTCAGCCAAACCTAGTTTGTTTTGGCGGATTTCCCCACGTCCGGAACGTCGGTTTCGTCGTCGGCACGGCTTTTGGCCACCGTGTTTTGTTTGTCGTTCCGGTTCGGTGCCTTTCGGACCTTGAAGATGTGGAGGCCGGCATATTTAATTGTGTTTGGATAAACCAGATGAAAGCATCCGTCTATTCTTCGCTGCATTACGAATTGCCGGAAGTTTCGGCCGACTTTTGAGCAGACCTAACGTTGTCGTCTGGATTTCTTTGAATAACTTCACCACCCGGGATACCGTCGAATGATGAATTCCCGGAGGTGTTACCCGTTACATCGAGCCGCAGTCGAATTTTCCACAATGGCACAGGCTTCTTCTCCAATGCCATTTCGATAATCATTTGACAGATTGTGACGAAATTCTACCAACGTAAACATTGCACTCTTAGCTATTTTCAGTCAATATTTCTTCATTTTTTACGGCCCCCCGGCACGTCGCCATTTTTCTGTGACTGAAACTGAAACGTCAAAAACACTGGTCAAAATCACTTCATAGAAAATCAATGCGACGGCCATTGTTGTTTGGGGTAAAATAGTGAGGGGTCCAACTTAATGGGGGTACTGTCAAACTCTGTAGACCAAGATAGCGATGTCGAGGAGCTGGAGGAGGTTTTTACGCATACGTTAAAAAGATGTTTAGCGTTTGCGTTAGCGTTTTCGGGTACAGTTTTTGACCTAAGACTTGCATCGTCTTTTTCACTATATAAAGTGTTTACAGTCGTATAAAATCAATTTGATGAAGAAAAGAGTTCTTCCAAAACCCCCTTGGAATGGTAAAGCATGTTCTATTCTTACTTAGAAATAGATGGATTCCAAAACAAAGTAGCCATTTTTAATGTTGCGAACTGTAATTTTGTATCTTTTCCACCAATTTCTCCAAACCAAATGCGAATGGTATTTTGAGCACTACATTTTGCAAATGGCAACCCATAAAAGAATTTGAGTGTGTTCGCTTCTGATATCTGACAAAGGCTGCATCATCTATTACCAAACACCGAAGTATATATGCTCGTTAAATTAAACTCACTTGCAGGAAAACCCACTCTAACATGAGTTTACATTAAAATAGACTCCATTGAGCTAAAACGTGGTTAAAACTACTCAAAATGTCCTTAAATGTATAAACTCAGTTTCTGAGTAGTTTTTCAACCAAAAAGTTAGTAGTAGGAACACAAAACTGTGTTATTTATCACAGCGAGTAATATTGGTAAATTGTTCAAATTGATTGAATTTTCTACTCAAAATCTGAATTTGTACAGTTTAGGAGCATTTCGAGTAGTTATGTTCAGGGTCCTTAACCAGTTAACCAACCAACCAGTAGGGTAACCAACGTATTTTGGACCCCTTCAGCAGCTGTACATAATTTGGACACTTACAGCAAAATCAAATGGAAATGTCCAATGCGAGATGTTACTAGTACACAAACACCGAAAAGAAATGCACAACGAAAACATTTTTTGTTCTACGTGTCGTACACCCTTCAGTGTGGTAGAGAGTTTGTCACCACTGTTGAGACACTTTTTTGTATTCCCTTTCGGCTGTTACACACGCAAGCACTGCATACAGCTTTCCCCTATGCAGTGCGGTTTTGAATAAGAACGTTTCCAATCCACCTTATTGCGCGCTTAACGGCGGCTAGTGCGTACAACTTTTCAAAAATATTTAAATGTTTTTGGCAACTCTGCTCACGTACATTTGTACAGCATCGAGGCCATCAGTATGGGGGTACTGTCAAATCATATGTGAGAGTGTATTGGTGGCACCGGGCTAGTGGAAATAAACCTTTTCACGGTGCCTAACCTCAACTCTGGTTTGACGTTTTTGTGTGTTTTGTTTTGACTCCCTTTGTAACCTAATTTTATTGCTAGTGGGTTTATTACTTGTAATTCGTAGCACTTGTTTGCGGAAACCGGAAATACCCGACTTTTCCGAGACAGGAAAATGGTAACAGTTCTTTTTAACATATATTTTTGTCCTTTTTGCAGTTTTTTACTTCTGGGTCTTGCGAATAAGTAATCAAAACAAACCCCACAACACTGTCAAACCTGGGACGAAAAAAACGCACTGACATCTGCGTGCAATGCTTTATGCCAACTTGACGTGAGCAAAGATGCCAAAACCATGCCAATATTTTCCGAAGTCTGTACCCACTAGGGGCCATTCGTACACCCTTAAATATTTTTCCCTAAAAGTTGGTTGAGTTTACCTGAACTGAATCCAAACTACTCAGAATTTTGTTGACGTATAGAAACTCAAATTCATGTGTAGTTTCAAACTAAACAATTGATAGAATCTAATTTAAAATATCGTTTACTGATTTTTGAGATTTTACTGAAATGCTCTAAAATAAGCTCTAATTATTTGTATTATTAGAATTTTTGTAACCGTGAATTGGAAGAAAATTGTTAAAGTAGTTGCGAAATGAAAATCGGAATTTGTATATTTTCAGATAATTTTGGCTAGTTTTAGTCTAGTTCAGGTAAACTCGAGTAATTTTTAACTGAGAATATTTGGGTATGCGTGTTTATCATCTATTTTAGTTTGGCAATACTTAGACTAGGCGGCCCTAATGGCTGCTAGAATTCCAAAGTTCAGGCAATTGTAGTTTACATAGAATAATTTTCACAAAAAATAATCACTAGTTTGCTGATAGCCCATGCCCTTTACACGGTGTTTACACGGTAAAATGCTTTACAAACACTATGTGGTTTAGTAACCCCTTTAATAATCTAAGATCTTAGATTTCGCATAAAATATGAGATATTGGTTTATAATTGCATTTGCATCAAATTAAAAATCGTTCTTACTTTAATTAGTGTGCGCTTTTCAATTAGTGCCACGCGGTTTCCATTCACTTGAAAACCTCTAGCGTCGAGAGGTATAGGGAAAATCAATAAAAGGTAACGCAATTTAAATGCAATTTAGTGACCTTTTGATTGATTGGCTCCATCGTAGGTGTGTTTGTGCCGGTATGGGTACGTACAATAATTAGCGTCCGAAGGGCGGTGGCAAGTCGAGCGCGAAATTCGTTGTTCGTATGTTGATTCGATTAGCTGCCAACAAGAAGCCGGAAGGGAAATCAATTCGAAAGGACAAATTTTGTTGTAAGGTCGTTCAGTCGATTTTTATAGGTTGTTGGTTTTTCTGTTTTGGTTTTGTTTCCATACAGTCAAACTGAACAAATCTGAATTGGCCTAGACAAATTAATTTGATTTAAATTAATATTAATGACAACACTGCATGGCAACGGAGGAGGCGACGACGATTGTCTGTTTATGTTAATTAAAATTAAAGACATTCCGCACGTTTGAGTTTCCTGAACACTAGTAAAAGACGAAAATTATAAAGAATAAAGAAGCAAAAACCATTTTTAAAATTAGGAAAGTGAGTTTACTAGTAGTGGAGTTGCATTTTAACTACAGCCAGTGGGTCAAGACCCCATAGAAGAAAGGTATGTACCACCAACATTTGAGAACACGCAGCGGATAATGTACAGTCTAAAATTTCTACGCTGAAAACACAACTACGATTGTAAACTGATTGAATCTTTAAGACAAATAAGCCAAAAAACAAAATGAACTTTCAATAAACGTAAAAAGTAGGTGTCGTCGGAGTTTGACAGATTAATGTGAGAAGACGCCACCGTGTCCAATGGCGGCGCAAATAATCGGATTACGCGAACTGTGGGAAACAAATGCTAGTGATTGGTTAACTAAAAGATGCAATGAGCTTCCTTCCTTTAACTATAATTAAATACATACATAGACGCATGTTGGCAAACAAGTATGGAGAATCAAATCGAAATTAATAGGTGAGTGATTTTACAGAGAAGCCCGCCCGGTGTGAGAGAAGAAGACGATGGTGGAACTATTCCTGATAAACAAAAAAAAGCAAAAGTAGTAGCAACGAGCAAGATAAATTGTTGAAAAAGGCTGTGTTAATTCCTTCTTTGTATATCGTTTGTAAGTGAAGAAACAAAAAAAAAGAAAATTACACCGATATGTAGCTGTCAAAATTCATTCAATTGTTTAGGCTTTCCCGAACGTGCATACATTTTCCTTTGTTTTTATTCTGTTTTTTACCTTTTCAGGATAGCGTTTTTGAGAAGTTGTATGAATGTTTCGAGGTAAAACAACACAATACGAAAATAAAAGAAATAATAATTAAAAGAGTTTAAGAGACTGTCCAATATATTTGTTCGGAAACTGAAAGCCGTCTTGATTAGGAGAAAAATAAAATAAACAAGATTTGATCCCATTGTAGATAATTTTAAAAATACACACACACACACATACGAGATTCACTGGCAACACTGCGCACCCGGTGTACCGTACCGGGGTTCGGAGTTTTGTCAGATGAAGTGACTCTAATTGTACTATGAAGGAAGCTGTGCACAGTGCGATAGCAGAGAGAAATTGCCGATTTAAGCTAAGTGGATGATTTGGCGAATGCTTAAAACAGAATCGTTGAAGCAGAAGCTGCTTCGCAGACTAGAAGAACTCAAAATCAAAACAAAAAAAAAACAAAATGAGAAAACGAGTTTTAAGCTATGTTATTACTATGTAGATGATTACATTCTCTGTGATTGAAAATACGAAAATAAAAGAAAAATCGAAAAATGTAAAAACCTTAACATAAAAATCATTTTTTTGATTTATTGTAACTACAATTCAGAAGTTTAATTCATTTTACTTATAAAGTAACTAGATGCGATAATGAACGACATGATTTTGCAAGACATACATGAATTACTATATAGTTTTATTCGACCATTTAAATAAGTTATGATACACATTGCTGATTAATTCATAGATTTAAAACCTGCAAGCTTTGTGGAGAATATGTGAAGATGAAGATGAAACTAAAAAGCGACTTACAGGTGAAAAAAAACAACAATACTTAGTAATAGTTGGTTTGTGTCTGGAATAAAGGAAAACCAAACAAAATCTTGTGAACCTTGTTTTTTCCCTTTGTCCTTTGAGCCGCTCTCTCCACCATCGCAAGTCGGCTAAGTAGCAACCAGTCGAATCTTTCCACATCCTCCTGTCCGATATGGCACACGAAACGCACCGAAATGTAATGACACGTGATTTAGCTAGATAAGAAAAGTTTTACGAAAAACTTGTGGGTGGCCAATATTCGTTGAACGCCGATTGCATTTGTGGCCCTCTCTCTGCCTTCTTTTAGAGCGAAATCACAAGAACACCAAGAGACGAGAGGTTATTCCATCTATCGGTGAAGCAATCAACTCACAACTACTGGCAAACTTGATCTTCCGACGATCATTCAACGAAACGCCAAAGTGACGTTTCTGTCTGTCAACCTTTGTCAGTCAAATTACGGGGGGTTATCCTATCAAGCATTAGACAAGCGGCCATTGTGCAGCAAACTTGCTGCGTAAATCTCGTAGGAAAAATAATACACTAAGACAGATATTCGGATGTGTGTTAGACAGCGAACACCACGAAAACTGACGACCGAGAGTAAAAAGAAGACGCTCCAACACACAAACTAACGAACGATCTGTGAAACAGATATGCCACCTTTCACCACAATGCGACGACGAAAAAAAAGAACAAAATACAACAACTACAAAATAAACAACCAAACGAGAATAATTGTTTTGCATTCCTATCGATTAGTTTTGTACGAAAAAAAAAACTGTTTGTTGGAAAGGAGCAATTGAGAAAACGGAAACGAAATAAATCGAATTATCGTTCAAACTTATTTATCTAGCGCGAAGAGAACACGCTAATAAGGCACCCCATTTATTGCAAATAAAGCATGCAGCAAATATTGACACTTTAATTATTACATTCAAACCTATGACTGTCAAAATAATTACAAGAAAAGCAAAAAACCCTACTAAATGCCACCACAAAATACTATCAAACCAAACAAAACTCAAATCAATGTCGATAAAAAAGCAGATTTCTGTGTTATACAAAGATTCACTTCTAAGAGCGCCACTAAACGCCGCAAAACGAAATAAATAAAAACAAAAACAGAAAATGATACAGCGCATACTACATTATATAGTAAACACACACATTGAGAAAAAAATCAAACCAACAAACATAAACAAATCAAGTAATTTTATCTGTATAATGAGAAATACCGTAGCGACAAAGCAAAACTAAGTAAATAGCGAAACAAACAAACAAACAAACAAAAAAAGAAAAAACACTGTATTATTACAACTGTATCTAACTACCGTTCATATCAGTGAGGTTCGGAACGTAGTTTGGAACAAAACAAACAAAAAAAAAGGTCTATATTTTACAGCTCAGAAAAAAAGGATTTAAAAATCACACACATAAACACACACATACAGCATACACATGCAGAGAAAGAACACGTAGTTATTATAGTCGAGATGGACACATCTTTTGAGGAAAAGATATACAAATAAGTAATCGGAATTGTCACACGCTGACATAGAAGTGAGACGAGGCTCTCGATTGGAAGTTGTTGAGTTTAGCGGCAGTGTACGCAAGTTTTCACAACAGCAGGGATATGAGGTAAAAAAAATCACACACAGTCCGAGGTTGGCTGTGTAACTAAACTATACTGATTAGTGTGCGGCGGGAAGCGAGAGAGAAAAAGAGAAAGAAAGAAAGAGACAGACAGAGAGAAAGGAAAATCAAAAGATGTGTTCTTATGCAGCATATATAGGCTGAAGAATAATAATTAAAAAAAAATATGAATGAAAGAATGTGTCATGTAATGAGTAATTTAATTTACGATATGTGAAATAAAGTGAACAATAAAGTTTTTTTTCTGAATGATTACAAATAAATCACAAAAGCAAACCGATCACAGTGTGGCTTTCAATGATGACTGACCTGATGCTCTGGTTTGATCGAGATTGATTACGGCAGGCAGCGTTCGCAGGCTCTTGTTCGGCTCATCCGCCGCGGGCTAAATCGAAGATTTTACTGCGTGAGGGATAAAATTTATGAGATCTCCGCTTTGAAGGCAACATCGAATGAATGGACACGATTGGCAAGGTGGCATTAACTGGAAAATAGATAACGATACTGTCCCAGTTTACGCAATTTAGTCCATTAAGAGACAAATCGTTCGAATGCAGACCCATTTTTAAGTGTTGCGTGCAATTATGGAAATTTAGACGCAGAAGTAACGACGAGCCATCAATTCGACCTTCGGTTTTGTTGTTTTCCATAGAATCCGCAATCAATGTTGCTGACTTGACTTTTACAATTTCCAGCAGGCACGATTCGAACGTGCGACGACATCATTTTCGTGTCTTTCAGCAAGGATTGATCTTTTTTTATTCGTAGTATTCATTCTTAGCAGTATTTGACATTATACAGGGTAAGTAACGGCTGAAGTAGGATTAATGAATTCTCGATAGACAGAAGAGGGGTGTTTACAAATATTGTTACCTTGTTACTACGAGTTATTCATTGGGGATTTCAGCATAATTTCATTTTTATTTGTTTATCCGTCTAACCGGACAGACCTGCATGAATTTAATTGGATGAGGAAAACTCTTTTTGAGATGATATTGTGGCATCGTATTCATAGCATATTAGATGATTTAGCTAGAATAAGTAATGTGTGTTAATGACACATTATTTGGGTAGTCGCCGGTAGCGTGCAACTCTCACAGAGAGAAAGTGAGAGCGACGGTTATTTCAATGGATTTACTTTATTCTACGTGAAAGTGAGAGCACCTATAGACACATTCTGAAACAGCAGATTTCGAACACTGTTTGACACTACGCTGCGTTCACCTCGTGTTTCTTCAATGTTTTAAGGATCTCGATAATTTCGGTCGACGGTGTAGAGTAACTAACGTATTTTGGACCCCATTAGCAGCAGTATATAATTTGGACACTTACAGCAAAATCAAATGGATATTGTTTCAAACAATTAAGCTGAAGCGATTTCGTTATTCAGTAATGGTTTCAGTCAGGATGACAATATCACGCTCTGCATTGGAGGCAACGACGAACACTTCAACGATCTTTGTAAGTAAACCTCTAACGTTCTGGTAGCAAATATTGCGCTGGCTGCCGGTGCGCTTGACGGCACTTAACTAGCAGCCAAAATTACATGGATTACGGTTGCAAGCAATTTGCAGTCTGCGGATGGCTATGAATGAATATATTAAAGAGGGTGGCGAATGGCGAATAATTCTAGCACACGTTTCTAAATAAGAATAATTTCAAATCTTATGCGCTCACTACCGGAAAATTTAGTAATATGATTACTAGAAAAAGTTTACCAGAAACAGATCCAGATCCAGATCCAGAACCAGAAATTGCGTTCACTCACTACAGTCATTTTCATCTATCTACGTGCTGCACAAACGCGAAAGATTTCTATTAGTTCTTACTGCCTAGATCCAAGCAGGGCTGCCATACCTAAATAATTACGTGTGTACATTAGCCAGGAGCCTCCTCCTGCTACTAATTAAGCCAAATTGTTTAGCAAGATTTTGGTTGGCACTGTGATCGCTTTCACTGCCTTCTGACAGGTACAATAGACTATTGAAATTTAGGCGGTTGTCGATGATCTCGTCTGGACTGTCTTTCGGTTGCTAAACATTACCACCTTTCTTTTATGATAAGCTATCGCCAACTTATTCTCTAGCATCTAATTTTCTACCATACGTATGGACTCGGGGCGAATACCTCTATCTCTTGTCGTGATTCACACCCCTGGGTAAGTTTAGTTTCAATACTCCGCCGTACATAGCAATCGATTACGTCGGATCGAAGATGGAGCCCTGAGAAACGCCCGCTATGATTGTGATCCTTCCTCTCTCCTCTGCCTGTCTCGTATGTTAGTATCCGATTATGACAGCAACTTTTCAAAATCCGACAGAGACATGCAGGGACCATCATGCTGTGCAGCGAACGGGCGATTGCTTCTCAGCTGGCACTGTTGAAAACATTCCTCACGTCAAAGCTGACTACCACACAATAGCGATTTCCTCTTCTCTATTGTTTTTGGTAGTGTTCGACATCGGAACGAAAATTGAAGTCCGGGTTCCGGAACCGGAACAGCGCCAAATCGGACCGGAATAAAGTCGGAATAACAAAGTTCGTGCCGATTTTTAACCGGACCGGAACCCGGACTTCAATTTTCGTTCCGATGTCGAGCACTAGTTTTTGGGCCGCAGCATCCACTATCATTTATATGGCTTTTATTGTAGACGTATCCAACAGAACAGGCATATGTGCCTATATGCTGAGGGATCGCCGGGGATTTTCCCGGTTTCAGCGGCAGCACCAGCTTCTGGCGCTTCCAGGTATTGGGTAAATTACCTTCGTCAATGCATTTCTGCAACATGCAACGATCTTGAACATATCCGGATTCTTTGGGATTGCTACTCTCAAAGCCACATTCGGAATTCCGTCTAGCCCTGAGGCCTTCGTTTTCCTCATGGCTTTCGTTGGCTTGATCAGCTCCTCGTTGGAAACTAGGGGTTTTTCTTTATTGTTGTCTTGTTCACCATACGGTGAGGACCAGACTGCTTTAATTTTTTCAGTCTTCAGTATCTTGTTGGCTGCTTCAACAGGAAGTTTGATTGTAACTATTTACGATCCAGCCTTCCAGTTGGCCTCGAGGTAAGATGCTGGTCTAATAAGCCAGTCGTCGTATGTTCGAATCTCGGCTGGAAGAGGCTGTTAGAGTCAATAGGATCGTAGCACTGACCCCGTACTGTCCTGTATTCAAACAGCTGGTTGCGAAGACTGTCGTATAAAAACAGAAGGTCAAATTTCGATAACGGAATTAGTACCCAGCCTTTGTTTATTTACGATCCAAACGGTCCCTTTCTCTGAGCTTTGATTTCTTCTTTCGAAGTTACCTTGCACTGTGGAGGGTCGCTTCCGGTCTCAGGACTCTCACTTCCACCGCATCACCCATGGTTCTCTCAGTTAGCTTTTTGTAAGAAGAGTTACTAGCTTGTGCATCCTTTTTCAGCTTGAGGATCATCTCACTATTACGGGTGCATCTGATTTTCTGCACATTTGCACCTAGCTCCTTCAGTGCCGGCTTTGCCGCATGACATGCGAAACCTCTTCGTACGAGTCACCGTTACCATTGACTAATAGCGCTTCAACTTTATTTCTCCCTTTAATGAACTTACGTTTTGTGGATCTATTTCTCCTACCCTTTTCGTTGCCAAGGAGCGTGACTGTTTTCTTTGGTGATCTATTTATTAGTCTGCTGTGCGCTAGTGCCAGACGTGTCCTTGGGTTTCTTGAATCACATTCATAAGTATTTGTATACGATGAGATCCGACTCAATATGATTAGTTGCACAACGCTATAAAATTCTGTGATGAAAATCGTATGTAAATTAGTCGTCATCATTTTGTACGATTGAATATAAGGGGAGGGGGAGCTTTAAGGACAAGGTCGTCAGAGTCCATTTATGGCAGTCAGCATAGCACCGAATATCACCCTTCCGTTCCCTTCTTCAGTGCATCAACATGCTCCCATAGACTCGGGAAACCATTACAAAAAAATAAAATTAGTTCAACTAACCTGCCAGCCGTAATCAGATCTTGCAACTCGAAGCACTAAACATTGCATTCTATAGGTTCTATTACTTTTTGGAGCATAACTTACACTAAATACTGATATTTCTGCCCAATTTAAATTCATCACTATATTTTCACTTTTTCGCCTTCGATTTTTCTTAAATTTTTTTCGACCGTTCCATTCATCACATCACTCGCGAAACTTAACTTGAGGCACAGAAAACTTTAATTTACCACCCGAACAGTTATTTGGAATTATATTATATTGATTTTGCCCAAACTGTTCACTTGAATTGATATGAAAAACTTTACTTCGTTTCGATTGCAATTCCGAATCCGCGACCGTCGTTGTTGATACGTTACCAAGGAAACGGGAGTGATGCCATATTTACATTGAGCATGAAATTGGCCAATAATTTTCGCTATTAAATTAACGGTAGTAAAGTGTCGAAAATATACTTATAAAATTCTCTGATAATAAAATTCACCGTAAACAACATTTTATGTGATAAAATTAATTCAACAGTAAAAATAGATACGCGATTCTACGTTTCATAATTGTTCATAACAGATTATTACCTACTACTAGCAACTCTGCATAAACTAAGCATAAATAAAAAGATAGTGGAAATAAGTACTGAAATTAGTAAAAAAGCAGCTGGGCTCTGACGACCTTCACCTTAATAAGCTTATGTACGATTTCGATTTTGTTTGCAAACATTTAAGATGATTTTCATAAATTTTTTTCCTGTATGGACTCATCACTGCGACCATTTTCATATATTGATATACGATTTGTGGTTTACTGGGTTGTACTCCTTTTTCTATCATTTCAATATCTTCGCTTGTTGTCGATAGTCGCTTTCCATGTTCTCATGGTTATCTTTGCAAGCTGGGAGGCTGTGCTGGGGTTAACACGGTACCTTATGGGAACTGTGTTCAGAAACAGATCTGCGTGAATCCAAAATAGCTCATCTAGGCCTACTACCCACCGTCAGTTGGTGACAAATTTTGAACGTACCCGTAGGTTTACCAGGGCCTTAGGATGACGAAGCCAGCCGGCCTATTGACCCACTATCATTTCTCGAAAGTATCACTCTTCCATACTCACGTTGCAGAATAGCACAACCACCAGCCCTAATGTGCCTTATCCAATCTATTGAGCTGTAACGTGACCTTTCCGTACCATTTCCAGCAAAAAGTAGCCATAATCGTCTACCTAAAAATATGACCACTTTAAGCCCAAACATACTGTTAATGATTTAGATTCAATAAATTAAACAACCTTCCTCATTTAATCCCCCTCGGTACCCTATGTATGAGCTACAGAAGGAACAAGTCATACAACTCTAGACAAATGTGAAGATCGTCCCTCCAGAGAACTAAATCAAACACTTCCACAATCTATTATGTAGTTATCGAGATGACATCGTAGCAAGAACAGATGCGCCAACAAGTCAGGTAGCTGCAGAAATCTGGAGACAGCTGGCCTGGTGAAGACCTCTGATCCAAGCGACAGCCGAAACTTTCGATACGCGATGCGGCGAAGAAGCCGGGCATTTCTATCTTACTTGTCCGAAAAACGATTAAACTTGCCGGTCACTACAACTTTAAGGTCCGCAAGGCTCCGAACAGGAACGTTAAGCAAAACACATTGGCCAGGACCCACATCAGAAAGCTGCACCGCGTGGTTGGCGAAACTGAGATGCGTTGTAATGAAATGCGAGGGTTACATCAAGGTGAAAACATAATAGTTGCCGGGGTAGAAGTTTTGCGTTGCACTATCATCATTGGCAGATTTGACATCCTGCCTGTTGAAGCCCGCCACATTCCTTCCAGACTTCCGGCTAGATTGCTCTAACTACCGCGGCATTACGCTGGTCAACGCCGCCTACAAGATGCTCTCCCAGTGACCATGAAGGGATGGACGTTAAGTATCGGTTCACATCTCGACAGGTGTACGGAGCAGTGTACAGGTTATGTTGCAACTGCAACGACAGGGGAGGAGCGACCAGCGAACTATGCATCCCGATTAGCATTGTCTCGACAGACGCATCGGTGGAGTGACAAGCGGGACGGAGCAAACCAAGCTTGGACAGAAACATTACGAGGGCGGCCGTGAGTGGATACATGTTATGTTGGTCGCTATCCTTGGGTCAGTTCGCGTCTCGACAGGTGAAGTGGAAGTGCAGTGGCGAACTCGACAGAGTAGTGCTGAGCCAAACAAGAAACCCTGCGAGGGTGGCCGTGAGGAGATGGAAGTCATGACGGTCGCCATCTCTGGATCGGTACACGTCTCGACAAGTGCAAGGAAAGTGAACGGTGAAGGAGCAGGAGTAGCATCAAGGATGGCAGAACCCTGAGAGGGTGGCTGTGAAGGAGTGGACGTTATGACAGTCGTCATCTCCGGATCGGTTCACGTCTCGACCGGTGTATGGAGCAGTGTACAAACACAGCCTCCCTCCGAAGTAATACTTATCGGTAGTTGCGGGGGGCTAAAGGTCAGACGCCCGTGAGGTTCTAGTGGGTTAGAGTCCCACTCTATACCACATACATCATCAATGTGCATGGTATAGAGCGTTTCCTCACGTAAAAAACACATAGATACATACATACATTGAATACAATCGACCCTTAATCGATATATTTGGATGTTACACGTTTTAACGGTTTAATATGCGATGTTTGAGTGGTAAAGTTTGAATAACTTTGGAAGGAATCGTCCGATTTTCAATAAGTTGGTTTCGTTTAATATAACTGAGCAGTAATTTTCAAATAATAATAAATCGTAGAATATTTCGCATTTAAATAGTGCTTATATGTAACCAAAATATGCTTTAAATACATTGTTTCCACACTTCTTTATGTAACTTTCACAAGCCCAAACATAAAATTCGAAAGTTAAGGGTTTGAATGGCGCTCCTTTCATATGCAATCAATTTTGTTCAAATCGGTTGAGAGACCTATGAGAAAATGAATGTTTGTATTTTTTTTATTTTTATACCTAACTTTTAAACTAAAAGTCCGATCAATATAAAATTCGATAGCGACTTATGAGGCCACTAGACCTTTCATGTGATACTAAGATCATTAAAATCGGTCCAGCCATCTCCAAGAAATGTTGGCTCAATCAAAAGCATTCCACACATACACACCCACCCACACACGTACCCACACACCCATACCCACACACACACACACCTACCCACACACCCATACCCACACACACACACACACACACACACACACACACACACACACACACACACACACACACACAAACACACACACACACACACACACACACACACACACACACACACACACACACACACACACACACACAAACACACACACACACACAAACACACACACACACACACACACACACACACACACACACACACACACACACACACACACACACACACACACACACACACACACACACACACACACACACACACAGATAATGCTCAGTTTTCGAAACTGAGTCGAGTGGTAGGAGAAGACTGTCCAGAACGCACCGAGGGGGTAGAATGGCCCATGCTATTAATTGTTTAAAAACGTGGAAACTATTTGGTAAAATTATGAATGCGCATTTTATTTTGGTGTAAACAAAGCTAATTGTGTAATTGCATAATTGTGTAGCATGTAAAAGCATCAAACATAGCCACATCCAATAAAATCATGCGATTATCCACGATCTCATTCCACATGTAAGAAATCACGGGTTTCTCTTAAGCTTTTTACCACTAGTCGGTATGCAAATTACATAATTAATACGGTCTATCTAATTGATATACTGTCATACTCGATGATTCATCACAAAAACGGCATGTTTTTTACATTAATTGCAAAAAACTTCAAAATACAAAACAGGGGTAGAATGCACCACAGCGGGATCGAACAGTTATAAAATATTTTTAATTTGCAGTAGGGGAAGGGCGGTAAAGACGGACACTGCGGGAAAGACGGACACTTGTCATATTTCATAAACAATAATTTTTTGAAGCAAATCAATGATGGGAAATGTTTCTATAGATTGAATTAACACTTTTAAACTAAACTGCCGATTTTTAGCAGCGTAGCTGACAAATTTATAAGCAAAGCAAAGAAAAAATGCGTATATACGCTAACCGATGTAATTTTGTGCGTGAAGAAAATAGCTGGTAAATCGTTAAAAAACAACATATTCATGCTAAACCGACGACATTGCGTTAGTTTGATCTTTCACTGAATATCCTTTGGAAACTTAGTGATTTTTTGAATATTCAGTAAAAAGTTATTGAAGTTTGAAAAAATGGTATCCAAGTCGGGAAAGACGGACACCCAACGGTAGGGAAAGACGGACACACTGATTTTGAACAAAATGGGTTCACAACAACGCCCAACAACGATTTAACATTGCAAATACTTCCATATTATATATGTAAAAGTAACCAGAAGTCATATAACAGTTGGAATGAGCCAACTTTTAGAAACGATTAATTCGTCACCAATTAAAATATTGAAGGGAACCATTCTATTTTCTCGCTCAAAGGGGGGATCGGGAAGGGGGTTTCCCAAACCAATTCTTTCCTAAATACATTATGAAATATGTTAATTTTTCTTAATACTGATAATTCAACAACGCGTGACACCTTTTTGCGAGTGTCCGTCTTTCCCATATCAAGTGTCCGTCTTTCCCGCCCATGCGCAGAAACTCTGATTTATACATGATGTTTATAATATTAAAAAACGCATAAATTTTGGAAGAAATTTTCCAGCACACGTTATAACTTTATTAGACAGAGACTTAAAGGTTCAGTTTATACGAAAATTGGGATCAATTCAGTTATATTTGAGTAGATATTGAGTCTTTACCTTAAGGTGTCCGTCTTTACCGCCCTTCCCCTACATCTTTTGTTTCGGATTATTTATTAAAAATGCAGCAATATTATGTATTGTATAGGATATTGTACATTGTTTAACTTACAATATTTCATCACACATCAGTTGGAGAAAAGTAGTAAGTAAATTTTATTGTCAATTATGTTGAGATATGAACCCATTGTATCCCAGCAAACAAGCGTATGTAACAAACGCTATAACGAACACTTCCGCCATTTCGGCAGCCTAGTTTTAGGAGTTTATACAACACGTCATTGAATGTAATTTTTTTGGTTGCGTATAACGCCTAGCTGGGCAAACTTGGTGCATTTTGTCCACGGGCTTTGGCCTTCTGCTTCACATAATGATTTTCATTATGATTCAAATAACATAATGATTTTTACTCTTGCCAAAAATCGTCAAGAATAACAAAATATACTGGTTTTTGTTAGGAAATTTCACCAGGAGTAAGTGTAAAAAAGATCCCAAAGTGTTCTAGAAGTTGAAAAACGTGGAACAGACAGGCCGTTGCTCTGCAAAATGATGTTTTGCTTGAGCGGTGCATTCTGCACCACTTTACCCTATATGAAATTCGGCCCGCAGGACCTTCTTTCCATTTTCGGTTTTCCGAGTGATTTCTATACCTTTATACTATAGGTATATTTCTATAGTAGAAAGGCAAAAAAATACCTTTTCAAATCTGTTATACTTTTACGGTAGTGTTGAATGCATGCAATATATGACTGTGGTTTGCAGTTATGGACACATCCACTCAGTCTGACATTCGTGTTGTCATTATTCTCATCATCCCCCTTTAAACAGTTCTAGTGCTGAAGTAATGCCAATATAGGGCCAATAGATCTTTTACGTACATAACTGATAGTGCATAGGTGCACCAGCCAGTGTGAAATAGGAGTGCGCCGTAAATACTAAAGATAGAGCAATACTTAGTTCAGCAATCTTATGGATAATAATATATTTTCGAATTTTGCTTGGCTGAGGTAAAGCAAAGCAAAGTATTGGTACTACATTCCGTTATCGAAACTTGACCTTCTGTTTTTATACGACAAACTTCGCAGCCAGCTGTTAGAGTACAGGACAATTGCAGGGCCAGTTGCTGCGATCCTATTGACTCTAACAGCCTCTCCCAGCCGAGATTCGAACATACGACGACTGGCCATCACACCATGATGAAATCAAATTTAAAGCCATTTGCATTCGGTCAGCGATAATAGAATCAAATTTTCCCCGAACAATTATGACTATATCATCTGCGAAGCCTATTATTTCAAAGCCTAGTGCTGTCAACTTTTGAAGAAGATCATCAACTATTAAAGATCACAATAGAGGTGATATTACGCCTCCTTGTGGGCACCCTTTTGCTGCTCTAATGCTTATAGATGAGCTTCCAAAGTTTGCTGATATCTCCCTTTTTGATAATATTTCGCTAATCCAATGGATAATGGATATATCGGAACCACGTCAAGGAACCGCCTATGTCAAGGAAGGCAGCTAGTGACATTTCTTTCGCTTCAAAAGACTTTTCTAGTTTTTTTCCAACAGTTTGTACTACTGTTATTGAAGATTTGCCTTCTTGATATGCGCATTGATATTTGCTCAAAGGATCGTTGGCTAAATATGATGACTTTAGATGCCCATCAATTATTTTTTCCATTGTTTTTAACACAACCGACGGTAAGCTTATCGACCTGAAGGATTTTGGTGAAGTTTTATCCTTCTTATTAACCTTCGAAATGAACGTGACCACCCGTACTTGTCGCCATTCTGCTAGTATATGACCTAGTATCCGGCTTGATTGAAAAAGGTTTGTTAGAATAGGTGTTAAAAACGCCTTGCCCTTCTGTAGTAGTACAGGAAAAATTCCATCCCTAGTCCTACCCGGTGATTATAGGTTTTAAAGTCAGTGTATGTTCCGAACGAAATAGTCTCTGTAAGTAAGGGTTCTTGTTTTGTATGCTGGCCCGACAAAAAAGAACCCACACTCGGTTTGTTTATGGAATGGACCTATTGAAATGCTTGACGCCGTATGTTAAGCAGGCTTCAGAAAGCCAGCAGTAGAGGTAAGGTCGTAAAAATAAGTACAAAAAAAAACGCTCTGGATTATGTTTTTAGTTAAGTGACTAATACCCGGTGAATGGAAAAAACTATGGAGACAAATTTCTACACAAGTCGAAAGTTGACTATGGAAATCTAATAAAACAGAATTTAAGCACTTCTACCAGCTATTATTATACAATTCGATCATTCGAGCTCGCCCGATTTATGATCTTTGGAGGGACGTCAAGATGGAATTATGAATACCAACTAGAAGACGGTTTCATTTATTTCCAAATGCATGCAAAATAACTTTTTTGTATGTATTCTGCAAAAAATATTATGCTTCTCGTTGCAGCCATCGTATCGAGCGAAGAAGACAGAATGAATGTAAAAGTAGATAAAACATGAAATAATTTCCCGCACGGCGGTGTTCTAAATTTAGGTGCACTTTAGTCACTACACAAGCAAACGCACGCCACAAAAAGTAATTCCCCGGCTCCCTGCACTACGGTTTGACCTGGTGCCGGCCGGTACGGTGTCGTGCTGCTCTGCTATTGCATTGCGATAGCGGAAAGAAGTGCCACGACAGCAGTGTTAGATGATAATTTACTTCAGTTCATTTTGTAGCAGGAATGTAGCGAGTGGCAGGCAGGCATTGTTTTGTTTACCGTGTCCTCTCAATAAGCCTCGATAGCGCAGTCGGTAGCGCGTAAGTCTCATAATCTTAAGGTCGTGAGTTCGATCCTCACTCGGGGCAGATCCTTGTTTTTGTTTGTTTGTTGTGTTGATTTGTTCCTGCTACTGTAGTCCACTTCGCTTTAACTAAATGTCACGACATGTTTTCTGAAAACAAGAGAGTTGGTTTGTTCATGTATGTTTTCATTCAACCAAGACTGCGTTTTTTCGTTCATATTTTACTTATTTTTAGCGTAACTCGCTATTCGATGTTTGTTTTCTGTACCTCAAGAATATTAACCTAAATTATCGATGAAATTTTTGAAATTGACTGTACTCTCATTCACTTTAGTACCCTTATTGAACGCATGGACTTGTGTTCGAATATACAGACAATACCTACGAGTACTGATAATGAAAAAACACAACCAAACAGTGAATTCGAACTATTGACCGCAAGGTGTTTCACCTCTGTTCGCGTGACAAAAATCCACCGGGCGGCTCTAGACCATCGACCGTGCCAAATTCCGAAAACAATGAGGAAAATTATAATTCGCAGACAGTTTTGTCCACATCGTCACACCGGAGCTCCCGCGGTAAATGAAAGACTTTTGCATATTTAGTTGGTTCTGTAGCGCTACCTACCTGCGAGAACCAGAGGACTACAGGGGCAGTTGTGTACATAAAAGTGCTGTAAGTTAATCCATTGTTTTCACCATGATTATCATCCATCGGTGTGAATGAAAATCCAACGCACCCGCGCGCTCGCTTGCGGTAGGATGAATATTTAAATAGTTTAAAAGCTGCTTTTGCATTTACAGCGGAACAAAATTCAGTGTTTCAACCGTGGCTACTGTTGATGATGAGACTGACACTGTGCTTACATGTTAATATTTAAAATGATTCAATTGTTGTCAACAGTCGGTGATTTTGTTTTATTATCTGCTCTTCAAATTCACAGAACAATTCGAACACAACCTACGGTGGGTGCAGTTTTTTCAACTCTTCACTTCCTCATTTAGTCGAGCGCCCGTTCATTAACGAACGATAATCTGAATGTCGTGTTTGGGATGACGGGGGTTGGGGTTTTTTTTTTGTTCTCGCCCTCCCAAATGAGAAAATTCAAGCAAATTTTCAAGTTCAATGTTTCAATGTTGTTACCTTCCGCACGCCATTTCCACCAGAGAATGCAGAGGTCGCCGAACGCCGCCCGCCGCACAGTGGTTACAGAAGCCACGTTTGCTGAAGCAAATTTGCGAAACTACGTTGGGTGTTCTCGTCGGGTGTGGGATGAAAAACCCATACCATACAGTGTGTGTGTGTGTGGTTTTTGCATTGTGGGAAAATTCCTAGATGCATTTTGGTTAGTTAATACCCGAC
Organism: Sabethes cyaneus; assembly: GCF_943734655.1. Taxonomy (NCBI): domain Eukaryota; kingdom Metazoa; phylum Arthropoda; class Insecta; order Diptera; family Culicidae; genus Sabethes; species Sabethes cyaneus. Next base: position 192,567,375 of record NC_071354.1, read on the forward strand.
CCATCTGTTTAACGGTACAGTCATCGGTACATAAAAAGCCGTTTTCCTGCTACGTGTACAAACATGCAAGCCTCAAATTGTCTATTGTTTAGATTATCCTATAGATACTCGGAAGGCTGAAGCCTTTCGAAGGTCGTTCGATTTTAGATGATTTCCTTTCACATTAAAAGTTAATAAAATAATTATTTATTTTAAGGATCAACCGTGTTCAACTAAGTTACCTTCAATCGCAAGCAATTGAAAGTTTCGGTATGAACTTTGATCCGGTATTTTCCATTTCAATGCAAAGTTGAAGCTTCAAGGGAAAGAAAATAAATAAAAGCAAAACTCGCTTCCGATCAGTTCATTTTGCCTAAAGCGATAAAAATGTAAATATTTTCTGTATCAAATAGATACTACTTTTTTATAGGGAATCCCAGGAAAAATGCGACCCTCGTCTTTCTATGAAGCGAGCAAAAGAGAAATAGTTGAATAAACTTTTGCATTTTTTTATTCTAAGCAGCTTTATATCTACGTGAAATAGAACTGTTGAAATCTTTCAAGCGAAGTTCATCTTGAAAAAATAGCAATAAAAATCAAAGTTTCACATCGTGAGTACCAACTAAATTGTCATAAGCTTCAATCATTTTAATAGTTGGTTAAAAACAAATATCTTTACGCTACCATTACATTTACAACTAAACTGTCAGACTTAATGCAAAGTTATTTCCACTATTTAAGGAATCCACATTTTCCTTATAGGTACGTAGTTACCTAGTTGCCACTTGCTACTCATACAGGGTTATTCATCGAAGACAGGAAGAGTTTGCCCGCTGATGGAAAAACTTTTCCTTCAATGAAACTTCGGTTTCGTAATGTAACATGTGCTTTATTATGCATAGTGTGCCACCAACTCCCATAGCAGGAAATACATAACAACTAAATAGGTATTGCCAGATCATAGCAACGGAGTCGTTGAACCTGGGAGGCGCTCCTCGAGCAGCTGACATAATTACAAATCTTAGGTTATAAACAGTTAAACAGCCATTATTTCTAGTTTAGATATATAGGTACATAATTTATTGAGATTGCCTTCCTGCTTTTTAAGATTGGAGGATGTTACATGATTGTGAGCAGCTGTTCTGTTCAGCAAAGCGGTGCACAATAATTATGATACACATTCACATTCATGGAATGTCACCAGGATTGAACGTCAGTCATGGTAGTATTAAGCCGTCATTATTTTTTTTAATAGTTCTGCAGTAGAACGACAGTTAACCGCAGAGTGGCATTCAAAAAATTTGATCAATATCCTGGACCATCATGTTACCCCGAACAATTCAGAGTTTGAAATAACGTAACGTAGTTTTTTAGGGTATCGAACTAAATGAAGAAGCATACAAGATATTAAAAAATCATTTTTTTAATGATCTTAAAAGTTATTTCAAAAAGGGCCGAGTCGAACTTATTTCCTAGCATCTTTTGCTTTCATTTTAGTATGTAATGCAGTGTCTTTGGAACTTTTGTTTGCTTAAACACCACTCCTACACTTTGATCTTAGCCTTCAGACCGAGAAGCTATATAAACACCACTCATTATCTAATAGTATCCTAAGTTAGTCATGACTGACTATGAAAAAAAAAACACAAAACGTGCTCGTGCTAGGAGATAATGACATGGTTACTTTAGAAATGTTGTAGGTAATGTGAAAGCAAGCAACTTTACTGAAGAAATAACATTTGGGTCATTCCACGTCAAGTGACCGAGAAAAAGTACAAACTTGTAATCGACCTTTTCGGATTTTCACCAAACTCGGCCAGATTGTTCGTTTTGGGTCAAGAAGCAAAAATCCCAAGTTTGGTGCCGATTGGACTTTCCCTCGATTTTTGGGAACCTCCCCTTTTATTAGAATAAGCATCATTTTCGTCAAATTCCCTTATTTTCTTTTGCTTATAGGGTAAGGAACGAGTTAAGCAGTGTCACCTATTTTAATCAGTTGAAAATAAATGAGCCGAAAATGCACTTTTTTATTTATATTCAAAATCTTTTGATAGGATCATCTTCACATCTCACTTAACCATACATTTGATTCACACAAACACAATTTACTGGGTTTCCGACAAGAAATTTGATGAATTAAAAATTGTTGTCCAAAAACGTACATTTTTCAGCTGCTGAAGGCAATCGCCACCGCGCTACTAACGAATCCACCACATTTTTCAGCACTGATTACAACCATTCTAAAAGTCAAGCACTCAATTGTCACATACCACATTATTCACTCTCTTTTTTTCTATTATCTATGGCTTTGTCACTAGCCGAAAGTTTTATTATTTTATAACAAAACTGAAAACAAATTCAGAATTGACGGGACCTGTTCACCAGTAGCAGCAGCTGCAGCAAAACTGATAAACTATCGTGCTGCCAAGACACTGTTTCGGTTCTGGAAATAAGAATTATAGGTTTGAAATTAACTGAAACCTCCAATGGTGAAAACGTGGTTCAATACTTTCAAGAGAAATGTATGTTCATAATTAATTTTTCTTTATTAAAAACAACAGAAAAGACAGCTTTTTCAATAATTTTCGAAGATTTTCTCAGTGATTTAATGAAGTAACGATGTGTTTCAATATTATTTGCTTTGATAACACTGTTCTGAGTCGGACCGTGCGTACTGCTATGTTTACCTCTTTTGTTCTCCCACCATCCTGATGAACAGCGAGTGAGACGTCAAACTCGCAGTTTCCCATAAGAACACTAGAGAATAAAAGAGACGACGAATACCGTTCGCTGAACGGTGCGGTGATTGTATGCCCCGATAAACAATTTAGACAGATGGCATTTCACGCATCTATGCCGATACGCTATGCCGATTAGTAGGTCGCGGATAGGAACGCGAACTTACTGAATAGGGGGAAAGGTTCGAGGAATTTTTTACGGAGACGTAAAAAAATTCAGATTTCAGGATTGCTTAAAAAAGCACCTTGAGGGTGAAAATATATTCGGTCTGATCAGAATTAGTTCCACCGTTCCAACTTTTAAAGCGGAAAATCAAAAGTTTAGCACAACAATAGTGTCTTCCAATGGTAACAGCTTGAAGAACTAAAGATAGCAAGAAGATTGGTATGCTGATATCCCCCACTTAGTCAACCCATCGCTTGTAATAAGGTAAAACAATCAGTGACCCGCTTAGACTGCTTAAAACCGGTTCTTTACCCTATCTTCGTAAATATTCAATTTAGAAAAAAAAACTCTGTTCTATATTTTCTTGGGAAATCATCTGAAGAATCCGACAAAAATATTGGTTTTCTGCGGCAGCGCTGCCAAATACTTTTATTTTTGATCTGAAAACTAAATTTGTATTTTTCTCTCAATGAGTACATATTGATCTCAAAAATTTCAACACCGTCGTATTCTTCAGACTTTTTTTACATAAGAATCACTGAAAACCACGAGGTGTTCCGTCCCGTTTTCCCGATATAGCGTTTTGAAACAAACTATTCCCAAATTTTCAAGTAAAATCGTAAACCAAATAAAATTTCCTAGCAATAAGCAAATAGCAAAACAAAGCAAAATTATTCTGGTTTAATCTAAAGTAACATTGTGCTATTGTGAGAGCACATATACAGTATATAATACAACTGAAGTTTGTTTTTAAGCGTCTTAGCAGAATACGATAATTGAGTGAAGGAAAAGTTAAACAAACAATTCCTAGATTCTCATGCCTTCAACCATGTGAGATGGCTAGTGGCAGAGGTGACACAATGTCAATTGTGCAACAATAGGTACCATTCACTTGCGCAAAGCAAAATGCAAAAAAAAATTATCAATGCCTAATGGATCATTGGAAAAGCTAAAAAATTTCACAGATGGCTCCAGCATAGATATGTTTTGTCAAACACACTGGACGAACGTCTATGACCGACTGTCAAACTGCCTTGCAATCTGATTGGTCCACCCAAAAAGACCGGTTCAGATTAACCGTCAACAACAACGGAACGGCAAGAAATTATGACGTGTAACCTGTATCAGCCTTAAAGTTTACTTTAAATATGCCACGTGGGGCTTTAGTGTCCATCCAGCGGTAAGCATGAGCAAAAGCTACCTACAATGATCCATTGCTTTTATCGAAAATCTGTATTGTATTGACGAAATGAGCAGTATATATCATTGTTTAGGTTTCTATATAATTCATATGAAATAAATAAGTTCTACGCCGGAGTTGCGAAGAAAAGGAAATATTGAAGGATCGCTTCCTGTCAGCAGCATCTATTCCTGGTATCCGATCTATGCATGCCGCAATTCCTGTTAGTACCAACTCTGTTATAATGAAAACGGTTTCCGAATCAAATTTAGGGACTACATATAAAGTATCAAAAAATAAGCAGAAAAGGCACAAGGAAATAATTACTTAGAGAAATAAAAATATATTAATACTGTTAATACTGATATAAAATATTGAAATGTATTTATAATGTTCCAATACCAGTGAAAACTGTAAAGTTGGCATCACTGTTAGGAAAAACTATATTATATTCTTGAATGAAAGAAAAATCTAAACTACAAAACATTTCGAAAACAGACATTTATGAAGCCTTCAAGTAGATGGTGAAAAGCGTATCTGTTGATTAAAATTAATAGTGGAATTTTATTGTGAAAATAGGTTTGACTTTTCTTTCACTCAAGTTTCGTATTCTGCTAAGACGCTCAAAAACAAACTTTTGTTATATTATATACTGTTTATGTGCTTCCACAACAGCGCAATGTTGCTTTAGATTAAACCAAATTAAATTTGCTTCTTTTGTTATTTGCTTTTGCCAGGAAGTTTCATTTTGTTTACAGTTTTACATGAGAAATTGGGAATTGTTTGTTTCAAAACGCTATATCTCGAGAACGGGACGGAACACCTGGTGGTTTTGAGTGATTCTTATGTAAAAAAGTCTGAGGAATACGATAGTGTTAAAATTTTTGAGATCAAATTGTACTCATTGAGAGAAAAATACAAATTTAGTTTTCAGATCAAAAATAAAAGTATTTGGCAGCACTGCAGCAAAAAACTAATATCTTTGTCAGATTCCTCAGACGATTTCCCATGAAAATATAGAAAAGAGTTTTTTTTTCTAAATTGAGTATTTACGAAGATATAAGCAAAAGAAAATAAGCGAATTTGACGAAAATGATGCTTTTTCTAATAAAAGGGGAGGTTCCCAAAAATCGAGGGAAAGTCCAATCGGCAGCAAACTTGGGATTTTTGCTTCTTGACCCAAAACGAACAATCTGGCCGAGTTTGGTGAAAATCCGAGAAGGTCGATTACAGGTGACTCGGGCACTTGACGTGGAATGACCCATTTTTATCTTTATTGGGTGCAGAGTTATAGAGTATTTTCTTTGGAAGCACCTTAAAAGTTAATTTCTCATCCCTCACTTTTGTTAGTTAAATTTTACAAGAATACGTAGTTCCGGGCAATTATCGATGTCTGTTTGCTGAAAGCCGCTAATCTCTAGGGCCTTTTCTGGCAAAGTTATCGCATATTTAAGCTCAATTTTTCCTTAAGTTCACAACCCTATAGGGTGCAATGGGGCAAGAAGAGACGTAGCGTATTTTATTTATACAAGTCTAGAATGAGCGATCTAGATGAGAATCCAAGAAGAATACTGAGGAAGGTAGGCAAACTAATGTGTCGATGTACGTGCCGATTTTGAGCTTAGGCTTTTTCGAATAAAAACCGGTTTGATTTCCAAACTGCCTGATCCTAGTCTACCAGCTCGTATCGCTGAAAGTTTTTTCTAACGCTTTCATTTTCTTTGGGTAGAAAAATCCGAACATTTCTCTCTTTGAATTCAATGGAAATTACATGCAGTGACTACGATTTTATGACACGTTCTTGGCATTGATTCATTCTAACGGGGACCTTCCGTGCATCCAAACATTTAAACGATTTAAAGGCAAGTTTTAAGGGGGAGGCATCGCAGTTGATCGAAACGATCGGCATCAACTCCACGAAATATACTTTGTCTTGGTAGACACTCGTCGACCGATACACTCAAGCAGATTTTTACGCGAAGGACACGTTCCGTGTAAAAATAAACCGAGTAAATTTCGAAATTCGCGTAAAAGGCCGATGAATTCCAGCGAAATACTAAAACTTTGGCTCCACTAGGTGAGTCGACTGACTCCTGGAGAAGCACCGTCAAGCATCTACTATGCAAGCATGCTTCTATTCTTTCTGTTGACACATTTAAAGCCACGTTTAAAGGGAGATCATGCATCAGTAAACAACTAGACGGAATACAATCGCTTAATCGAATTCCTACAGCGTCGTATACAAGCCTTGGAGCCTTTTTCTTATATTTTATGCAGGTTTGAGAAAATCTTCATAGATCACACCTCCACGGTGCCGAATAGGATTCGCAAGGTGCCAACTTGCAGCTACCTACTAAAAACTCTCCCCGACGTTTCGACTATATTTTGTAGTCTTTATCAAAGACTACAGAATATAGTCGAAACGCCGGAGAAAGTACAAAATCTGTTCTGATTCATTGAGACTGACAACTGATAAAAATAAAATAGTGGATCTCACAGTCGACAAAACATACCTAAAAACTCTCTTGGTCCCCGTTTCTTGAGCCCCTTCCGGAACTACCGTTAGGTTTTACTTCAGGAGAGAGGACGTGCATAAGCACTCCGTCGTATCCGTTGCTTGGTGTAGGTTCAAACAACACCCCTTGTCACATCATACCCCGTCACTATTCTTCACCTAGGGCGTGGGCTGCCCACTCAGCCCTTTACTGACCCTAGCTAAGCTATGGCAGACCCTGTCGTTGCAAACGTACTATCCGTTGCAACTCCGTTATCACGTCCGTCACCGTTCTATTCTCTGCCCGATGTTGTCGGCGTTGGTGTCTTCTCCAACGACCACAAGCATTACACGTCGAGTGGCCTCGAAATGCGGGCAGTGAAACATCACATGCTCCGCTGTTTCCACGGCTACCTTACAAACGGGGCAAAAGGATGACCCTACCCGTCAACGCGTATGTAGATACTTCTTAAAGCATCCATGATCTGACAAAAATTGAGTTACGAAAAAGTTTACCTCACCATGTCTTCTATCGATCCAGGACGAGCCACGGTTTTAGTGGGACGGATGGCAACTGTACCATTAGCTTACTCGCCGTTTCGGGATGGCACCCTTTCTTACCTAAGGTAGTAGAATAGCACAGCCGTCAGCCCTATAGCGTCATATCCAAACGTTTTTCTCGCCCGTCTAGCATACCATAATTAGGATCTTCCTGGAACCGATCCTTATGTGCCCACGGCACTCCCAACCTGGCTCTTTGGTTTAAAGTCCTGAGCTCTAACAGGATGCTACGACGTCTGCAGCTGGCCTATGGGAATTCAGCTACGCTCGCCTCTTTACACCACTGTACTACGCCATCTGCAGCCGCTACGTGCACCCTTTCCGTATTATCACACAACCGAGGGTGCAACCAACGACTGGTATTTGGTCGACCCTAGGCCAAGTTGCGTCCCAGCCGGCACCGCGTAGAGGTAGAGATAAGACTTCCCCCACCCATTTTAATGACTATATAGAGTCGTACAAAGTCTAACCGACTTTGATCGGCACCATACACTCGCTAGGTTGGGGTCTTCACCGGCCAAAAGCCTTGGAGTCTATCGTGGTTAATCAGTTATCATCCATTCGATTTGTGTTCGTTTCTGCTTCAAAGAAGGCGTCCAACTTTCGTTTATTATCATGTGCATCCATATCCAGGCCTGGAAGCAAAGGAACATCCTCTAAAGCGGTGGTCCCCATCATATTTGGTTCAGGAACCCCCTGCAAGAACTCCGTATTTTTAGGTTTTTAGGCTTTTAGGTCAGTTGTCTAGCTCCAGAGTCGTTTCAAGTTGTCCATTCTCCAATACAGGCGTGGACCAAGCAGATCCATTCTACATAAAACCAAGTTCAATACACAATGTGCTGCCTCCGCCAAGGTTTACCTCTGCATGTTTATGTGCTCCTCAACAAAAGCTGTTCACCCCTGGGTTTCAGGTGGCTTTGCGTCCGTCGGTTTGCTTCGAGACGGGGAATCTCAGCACATCTATTGTCCGATAACGGGAGACTTGGTTTTTTTAGACGTCGTTCCGTCGCATCTGTCTGCTCAGAGCTAGGAATTATGTGGCACTTGACTACTCCAAAAGCTCCAAACTTCGGAGGGTTGTGGGAGGCGGTGGTGAAGACTGGTAAGATGCATTAATTTCGGCAATAGGGAAGTACACGTCTTACTTCTGAGGGCTACTAACTACTAATACTACTATTTCCAAAAGACCTTGCTGCATTAATGCCGGTGTATTTCCTCAACGGATCCATGCGTTAAGCCCTACACAGACCTGGAACAGATCCCAACGAATACCCTCGGGTATCTTTAAAGGCTACGGAAATTTTGGTCCCACTGGACATCGGAATATCTGCAAGAGCTGATGAAGAATACGAAACGTGCTGCTGAAACGACGAGATCCAACCCGGAAAGATGATAAAGCTAAAAATTAATCTGAACGCATTGGACAACCAATAAAACACAAAAAACCTATAAACGACTGGATTGCAGTATTTTTATTCAGCTCTAAGTTTGCTGGAGACGCCAGGATTGTACTTAAATATCTGCCTCTTTAGCTCTCGGTCCCTAATTCAGCTTTGCTTAAAAGTTCTTTGCTGCCTTTCCACACCTAAGTACTTCTAATAATCCTTCATAACATTGCATACTGGTAATTTAGGCATTTTTACCACCAGTTCCAGTTATTTGTGTAAGATTTCTCCTCAAGGAGAAACTCCTTAAGGAGTTTATTCAGGAAATGGGGAATTATTTTCAATGAGCTATTTTGGTTTACACTCCGGATTCTTCATTTGACAAAAAAATCAAAGTTGTGACAAGTTGATAGCTTAACCTGCATGCTTTTAAATATCGCCCTTGAGAAGATGATCCGGCGAGCAAAATCGAAACGAGAGACTTAATTTTAAGCCAAAGTTCTTGGCAACGCAGATGACTTTGATATTGTGGGCCGAAACTTCGCAACGGCGGAGGCTAGTAGGATTGGGCTAAAAGTAAATGCGTCACAGTCCAAATACATGATTGGTAGAGGCTCAAGCACTTTTCGTGGACGGTAATCGTTGGGATCGCTGGTGGCCGCGGTTACCACAAATAAGGAGATCTTGCGGTGCATTTAAGCAAAATATCGAGTCTACTTTGCCTTTCGGCGTCGCTACGCCCATGTTCTTCATAAACATTATGTAAACAAAGTTATGTCAAATGGTTCCAGTTTCTACCACAAGAAGGGTGTCCAGATTTACTTTTAGTTAGACTTTGATGCTGGTAGACGATATACTGCCAGCAATCCGGGAAACGATAATTTGATGGGCGTTGTCATTTTGCGTACAACCCAACAAACATTTTTTTTGGTTAGTAGCTTATTCAACCGTTGTATAGCTAATTACCGGGTAACGAGCGCTTGTTAAGTCGTTATTCAACAAAAATGTTTGTTGGGAACAAAAGGAGCCCCATCACGAGAACTCGAGAATCACTAAGCTCTGACTGTTACCAGTTCCGGAATCAAGTCAAGAGGATGAGCATGTTTCTGTCTTCGAGCAACCTGAAAAACGGGAACCTGCTTTAGCAGAACATCCGTTCATAGCAATGAGCCTATCATGTTAAAACATATTCAACGAATGGTCACTCTTCCCAACTCTTGTATGAAGGGCCAAAAGGGAATTGGTCGATAAGCAACATCACTTACACGTAGGGTAAAGTGGTGCAGAATGCACCACCTAAGCAAAGCATCATTTTGTAGAGCAACGGCGTGTTTCTTCCACGTTTTTCAACTTCTAGAAGACTTTGGGATCTTTTTTACACTTACTCCTGGTGAAATTTCCTAACAAAAACCAGTATTTTTTGTTATTTTTGACGATTTTTGGCAAGAGTCAAAATCATTATGTGAGGCAGAACGTCAAAGCCCGTGGACAAAACGAACCAAGTTTGTCCAGCTAGGCGTTAAACGCAACCAAAAAATTTACCATTCAATCACGTGTTGTATAAACTCCTAAAACTAGGCTGCCATTGGCAATAAAATTTAATCATCTACTTTTCTCCAACTGATGTGTGATGAAATATTGTAAGTTAAACAATGTACAATTAGGTTTAAGGCAAATTCTAAGTCCTATACAATACATAATATTGCTACATTTTTAATAAATAATCCGAAACAAAAGATGTACAGCAAATTAAAAATATTTTATAACTGTTCGAAGCCGCTGTGATGCATTCTACCCCTGTTTTGTATTTTGAAGTTTTTTGCAATATACGTGAAAAATATGCATGGTTAATGCCGTTTTCGTGATGAATCATCGAGTATGACAGTATATCAATTAGATAGACTGTATTTATTATGAAATTTGCATACCGACTAGTGGTAAAAGCTTAAGAGAAAACCGTGATTTCTTACATGTGGAATGAGATCGCGGATAATCGCTTGATTTTATTGGATGTGGCTATGTTTGATGCTTTTACATTCTACACAATTATGAATTAGCGTGTTTTACACCAAAATAAAATGCGCATTAACAATTTTACCAAATAGTTTCCGTGGTTTTAAGCAAATTATAGCATGGGCCATTCTACCTAAATTAAATTTGTCTGCGTAAATAAATTCACTCACATTTGTATTTGTGGTTGTAGAAAGAAAACAAAGGTTTTCATCACTGAAGCAACTATGAATGGGCAACTTTAGAGGGAGAAGAGTCTTCAGAAGATAATTTTGTATTCATTCGACTACACAAAGGTCCGCGAAGCTAGCCTGACTTAGCCAGCTGCCATTACAGCCGGGATGTCGGTATGAGCAGAATTATATTATTTTAATCACCAATTTTATTGGTCATATATTGTGCCATGCAGCAATTGTACGAGTCCAAAGCAAATTCATATTTGAGTAATAATACTACTAATAACCTATTAATAAATTGAAACTAAGCTTGTGAAAGGAAGGATACAGAGATGAGGCAAGGACGAACAAGTGGTAGGTAGTTCAAATTGCTAAATTACAATCGTGTGTGGGAGACGCAGAAAAAAACCACGCTAATAATTTTCGCGTGGGAGTCTAAATAGGTGGAATTTCCGCAATATTACCCAGATTGTCCAGATTTTCGTCTCATCGAAAAATATTGGGCAATTTTCAAGTGTAAATTGAAGAAGTGTGGTAAAATAATCAAACCACCATCAGACATGGAAAAGTGGCGGATATAGAAAAGCAAAAAAATCGAAGGTTTATCAAAAAAGATGAAGTAGAAGTTTTCTAGTAGTTTTTCTCGAAAAACATATTAAATCATAGATCATAGGATTTTTCCCCTACTAGCACGGTTGTTATAAAGATGTTGTGGAAACCGAAATATGACCAGTTTCAGTCGTAATTCGGTTGCTTCAACTAAATGGACCTAAAGTGTGCTACTTGGGTCACGACAAGTTCGTGGATGCCAATTTGAATTTTGCGTCAATCTGGACGTTCCGGAATCCCGTAATTAGTTTAACCGGGACCCAGAGCAGGGGTGACATTGCGCATCTCGTTTCGAGTGATTTTGGTTCGTTTCGACCACGTTACACAAATGGGCATCTCGAACCAAAATCGCTCGAAACGAGAATCGCAATGTCACCCCAGGTCGTTTTCTTAAGGAATATATAAAACTACAAGGTATACAGCCCTAAGGGTTGTATGAAAGGGTGACGTAGGACTATATCAGATCATTAGATCAAAAACTAATGTAAACTTCAACGCCTGCAACGCCTGCAACCATTGAGACATAGAGATTTTTTTTTAAAATCACTTGTGTGCATCATAAAGATTGAAATAGTAATGAATGACCAGCCCACCGATTATTGTATTAAATATGATTATGCGTAGCTTGACATGTTTCAATAATCTTACTTTAACTCCCTTTTTTACTCTTCGGTCTTTAAAAGGGCCATTGGTTACAAACAACATTAAAGCCAAAGCACGTTCATCGCAAATATGACGTGCCATTCGAATGCCTTTGTATTTCGACATGAATGGCAACAGGCATGTTACTTAGCGGCATCGATTCACTGTCTCTTGCTCCGAGAAGGTTCAACTAGATTACTTTCACAGCTTACCGCTTGTTACATAGCACAAAATATGGCACATGCGCAAAAAAATTTATTTTATTTGTATGAGAGTCCTTATCGTCCTAGCACAGGGGTGAGAGGTTTCAAACAATCATAAAATAAATTCATGCCTCCACAAACCCCCACATGCCAAATTTGGTTTTTTTTTTTGCTTGATTAGTTCTAGAGTTCTGAGGAAATTTGTATATTATTAGTATGGGAGCCCCCTTCCTAAACTCCTCTCTTTTCACCACAGAAAAAAAAACTTGCCTACTGAAACCCCCACATTCCAAATTTGATTCCATTTGCTTGATTGGTTCTAGAGTTATGAGCAAATTTGTATTTCATTTGGATGGGAACCCCCCTCTTAGAAGGGGAAGGGGTCTCAGTACACCATAGAAAAAGATTTTACTCCAAAAACCCCCACATGCCAAATTCTCGAGTTATAAGGAAATTTGTTTATTATTTGTATGGGAGCCCCCCCCCCCTCCTAAAGAGGGGAGCGGTCTCAGTTCATCATGTAACAAATTTTTGCCTTCTGAAACCCCCAAATGCCAAATTTGGTTCCATTTGTTTGATTAGTTCTCGAGTTTTGAGGAAATTTGTGTTTCGTTTGTATAAGAGCCCCCCCCCCCTTTTACGCCCCCCTGAGTATTGGTCTCTTACCCCCTCTATAAAATTGTTATTTTATCTATCCAACGACATATAAATTGTTCAGCTGCGTTCGGTAGTTTAGTAGTTATTGGCATTTGAAATCTTTCATTCAAACGTTACACTTCTATTTTCGTTTTCACAAAGTGCCACCCAGTTCCAGTATAGTAAACAAAGACGTAGTCCTACGTCAATATCTGGATTTGCTCATATGTAATACGAATTTTCCATTCCTGAGTTCCCATCTGCCATCTCTTTCAAGAAAATTTGAAGCGATCAGTATGTTTGTTAACTGCAACCTTTAACGTGAAAAAAATTCCTACATATTTTCCATTTAAGGCCAATCGATGTGCGTCTTTTAAGACTAATTGTATAAAGTCGAACAAAAATCAATAAAGATAGAGCTAAAAGCATTATTGCTAGTATCTCAATTGTTGACGTTGGAAACGTAAAGATTAATTTCAGCCTCTATTCAGTATGATAACAAGGTAACAAAAACAAGGAAAATGATAGCAACATTTGTTTTAATGTTTGTAATTCCAGCGTTCGATCATAAATTTGTGCATAGCTCAGAAAGCACATTTTTAATGGAAGTCGAATATTCTGCTATTCAGTAGAGCAGCTTTTCTCTTCGATTCCATGCCCTATCGTATGACAAGAGACCCTCATGATCTTACGATAAACGATACTCTGAACTGAAGCTGGATGGGGTAAAGGAGTCAGGAAATCCGAATAATTTTCCGTGAATTCCGTCTCGTTCGTGTTTGCATGGTAGAACGAATGCGAATAATGCCCCGAAGCTGGTTGAAGCAAAGGATTTCGGATTGTCGGATATTTTTCATCGGTATATTGCCTTAGTCGGAAATCTTTTCATCTGTATGATCACAGTTACTAACTGATAATGATTCACTGGAATATTACTGCAAAAAATCCATTTTTAATCAAAAAACGGCGCATTTCTATAGGTTCTTTTCATTGATACACTTGATGGTAGTGAGGAAGATAATAAAAATTGCGCTACTCAGCAGTTAAAGTAACCTAAAAATAAAAAATAAGAAAACTTATCCAATTTAATTCTACTATGTGTATTTTATTCACGACAGATACGTATTTCGCCTACGACTTGCAGGCTTTCTCAGTGTCTGTTTTCGAAAACAGACGCTGAGGAAGCCTGCAAGTCGTAGGCGAAATACGTATCTGTCGTGAATAAAATACACATAGTAGAATTAAATTGGATAAGTTTTCTTATTTTTTATTTTTAGGTTTCGTATTCTACTAAGACGCTCCAAAAACTTCAGTTAAAGTAAATCAAAAATAGATTCGAATGTACCCCGTGTGGATGAGCACCATTAATTAGTTTCAATCCACAGATATACTGATTTAACTTCACCTCTATTTACTACATTAATTGGAATAAATTTTGATTCAGTGCAAACAATGTGTATCAACGAAATATCAGCTCAATCACATGGTTAACACAAATGAATCTTGCAACATTTTGCTGATCTGTAACTGGATACTTAAAGCTACAATCGCAGGTTGAATTCAGCCATGGATTCAGCAAAACGAAAAGCTAAAAAGCTTGCGACGTTGTCTGTGACGATTGTAGGGCGAGCTTTCTTCCCACAGCGAAAGCTTAAATTATACCACTTCTCTGCTTGTGGTGAAGCTCTCTCTTTATCGGAAAGCTCGCCGGGCGCAGGGGAATCGCACACGTTGCACACACCGAGTTGCATCGAGAGAAAAAAGCACATGTCGGAGATCGGGAGAATAATTCTCGCGGCCTGAGATGGGTGGATGCCTATATGTATTAGTTGGAAAGGATGCTAGATTTTCTTTGACAATGGCAGCAGCATGGTCGTCCATGGTGGACGTGGAAAACACAATCCTCGGTCTCGGTATTTGTGCAGCATCCTCCCTTGCCTGTACGTGTTTTACTACATTCCGTCGATAGTACTGGTAATAGAGTGAATTATAATATGTTAGTAATGAGTTTTTCTCGTACCCAACTTCAGTGAGTGGGTGACAGCAGTGCGAAACGGACAGAACTATCAGTATTAGGAAAAAACGTGTACACTGTTCTAGGGAAGGATAGGATAAAAGTGGTCCGATTTTTACTATTATGTTTCGAGTGATTTAACTGATTGGAAAATCGTTACAAGCATTTGTACTAATCAACATATTCGTTCTCGGGAATTCGGTGCTGGTTTGAAGCGGTAACAGAAACGAACGAAACTTTTCTGCGAAGTTCAAGGATATTCCCGTGACGGAATTCTGCTGTGCGTGTGTCTATTGTGCTCATTGTATCAGCTATCTTGTGAATATTATCCTTTGAAAGTAAGAATCCCTTTCTAGTAATTCTTGCGCAGGAAGGTATTACATATCGCTGAAGTGGTGTTGCAAGGCGGGCCAAATTTTTGCAAGCAATTCACATTAATTCAATTATCTAATCATGGAAAAGAGTGAGAGCGTGTTGGTTTAAAGTAGCGTGGAATCTTCTTTATTTGCTTTTGGAGTTTTTCCAAGGATTCGACTATAGAACAGGCTATACAGCGACCTATGAAAATGAGAACTGTGATCGGGTTACGAAACCAGCTAAGAATTTTGGGCGAAGCAAGAAGGAAAAATATACTAAGTTGGTCACAAAGAGGATTGAGCTGAGTTGCTGCTGCAGTGACTTAGACTTGTGAACTCAAACAGTACGAAAATCTGCGAATGCGAAACAAACTAGGCGAAATTCTTTTCAAAATAAGGCAAAACCAATTAGAAACATAACATTCATGGTTTGTTGAAATAACATCTCTAATTAATTTTTCATGTTACAATACACAACTTCAACGGTGGCATCGTTTCGGAATAGAGAATGTACATGTATGTGACAGCAAAAAAAAAACGGTGTAACCTCGCTAGAAAGAAGATACTAGCAGGATCATGCATTGCCAATCTTACAGAAGAAGTGGGAGATTTCCGCTCTCACACAACAACCCTCGATGGGACTAATCACACAAAGAGAACCACCCGTCCTAGCTAACTAAACTCTGCTATCAGGAATGCCAACAGAGCGAACACCATGTGGTTGCATTTAGAAAAAGAGAATCCCTCTCAGTATCTTCCCTGCACATGCTACTAATAACTCTTATTTTACACTACGGCTGTAAGCAGTCCCTTGTTCGATAGTATTGGTGTAAGCGTTTGTAATTTTTCCGATTTGTACTCGAACGAGAAAAAAACCACCCTCTATGTACTACTGACGTGGGTGAAAGCTTTGCTTGTTTTTGTGCTAACAGCTAGAAACCATCAACCCAACTTTGCTTGTGCCTTCCTTTCTGTTACATCAATTAGCGGATGCCGTCTTTTGGTTCGCAATTTTTCCGCTGCTGCTGACGACGACGATGACGACGACGACGACGACGACGCCGACCGACGGGAAATGTCAAAGTTTGTATTTACACTATTACATGACGGGATTTTTCGGTTGAAATGTTTCGCTGAAGATGAAAGACGAAATGCGATGCCATTGCCTATCATATGGACATATGGGCGCGGAAAATCACTGGAGAAAAAAAAACTCGTTGGTTTCGGTTCTGATTGACGATGATGATGATGATGATGGTGGTGATGCTGAAGGACGTAGCTTTTGTGTGACGATGTTTAAAAAATGTGGAATTGAAAAAAGTGATGACTTTGAAGTTATTCGGGAAATGCTTTCGGAGAAAATTTCACGTATGTAAGTTTGGTTTTTTTTTCGCGAAACTACGGGCGGACTCCGTAAAGTTAATTGTGCAACGTTTTCGTTTCAAGGTAAAATTACATGTTTGTGGTTGTTTAGGTCCATTGCATTAAGGACGTTTGAGCAAAGATAAGATTTTTACACTCATGACATTTCACACAGCATAAAAGCTGCGGTACACTTCTTATTATTGCAGATCGTATCAGTCTCTGCGTCACCAAGTCGGTAATTTACTCTTTTGATATGTATGTCTCTCTCTTTTGATATGGGTATAAACATTCAAGACATTCATTTTAATGGGTAAAATTATTTTAACCAATTCAAAGGCGAAGAGTTGTAGGAGTATCGCTCAACATATCAGATTAGTCTTTATAACTTTGTTTTGAAAAATATCGGCCAAAGCTTAATATTCAATAATAACGTATGAAATCAATGCTAAACGTCCTGCAGATTGTATACACTTACATTTTTTGTTTTATATTAGTAGGGCTTATAATACGAAAAAATTACAGCTGTGCTGAAAATGGGGCCTCCATCGATTCCGGAGGAAAAGGAGAAGCATGGTTGTTTTGAAACTTGCCGCCTTAATCAATCAACGAACGTAATCTTTCTCCTAAATGTTGTCTAATCGTGTACAAAGAAAATCGATTTTGTCAACTTGCACTTTGTCTACTTTTTTTTCGGCGTGGGCTGCCATCCTCCAATCACACTTACACTCGCTGACGAGCATCCTTGCCGGCGATACTTTTGTTTTGACTATGAAATTTAGTTTAGGGTAAATTGCCAATTGTTGCCCAGCTAAGCACTCGGCCACAGCAATTTGATAATTTTATAATAGGTTTTGATAATAAGCTTCCATGTCCATTTAAGTGAAATTCCTTACAAAACACGCTTTCCCAATAGCAACTCTGCACCCAACTATTGTACATCAAAATAACCTTCAAATCTTATCTTTGCACACCTCACGCCCTATTGTTGCACAGCTTTTGTTTTGACTCTTTCTCATTATTACATTAGAATTATTGCCAAGTTGTTTTACTTGTGGACAAAGCAACTTACATATACATACTTTAGGATTACCTTAGCATCAATTATGGACCTGGACACATAAACGGTGAAATAAACGGGGCAATAAACGGTGAAATACGGGAAAAAACCACGATACGAAAACTACAGCTCCCACCGCTTGCGTTGATAAACAAAAAGCAACACCGCAGAGCAGTGAACTGTCAAATTCGCGTTACAGAAAAGCAGGGTTTAGCACAAGAAAAACAGATGTGCAATAGAATTGGAAGGAGTGTCGCTCGTTGTTCCTAGGACACCACACAATCCGTTGCTTTTAAAGAGATGGCGCTTTTCTAGCGGCAGTAAAATCGAAATTTCACACTTATCTATGTTTACCTACCTAAAAAACAATCACTTATCACATTTTATTGGTGCTACAGGTACTCTGTTATGCTTAATTTTCATAACTTCTGCCTAATTTTCATAAAAAACAACCTTTTTCTATACCTCTCCATGGCATCTTACTACCGTTCTTCCGAGAGCCCGGTAAAGTGATTTTGATATCGTACGAGAGCCGGGAGCTGAATATGTTTGCGACATTTCAATTCGAAGAAATTAAATTTCGCAACATGAACGCGATAAATAAAAACAATGTTTACCAACTATTTATTGGTTCAGGTGTCAAACGTTATATTGCGATTTGCGATAAACACAAAACAGAAACTGAGATGCATGAGAGATTACTGTTGCTGCGCTGAGTAAATTTATTGTCGTGCAAAATTGGGCTGTTGCCGAAATGCGCAATATGCGTTACGAAGTAACGACATCTGTTATATTCAACAGAGAAACATTGATAGTTTCAAGCATACTCTCACGCATGGCGCATGATGAAACACTAGTATCAGCTTCCGTTCTTTATTGTCAGAAACTATATGCGGTGTCCTATTATTGAACTTACGAATTTTAGGGCAATTTGTGTTATTAAAACCCAATTTTATTCACTTATTGAGTATACAGCCCGGACTCGATTATCCGGGTGCTCATTTTTATTTTCAGCCCGGATAATCGAATCACCTGGATAATCGAATCATCAATTTTAGTACTAATTTTTTTTTGGTATGTCAAGTTTTTTGACTTTTAGGTATCAGAAATGTTTTAATTATTATTGATCTATCTTCCCAAAAGCCAGAAAAATCTTTTCTTACGATTTTTTCCACTGATGATTTTTTTGGCACAATATTATTTTTTGTATGTTATGTTTTTCAATATTTAGGTATTATAAATGATTATTTGCTTATTTAGATCACCGTGACACTAATATTATTAGAACTTGTTGATTCTTTTCGGTGAAAATCAAAAAACTATTGATTTGGTGTGACGTTTCTGCCTACTGTTTTCCTTCGGCCATCATCAGACGTAATAACGCGTCAATTCTGCATCATCACTCACAACCAATTATCATATATTATTCTGTCCTCCTCTCTCGGTTCCTGTCCTCCTTTTGGTTTTGCTGTTTAAACAACTGGTTTTCAAAAATTTCAAAATTTCGATTGCTCGTTGATTTTAGCTATCTATTATTATAATATGCACGATAAAATTTAATGCGCATATGCTGCACAATTGCGGAACTTGGCGCCTCCATTATTTACTAGCTGTTGCCCGCTGTGCGTCGCACAGTGAGACGGATTCAGAAAAAGAAAGACATAGGTGATTGCATCGAATCCCTAAAGCGTAGCGTAATAGCTGCGTAATAATTGGTTGTGAGTGATGATGCAGAATTGACGCGTTATTACGTCTGATGATGGCCGAAGGAAAACAGTAGGCAGAAACGTCACACCAAATCAATAGTTTTTTGATTTTCACCGAAAAGAATCAACAAGTTCTAATAATATTATAAATGATTTTTTATTAATGGTCAATCTCCCCTAAAGTCATAAAATTCCTTTTTTGCAATTTTTTTACTGATGATTACGATGATGATGATGATGATGATGATAATGATGATGATAATGATGATGATGATGATGATTTTTTAGTAAAAAAATTGATTTCATCATCGCAGGATTTTTTCAGTAAAATATCGCCGATAAAAGGGATATAAGAAAGGAATTCTGTAACTTTATGGAGCGATGATTCTACAATTGATGAAGGGACGATAAGGGAAAGTAATGAAGGATTTTTTCGGGAATGAAAGGGAAGGATGGAAAGGAAGCGGGGGGGGGGGGGGTAATAGGTAGCTATGCTTAACAAGTTGTCGTTGTGACTCCTATCTTTTGTCCAATGCTGGAAGGTGCATGGGTCGAACCAAGCTGTAATCAGAGATTATAACCGGATTTGAACCCACAATACCTGCCAGGGCGTGTCGCTCACTGGTACCCGTGTACCTTTGAACCACAGAGGCGCTGGACAAAAGAAGTCTACACAACCCCCCTTATTAACCATAGCGCGACATGGGTTGGTCTATTTTTAGACACACAAATTGTGCCTCTTCCTCCACCTATTGTAGAAACTACTAAATCCGGTTATAATCTCTGATTACAGCTTGGTTCGACCCATGCACCTTCCACCTTCCACCTTCCAGGTTATCCGGAAAATCGTGTTCGCGCATTATCTGCCATAGCTCGTTTCGATTCACTGTACCGTACGCCGCTTTGAAATCAATAAAGATATGATGCGTGGACACGTTGTACTCCCAACATTTCTGCAACATCTGTCGGATGGTAAAAATTTGGTCCACAGTAGCGCGATCTCCCATGAAGCCTGCTTGATAATTCCTTACGAAACCTTGTACTATCGGTGACAGCCGGTGTAACTGGATCTGGCAGCGTATCGTAGAGTTGTAGGCGGCGTTTACCAGCATTATGTCGCGATAATCGCAGCAGTCGAGCCGTTCATCCTTTTTGTAGCTTGGACAAACCACTCTTTCCATCCATTCCTTCAAAGCCATTGCCAGCGCTTCTCGATCATGTTTGTAAAGCTCTGCCGATAGGCGGTCCTTACGTTAGGTTTCGTAGTGTAGCCCTCACTAGATTTGTTCATCTTCTCTTGCGAAAACTTGCGAGGGTCATTAGCTCGAAACGGTTGTTCTAATTCTTCGCGATCCTTCTGTCCTCCTCTCTCGGTTCCTGTCCTCCTTTTGGTTTTGCTGTTTAAACAACTGGTTTTCAAAAATTTCAAAATTTCGATTGCTCGTTGATTTTAGCTATCTATTATTATAATATGCACGATAAAATTTAATGCGCATATGCTGCACAATTGCGGAACTTGGCGCCTCCATTATTTACTAGCTGTTGCCCGCTGTGCGTCGCACAGTGAGACGGATTCAGAAAAAGAAAGACATAGGTGATTGCATCGAATCCCTAAAGCGTAGCGTAATAGCTGCTTCAGAAAAGTCTCTCCGTTGTAAAAGTACTTTATAGTGGGGAAGAAACATCTCAAAAAATATTTGAATATTTTAAAATGACCATTATGTATGGAAAACTTGTTGTTAGGTTGTTGGGCTGTTAGGTAAATCGCTGGTATGATAAAATTGCACATTCTCGTAGAAAATAGCCCAAACAGCAATTTAAGTTTTATTACGTTCCCCTAGTAATTATCATGACTAATTTCATAAAACCGATAATAAAACTATGAGCTCCACTAGAACCTGCTGATGGCCGCTATAAAACTAGCTTCCGACCAAGTGGTCCACTCTTCACGTTTTTCGCTGCTTGACAGCTACCATCACAATTAAGTGAAGCTTTTCGCTTTGTTCGAGAAAGCTATAAAGCAGCAACCTTGTTAATATTTTTTTTGAAACGGTGGTTTTACAATTGATGAAGGGACGGTAGTTTTTTTGGAATGGAGTGGAAAGAGCGAAAAGGTGGGGGTGGGGGGAAGGGGTTATTGGTAGCTACGCTTAACAAGTTTTACTGTCAGATCAACCGGATCGATTTGGTTTATAGCGATCATAATAAAATATTCCATAGAATAATTAATAAATTTTCAGTAGTCTCCGTTGGTTTCCAGCATATGCGCATTAAATTTTATCGTGCATATTGATGCGCAGATATCATTATAATTACTATTTGTTTGTGAGCTAAAACAAAATACTGATCAGGTTTGAACTCTAATATTCTTCATAATAGTAGCAATAAATCTGATTGGTCAGGGTGTTACCGTTTTAATGGATCAATAAAACTAAGAGTTTTATTGCGGTTTGACAAGCAACCGTAATAAGATCAAGTTTGATTGGTGCGCCATATTTGTATTACTACGCCACGCGTACGGTAAGTTTATAAGAGGGGTGGTGCAGCCAACTAGTTTTATCATTATAATGTAAGCAACCTCAATAAAATTGCTTCATTAACAGTTTTATTATGGTTTTATAGTGTGTGGTTTTATAAGTGTGTTTTGACTCATATCCTCTTGGCATTGCGTAATTTATACTTATAAAAAAGGATTTCTGTCTGTCTGTCTGTATGTTCCTTATAGAATCGAAAACTACTGAACCGATCGGCGTGAAAATTTGCATGTAGAGGTTTTTGGGGTTAGGGAAGGTTCTCTCGATGGCAAAAGACCCCTCCCCCCACTAAGAGGGGGGGCTTGCATGCAAATCTATGCCTATAAAAATGGATTACTGTCTGCTCTATGTTCTTTAAAGAATCGAAAACTACTGAACCGATCGGAGTGAAAATTTGCATGTAGGGGTTTTTGATGCCAGGGAAGGTTCTTATGATGGTTAGAGGTCCCTCCCCCCACTAAGGAGGGGGCTCCCATACAAATCTATGCCTATAAAAATGGATTTCTGTCTGCTCTATGTTCCTTATAGAATCGAAAACTATTGAACCGATCGGAGTGAAAATTTGCATGTAGGGGTTTTTGGTGCCAGGGAAGGCTCTTATGATGGTTAGAGACCCCTCTCCCTACTAAGAGGGGGGGCTCCCATACAAATGAAACACAAATTTCCTCATAACTCGAGAGCCATATTTGGCATGTGGGTGTTTTTGGAGGCATGAATTTTATCTATGATGAATTAGGACCCCTTACCTTTGTAGGAGGGGGGGGGGCTTCCATACGAAAGAAAAATAAATTTCCTCATAACTCCAGAACTAATCAAGGGAATGGAATCAAATTTAGCATGTGGGTGTTTTTGTAGGCAAGTTTTTTTCTATGGTGAATTGAAACCCCTCCCTGCTTTAGGAGGGGGGGGGGGGCTCCTATACAAATGAAATACAAATTTCCTCATAACTCTAGAAGTAATCAAGCAAATGGAACAAAATCTGACATGTGGGTGTTTTTGGAGACAAGAATTTTTTCTATGGTGAATTGAAACCTCTCTCTACTTTAGGAGGGGGGCTCCTATACAAATGAAATACAAATTTCCTCATAACTCTAGAAGTAATCAAGCAAATGGAACCAAGTTTGGCATGTGGGGGGTTTTGGAGGCAGGAATTTTTTTAATGATGGTTTGAGACCCCTCACCCCTGTGGTAGGGGGATAAGGACTCTCATACAAATAAAACAGAATTTTTTGCGTAAATGGCCTTGGGGTTACTTGGTACTTTGGGAGTGGCAAATTAGTATATAAATGTTAGCGAGGACTCAAACAATTTATGCAAAACCGCAGTAAAGTTCAGCACCAGTAACGTAGTTACATCTCACAGAGTTACATTGAATTGGAAATGTACAAGTACATACATAGGGTGATACTTGTATTTTGGGTAGGCGTTACCAGTAATCTATTTTGAACATTAAATAGAGCACGCATAACATGGGTCCAAAATAGATAAATAATTCCGGCTGTCTCCGTAATAGTGAATCTAGATTATCATACAGTAAAAGTGTTTTTTCTTCGAAATTATAGAAAATTAGATAAGGAACCTCCGATTGGTTCTTAATTAGACGCAAGGCGAAGCGTGTGGGCTACAGCTAATTTCGAAATACGACCTTTTGAAAAGTTACTGTTGAACGATTATGTTTAATGGAAAAAGTACCCTTGCGTGGTATTTTGTATTTTTTGATTGAATATTAGGTAAAAAGCCAGCAAACTTTCTATGGGAATTATCTAAAATTGAGTGCTATTCCTACTTGAAATGCTAATAGCGAGTAATGGAACACCTATTTTAGAAGATGCAGAAAGCTGACACTACTTACATACGTGCTGTTATAAGTAAAGATTTTAGAATGACAAGAAAATTTTGGGAAAAAATGTACTAATAAGTTATCATATGTATTTCTTTGAGAAATGTTATATAACGGTAATGAAATTGAGACAAAAGAGGCAGTCTCTTTTTCAATTTATCAAACCACGGCAAACCACACTAGAATCACCAGTTTTTGTTGTCCTCTGACTGAAATTATATTGATATTATTGAATATTGGTATTGAAAGAGCCTTCACTGACAGATATTATGATCAAAGATAGTTTCTCACGGAAACAAACAGATAAAAAGTGCGACTGTGATAAATGTTGCCTCAATTCGTATCGGTCGCGGTAGTGATTTCAATACGCTCCACAAAAACTCTAATCATTGGAAAAAAACGTAAAAAATCCGAATGTCACCATATAATACTTTTATGAGGAATATTCATTGCAATTTTTATCTATCTGGCTGCCGGCTGTGTCCGTCCGATTTTGCTTACCGGTACTGTCAATGAAAGAACGCCGAGCACAGAGCCAGACAGATCACTGTTGCGCAAAATTGATATACCGTCATCCAGGGCGAGATTATGCTAAAAAACCATATATTTTTGTTCTTTGGCTTGGTATACACACAATTTAGGAACTAAGTTGATTTAAATTTAAATTTAATTGTTCAATCAACAACTGCCGTAGAGATGGTTTAGTTACAATGAAACCTAATTTTACTGGAAGTCCATGAACTTTGGCAGTTAAGGTAAATACCTAAACTGTGAACATTAGCATGTTAATAAACATTACACATAAATATAGATATAAAGAAGTTTATATGGGGCCGTCCATGAACTAAGTGGACTATTAGGGGCAAGGGCCGGCCCAAAACAACGCATCATACAAAAAGTATGAACGAAAATAACCCGGGGAGGTCTGAAATAACCTAAAATGAGTTCATAGTCAATGGAAAGCCTTCATATAGCCAGTAGCGTTTCTAAGGTTAACAAGGGGGAGACATAGGGAGGGCGTGTATGTATGTGTTTATTCAAAGCATCTGAGATTTCCAGGGAAAAAGTAAAAATTAGTTTAAATTATTTAGCAGACCTACGATGTTGTTTGCTCCAAAATGGATGATGCAATCTAATCTGTCAAAATATTGTGCTCAATAGTACAGAATGTGAGTGTGCTGGTGTATACTGACGTATTTTTGTTGTGTATGTGAAATTCACACAATCACACCCCCGTGAAGCTCGAAAAGTACAAAGTTTGGAAAAATATTATTTTCGTAATCAAAACTTATTCAACGCATAATAACCTTTCAATACGTTATACGTGATTACTTTATATACCTTAAAATTAGCAAGTTGATGCGATTTCTTGTTTGGGTGGCTTTATACGGGACATTTTTTACAAGCGTTATTTCCGAGTATTTTTGATCGCGAACTTTGAAACCCTGTTTAGGGTAAATAGTTTGCTAATATTATCTGTGTTCCATTCTAAGTTATGAATAGATACGTTATGTTCATCATCATTTTGAATTTAGGTCACCAGTTTCTATCGATATAAACAATTTTCACAAATAAACATTTTTGGTTTTTGGCACAATCTCACCCCCGTGGCACTATGTCACCCCGGATGGCGGTAACATATTTCACTTCCCGAATGTTATACTGGCCACACACTATGCACTTTTTCTACACATCATCTGCTGCTGCACTTCTGCTTGCAAGTTGCACTATTTTTTAGTTATCACTAGGTATTAGCCATCATAAATAACCGAAGTTTGCGGTCTCTTAACGAGTCTGTTGGGGTATATATTTCAAAAGTTTAGAGTGCTTTACCGTCTTAGTTTGAGCTCTGAGCGCTCTTTTCTCTACTCAGATCAAAAATTCTAGTTTTTTTGCCTTTAACAAATTTGCAGTTTTACTTCATAACATAATTCATGGAAAAATATAGCGAAAGAAGTTGCAACTTACCATATACTCATCTACATCATATAAGGTTGATTAAGTTGAAGGAGAGGCTCGTCCCAGTTTTTGCGTTAATGAGTCGGCTTTTACGGTACACACCGGTGCGATGGTCTGGTAGGATATAGCAAGCAGCTACGACGACGGGGATGTCGAAATGAGAAAGGCTAACAAACAAATTTAGTAAGGTTCAAAACGTGACGAAATGTTTGCGTTCTGGTGATGCCACAAACTTAACTCAACTCGGCAACAGGTTCATCAGCCGAGAGGTTCTTAGTTCTTTGGGAATGTGAGTAAACATTATGTGGAGCTGGGTTGGGAGTTGTGCGGGAAATTTGCGTGCCAGAATTGAATCGTTTCCATCGACAAACAGCTTGAAAGTTGGGTAGATTAGTAAGTTTTGTTTTACTCATGCTGAAATTTCCTTCTACCATACTACGACCTGCATATCTTTATGAGGTATATAAAAATGTAGTACTTGTTTATGTTATTATTGCTTATTGTTTCGGTGGACGACGGTTTGCCGTTGTTCCTGGACCTGGCGAACAGAAGCAGCTTTGTACGGAAAATCGATGGAAAGGTCACGCGAATAGTCAGGTGCTATGGACACAGGTAAGATATACAGTTACATGGCCTTATCGAATATCAATCGCGGGCACTAGCGTGCCCAGACACAGACAAAAGGTGGGGCACACGACCTTTCAGAGGATTATTTTGGCCTGGAAAAACGGAGTAACCGCGCAATGGCGCGAATCTATTTATACTGATTACAAAAATACCGGAGTTTCGGGTGCAATTGAGATTACAATCAAAGTTGTAATTGGACTAGATATTAGACGTGCACTGGACTAGAAATTAGAGTTGCAATTAAACTTAAAATAGCATTTGACACAGGACATTAACCGTTTTTTTTGTGCTTGTCTCTGACTTACGCAGACAAACGTAAAACTCTTTTTTTGGGAAGTAATGCAGTGTCTGATGCGAAGAATGTTAAATTGGGTGAACTGAAAAACTTCGATATATAGACCAAAAATATATCGGGTAGTGTAATGGGATTTCTGTTCGCGGGAATTGAGTTTGGGCCGGAATGGATTTCGGAGCACTCAGGGTACACTACAGGCTAGCACTCAACAATTTCAACCCTCAATCCTTCGATTGGTACCCGAACGCTTTTTGCGCTAAGCTACTGCCGTATCTTCTTACCTAAGTACGATAACTGTCTATCTGCTCGGCAGTAGAACTAATGGGAAGTCATACAAAAATAATTACCGTCGGCGACGAAGCATGTGGTACATATATAGAACGATGGGAGAACGAAATTGGATATTGGACTATCTAATATAGGCGACGACGGCGGTAGTTTAACGCGAAAAGCTTTCGGGTACCAACCGCTAGATTGTGGGTTGAAATCCCACCTGCCTTTGCACCACCCAATATTCTTGGTCTATATATCGGGTTCATTCAATTTATCATTCTTCGCACCAGCTGCTTCTTCACTTCACAAAACAAATATCATAATCATATTGAACTGGAAATTGGACTTAAAATTGGATTAAATCGCACTTAAATTTAGAATAATTTGGATTGAAAGTTTTACTTGAAATTATACATGAAATAGGACTTAAAACAGAATTTGAAGTTTCATTTCATAATTTTATTTGAAATTGTAATTGCATTAGACTTGGAATTAAAATAAATTAAAATTGAAATTTGGCTTGGAATTGGATTTAGAATTAAGCTCGAAACCGAATTAAAAATTGGAATTGACACTGGACATAAGTTGGATATAAAATTGAATTACATTTGAAATTGGAATGAAACTTGACGTAAGATCAGATTTTAAAGTTAAATTCAAATTGATCCGAAAATTGGAAATCAATTTGACTTGAAACTGAGCTTAAAATCGGACAATTGAACTTGACATTAGACATTAAATTAGAATTGAAAACTAATCTGAACTTGAAGTCTTACTTCAAACCGGACATGGCACGAAATTGAACACGAATTTATTCTCTCATACGTTTCTGCTCCATTTTTTCCCTCTTTTAGTCCCGTTTTTCCACTTTTTGTTTGGTTATTTCTTATTTTCTGTATCGTTTTCTTGCTTTTCTCTTACTCTTTTCTTTAATTTTCCCTCTTTTTCTCTCGTTTTCCATTTTTATGTCATTCGTTTTTTTTATTTTCTTTCCTGGAAGTCTGTTCTCTTCTCTTTTTATCTACTTTCCTTCTCGTTTTTCGTTTTCGTGTTCTCTCTTTCGTTCCTCTTTTACTCTTTTGAATCCCCCTCATTCTTATTATTTTTCTCTCTTTACTGTGATGTTTATTCTGTTTTTAGCCTCATTTGTTCCGGAGAGAGTTTTCCTTATTTATCTCCCATTTTTCGCTTCTTTTTCTCTTCTGTTTCAACTGTTTCTTTAATTCGTTTTTCTGTTTTTCATTTCTTCATATTCTGTTCCATTTTCTCGTTTTTTGTCCCATAGTGCTGACAACGGGATTTAATTTGACTTCTATCTATCTTATTTTCTGTTCCATGTTCCTTTTCGTGTGCCTCTTTTTCACTTTCGTTTTTCTTTATTTCCTGAGGTCTGAATTTCTTCCGTTCCGGGTTTCGTCTTTTTTTCGTTTTTTTTTTCTCATTTTCGAGCTCGTTTTTGGTCGCTTTCTGTCTCCATTTACTATTTCAACTATTTACTTTTTATGGTTCCAATTTTCGTGTTTTTTGCGTTTTCGTCTGTTTCGCTCTTCCTGTTATTATGTCTTTATTTTTCTGATTTTCTTCTGCTCTGTATTTTTCTTGTTATCAGGTTCGTAATCGGTAATTTTCTGTCCCGTTTCAACAATTACTTTTTTTCGGTGCCGGCATTCGTGTTTTTTTTTGCTTTTTAAGTCCTTTTCAATGCTGTTTTCCGTTTTCGTCTGTTGCGTTCTTCATCTCATTATTCTTTTTCCCCTTTTCTGGCGCATTATTCCGATTTTAGATTGCTTTTTTCCCTGTGCTCTCCGGTTTTCTTTTTTTTATCACATGTTTCTCGTCTTCTTCTCTTCCGTTTTAACTGTTTCTTTAATCCATTTTTCTAGTTTTTCTTTCTTCCGTTCGGTGCGCTGTTATCTCCGATTTTCTTTTTTATATCCCGTTTTTTGTCTTTTCCTCTTCCGTTTGAACTTTAATCCGTTTTTCCTGTTTGTCTTTTCTTTTCCGTCCCATTTTACCGTTTTTTGAACCATTTGTTCCCGATTTTCCTCACTTCCTTTATCGGTTTACACTCAAGTCTATTTTTTATGACAATTTTTGAAGTAACGCGGTTTTTTACAATATTTTTCGAATTAACGCGGTTTCTTTAAACGGTTTTATTTTACTCGGCACGTATCCTCCATGTAAAAAAAGACTTGAGTAGAAAAAGACTTTTTCTTACTTGCTATTCTTCTTTTCCCCTTGTGGTTTCTCTTTTTTTCTATTCTTTTTTCCCTTTCATGTCCTTCTTTTTCCCTCTCTTGTTTTTGCTCAAGTAACACACAAAACAAGTCTTCATAGAAAGTAGTCGTTTAAGAGTAGGGGAATGTCGTCATGGTTGGGCCATCTTTTGGTCCACAAATCTTATTTCAAAAGAAACTTTGGAAATTTAACAAAGGTCTTATTATTAGTTCGTATTTAGACCTTTGTATTTAGACCTTTGTTAAATTTCCAATGTTTCTTTTGAAATGAGATTTGTTGACCAAAAGATGGCCCAACCACGACGACATTCCCCTACTATAAACGTACTTTGGAAACATGCGTCGTTATTATTAAGGTTTTGAGATGTTTTGTGATAACATGAATTTATTAGACAGCTCATATCAAACGAATAATGTTTGTTTTTGTCAACATGTCAACACGAAGTTTTTATTATGTCTCCATTACTAAATTTAAACTACTGGAAGAACAAGTTGTAGCTTATGCTATAATAACGTTTTAAAATGGTATGAAATAACCTGATACATACTTCTTTCAATTGTTTCATTAGACTTCAATTTTTTGCGCTTTTCTGGTAATAGGAAGTTCTGATGTATGTAATGGTATACTATTCTATAACAAGCTGTGTTGCTTGGGTGCTTATTTCTTGAGTTCTGTTGTTCCGTTTTTTCTCGTTTTCAGGTTCGTTTTTGGCAATTTTCTGTTTTTCTGTGCTTCAACAATTTTTCAACATTTTTTCGGTGATTTGCTTTCGTGATTTTTTTTAACTCCTTTTCTATTCAGTTTTTCGTTTTCATCTGTTGCGTTCTTTCTTTCATTAATTGCACAAAGCATTGAACTGCTTTGATCCTAGCGATCCAAATTTGTTGATAGAGACATTAGATCACTGATCCAAACTGAATTCCAAAGCAGACCTTACAATTGAGTAATACAATGATTGAAAACAGAACGATTTTAAAGATAAATTAAAGTATTAAAGTGCAGTGGTCCAAGGTTGCTCCCCTGTGGTACGCTAGAGATTCTTTTTCTCCTTTTCTGGTACATTTATTGCAATCTTTGCTTTGCTTACTAACTAATATAGCGGGCGGCAGTAGTTTAGTTAATATTTTTTTTTGAAACGATGGTTCTACAATTTGATGAAGGGGCGGTAGGGGAAAGAAATGAAAATTTTTTGGGAAGGAGGGGAAGAGCGGAAAGGAAAGGAGGGGGGGATATTGGTAGCTACGCTTGACAAGTACTCATTTTGACTCCTACCTTTTGTCCAATGCTGAAACCAGCATAGCTACCAATATCCCCCCTCCTTTCCTTTCCGCTCTTCCCCTCCTTCACCAAAAATTTTAATTTCTTTCCTCTACCGTCCCTTCATCAAATTGTAGAACCATCGTTTCAAAAAAAAAATTAATATATATGTATGACCGCATTTCAAGGTGAAGACTAAAAACTTGAGATTAGTCTAGTAGTTTAGTTAGTAAAACATTCGGGTACAAAACGAAAGAATGTTGTTCCGATATATTTTTGTAATCATTCTTTGCATCAGACACTTCCTCACTTTCCAAAATAGTTTACGTTATGACCACGTATGATCATATACACGTATATAAAAAGGGTTTAACTACCCGGAAAAAATAAAATAAAATTGATTGCAACAGTAAGATACAAAATACACTAAAAACATTGAAAGTTATCATCAGAAAAGGTAACTGAACCTTCAAACTAATTGTGGTCTGCCATAACTTTCATGGTTTTGAGAGATTCTACCATAAAACTGACGGGTTGTTAAGTATCTTAACAGTGAAAAAAAATATTTTTTCGCGAACAAAAATTTTCATCTACAGTGAAAGTTATCGTCCTTTAATGGGAATTTTGTTAAGCGTAAGAACAAAATATCATTAAAAAAGGCAGTAAGGCCATTACAAATATTTTATAAAGTTTTTGTCCTTCCGGTGTTCGGCCACTGAAGGGGGGGGGGGGGGGCGAAAAAAAAAACAAAGTGAATTTTTTAATCGAGCAAAAAAAACATGGATTTGAAGAATTTTTATTTAAGGTTTAAACGTGACAACCGAATCTATTCTTGCTTATAATATATACGTTATTATTTTCTATGCAAAAATATACGAAAAAAGTCAAAAACGAAGGAAAATTTTTTTGGACGATTTTCGAAAGCCTAGGCACGCTAGTGATCGCAGGCACTGGCATGTCGGGAGAGATGTTCATTGAAAAAGTGGAAGGAAGAATAATAATGCTCTACACATCGGGTGGCGAAAAATTATGCAACTCAGTGTGCACTTTCGAATATGTCTATTTGTGAGCCAACACGAAGGTTGATCAAATTTATTTGAAAATGATACTGTTTAATTTGTATTAAAAATAAGCTAAGAAAACTTCCTCCATTCGATTGAAATTGTCCCGAAAAGTGATTGATAAAATTGGAATCCTTTGTCCGCCGTATTACTCGTGCCAACTCGCTTGAACCAGATTCGACGGCGACGGCGAATCGCTCGAATCCGGGCAACAACCGGGGAGGAAATTAATATAGACTCAATTTTTCATTTCAGCAGATGGTACAAAGCGTATACACATATTGTCTACATTGACACAGACAACGGACTTTATTGTTTGTCCCGGTTGCTCTACGGATCGGATCAGCTCCGAATGGCCTTGTTCTAAATTTAATCCCATGAATGAATATCGGTGTCAGCGAGTGCCGATTATAAATCAACATTTCGGAGCGAAAAAGCTGATGAGGCAACGCTTGACCGGATTCCACGATGTTCAAATATTAATACATATCGGGTATTGCTTTCCATGCTGCTGGCAGAACGGAACTTTTGTGGAGCCAATTAAGCCAGACGAAACGTGCTGGGACGGGACCTTACATGATTGGCCGGGAGAGGGGGAGGGGGCGGTAGGGTAAAGTTTAAAATCAATAGGGAAAATGTTCATTGGCTTGCACGAATTATGAAAACGATGGTCAATAAAGAATAAAACACT
The DNA here is from genome assembly GCF_943734655.1 of Sabethes cyaneus. Classification (NCBI taxonomy): domain Eukaryota; kingdom Metazoa; phylum Arthropoda; class Insecta; order Diptera; family Culicidae; genus Sabethes; species Sabethes cyaneus. The sequence goes on from NC_071354.1 coordinate 192,599,427, forward strand.
GTGCGGCCCTTGTATTATTCAGGTAGCTTCACAGCAGGAGGGAATGGATTCGATTCAGGCGGTATTCAGCGGAAATGGTCTGTTTCCATCCAGTTTGCTATTTCTGGAGTATTGCGTGAGTCGTGTTCCTCTCAAATAGATTGATTTGGAAGAATGCTTCATTTAGTTCAATACACAGGGGCAAACTGACGTTTCACTGTTTCTATTTATATCAACAAACATGAATCATACTGAATAACATTTTACAGTTCCAAAATAGGAGTCTATAGCTGGACTACCCCTACCGTGGTAATTCCTACAATATTTCATTTAAATTACTCGCTTATTTTCATTCAAACACAGCTTTCCAGTTATCATCGTAACAAATTACCTTTGCAACGGTGGTACTCGAATGACAAGTTTTTGTCCTCTGACTTGGCCGTAGTTAATAACTCATGCAATTTTTATGCGACCCAGCCAGCGACGTTTGATCAATACCGCTCTCGACTTTGTCCAATGTCACTTGTGCCGCAAAACTCCCTTGGGGTGAGCAATTCAAAACCAGTGTCGTCTTGGAAGGCAACAGTTTGCCACGCGCTCCGCTCGGCAAGACGATGTCTGACCGTCCGGTCCGGTCCATCGTGTGGTCCTGCCTGGAATGTAGAGCTCTGTTTCGCACACACCTGTGTTATAGCTGCGGCCCGAGCTGTTTAGAATTGTGTCCGAGCACGAGTCAACCCGCCATCCGAGTCTCCTTCCCGTCCAGCCTTAGCATTCCCATCTAGGTCAAACCTTATCACGTAAGAGTGCTCTGTGGATTTTACCCCCACATTCGTGCAGCACTCGGCATACCGTCGTCGTCGTCGTCGTCGTCGTCGTCGTCGTCGTCGTCATCGACGGCGGTGGCCAAGAGGTGAAAGGTCATCGTGAATTTATTTGTCGCAACGAGCCGGCTTTTCACGGGAAAGACTAATGAGTTCCGCTGGTGCTGCTGGCAAATAAATCCTCAATGGTTCGTACCACCGCGCCGCGCCGTAAATGCGAATTCCACAATGGCCTGTTGCTTCAACCCGTACTGCACGCGGGGGAGCACGGCAGTTCATCGGTTGCCTAAAGGAGCAATTTGGGAGAGCTTTTCCCCTAATGATCAGGAAAGAATACCTGGTAATGGGGGAAAAAAGCATCTCGAATTAGACTGACAATGGGAAATCTCTAAGAATGAATTTAAAGTACGGAACAGAAAGTGAATGAATGAGAAAAATGTGAGGAATGCAAACTTTACACTCATTATGCATTTTATAAACCGAACTACAATTTCCAAGCAAGACAATCATTCGATCAACTTATAAATTGACCTTTTTGCTTAACGTAAGAATAACTTAACACGAACAAACAACACACCTCACTTATGGTTCTTACAAAATACTGCTCCTCCACAATCGACAAATCGACAATATTTTTCTGCCCTTTTGGTGGCTTTTTCACTAGACTCACTTCTAACAGCTGGTTTTATATAAATAAACTTTGGCTTCATGCCTCTTCTTTGGCATCTTGTGAGAAACTGATGTTTTGTAAGAACCATAAGTGATGTGTCTTGTTTGTTCGTGAATCATTCGATCCTTGTGAGATTTATTCTACAAGGATACCTCGATATAAGACAACCTCGTTATAAAACAACCTCGATATAAGACAATTCGATATAAGACAATTTTTACCTCGATATAAGACAAATCCCTTTAAGGGGGCATAGTACTTTTTCATTTCTAAAAAATCGAAATTTGTTTTATTATTTATATCAAAAGATTAACATTTTTAGCATATGTGTTTGAAGCCGTTCCGATGAATTCCAAAAAATGACAAAGTTACAGTTATTTGTACCGCGCATGTCTGGAACGATTGCACAGCGCATAAAAACTTCAATTACGTTTTTCTCGGAACCAGGTTTTCAAAGTCGGTACCATAAATATCTCAAGAACGGCTCAAGCAATTCTCATGATTCTTTTTTTGTTTTAAAGCCAACAAAATTATCTAGTGTTTGACCCATCCTTTTTTCGATATTGCAATTTTTGTATTTTTTAGAAATGTTTAAAGTCAATTTTTTCGACGAAACCCCTTACCTTTATGTTTGAATGTCCGCCATTTTGTTATGCGTTCGAATTTTAAAAAAAGGATGGGTCAAACACGAGATAATTTAGTATACTTTCATGTAGTTTTGGAATTTTTCAATTCGGATAAGCCCCCGAGCGCCAATCCATAGTACCGCAATTCATGTTTTTTTCGAATGAGCATGTTCAAGGAGCCGTAGGGGAGGGGGGATGAGGTTCCCATATGTAAACAAAATTAAAAATATTAGTCTAAAATACAATGTTTAGAATGCAAAAAACTCGAATCGATTCACCTTCCGCGTTATCGAGAAAAAAATATTTGAAATAAGGCCTAAAATATGCTGCAAAAAGTACTATGCCCCCCTAACATAGTTGGTAACGATACCAGAGCTAATTTTCGATTCCAAAAATCGGAGCCATGGAGATGTTCATTTTTTCAAAATAACCCTAAAAATTGTAAAAACTAAAGCTCAAACAATAATAAATAGTTCAAAACACGTAAACACACAACACAGAGTAATAAAGGCGACTTCTAATCCAAAAATTGTTTGAAAAAATCATGTTTCGATGTAAGACAGTTCCGATATAAGACTACTTTTTGAAAAAATTAGTTGCTTATATCGAGGTATCCCTGTAATATCAGTGTGATAGAATTTATCTAAATGTATGCCATGATGATGATGATGATGATGATGATGATGATGATGATGATGATGATGATGATGATGATGATGATGATGATGATGATGATGATGATGATGACGATGATGATGATGATGATGATGATGATGATGATGATGATGATGATGATGATGATGATGATGATGATGATGATGATGATGATGATGATGATGATGATGATGATGATGATGATGATGATGATGATGATGATGATGATGATGATGATGATGATGATGATGATGATGATGATGATGATGATGATGATGATGATGATGATGATGATGATGATGATGATGATGATGATGATGATGATGATGATGATGATGATGATGATGATGATGATGATGATGATGATGATGATGATGATGATGATGATGATGATGATGATGATGATGATGATGATGATGATGATGATGATGATGATGATGATGATGATGATGATGATGATGATGATGATGATGATGATGATGATGATGATGATGATGATGATGATGATGATGATGATGATGATGATGATGATGATGATGATGATGATGATGATGATGATGATGATGATGATGATGATGATGATGATGATGATGATGATGATGATGATGATGATGATGATGATGATGATGATGATGATGATGATGATGATGATGATGATGATGATGATGATGATGATGATGATGATGATGATGATGATGATGATGATGATGACGATGAACGTCTTATGAGAAGGCCTGCGCAGTATTTCTCTATTTCGGTCCATGGAACTGGTCTCCAGTTCCGCGGGGTGACCCAGAACTCGCCAGATCTCGCTCGCTGTGCCTCTCTTCCTCTTGTTCTTACCGGATTCGATGCAAAAACAATTTTTGCAGGATAGTTGTCCAGTATTCTAGCAACATGTTCTGCCCAACGTATCCGTCCAGCTTTAACCACTTTCTGAATACCTGTGGTACTGGGTGCGCTGTACAGACACGCGAGCTCGTGGTTCATTCTTCGCCTCCATACACCATTCTCTAGCACGCCGCCAAAGATGGTTCTTAGTACCCTTAGAGTCCGTAATAAGCCCGACTTCCGCTGTTTACGTCAATCTAAGCATTGCCGTGAAGAAGAATTTGGCCAAGTATCGGCGAGCGCGGAATGAGTTCACCACGACCCTGAGGAGGAAAAAGTGCCAGAAGGAGGACAGAGATCGTGAAGAGCTAGAAACGGAAAGGACCGACTCCCGGCAGAACTCTATAAAAATGGCCAACAACCGGTAGTTATAGCATTTTACCGGATAGTTTCAAGAATTTGGGGTGATAAATTACTGGAGGAGTGGATGGAAGATGTAGTTTTTCCCAACTACAAAAAGGGCGATCGGCTAGATTACTGTAACCACCGCGGCATGACGCTGATCAAATCCATTAATACGGTCCCATATAGCCCTAGCTGTGCTGGCGGCCGGCCAAATGGAATTAAATAAGAATAAAATTAATAAGGTGTTCTCCCAGATTTTGTTGTGTCCCAGGCGGGTTTTAGGGGAGCCAGTATTACTACGGTTCAAGCTTTTATTCTCTGATAAATCCTCCAGAAATGTCGGCAGTACAACGTGCCCACGAATCATATTTTCGTAAATTGCAGGGCAGCATACGATTCAGTCGAGCGTGATCAGCTATGACAGATAATGGAAGAGTACGGTTTTCCAGACAAACTGACGCGGCTGAAACAAAGCTACCCTGGAGCTAGTGATGTGTTTCCGGGCACTGTCGAGTCCTTTCGAATCGCACAGAGAGTTGCGGTAAGGAGATGGATTGTCCTGTATGTTATTCAACATCGCTTTTGAAGGTGTAATCCGACAAGCGGGCATCGCAACGGTTTGAAACGACCTCCAGCAAGCATAGCCAAATCCTAACCAAGCCTTCGCAAACGACCTCAACATCATTAATACCAGAGCCGGCAATACAAAGCGCGAGGCCCTGTGCAGATTAAGCAGCGAGGCTTTTTTTATGCCAGAAGGGCATTATTGACAGTGATAGTTTTAATGGAAAACTTTTCGGGTAGGCTCCGATTTCTTTACACAGTTTATGGACTGCTCATACCCATCGATGGAATTGAGCTAGATAGTTGTAAACCTGCACCCCAATTCGATACGATATGGTTAATATAATCAATGCCCTTTTGGAATTTGGGCTCTAAGAAGGAAACTTCCGAAGAAGGTATGCCTAGATAAAACAAGATACACCATTTACAAAACATAGCAAGCGCTACGTGAATACCCCTTGTAAGTTTTCTTCACATAGTGAATGATATAACGACTGTTTTCGTGGGGTTTATACCAAGTCCGTCTTGTAAGCATCATAACATGGTGGTGTTTAGAGCCCCTAATATACAATTTGACAATACTGCGTCAAACTTTCCCTAGACGATAAGTTTTACGTCGACAGCCTAAGCAATAGTCTCATAACCAAGCTGTAAATCTTGTGAACGCGCGAATCTTGTTAAGAACTGCGTCGGCCACCAGTGTCCAAAGCAAGTGGAAAAAAAATTCTTTGTGGATATTCGTTGGGATATTCGTTGGTCACCTAAATCGTCACTGACTTACTTACTTACTTACTTAGGTGGCTTGCCGTCCTAAGACAAAGCCTGTTGAACAAAATTTCTCCATGTAACTCGGTTGAGGGCTACCGCTCTCCAATTCCTCGGACACCGAGTACTCTCCGCCAGATCTCGCTCCACCTGATCTAACCATCTTGCTCGCTGCGCTCCTGGTCGTCTTGTTCCTACCGGATTTGAGGCGAACACCATCTTTGCAGGGTAGTTGTCCGGCATTCTTGCAACATGCCCTGCCCATCGCATCCGTCCAGCTTTAGCCACCTTCTGGATACTGGGTTCGCCATAGAGCTGTGCGAGTTCATGGTTCATCCTCCGCCTCCATATTCCGTTCTCCTGTACGCCGCCGAAGATCGTTCTTAGCACTCGTCGTTCGAAAACTCCGAGCACTCGCAGGTCCTCCTCGAGCATTGTCCATGTTTCATGCCCGTAGAGAACAACCGGTCTAATAAGCGTCTTGTACAGGGTACACTTTGTACGGGGACTTAGTCTGCTCGACCGCAATTGCTTGTGGAGCCCATAGTAAGCACGACTTCCGCTGATAATACGCCTCCGAATCTCACGGCTGGTATCATTGTCTGCCGTTACCAGTGAGCCAAGGTAGACAAATTCATCGACTACCTCAAACTCATCGCCGTCGATTAATATACTACTGCCCAAGCGGTGTCGTTCGGCCTCGGTTCCGCTGGCCAGCATGTACTTTGTTTTAGACGTATTTACCTTTAACCCAATCTTTTCTGCTTCGCGCTTTAGTCTGGTGTACTGTTCAGCCACCGCCACAGATGTTCTGCCGATAATATCCATGTCATCGGCAAAGCAGACGAATTGACTAGATTTGTTGAATATCGTGCCCCGCGTATTGATATCCGCTCGGTTCATAACACCTTGTAGCGCTATGTTGAACAGCAGGCATGAAAGACCATCACCTTGACGAAGCCCTCTGTCACTGACATATCTCTCAATGATGTTGTGAAAGTCTGCAAGCCCATGCAGAAGCCTTCTCTTTTTTTCTTGCTTGGGTATGAATACAATCTCCACTTTCCGCCAATTCTCCGGGATATGTCCCAAAGTGAAACTGGCGCAAAAAAAGGTTGATGAGCTCGGCCATTATAACGATTTTCTGTCGATTTTCCGTAAGAAAATGAGTAGAATACTATCCGGACCTGGAGAATTCGTTGGTTCAGAACAGCTAAGTGCCCATTCAATCGAAGCCTCCGTAAATAATCAGCTAGCTAAGCCGAGCCACTTGGCACATTGTGTAACGACTCAATCTCGCAAATATTTCTGAACAGCGAATCGTGTACTCTACAATCAGGGATTGTCAACTGGAATTTTTGACATTTTTCGCTATTTTCCTCACCAAGCGTGAGGTCCCCCGAAAGCGCGAGACTCCGTGCGACCGACCAGGTCTGCCGGCCTAAACGCCGGCTCTAATTAATAGAAACTCTAAGATGGCGGAGGCAAATTACGCCAGGGTCAAGACGTAGGCCTTCCACGGGCAGTGACTATTGACGACGACGAACTGGAAGTTGTTGATGATTCAACAACTTGAACTTGATTAACTTGATGGTTGATTCAACGACGCCTAGCCTAGCCTAGCCTATCTAGCAGTACTGCCTAGCCGAGATACGAACTTACGACGACTGACTTGTTAGACCAGCATCGTACCTCGAAGGTAACTGCCCAAGTAACAATTTGGGTTTTATTACCCTCTTATGATTGCATTTAAGACCAAAATTGGTCATGAAAACCGCCATAGGAGTATCATAAAACTCACATTGTTGCTTGGGTGGGCGGTTAGATTCAACGACGCTTTGAAGCTGGAAGTCAGGCCTACTTTCCTTCCTCAAGACGCTTATACGCCGCGGCACAAAGCTAGTGATATACAAGTCGCTAATCTGATCGGTAGTCCTCTACGGACTGCAGCCAGTAAATTTCCTATTTCTATTTGGCATTTCCAAATCCTAGAATGCCACCTTAAACAGTATCGATAAAGCTAATATCGATACTTCACGAGCGATATATCGAGGGTATCGATCGGGCCGCAAATTCAGTATCGATTTTCAATTATGGATACTTTCGGGAATTTCGCCCAATGCCAGCTTCTACTGAGGTTGGTTACCTGATCTCCGCTAAAGTTGCTCGTATCCCAGCTAGAGATGCCAATACCGAGGGGGCATTTCGAAAACCGGTTTTTCGGTATTGATAAATTCAATACCGGTAAAACCGGTAAAAACCAATACTTGAAAAATAAATTAAAAAATTGTAAAATTTGTAGAAAATGTTTCCATTAATCAATGGTACTCAATTTTTTGGAACAGCTAAGTGACTAGCTCTCATAAAAAGAAATAAGTACGGAAAGAGTGTTTATCGTGTCAATTCAGACAGACTTTACTGGAAAACTGCATTCAATTTGAGTAATACCAAAATATCTTGTGGTCTTGTGGTTTAAATTGACAGTTTATTTTCCTACTAATTTTATTAAAGCCCTGTTCATGATGAAATATCTGTGATACGTGGTGCCAGGTAATTGAAATATTTACTGGTTTTTCGAATTATTTTTAGTGATATGGAGTGAATTTTGAGACACGCATTTTCAGGCGGAGGATAAATAATTGATCTGGAACTGAACAGGATGTGTATCGCACAATTCTACTGTAGCGCAATATTCTTAATTATATTTTTGTTAAAGTCACTATAATAGATATTTAGATAAATATTTTCCGTTTGTTAACATTATATAATTGAGATGTTATTTTCAGAACCCCGAATTTTTTAATTGGATTCGCCCTATACGTTAACAATCTGAACGGCAATGGAAGTTTCTTGAGTTATTTTTTCATTGAATTTTTACATGCTAAAAAAAACACCGGTTTTTGATCGCGTAAAAACCGGTATTTCGGTATTGAAAAATAGCACGGTAATACCGGTAAAGCATCCCTAATCCCAGCTGATACCACGAGGCGGTAGGGATAGGAATTGCTGGATAAGAGGCTGAGAACTGCTATGGGGTTTGTTTCAGTAGAATCAATATATATAGAATGCCAGTGTCGCTGCAGTGCTCGTGGTAAACATCACACATTTGAAAATTATGTATTTACATTGTATGCGCATATGTGTGAGTGATCGATTCGAAACGGGAATCTGATTGTCAAACTAAAAAGGCAACCCAATAAAAAATCTCTCTGCTTTTTCGTAAATCACGTAGGATAAATCACCCGATTTGGTCGTTTTAAGGTATTTCGTCGGCAGGAAAATTTTCTATTGGGCAATTTGACAATGTAGTTCCCGTATCCAAGACACGAACCAGCAACATGTTTGCCACCAAAATATCCATGAAACACCAGCGACACTGGCATTCTATATATACTGATTATACTTTTGTTTCACGCATTTACCGTTTACCAACCACGGACCTAACTAAGCGAAAATCACTATCAGTCAGTAAACTTAGGAAAATGCATACACCTAAATAGAAGTGGCTTCCGACGGCGGGTCGCCGGCGCATACTCGCTGCCGTGAGTCGTCTCACCCTGAATCATTTAGGAAACATTTGCTACTCCTACTGACACGGTAAATAGGTCTCACACCTTATTGCGGAGTTTCCACCTATTTAGAGTCCCACGCGAAAATTATTAGCGTGGTTATTTTCTGCGTTTACCACGCATGTTTGCAATTTAGCAATTTGAACTATCAGTTTTTCGTTATTGCCTCCCCACTGCACCCCTCCTTGCGTGACAAGCATATTTTCAATGTATTTAGTAAGTACAGGATAATTATTATTAAAAAAAGAATTTGCGTAGGACTCGTTAAATTGCTGGTAGGTGCAATATGCTGAACGTAAATCATTTGCGCTTAGGGGAAGAAAGAACTTTCAATCATCTATACTCTATAATAAATAGTTGTGTTGCTTATTTTATTTTTAATTAAAATTATTTGTTAGCTGGATTGGAATTCATGATTTTTTTTGAATTGTTGTTTGGATTTCGAGTAAATTCGGCATTTCGTAATTCAGCCATTCGTGATTCGGCCTTCTGTGACTGTTGATAAAATTCGGCCATTTGGATTTCGGCCTTTCGTGATTCGGCCATTTGTGTTTTGGCCATTCGATACCAGCCTACTTCCGCTTATAACCTGACTCTTAAAGAGGTTATAGAAAGCTTCTGAAGAGTGTGCCACTAAGTCGAAAGGTAGTTTTATAGCGGTCATCAGAAGGTTCAGTTGCAGCTCATACTTTTATTAGTGATTTTATAAAATTAGTCATGAAAACCACTAGACGGACGTAATAAAACTCAAATTGCTGTTTGGGTACGATCCGCGTGAGGAGGTCAAGTCGGTTCAGTTTCAATAGTGCTATTTCGTGAGGGTTTACCGAAAGCTTTCGAACAGTTTATGTGTATTGCCACAACCTGCTATTGCTTCTCAAAACAATCATTTAGAGAGCTCACATACGTCATGAAATTTCTGGAAATTATCAATTATCCTATTATATTGCTTCCTGCAACTATGCTTTTAAAAGGGAAATGTATGTTTTATGAAAGGCTGCCGTACTTTTTATGTTGAACTAGAGCAGATTTTTAATACAAAAAGTTTTTCAAACATCGTTATCATTCCGCAATATGCCCGGCAATTTATATTCGCATGATGAAACGTCAACATGATACATTAGTATTTCCACCGTCATTCGTATCGGTTGTTAAAAATATGTCATACGTGAAATATAAAAATTATAGTTTTTCAGGCATAAACTTTACTTGGTTTCTACCATTACGAGCTAACTATAAAAATGAGTAAATGGGAAAATCATGACAAAAAATTCGTCCCATGAAGCTCCAGCCCGACAGCAGAGCCTAGTTTCTGTGCGCAACGAGAAAGGCGGATAACGGATGAGATTCTAATGCAACGATGAAATTCTCGCAATGGTTCTGCTCGTGTTGGCAATCTATTTCTTTGCCTTCGAATTCAAATGCACACAGCAGCAGCTTAGGATGCCAGAATAGGGCGGAAATGACCGAAGGGAGGGTCAGATTGGCGAAGCACATACGAGAATGCGAAATTCCATCGACGGCTCGCTGAGGTTGCGACCAGCAGCCACTGGCTGGGTGAACAGTTGCAGATTATTATTACCCGCTATGTATGAAGTCATTTAAAATTCATACATGATTACCGGCGAGTATGCTGTATGTATGTGCCATCGTTGTTTGTTTGTCGATTCCATACGGCAGAATTCCTTTCCAGCTTGGTCTGTCCCAGTGAGGGACCGTTGATCCGCCATTGGGTTGGCTCCACCGGCCGCCCGCAGACGGCAGACTGCTTGGAACCACCACCAGGAGACGAGATTCGAATTCACTATTTTTTTGGCTCCGTTACCTCTAGTGGGATGACGACGGTATTCAAGCTGTAAAATGTCGAAACGAGCCTGCAGCAAGGCTGTCGCTAAAAGCCATGCGGCAGCAGATAGCGGAAAACTATTACAGTTTCATTTAACTTTTTTATTTTCACCGACGAATGCCAGATTGAATCTGCCCACTCGTCGGGAAATTACAAATGTCGGCTTTTTTATGTAGTCTAATGGGCCTATGAGCGTTATGTTTTTCTATCGGAAACATCGGTGCTAAAAACAGCAGGATTTACAAACCATTTTTATTATGGATATTATTGAGCATTATACAACAAAGTTTTTTTGAACCATAAATCTAACTTAATTCTAAACTTTTATTACACAGTAAAAAAATTGTGCATTTGTGCAGTGAAAATGAACGACATTCCAGTCTGAAATAAGCATAGAATATAATCCAACTGTGACTCTTGCCAGAATGCAACTCTTACAACTCAAAAGAGAAGTTTAATGTTTGATAAGAAAACGATCCCGAAAATGGTTGGCACTTACCGAAGAAAAGCTCCTTCGGGTCGACAGAAGAGCTGCAGTCTCTCCGTTTGAAGTGCAAACCGTACTGTACCGTGGCGTACTTTAGGCGCCAGCACTTCACTCGTTCAGCCTATTTAGTTGCACTTCCGGCAACTGACAAAGGCCATAACATTTCCACACTCAGCCGCGTGTCCTAATGGGAGGATGAAGAAACCCGGTCTAGGAACAACGAAGACGCCAGCCAGAGCAGTGCAGTGCAGTTTAGTGCAGTGCGGTGCAGTGCGGTGCAGTGAAGCTGCACTTAAAATTGCCACCGTTGACACTTTTCTTTCGCCCATCAGCTGCTGCATAACGGTTCTCCAGTAGGTCGTTGCTGCACCGTATCGTGCGATAATGAATGTAGAATATGATAAGCGAAGTCTACTTCAAACATGCAACCACCACCGACGAGAAGGCCGATGAAGGTGCACCTAGGCATGTGTACCCTGGTGTCGTAAAAACATATTAAAATGTCAGACTCAGGGTGAAAGTAGGTACACACTGCCGGCTCAATCCTTTCCTTACTGGAAAGGATGGAAGCGTAAACGGTTTCTGTGTCGCGCGCGGTTAGCGCTCTGGTGGCCTAATTTGAATAATTGTTCCATCTGGATTGGAGGAAGTCTTAAGTCCAAGGACGTGGACGGGTGCTTCACCAGCAGCGGGCGCAGCCGAGCGACGATTTATCGCTTATTGCTGTATGGGAACATGAACTTGTTTGATTTATGGAGGGAGACTACCTCACCCACCTTAAACACTGCACTACCGATGGCAAAGGTGAAAGCAATTTGTTCTGCCTACAGTCTATAGTGGAAGTGCGCGGCGCAGTTGATTTCGCAAGCGAACAAGGAAATTGATTCGTTAGTGCAAACTAGGGAAATCAACCCAGTCAGTGTTTCGCCTGCGAGAAAAATTGTCCGAACTATATTATGAAATGAATGACTGTTTTTCTTCGTTATTTTCCCGCAGAGAATTGAGATTTGGATAAATAAATTACTGGTATTCTGTACATACTAAATATATGACTATTTGAGTTTAGCCGTCCATTTAAGAGTATTTGGAGTACTCCTCAATTCTCCTCAATTTGAAAACTATGTTCTTAGCTTCATTGTTCGTGCTTTCATTCATGGTTTCTAACCCATGATAAGTGCAATTCCAGCTTGATTTATGTACCTACTTGACATTGCGAATAAGAAGTTCCTAAATGGTAGCTATATAAAATAAGACAAACATTGTGAACATTGTGAATATGCACCAGGATATTTCATCTTTCCAAAAGTTCGTCCGAGAACATTGCGTAAAACTTTATCTATTAAAACAAATGTTTTATGATCTGGATAACATAAACCAAGCAAGTATTTTTAAGTTGCAGGCGGAATCTCGTTTTATGCTTTGTTCTGGTAAAATATCCTACTTTGCCAAATAAATAGACGACATTTCGCCATTCGAGTTTATATCCTAGTGGCCTGGTGCCAAGAGACGACACGCGATGGAGAATCATTTTATCGAAATTAATGAACATGTTTTCGTCGCTTGCGGTAGTTAGTCTCTACCGCAGTCACCACATCCTGTTCGATTTAAAATGTGTACAGTACTATTTATTGTGACAGATTGATTTGAAATAAAATTGCCTTTCAACTAACATACGAACAACGAGTAAAAATTATGGTAGTTAAAATATCATCAATTAAAGCATTTAATATGTCGCCCAAAACCTATTTTCGGATCAGGCCGTCGCTAATTCTTCATCGCCTTGAAGATTGCTACATCACATCACATGCATGAATATTCCCCCAACCCCATTTCCATATAAGACATCAGTTTTGAATAAATTCTTTCAATATAGGGATGCAATCTGGCGAAAGATAGGGTTGGTCACTCACTTTTTTACAGTGTGACACATATCTATTCGAACAAACATATTTTATGCTTGCAACGGCATATACAATAAATACAATCAAACTAAAACCATGTGTGTATGTTATCATGATTTAAGTCTTACTAGATGCAGTTTCATTTTCGTATTGTATCTCGTTCAGTGTGCATGTACTATGTTTGAGTTACGGTCGTTGATAATAAATAAATTCCGAAACGGTTCTAAATGCGGCGCTATTTTCCATGACCTCAAACATCTCGGCATAAAAAGAGGATTTGTGTACTATACAGTAAAAAGATTTGTCGAAAACCGGAAACAAATCGGAAGACAACGAAGCGTTAGAACTGCAGAGATCAAAAAGGTTTTTCGAGAGCGAATTCGTCGCAGTTGCGCAGTTGAGCTGAATATCAAGAGGGAATCTCTTCGTCGAATTTTGAAAATGGGTCTGGATGTGCAAGCATTCAAAAAACGTAAAATCCTTGGATTAACGGAAGCAACAAAACAAAAACGGCAGTAAAGATGCAAAGTGCTGCTCCGTCGGAACGGTGATTCTGAAGTGATCTTTTCTGATTAGAAGTTGTTTGTTCTTCAAACCCCGCATCATGCTCAAAATGATCGATTGTGAAGTGATGCGGTTTCGATCATAGACGTTCCAAAGTACAAATGGAATGTACCACGATGCCAAAATTCATCAGCGGTCATGGTAGGGGAAGGCATTTCTAAGAAAGGGAAACTTCTACTTGTATTTTTTGACAAGGGTGTGAAAGTTAATGCAAAATACTATCTAGAAATGGTCTTAGAACAAAATTTTATGCCTTACGTTCAAGGAATGTATGATGAAGAATATTTCTGCTTTCAACAGGATACAGCTCCAGCCCAGTGCAGATGTAGTGCAAAGCCAATCTGACGGATTTCATATCGAAAAAGTAATGGCCTCTAGGTTCTTCCGATTTGAACCCACTGGATTTTTGTAAATAAGGTACATGCAGAAGAAGCTTACTTTCAGAATATCAAATTAGACTAGGTTTATCACGGTCCTACTAAATCTTGCTGGGATGAGAAGACATCACTTTTTCTGGCGTACTTTCCTAACACAGAGATCAAATTGGTCTAGGTTTAGAGCAGTCTTAAGAAATTTTGTAAGGACGACAGGGCTTTATCACCCTTTCTGGCGTACTTCCCAAGTACAGATATCAAATTGATATAAGTCTGAACGTCGTTATGAATCTTCGACCTGTTGGGACGAGGTGGTCGGCTTCAACCTGGCTAGATGGCTCTAGCACGTCGGGCCCCTTTATTTCTGGTTCCGGCGGGGTGCTTGAAGAGAACGGATTTCACTGCACAGTCGTCCGGCATCCTTGCGACCTGGCTGGCCCACCGTAGTTTCCTATCTTTCGCCAGGTGTACGATGGCAATCTCTCCAAGTGGTGCCTGCAACTCGTGATTCATACGCCTACGCCACTCTCCGCTTTCCGTTTGTACTCCGCCAAAAATAGTGCGCAACACATTTCATTCAAATATGGCAGTAAAGCTGCATCAGGGATATTTCAGCTAATTGATACCATACTGATTGGGCTCTTTGGTACCCGTGGGTACTTGGATGATGTTGTCGTCGTAGACAGGGACACTAAGAAGCATTAGTGAAGCCTGAAAACAGTTCTCTAGTGGGTCGAGGAGTACGGGTTTACCTTACACTCTGCGAAATGATCTCTTACTAGATCAAGACGGTCACCCAGATCCAACCAAAATCGCACCGATTTACGCTATTAATTATTACAAGAAGTTCGACCCAAACAAGTAACTTTTCGCTATCTGTTGAATGGATTACTCGAAGGCAGTTCAGCGTTCAATGGGACTACCAGCAGGCGTTTCACAAATTCAAGGGGATTTCGTTCTCCGATTTCTTGTTCACTCATTGCGTCCCGAAACAAAAGATTATAGTATTCGACCCGACGATGCGTCTTCAGTTGGAGTTAGGGCAACAATAAGTCATATTTTCCTTAATGGCAAAATCAATGTCTGCAGTGAAACGATACACGCAACCGGATCGTGAAGGTCTAGCGATAGTTTTTGTAGTGACCAAATTCCACAAGTTAATTTTTGTGTGAAGGATCACGCACCGTTAGTATGTATTTTCGGCTCTAACAAAGGGATTGCGATCTAAAGCGCCCACCGACTCCGCGTCCGATTTCTTCATGGAATACGTCTCGATTGATAAACTCTAGAAAGCCGGTGTATTGTCCAGGCTTGTCAACTAGCATACCAAACTGGACGAACTTTTCTTTATGGCGTGCACCACTTTGGAGGAATTAGACTTGAGATTAATAGCAACCAGTAACGTCAATTCTCTTTCATGATTCACTATGGTCCAACAAGCTACAAAGTCCGATCGAGTCCTTCGGAACGTTCACAGTTTCTTCATAGATGGCTGACCAACAGTCAAATTTGTCCAGCAAGACAGCGAGCTGCAGCGATTATCACTTATTTATCTATTCGTCATCCCGGATTGCAGGACTATTCAGCGTCCTAGACTGCATTATGATCAGCGACAGGCTGGTAATTCCTACCTTTTACCGGAAAAGGTGCTTGACTCAAGGCCACAAGGGCCATACGAGGATATGTGTGAGCGATGTTGGATGAGCAGTTTTTCGATGTCATCCGTACGGTCTCCACCGAAGGCTACTTTTGAACCTTGACCGTCCACAACTAACCCCAGAATATGCATGTTTATTGAATAGAGAATACTACCCCATCGTCGTAGACGCTTACAGTAAATAAGCGGAAATCCCAACCTGACAGACTACGTCACACGTTATCATCATGTTTTGCCAGCTCTTTGCAAATAATGTACATCCAAAACTGCTTGTCACTGATACAATAGCAGATTTATTTTTAAATACGAACGCATAACAGAATGGTGGCCATTTGAGCAGAAAAGTCTGTTTTTATGTAGCCAAAAACGATACAGGTACAGTTGACTGTAACTTAGTTATTTTTTAGAATTTATCCAAACATATATGGTCAAAATGTCAATCTTTCGAAATAATCAATCAAATCAAAATAAGTGGTTTTTCAGCCCACCTATAGCGCCACACTTCGAAAGAATTTGGGAGCCACTAGTATGAAGTATCAAAACGGTCTCAAACGGACCAGGTGTCAATCCCTGTCCAGATGATGAGACGTTGCTGACGATTCTCGTGAACTAACAAGCTTTAACGTTCGCTCATTTCGAGCTAGCAATTAGGAGACACTCACCCCTAACCATTCCATACTTTTGAGTTCTAGTGGAGTGGTCCAACCTCCGAAGGCGTTAGCAGAAGCTACTTGAACTGCAAGAATGAATTGGGATTTGGCGAGGCAACTGGTTGACCTGTTTGTGCGAGATGGTTTCCGGATTACTTATCTATAATCGCGCACCATTCCAGGTGTTCCGGTGGTTATGGCGGACGCAGAAACTCGCAACGGTTTGATCAGAGGTCGAATCGCATCGGTCACAGTTGTCAGTATAAAACAAGATTCCTATTTGTGTTTGACATTTTCGGAATGCTTCGCTTTTTTAGCGTAACTAACAACAAACCCAAGCAGCAGTTTAAGTTCTAGCGCCCAAAAATACTCACAAAAACTATAATAAAAAAGCAATACAAATAAAGTTGTTTGTTGAGAAAACCAAAAACATAAAATAATTGTTTGTCTACCTTTCGCAAACTGGGTCAACATGAATCTAAAATAATATAGTTTTAATTACCGTCGCGTATGAGTGGTATTCAGGGTTAAAACACTCACTAAGAAGATATTGTCAATGGAACGTAATTTTGGTTTTGCAGAAAATATAACAATAATCGAAAGGTTATTAAAACTATGATTTACAGCTCAAGCAATGCGGTTTCAACAAGCAAATTTATTTACTACTAAATTTTCCTTCTGCCTTAATTAACAAGAAAAACAGCAGCTTATCGTTTCGTTAAAGGGACATAAACAAGTAAAACTTTCGAAAAATTCATTATTTTTTCTAATTTCAGATTTTGATTCTGCAGTCTTTTCCGCTCCGCTTATGGAATGCTTCTGTGTATGATCGTTTTTCGGCCACTTTCCGTGGTCGGATCATTACAAAATTAGTATCAATATAAGCGGAAAAGACTGCAGAATCAAAATCTGAAATAAGAAAAAATAATGAATTTTTCGAAAGTTTTACTTGTTTATGTCCCCTTAAATACATATTCTTTTGCTAATAAATATTGCACGCAGTATATCTTTGTTCGAAAGTATTAAATCTGATTGATTCCAGACTGAAATTTTTACACTTCCTTTAGCGAATAATGGGATCATAGGTTTGTATCATTTGTACGCACTGCACGAATGTCGTCGTCCTCCTCATGTGGGACCGGAAAATCCTCATCAGTATTGTATGATACGACTCTACCCGACGACGCGACTAAAGTAAAATACCATCGCAGGATTGACTGCATGGCGCCAAAAACTGAACATGTCGGAAGTGGCTTCACAGGGTGCCGGAACACTCGTCGCTCGTACGCTCGAGCTCTAGCTACATACTCATACACACATAGCCAAAGAGGCGTATTCTTCACTCATAATCTGAATCGGAACTCGACAAGCATGATTCCTATAAGGACACTAACCCTAGAGCGGGCCTCCATCCGCTTCGCCTTTTTCTTGCTTTTATTTATTCCACCGCTTCGTCCGCTTGCTCTATTGGCTCTTCAAAGAAGTTTGTCCTTTGCTGGGATGGTTTCGCGCGCTGCTGCGGAGTAAAATATGTATGGTCCGTACCTCCTCGGAGAAATGCCAGCGAAAATTCGACGCGTTCAAAACTCATTCCCGCAAATTTATGACATCACGTGGGACTCTTTGTTTTCGGTTGATGGGCCTACGATGTGGTAGGATAGGATGAAAGTGAAAATTCACGGTATTCCGCTGGCATACTTCCGTTGAGCTGTTTTCCCATCAACGTGCAACCAGCCAACCACACGTCGTTTAACGATCAACGAGCTTAGATGACGCACAGTGGGGCCACACCGAGGTAAGGGCGGGCACAAAATAATAAGTAGTTTTTTCGAAATATATCTACCGTATAAAATTCATTCCAAAAAGTTTCTTTCGTGTTTACCATCAAAACAACAATCTGTCTCTGCGAACCATTCTTTAGTAGAAAATTTGTACAGTTTAAAGCACAATTTGTAGTGATTAAGTAGTTTAGATAACGTTATCGTCAATTTTACATAGTATAGCGGTCCCCAATTGACCTATAAACGTTCAAAATGAAACAAAACTTAAATGAATGGCACTACCCAACTCAAGAGAAAACAGGAAGCTCTGATATCTGATCGGAAGCAGCAATTAATTTCTGACTGTTTTTTCCGGTATGGAATTAGTGTGCGGCCGACTGCTGGCGCTGCTCTCGTGTTCCACAAAGAGCCCAGTAAGAGTGGGAGCGAACATTGTAGCAAATGTAGGACAAGGGATATTACAGCAAGTGTTATTGTTCGATAAAAATCACGAAAAAAAACAGGAAAATGAGTGCATGGTGTGTGGAAAGCTTCCAAACGGGAAGCTGTTACATAAGAGTAGCGATTGAATTTGGAGCAGGATTACAAGTTTTATTTTCTTTCTCGATATTTTCAAAGCGAATGACGTTCGAATTTTATTTTCGCCTGCTACCCACGCAATCAGGAGCAAAAGCTGCGTTCGATTGAGCATCGAGTCGGTTGCTGGTAGACGTCATTATCGTTACAGTCCTGGAAGCATTATGGCTCATCAATCATTGCATCACACGATTGAACGGTTCTCATCTTTCTGTACGTAAAGTTGACGGTTTATTTTTAGAATTAGCAGAAACGGTTAATTCAACGAATTGAGCAACCATCTCAGTAACGAATCGGTAAAGAAAATTAGGTCAGGAAGAATAATATAATATAGTAATAACAAATTATTCCGTAAGAAGGATTTTTTGAAAATTGTAAAAGCCAAAAATATTCATAGGAAAACCCAAAAATAAATTTAGTGTGTAAGCTCTTTTATGCTATTGAATACTTACTAACTGAATTGCATCGGTCTGATTGTATGCAGTTTAATCAGATTTAAAGAACAAAGTCCGTTCGACTCGAACAGCAAACAAGTGCGATCAAATTTTGTGTGATTCACGCTGATTGCAGTCGTGAAGACAATGGTCAATTCATTCGTGTCGGGAAACGTGTGTGGTGTGTTCACGCTGCCAGTAAACCTCTGTCTAAATGTGTCTGACTGACTGCTCCGGAGCTTTGCACTTGTATATCAGCTGTTTAATGTCTGGTTGTTGGTGTGCAGCGTAGGGCTGCCCATCGACTCGACGGCCGACACCGTCCCTAAGAAAGGTTGCGAATATACCTACATATTTATTGCATTGTCTTTGGACACGTTACTATCATAAGAGTCATTTCGAATAGGAGATGACGGAAAGTAATGAAATATTCAATTTAGTGTAGTTATTGATTATAGCAAAATATTAACAATAAATTGTTTAGTGAACATTGAATTTGCTAAGAATATTTAAATGTGGGTGATTTAAAACTAGATAAATTATCTTGGTTAAAATCGCTGTAAATTATTATAAATTTTAACGTGTAACTTTAATTGCTCATAACTTTCAAACTAAAGGTCGAATCAAAAAACAATTCGATAGTGATCAAAACACGTTTTTAAGCATAACTTTTAAACTACTTGTTTGTTTTCAATAAAACTTCTTGAAAATTTTATGATAGCAAGAGTTTTCATTTGGTACTAAGATCATTGAAATCGGTCGTTCCGGAGAAAATCGTGTCACGTAGTTTTCACATTTTTGCTTATAACTTTCAAACGAACCATCGGACCACGAAACAATTCAATAGTAATATACTAGGCAATAATACCTTTCAAATGACACTAACAGCGCATAAATCGGTTAAGCCATATACGGCGATATACGGCGAAAACAGGCGATAGAAAATAAACTGCACATACGTACACACACATATATACACATACACACAGATATTGCTCAGTTCGTCGAGCTCTATCGATTGGTATACGTGACTCGGCCCTCCGGGCTTCCGACGAACTTTGTGTTTTTGACCAATTTCTAAACCTTTGTTATATACCATAACAAAGGTAAAACATGAGTAACCTTTTTTCTGGTAGCTGGATTGTTTAGAGAACAAAGTCTTGTGAACAGTGCCAAAGATTCACTGTTTGTCATGTACTGTACGGATCATGATCTGTGCGTGTGGCGATAATTAACAGATTTGATCAAAATCACTGATTTCCAATCCCTGGTTGGAACGCAAACATTAAAATAATAATGTTGGTTAACGGGAACTTAGCAATCATTGACTTTTCGGCGGAGAGCCCAATTTCCGAAGCAGTTTTTGGGCCCAAAAGCGGGGTTCTGTTTGTAAAAATATAAAAACTGTATTCTTCTTGCCAATCTGAGCACAGCGAATATATTTTTATAAACCGAATTTTTGTTTCAAACAAAAAACTGCTTTTGAAATTGGCAGAATCGATGACTGCTAATTTCACCTTAACCCCGTACAACTATAACGTACGTACGTACGTAGCAAGCAACCCTGCTTTGAAAGGTTATGAGCTAGTGCCAATGCGAACCCGTGGAGTGGTGCCTACAGGGTCGTAATGGCAAAGACCAAGGGCGTGATGGCGCCCGCAGAGCGATCGCCAGAGCGCTCAGGCCGTTGAGTCGTCCCACGGCCGACGTTCCAATACCTCAGACCATAGCGTAGGATGGTCGGCCTCCATGCCGAACAACCAAAGTAACGTGGGCGACAGCGGCTTATAGGTTGGGAAGGAAGCAACGGTTACGAACAAGGAACTCATTGAGATCGCTAAATCCCTAAAGGTGAGCAAGGCACCGGGGCCAGACGGAAACCCGAATATGGCTATTAAAGCGGCTATTCTAGAGGCTCCTGAATTATTCGGGGCAGTAATGAGTAGATGCCAAGAAGATGGCCACTTCCCGGACAGATGGAAGCGACAGAGCCTGGTCCTATTGCCAAAGCCGGGAAAACCTTCGGGTATCCCCTCGTCATATAGGCCGATCTGTCTGCTCGATACTGCTGGCAAGGTGCTGGAGAGGGTCATCCTTAACAGGCTCGTACAGTACACTGAGGGTACAAACGGTCTGTCAAGGAACCAATTCGGCTTCCGAAAAGGCAAATCTACGGTGGATGCCATCTTGTCTGTCACTAAGACAGCCGAGGTGGCAATCCAGCCCAAGAGGACAGGTATTCGTTATTGCGCAGTTGTCACGCTCGACGTGAGAAATGCGTTTAATAGCGCTAGCTGGGACTCCATCGCCAGCTCGCTTCGGAACATCCAAGTGCCGGTGTCGCTGTACAGGATTCTGAAAAATTATTTCCAGATTCGTTTGCTATGCTACAACACGGAGGAGGGTCAGAAGTGCATTCCAATCACCGCAGGGGTTCCGCAAGGTTCCATACTGGGTCCGGTGTTGTGGAACGTCAAGTATGACGAGGTGTTGAAGCTAAAGTTCCCGGTAGGGGTTTTGATTGTTGGCTTTGCGGACGACAGCACCTTGGAAGTCTACAGTGAATATATCAGATAGGATGAGTTGACGGCTGCCCACTCTATAGGCATTGTTGAAGATTGGATACGCTCCAGCAAACTGGAGCTAGTGCATCATGAAACGGAGGTTATCTGGTGAACAACTGCAAATCGGTGGAGCAAGCAAATATCAGCGTCGGGGACTGCACTATTTCGTCAACGCGGTCCTAAAAACTCCTGGGAGTTATGATCGACGACAAGCTGAAGTTCGGGAGCCACGTCGACTATGCCTGCAAGAAGGCTTCCATAGCTATTTCGGCATTATCTCGTATGATGTCAAATAGCGCTGCGGTATATGGCAGCAAGCGAAGGCTATTAGCCAACATGGTCCAGTCCAAGGCTAGTCAAGAGAGGTTTTCTGATGTTCAAAATTGTTTTTCACTCACGCTGGGTTACCCTTGATGATCACCGAAATTTTCAAAGCGGAAACTGTTGAATGTATAAACAATGTCGATGGTTGCTAATCAATCGTTCCGCGCACTTCTGTTCTACAAACTGTGAAAACTAGATCACCTATTTTAACGTACCTCGGTCCAGTCCATACTCAGGTATGGCGGGCCGGTGTGGTCATCGGCGTTAGGTACCAAAAGTCATCTAGCTAAACTGGAAAGCACCTCATGTGCTTGAGAGTGGCGAGTGCGTATCGCACAGTTTCACATGACGCAATCTGCGTATTAGCGGGTATGATGCCAGTTGGCATCATCATTAGCGAGGGCGTGCTTCAACCAACGTGAAACTAGAGGCATACGGAGTACCACAAGATCGGACTCGATGACCACATGGCAGCGGGCAGGGTCTGATTCCACAAAGGGGCAGTGGACACATCGACTTATCGCGGAACTATCCGGGTGGGTTAACAGACGTCATGGCGAAGTCAACTTCCACCTGACACAGACTCTATCAGGGCATGGTTGTTTTAAACAGTATCTGCACAAGTTCGGGCATGCGGAACCTGCCCATTTTGTTGCAGAAAAAAAAGTTTTTGGACGGGCTCAAAAAAACAAATGCTTACACCACCCTAATAGGTAAATTTATGTTCACCCGCATAGTTTTAAAAGATGCGCTATATTTTATTGATCCACTTGTCTAAAGACACCATTGTTGAAAAATTATGCATTTTTACGCAATATCAAATGAATGCGTTTTTGTGGATCTAGGAAATAGTCGCCTGTTACTTGCAGCAAGTACCAGAAAACTTAGTTGGTGAAAGAAAGTTCATCAAGACTAACGGGATAATTGCTTTAAATTTGCACATATTTAGAGATGTAAACTCGTTGAACTGTAAAAAAAACTGCTTATCATTAAATAATGCAACATAATCATATAACGCTTTATTTTATTCCCCTTCACATTTCAAAAACTTTTGAAGGGGGGCGGGGGGCGACATAAACTTTTTTTCAAATTCAAAGAGAATCAGGCAAAATAGACCGTTTGTAAATTCATCACGATACGATATCGATGACATTCAACTCTTCTGATATTTTTCAAATAAACTGGTCCTATTAGAGTTTATTCTCAGGCCTTTGAGTTAATTTTAATCGCTTTACTTAGATTTTACTAAGTATTTAGAGGCGAATCGGGCAAAATGAACCATTCTTGCATTTCGCACAGTATTTAGTTAGCTTTTACCATGATTTTTAAGGATAAGAGAGCAAAATGGACATCTTCCCAAGGTCTGCACAAGATGGGGCTATCGCCATCCTTGCATTTTGACATAGGAAAAGGTATCTTGTAAGATTCCAAATCAGTGACTTTAATGAACTGGGATTACGAGATCGCTTTTGCCCATTGTGCGATGCTTCGAGGTTATGTTATGAGTTATAAGCAGTCGAACATTTCCAGCGTGACGGTTTCATTTTCGGTTTCACGGCATGTCACCCTACCTAATTTACATGTATTTCTACGTCAAAATCACACCTCAGTAAAACGGACTAAAAGACGTCAGTTTAATTACCTTTGTATTATTGGATTTATACAGGGTGTTAGGTAGCTTAGTGCTGATATTTCAGGGGACGATAGAGGATCATATTTGACGAAAAAATGGTTCTACGCATATGGACAAATCTTAATCGTTACAGAGTTATTAAATATGTTTAGTATTCAGATCTGTTTACTTAAATTAGCTCTGGTACGAAAACTATGCTAGTTAGCTCAATTTTGTTACCTTCATTCGAAAGCTGAGAAAATGTTGTACTGAAAATTGGTTTTAAATCTCCTACTGCAAGGGATTTAGTAGGGTACTTGATCCAATAGTTGTGGTAGTACCAATAGTACTATTAATTATTAATGCATATTTTCGTCACCGTAGCATTTCAGATAAAACAATTACATCCATTATATAAAACAGGTTTTTTGAAGTATTGGTAGTTAGACTACATCATTTAAAATTAAAGCATTATTTGCTAAACTGCCAATTTTCCAAAATCCAACGCGCAGTTGGAGCGCACAACTATAGGCGCTCATCTATACTGCCCATAAACGCATAACAGTCCCATTTGACTTTTCACCACTTTTGAGATAAACCTGGGAATCATCTTTAAATTAACTATTCTTTCAATATTTCAAACAAAAAAGTTATGTTTGTTCCCAAAATGTTGAAAAAAATATCAAACTATGTCAGTCCCATATTACAAATAAACGCATAACAGTCACAGCAGTAAAAATATATCAATAAGCATCTGTTTTTTTGGAAATGCCTT
Organism: Sabethes cyaneus; assembly: GCF_943734655.1. Lineage (NCBI taxonomy): Eukaryota > Metazoa > Arthropoda > Insecta > Diptera > Culicidae > Sabethes > Sabethes cyaneus. The sequence goes on from NC_071354.1 coordinate 192,623,859, forward strand.
GACCGATTCAACCGCAAGAACTACCAAACGGAAAATTTTATGGCCTAGAAGAACACTATTGAGGAGAATTTGGATCGAATGTACGGTTCCGAAGTTACAGTGGGAACAATTTCCGGAGTATATGGAACTTTAACATAGAAGCACCTTGGATCACAACAAACCCATCATGTGACACCGATAAGTACACGGATTTGCAAATCTAGACTATTGGTAGTCGTATAAAGCATTCAAGTCGTCATTGGCCACATCTAGACATGTCCGTGAAGGTTCCGGATACCTCTAAGGGGATCAGTTTCTGAATTTAACTAAATACAACATGTGACATCTCTAAGTCGGTACTGGAAATTGCAAAACTAGTTCGAAATAGTTCATTTGTTGTCATATATAGTGTCCAAGATCACACTGGTCATACTCGGACACGTTCTGGGAGTGTTCCGGATACACAGGAAAGCGACCAGCTTCTGAGTCGAACAAACCTCACCATGCGACCCCATTATAAACTCAAGATAACGTATTACAAATAAAATGAGAAAAGACCAGGAAGGGGGTTTGAGTCAAAAAGGACATTTTGAATAATTGAATTGAACGAGCACGTGAATTATTAAAATAACAACGACACGTGGTCTTCGATACTGCCGAATCACCGGCAACGCAAGGATCAAGGCATGCTGTTACTGTTATGCGTTTATTCTTGCTTATTCAAGCACAAATAAACGCATATCAGTAACTTTGGCAGTTTTTCTAAGTTTTGGAACAAATTTTAAGTCACATGTGAACAAATTGCTTGTAAAAGTATTCTGTTATGTACATTCAAGTGATTTTATGACGATTTGGACGATTTGTTTTCAAAATCGATTCAATATTAATAAAAAAATTGTCGAGGTTTCAACAGCGTTTTTCCAAGTTGCACGTTTTTGCAGATGGGACTGTCTTCCATTTATGGGCAGTATAGTTTTGCTACGATGTTTTTTCACACAGCAACCTAGCAATGTATATGGAATACCACAATTAAAGGAACATCAAACTTAATTAAGGAAACATTAGCGCAACTGTTGGTACAATATAATTGAATCGGAAAATTCATTTTTTCTTTATAAAGCTTCTCGTACAACGAAAGCAATTGTCTTGCCTTGTGACAAATACCTTGTATTTGATAAATTTATATCCCACTAGCATTAATTGAAGCATATACCTCAATAAACAAGCAAAATGAAGTTATATTGTGCTTAGTAGCGCAACTAATGGATCATCTACCCTAACTTTTTCAAAGCAAAACGCTTTGAAAAAAGTGTTTCTCAAGGCATTTTTATCGAATTTCTCCTAAAAATGGGTGATAAAACTGATTGCTACTATACACCAATTTAATGCTCTAGTACCGATCTACAATTCGTTCTTTTACGTAAAATGTCTATCTCTTTTAGTTTCGTTGCAATTTTATTTTAAACGTATGGTTTTGGGTGTTGAATTAGTATCTGAAAACTGCTCGAACTCATACATCACGCATAGCACACTAGATCAACACGTGCGATGGACAAATGAAAAATCTTAGCTTTCGAATGAAAGTAACAGAATTGAGGTAGCTAGCATAGTTTTTGTACCAGCGCTAATTTAAAGTAAACAGAACCGAAAACTAAAAATGGTCAATAACTCTATAACGATTGAGATTTGGCCATATGCGTAAAATGATTTTTTCATCAAATATTATCCTCTATCACTGCCTGAAATATCTGCACTAAGCTACCTAACACCCTGTATATTGACATAATTTTATATTCAAATTAGACAGATCAAATATCCATAGAGTTGTGATCAACTGCTATCCGCACAACAAACATCTTCGCAAAATAGTACGCTAATAGTAAAACTGACCATCCCCACTAGTTTGATCGCGTTCACCAACATTCATTCGTCGTAGCTTGTCGATGACGCGGACGCCACACACTGCTCACAGAACAGCACACGAAGCAAACACAAGCCCCAGCCCCAGGCCAGGCGCGATCTAACCACGCAGCAAGCTTTAGCTTTCCAACAGCACCAAAACAACCATCAGTTTAACTTTGACGTCGTTTCTACGCGGCTGGAAGCGAACCGCGGCTAAAGGTGCGCATTTAATTTTTTCGCATTTCGGTTTTTTTTTGTTTCGTCTGTTTTGTGTTCAATAATAAAACTGCGGATGACTACATCGAGTCCGATTGTGGCTTCCCGAGTTCCGTAAAATCCGCTTTTGCCTTTGTGCTTTTGTCGACAAGTTTGGTGCTTTGAATTGGCGAAACAACCGCGCGTGTCTCACCAATCGCACCGCACCGGTGCAGATTCAGATTGTCTTGTGCTTGCTTCAATTTGTGCTTCTTTCTTTGACCGGGTACCAGTCTGCCCACGATAGCTTCTTAACGAGATCCAGGTAGAACGTCTGTGCTTGATTGCGGAAAGTTCAGCCGGAGTGCAGCCGGAGCAGAGCGGTGTGCCAAGCAGTAACGAAAAAAGTAATTAATTTCAAGGGTTCAGAAATAATTAATGTGATAAGTGTGATTCTCTGCTGGTGAATATAGGCATTTCGGGGCCCATCGCATCGGTGGGTTTTTGTTATTGTGTTTGAGTTTCAAATAGAGCTGCTAAAAGCTATCTAATGCTGGTTCCAGTTGTATCAACGTGACTTACGGCTGTGTATTACTCTAGCAGTCGTGAATTATTGGAATACCAGCGGTAGAGCGTCAACAAAATCTGTGGAAACAATGTCTCATTTGATTTACATTACAAATGTGATGTACCAATGCATGTTATTCTACTCGGTGTGATATATTGTACGGTAATTATTTGTGAAACCATACATACGAGAGAATTTACGAATAATTAGGTATTGAAAAATATAACCATCTAATGAAAATGGAATGGTGCTTCGCTATCATCGGTACGATTCTAATACCGGATCCCAAATACACAAACTAAGTACATCTACTGCAATGAGTTTGGAATCCACTCACACCAGTATTTTAAGTACGCTGTCGACAGCATTGACGGCCGTGTTTCGATTACTAATTGCTGTGACATGTGCTAGCAGTAAAGTTATGTTATCACAACAAGCGAGTAGCGTAGCGAACGAGCAGTTGAACCGGCTAGGCTGGCAGTAGTGACTAATCGACGGTGGACGGGACGACGACGCACGGCATGGGACAGGGGAATAACGGTCCGGTCTTCATTGTGCACAGTCCATTCGTCGCACATCGAGTTTTGTGTTTTGATCGGTTGGTTTACTCCATCCAGCAGCTAGTAACTGCAAGCCAACCGTAAACAAATACCTGGATCATACTATGAGCGATGATACTCTTGTAAATATAAGTAGGGTATATTAACCAGAAGTAGGCCCCTTGGCAGGGCTTGAATTATTTTATCTATTTAATCTATATATTTTTACCTAGTAACACAGTAATGTTCCGATTTCGAAATTCGGAAATTTTTTCAAAACTCAACCCTTAAGACCTTGCAATATCGAAGACTTCTACTAAAAATGAAATTTTAACCCTCAACCGAAAGCTCAATGAACCAGGCACAGCACACTGGCACAAAACCTTTTTTGCTGCGCATTAGCTTTGAGCGGGAAAACTCGGTTTTAGGTATATGAAACCTTTGGAAGAGTTTCTTAAAATTAAAAGTTCTATCGTACAGCGGGATTCAAATTTTGATTAATCCCCCTAAAAGTGCAATAAAACAATTATTTTTCTCCAGTTTCAATATAACACATTGATGTGTTCTGCAAAGTTTTACGGCATATTATCACAAGAAATTTTGCTGAAGACAGTAACCTTCTATCTCTTCAGCGAAGATAGAAAAATCCTATTAAAAATCGTTAAAATCAGTTTTGCTATTTTAGCTCTTTTTGTAGTTATTGTATGACTTTTTTCTGTTACACAAAGTTGTACAAATAGTAAAAATACACAACATTGCTAAATATAGTCTACCTCTATCTCTGCTTGTTTAGGAACTATAGAACTTTTACTATACAAATACCCTAATTTTGACCCCGAATTACTCACAAGAAGGCATCATTTTATTCAAAAATTCTGCCCAGAGAATCAGAATAGTTTCAAGCAGGCTGAAAAGCAGGCTTTAAGCTGAATAAATCATGTTTATAAGCATAAAAGTATAATAAAATGTGTAGGCTGACAAAATCGGGAATAGACAATATCGGGAGCTGACAAAATCGGAACATTACTGTATCGATTTACCTAGAAAAATATCAACTTAGGCGATGACAAATATTTTTAAAAGTTTTTGTCCTTCCGATGTAAGACATCGGGAGGGGAGGTAGAGGCGAAAAAAAATTATGATTTTTATGCAATTTTACTCAAAGTTCAATCGTGAAAACCATATCTATTCTTGCTTTTCATATATACGTTGTTATTTTCCATGCAAAAACCTTCTGAAATAGAATCAAAATTAAAAGAATTTTTTCCGTCGATTTTCGGAATTTACATTGCTTGAACATCACAGTTTGCTTCGTGCGAGAAGCGTTAACGGAGGGTTACGTACATTCGTTTTTGGAGTTCTTTGGGCAGTAAAACCTACAGATAATTGAATTTATACAAAAAAATTTTTCAGCCAATTTAGAAGTGAGGGGGACAAAAAGTTTGAAAATAATTTGCAATGGCCTTATTTGCAAATTTCTATATTTTACATAACGGATAACGTTTAATTATAGATAACATTGTAGAAATTTTAGTGTACTTTGCATGGAGACGGTTCCCTAATGGTGACATTTGTTGATTTGTTACCCGTATAGTGGATCTTTGCTTGCTGAAAATGCTAAGATTCAGCATTTAGTAATCAAATGCAACTAATATTTTGTAAACTAGCATGAGTGGCACGTTCTTCCTATTTAATGGCAAATACCCTTAGAATTAAAACGTACAAGCTAATAAAATCCTAACCTGAGGGTCAACTAGAGGAAGAATGTCCAGTATCGGTTAACATACCCCATTATTGTATGCATCGTTAATCATTATGGAACCGAGGACTGATTCTAGCTCTATAATTATATACCGGGATTCATCTTCAGTATGATGGAACAATGGTATTTTTCAGGTACATTTATAACTTGAGGTAGTGCACAGTAGTCACAGTTATTTGGTGACCAACAGAACGGGAATTGAAATTACAAAACGGTAGAAACTTATCTTACTCAATTAGAAAATATAACTCTTCAAAATAACCCAGTAAGTATTTGTCACACGACGTCGAATAGGTGTAAGAAAAAGCTTTGCCTGTGTCGGACAACGTCCGTCTGATAATTCTTACCGGGAAGTATATTGTTCAGACATACGATGGTGTTCGTATATCATAATACAATGTTTTAAAAAATCAGTAGAGTTGCTTATCAGACACAATACTTAGTTGATTTAGGGTTAAGGCAGGTTAACAGTTTGATCAAATATGGTTTCTTAAGTATTTTTTAAAATTTTAAAGTGGTTTTAACCACTTGCCTAAGCATTTGTCAAAAGAGCCGTATCATACCATATCAGTCGTTCCGCATTTGAAACGTGAAATCTTGGTTGTTCACACTTTCTGACATTGATTACCATTGGTCATGATTGACGGTACTGGCGGCACAAATCCACTTACTCGTCTACGCCGACTTCTTTCAAACAGTACTTAACTTTTAGCAGGGTTGATTACACGCCATTGGTGGCCTCCCTGAAAGTCTTTCGAGGTTTGCAATCACCATCCTGGTAATTTCTAGTGAGTAGTGACAAAGACGTCCGATATATAATTGAAAGTCATCAGCGTACATATGGATGGAACTAAACTTGAGAACCGTTGGAAGATCGTTTATATAGCAGCAGAGAAGCATTCGTCCGAGAACTGATTCTTGGGGTACTGCAGATGCCGACTCGGTACAGCTGGAGTAGCTGGATCACCACAGAACACTGTTTTCTGCCATGCCACACCTTTGAAAACCTAATACTAGCAGAACATCTACACATTTCTAGTCGATTATCACTGCTAGATGGTCGTGTTCCCATAACACAGCAATATTAATGCTTTGACTTGGCTGGAACTGTTGGCTAAGGACTGTATCGAAAAGTCTTTAGCAACATCTATCCGTGAATAGAAATGAAATACGACAATTATTTCAATTTTTGTTTCCGGTTTATTGAAGATCAGTACGCCTTGAAGCAATAACATGGCTTACATTAGTCAAAATATTAGGTTATAAAGGATGAGCGCTCTTTTGATGAAACTCTTCCCAGGAAATTCTGCACAGGCTCGAGATTGTTGCTCTCCAGATTTATCTAATGCTTATCTTATGCTTTTTGTATGTCTTTTCGGGGTTCCTGACCTTGATTCATTGAATTATCGCAATGATTGTTTTACGTATTTTAGCCAAATAAGACATTGTTGCCAATCGGTGTCGTTTAATATGAGCTATTTACCGGGGGCTATCTGGAACCACATTTTGTTCCGGACCAAGGTAGATTCTTCAAAGATAGCTCTTTTCCTTATTTATCGATGATATTTTCACGCTTGTGGATTGCACTTTAAACCGTTTTGCGATTTGGTTGATAGAAAACACCGTCTTCAGTGCACCAAGCGTGCAGAATATTTTGTTCTGATTTCAAGATCAATCTGAGATTTAGCGAAAAGTAACAAAATAATCGAAACAAATCGATTGCACAACTTCTTTTAGATATTTAAACAAAGTTTTGCATGCACGCACATAAAAATTACTTCACCCATTTTTGAGTAAAATAATTTTAAAAGTTGCTAATTACTTTTTGATACAGTCGTTAGGCTAGGAAACTAGCCTGGAATTCAGTTAGTAGGTTGCTGCTTTCAGTATAGTGGGTCGTTTGCTTGAGAAGTTTCTCGACGGATTTCCACAGTGCGCCTAATATGTTTTTCAAGTCGGGTGCAGCTCTTAACTTAATTTTCATATGCTAAGTCACGTTCAAGCAAAGACCGCTGGACGCTGTCAGTAAACCACACGTTGGTTTTGCGACGATTAGTGCTAATAAGCAGACGTATACACAGATCGTGGACTGCCTTAATGTGGTCATTAATGCATTCAAGTGATTCATTGGATTATTGGTTTAGTAGAAACGGTATCAGAGACGTTCCAGGGTGCATCTCAATACTCACTTACAAGTAAGCTTTGAGCCAAACGAACCATCTGGTTTCAGCACGTCGGACTCTTCTATTCATGGTGCCGGCGAGAACCATGAAGAGAACAGATATCACCTCATGTTCAAATTCTTACCGGATCTCGTTAAGACCAGAAACAGATGCGTTACTATTATTAGTAAGCACTCCCAGATTATTTTACCTTCACCTGCTACTGTTATATCGCTATTCTATCTTTCAAGCACCTTGCACCCGTTCGTAATCCCTACTTATGCCAAGTTTCGGTGTGCAGTCATCATCATATTGGTTCACATTTTCGTGAAATTTGCGGATGTCACTAGGCCGAAATAGTAGTTCATACTTCTCATAACCTCTGTCCATCTTATCGTGCTTTTCTCCTAGGGATCGTAGTCAATTGATTCGTCGCTTGTTGACAATTGACCAAATTCTTCGATCGAATCTTGCTTCATTCGTCTTCGAATGTCGCAGCATCTGGCTCCATAGAGGAAGGTTGAGCCTCATCCAGTGGGCGCGTGGAAGTTCTCTGCAATTACCAACTATGAAGTCTTTTTCCAGAGCAAGTTATTAGAATGGCACTGACATGAGGTGCATGATGAAGCCTCTTGTCCTTGGGCGAATTATAACTTGTTCCACTACCTGATTCTACGAACGACATTGGTAAGGCAACACATACCTTTGCATGCACAAACCATTCCTTAGTGTTAAACTCTGGTTTACCGACCATGAAACCTCTAACCGGGGCTAGTTATGACAATGGTACTGGCTCGAGGGGCGTAATGAAGGCTCTTGTCAAAGGGCAAATTTTGACTAATCTCCGCAATTTCATGCGCTAGAGAACGAGATTGGATGAAAAGAAGTAAATAGCATAAAAGGAAACACAAGTGAAAACCCCGACACTTAAGCACGGGTAATAAGCAGTTCGCTCAGTCTATAGCGATACTTCTAAAAGAGCCATAAAGAACAAAGTGTGGAAAGCCTGGAAAACTTCTGGGCGACGTCACAATAAATTCGCAGTTGTAATGTCCAAAAGTACCGTCAAAAGTCATAATGACAAAAAAGTACCATCCTTATTTCGTTATCCGGGCCCATGCTGAATGTTCTAGGTCGAACTTTCTAGGTTGTGCGTAGTTATTGTATTTAGGAAGACATTAGAGATGCCAATACCGGGGGGTCTTTCGAAAACCGGTTTTTCGGTATTAATAAATGCAATACCGGCAAAAGCGGTAAAAACCGGTAAAAGTTAATGCTAAACAACAGTTGCAAATTATATGATTTGAAGAAAATCTCTATAATCAACGGTACTCAATTTTTTTTATATAACTAATTGATTGGTTCATTAAAATAATAATATTTAAGAACGCGAAGAGAATTTATTGTGTCATCAAAAATTTTCAAGAAAATACTTGGGGTCAGTCCCGGCGTAGTGGTTAGCATTCACTCCTCTCACGCCGAGGACCCGGGCTCAAATCTCAACCCCGCAGAAGTCACGAATAACCAAAACCTGGTTAAAGTGACTATAATCTAAAAAAAAAAAAAGAAAACACTTCCGGACGTAGAGAATTCGGTGTCCACTGAAAAAGGAAGTGCAATTGCCAGCGGTAAATTTGATTGTGGCGTAGGAAAAGCTTTGTTCAATAACTTTCAATAAGCGGCTTTGATACTGACACTTATGATAAATTAATACTGAAAATCCAGTCATCGCTTAAGTAAAGCGTATGTTTGTTTCTTAGATCGGACAGAGCCGTTCGAAGCGATGATTAGAGTCCGTATAATTGGCTTAGCCCTGCCAACAGGCTATTTTAACTTAGCAAATGTTTATTCCAGTTTGTACTAGCAACCGAACAAATTCTTCTTCCGTAGTGTGTTCTGACATTTCTCTAGAGTATTCCGTTAATTTTCACTGAAGATTTTCTGAACAGCTTCACTGTATATCGCACATTTCTCGTATTGCGCAATATTCTTAATTAATTGGCGCATTCAAACATGAAATCGGACATACTTTGTTCTTCGCAAAAAGCTACGATCAAGAAGCATACGCCGCCGTTCTAAGCTGACAATGTACAAAATGTTCTTTAAGGACTTGAAGCTGTGATGCCGCTCACGGTGGAAATATGCGCCCTTGTCGTGTTTGACCAGAAGATGCTGCGGATGATATTTGGCGCAGTACAAACTGAAAGCGGAGAGTGGCGGAAACGTTTTATGAATCACGAGCTGCATACCCTTCTTGGAGAGATTGCTATCGTAAGCTGGCTAAAGTCAGTAGGCTACGGTGGGTCGGACATATCGTAAGGATGCCGAATGACTGCGACAAAAGCGGTTCTCAACAAGCTCTCCGGCACCCGGTGGGATCGACGTGCAAGATGGCTCGACCAGATCAAAAGCGACTTGTGACTTCTTAGACGTCTGGGAAATTGGCGACAAGTGGCCCATGGAGTGGACCGAGTTGAATGGCGACGATTGCTTTAAAAGCGCAAGGCACTCCGGCTCTATGCTGACAGCGGTGGGGTATTTCGGAGCTTTCCCTTTGGAAGAATTACATAATTGAGCTATTATTTGTAGCGGTGACCTTCGAGGCACGAGAATTGATTCATAGTAGCCAGTCCGTGTATGTACGTGTTTTACTGAGGGGCAAGGTTTCCATACGGTGGATCATATGAAAGAGGCCATCTTATGCTCAACCAAGCTTTCCACAGAGACGTATATTTTTAGGTCATCGGCATATACCAGTTTACATCTACCGTTTAGTAGAACGGTCAAAAACAGCTAAAATAACAACGGGCTAAGGTTGCTACCTTGGGGAACTCCAGTCTCATTCAGTAAAATAGTAGGCAGCGATGATCCGATTTTATCCTGTAGCTTCCTGTTTTTCAAGTATGACTCCAACCAGCAAAAAAACCATTGAGAAAACACAAGCTAAGCGAACTTTTTCAGAGCAATATCATGATCAATCCGTTCAAATGATGCTTCTATGTAGATGGCATCGACTTGGTAACCCGAGCCAATTATGTCAATACAAAATGTAGTGAACAAATTTGTATCAACTGATCGTCCTGGTACGAAACCATGCTGGTCAGAAGAAATTTTGTGAAAGTGAGTCAGACGTAACTAATTTTTGAGTCGAATCTCACGTTCGTGTGTTATTTTTTTAAGCGTACGAGTGATTAGATAAAATAGGCAAAACTAGTTTTGTATTGGTGGGTTTTCTGTGTAACTTAAATTGCACTTTCTACCCTACTAGCACAGTTGTGGCAACCGATTTATGACTAATTTTAGTCGTAAACAAGATTCTGCAACCATAAATGCGAAAGTGTGCTGCTTGGGTAGTGTAGAATAGACGAAATACGTATGTGTCATGAACAAAATTAATAGTGGAATTTAAACGTGAAAAAAGGATTCATTCATTTAACTTTACAAATGAGAAAAATAAAACAAATTTTTCATTGAGTGTGTACACTTATCTGCACTGGAATCGGTCTCAAAAACCTTGCTCGCCGTTGTGATGCTGTCCAATTCTGATCCGTCCCACTCAAATGTGTTTAGTCATGTCCACATTCTAATTTCTGAATTGTAGTCGCCACTGAATCGAAGCAGAATGACGCGGTATACTTGTTTGTTATTTTGTATATCATTCCACGGATGAGGTTCGTTCCACAGTAGCTAGTTAGATCGCATGTGTACAGGATCCGGCCTTCGAAGTGGCACCAGGTTCAAACCGTTGTCGTGGATTTCACATTGGCAATAGCTATCTATAAATGTGGTTAAAGACAGTTCAGAGCGGGTGCCCGGCGTTAGGCATACGGACGACTGGTATACGGACATTAGGCATGCGGGCTTTAGGCATAAGGGACGTTAGGCATAATTGAAGATAGGCGTAATGGACGTTAGGCATAATATACAAAACTTCACTTTCCTATGAATACGCACTTGAGCCAATCACTACTCCGTCATAGTACAATGGGAACCAAGGCAGCCCATTTGACAGACATCTCGATCAAATGAAAATATCAAAATTATAACAGGATGAGTTCTAAATAACAAGCATTTCATAACAAAATTTAATTTGAGTTTTGTATAAACTTGGTCTCGTTAGTAGTAAAAATAATAAAAATCTACTCAAGGCATACCACAAATATATCAAATTATGATATAATTTGATCTAGTTTATATCAAGGTGAGTTACAAAAATCAGCATTCTTTCCTACTGTATATTCAAATTGTAACAAAGCGTATTATAATTAACAGAACGAGATAGAATCTTGGCAGAACATTTTGTGTGTCGCAAGTTTTTCTATTACATTTATAACAAAGTTTGATAGACATATCAACTTGAGCTACAATTCTGTAATATTTTTGTTAGAATCCTCTGATCGGGATTCATTTGGCATAATGATATTTGACATAACGACGTTTCAGTATAAAACCGTAAAAAATTATTTTATGATCTCTCATAGATGATTCAGGGCGAGACGGCCGCAGATCGCCAGTTTTGCCGGTGAACTGTCGTAGGAAATGCCGGTCACTGCACGGGGATGCCCGACCTGTCTAGGCTTTTCGCCTTCCTACACACTTAAAAAATAGCACCGAGTTCGGCAAAACTCTTTATTGGAAGGGTACATTTATCGAGGTCTACTGAGTAGTAGACGTTATCTCTTTTTTATCGGAAGGTTAGATCACTGCGACCATTATTTTGATCTATAGGAGCTATCCATTAGTTGAAGGACAGAATATATGTCGAAGGCCGCGAATATTTTCTATGATTTTTTGCTATTCGTAATTTAACCATGTGTGTTTCGGCCATTTGTGATTTGTCCATTCGCACTTCAGCCATTTGTGAATTAGATCTACTATACAATTTGTTATTTCGCCCATTTGAGTTTCGGCCATTCGTAGGTAATCCGACTCATAATATTTGCAATGTTTTTTTGAATTGAGTCGATTAAACTTCTTGCAAGGTAACGGCGGCTTGCCTAACGTCCATTATACGTACCATGTATTACATCCTCCGCACATTATGCCTATCGCCCATTATGTTTATTGTCCATTATGTCTATCTTCCATTATGCCTATCGTTTATAATGCCTAACATATGTATAACGTCCATTATGCCTAACGTCCGTATGTCCAATGGGGTACACTCGTTCCGAGTATTGTTTAAAAGTGTGCATAAGCATAAAATAAGTTATAATCGATGGAATTGAAACATAATAGTGTCATTGCAAGACACGGTACACTTTCACAAAGCGGTAGTAAACCTTAGTCGCTAGGTTTCGAACTTTACTTAGACCACACAATGATTCTGCAATAATCAAGGCAATAGGTGGTCATATCGAGCCGAAGTGAATTGATTCTAAGTTTTGATTATTTTTTTATATTCTGTAGCTTGGAATAGATAAAAATCATTTCGCAAGCCGGATTTATGACCTTTTGAAACGTTATACACTTAAAGTTTCATATTTCAAAACCCTACCTTCCAGTATGACGCATTCCTACGTCTAAACTCAATATTCCATCCATGGAATTCACAATAATTTTAATTTTGCTTCCGAAAGATCACAATAATATTTTTTAGACTGTAGCTTTACAAAGAAGCTAGACTGTCACCAAAGAATCATAAAAGTAGAGACATCGCTATCTTATGTCAGATATTGTTTAGGTTAATGTTTGTGTTATTGTGTCTACTCTAAAGGTCTTAAGTTGACGTAACCTTTATATTCGAAACATTAAACAAGCGGGCATCTAACGTAGCGTCAAACTTTCATGTAATAGTTCTATCAGAATGATAACCTTGTCTGTCATAGAACAATGAACGGTTGGTATCGTTTAATATAGAGAAAACCACACTGTCGCCTCATGGTGTGGTGTCTAAACCTAATTTTAGGTGCGTAAACGATGCGGATAACAAAGAGGCATGAAGGGGTTATGCACAGAAAAAATTTATGTAGGTAAATGCTTTTTACGTTTGTCCAAAAGCCTAGACATCGAAGGAAGGATACATCATATTAAGAAGAAATTGTCAAGATATTTGCTTCTTTTTATAGACGTGTGAATTCTCACAAATGCAGTGACTCATTCGAAAAAGTGTAATGATGCGAATGCATAACAAAGGTTTCTTCCGCTCGTCAGGTAGTTTAATTTTGTGGTTTTATGAAGAAAACCGCATCATTCAGCAAGCAACTTTCAACCTTTGCACCTGCCATAGAGCAATTGCACAGACAAAGAGACTCAACTTGCCTAGGAATGGAGGCCGTTTTGTTCTTTACCCAATGAGAATGAGCATTTATTACTATGTATTGATCTGGCTTGTAGTGATTAACGGCACTAACTTACTAAAATACGTCAAAACAATCGACAGTTTTATGTTTTATTTTCTTCCGCGGTGAGTCGTAGCACTGTTTTTCTGTGGTTTCATTCTTTCGTTTTTTTTGCATAATAAAGCATTGTGCTGAATATGCGCTGGTTTGATACGGTTTGAAAAACCGCACTGAACACCCAGTGCTGCAGCAGTGTACTTATGTGCATGTTCTGTGGCTTGGATTGCAATCGATGTACTTGAGCTAATAATCCCTTCCATTCTGTTCCCTTTGCCTAGTTACAGACGATTGATCAGTCGCGTACTCACGCGTTTCTGCAGATGTAATTTAGTTGAAAAATAGATCGGCTGTCAGCTTTTATAGTAGAACAAGTATGTTTCGATTTACCGATATAAAGCTGTTCTGTTTTTTCTCTATAATTGCGCTCTTGTTGGGGGCAATAAATAACTTACTGTTGTGGATTTGCCATTGATGAATAACTTGCTTGTAGTTTCTTCTCACCGTGACGAGGTTATATGAATATGCATGATATGATGACACTATTTACATAATGTTTTCTGCTGAACTTTGAAAGTTCGATCAAGAGGAAAACAGGGTGGGCATTTCATTAGTCGTTCGTTGTTTTGAAATAAAAGTATCCAAATCAAAACTGATAAGTATTTCGTCAGAAAATGTATCAACAATGTTTAACTTTGTTAAATTATTATACAGTACATTCTTTAATTTGGATTTATCATAATTCACGTGACTAACTAAGTTGGTGAAATCGCTTTGAGGTCGAACGACAATCCGCTCGAAAGCGCGCAATTAGGCTAGATCAATTTCTGACCAGCAATTTCCATCAAACATTCATAAAACTATCCCTTCACGATTACAAGCCTTTCATTATTAGACCATAATTACCTATCGGCCGTAATCATCCGATGTATGCATAATTGATACACTCAACGATAAGGATATGCTGTCGGAAAACGAATCTAATCCAGCGGATATTCAACAAATACGACCAATAAGTGTACTAAGAAGTATCTTCAAAACAAACACAAACACAGTGGCGATGAATACACAATCGGTGATTCCGTCCGTCTTCGAGTGACCAACCAACCAACCAACCAACCGACTCGGTCATGAATCTATCCATAGTTCTCGCCCCTTGAGCGCTGAAAGATGATGTGTTAAATATTAATACATCAATTAAGCCCGCAATGCAATACCACTTCAGTAGATCCCCGTGGTTCATCACTCTGCTGCGGCGGCCGCTGCAGAGCCTGAAAGCATTTGTCTCTGTTGATTCTCATGTAGGAGTAGGAGCAAAGTTTGAATATCGCCAAGTTCGATAAAAAAAATACGACAAAAGCAGCATCTCCTTGCAGCGACCGCCGCCACGGTATTCATTATCAACAACCCAATTAATACAAATATTTGTTCTTCTCGTCTCTCGTTTGTGGTAATTTCTTCACGTAACTACAATAAATTATTTACGGCAACAACCCGCGCCATCGCAAACAAAACCGGAAACAACAAATAAAAAAATCCCAACGATTTGTGATGGTACAGAGCGATGAGACTAGTGTCTGACTTCTACAATGAGAGTATCGAACCATCACTAGGAGCAATCACAAAACCACTAACACAAGTAAATATCCGAGCAGCAGAAAGGGTAGAGGGTGCTGCACTAAGTAAATCTCGCAATAAATAAGATAATTAACTATTTAATATACTTCACCGTAGTACCCAGGCAGAGACTGAGTGACAGTTAAGCGGAATCGTGTCTGGTCGTGCAATCGGTGGAGATAGCTTTCGTAGAAATCTAGTCTGCGTTGTATTAACGTATTACAAATTCTGTTGAAAACTGTTATTTAATTTTCGAATAAAAAAGTTGTGTTTTTTAGAAAAACACTAAACACTTTTTAGCGTACAGTTAGATTGATTTCTGCGAAAGCTTTTGAACTTTTTACTAACCACACCGTGAACGTGACCTGACCCGGCAAACCCGGCGGTTCGGTGAATTCGAACGAAACTGAAGTGTGTTCTTTATTTGTTCCCCACCGTTTTGTTGTTGTAACTGCAAAACGACGTTTCCTAGAACTACGTTTCCGTGGATAGCCTGACGCCCTGGGGCTTTCGCGATTGTAGCAGCAATCGTGCCCGACCTGCGGACTACAGCCACATACTCAGCCCAGAAGACGGTTCCCGGTACGAGGCGGCCAGTCCATTTCCGGAGGACGACCAAATCAACCAGCGGTTTGTTATTTGGTGAGTACCTAGTTGTGTTGAAAAATCATTTGACTAAAAAAGTGCCTTAATTACCTGTCTTATTAAATTATAATAATTTTAATAGATTATTAGTCGCTTTCTATCTATTGTTTTCGGCAACACAATACATGTTTTTCCTTGAAGAAAATTGTGCTACAATGTTTTTAATTTTTACTATAAATAGAGTGTCTTAGAATGAAATAGGATACACTCAAGTCTTTTACGCGAAAGATACATTCCGCGTAAATTATAACCTCGTAAATTATAAAATTTGTATAAAAACCGTGTAAAAGGCGACTACAGTGTACTCATAATACACATATCAAATATTTAAATGAGTCAATAAAATTTACGGCACGGAATCAATCGGTAGAGGAAACGGCAAAGAACAAGCAAACAATTGATGGATAACAATTGGAAAACTTGGTAGGGTTTATTTCTAATTCCCGTCGTAGTAGGAAAAGCCACTCTAATTTTCATCATTTCTTAGATGGATTTATTGAATACTCAAAAAGGTCTGTTGCTGATTTGACTCAAACACACTTACCTTCCGATTCGTGCCCTTTGAATTCACTAAAAAGCGATTAATAAAGCATTTGATTGAAATTACGCAACTTTATATCTTAAATTCGTCGTACCGTTTTAAAATCCATCCATCAAAATCTTTCATCGTCCGAACCAAAAATCACAATAATTTTTACGAAGCTAGCGCGCATGTATGTGTGTAGGACAGCATGATAAATGTAATTCTGCCAAATTTCTGTAAGTTGTGCAAGTTTTCCCGGCTGCAGAATAACAACAATGCGTTGCGTGAGTTATTTTCATTTATGAATGACGGAAATTGAAACGATCAGTCGACATTTTCTTCTTCGTCGCACGAAAAAACGTTGGAAATTTGGCTGCTAGGAATTCTTTAATGAAAAAAAGCATTTAATCTCAGCTCACTTGGATTGATCGCGTATGATAGGCAACAAACTAAAATATTAGGGAATAGCTAATTTTGCATTGTATGTCATAAAAATCGCTGTTATTTTTAATAATTTGTGTTGGATAGGACGAGAATAGGAAATTACGACGAAGCAGCAACATACCCTACCTACCGAGAATGTCCGAGTTCCTCACGATCCGGTACGAGTTGACTTACTCGCTCGATAGCTACATCGACTTGAAATGAAGATTGCTGCTATTCAGAATGTTCGGTGGCGTATCGAACAAGAAGTACCACATATAGGGTAGACGCACCAGTAGTAGCGGTAGTACCAGTAGTGGTGGAAACTTGAATTATTCCATTATTTTTGCAGATTTTGGTACATGTTTGATAAGTATCGAACTACCAGTAACAGTATTATTTGATAAGTATCAAACTTGTCCCAAAATTTGCAAAAATAATGGAATAATTCGACTTTCCACCACTACTGGTACTACCGTCACTAATGGTGCGTCTACCCTACTACAGTGGCGGTAGAAAGGCAGCACAAGGAGTCGGTTTCGTAGTGTTGGGAAAGCAAAAGCAATGAGTTATCCGGTGGAGGCCCGAAGATAACCTTAAACCGCGTATGTATGTTGATTATTAAGGGCAAATTGTTCAATTACAGCCAAATCAACGTATACGTCCCGATAAATGATAAATCCGATTATGCTTTTCCGAACATCAGACGGGATTTCAGAAAGGAAAAAGTGTGAAAACTTAAAGGTCACAGACGACATTAGCCATAAACTGGACAAAAAAGTCATAGGATTACTGCTGCTACTGGACTTCTCAAAAGCATTTGACCCGATTTCCCATTTTACATTGTGTAAGAAGTTAGCTACCCAGTTAACATTTTTTGCCGAGGTTGTAAGCCTTATTGGATCATATCTATCGAAACGTATGCAAACTGTATCATATGCGGGTCGATTCTCACGATGTGCTGAAATTTGTTCTGGAATCCCCCGAGGATCTGCGCTTGGACCTTTGCTGTTCTGCTGTTATATTAACGACCATCCTAATGTACTCAAGTACTGCTCCATCCAAGTGAATGCCGATGACGTTCAGCTATACGTTCTTCGAAATGGTGTTCCTGGGGCAGAAATTGTTTATGGTTCATTAATTATAAGTCAATAGATTTTTCTATCCTACTGACTACTTAAAAACTAATAGCAAGAGTTCTAAATCGGGTTTTCAGCACGTTGCGGCTGACGTCAAAGTCTTAGTAGGACACAAATCGGTTGAAGTTGCGTTGTAAGCCGGTTATAGTACCGAAAGTACTGTAATTAGTTCGCCGGTGCGGTATATGCAAGAAGGAAATGTTTCGCGTTAAACAAGGCCGAGTTAAGATGTCGAGTCTTTCTAGAATCCAAAGACAGCCACTCCGGGATGTCAGAACATCTGGTACGAAGACGGCTCTAGTTACGTCCCGACGTGTTTGCAGGGTGTTCAAGTTGATTAATCTGCAGCGCTGTTCGTAGCTTGGTAGCCGGAGCGGATCATTCCATGGTAATCTACGGAGGGCAAATCGGATGAACCTCCGTTGCATCGACTCTATTCGACTGACACCGTTTTGATAAGACGGGCTCCATACGGGTGCGCAATACTCGAGGTTAGAGCGAACCAACGCACAGAAGAGTGATTTCAAACAATAAGTAATATTGAATTTTTTGACGAATCCCAGGTTTCTGCAGACCTTGTCGACTACGAATGAAACATGCTGTTTGAAAGTCAATTTAGAGTCCAGCAGTACCCCAAGATCCTTGACGCAATCTACACGATGTAAGGGTACGCTTGATAATAATCGGTAATCGAATATTATAGGATTCAGCTTTCTCGAGAATGTTATTACATCACATTTGTCGGGGTTTAGTACCAAGCGATTGTGTTTGCATCATCCAGCTAATATCGACAGTTGCTCCTGGAGTGCGTGAGTGTCCGATGAATCGTTAACTTTCGAAAACAGTTTTAGGTCGTCGGCAAACACAAGCCGAGGACCTTTGAGCATTAAGTTGACGTCGATGAAATAAATAAGAAAGTGCAACGGTCCGAGCTGACTACCTTGTGGGACTCCAGAAAAAGCGGTGAAAGCCGGTGGGTTCCCATTGACAGACACCTTAACAGGACGGTTCGACAGATACGATTTAAACCACTGAAGCAGCGGCCCTCCAATGCCCAGTTTGTCCAGTTTTGCAACGGCGTTTTGATGATTTAGTTTGTCAAAAGCGGTAGAGAGGTCAGTGTAGATATCGTCTGTCTGGGACCGGTCGTCAAAGCAATCCGTTACGTCCCTAGTGATCGTTAGTAGATTGGTAGACGTTGAGCGCTTGGGCATGAATCCGTGTTGCTCGTCAGTGATGTATTGCTGGACGAACGAGGAAATTGGCACGATCACAACGAGCTCGAAGAGTTTCGATAATGTACATAAGGCAGAGATCCCTGTGTAGTTGTCTATGTTTCTTTTGTTCCCCTTTTTATGAACTGGAAACATGTGAGCGGATTTCCAAGTAGAAGGAAATATGCCTGAGCTGATCGAGGAGTTAAATAGACGTCGGATTACCTTACTCGATCTCGAAACTTGCTCAACAGGTAACCAATCGTTGTGTTCTAAGACAAAGGCCTTGAGTTGGCGATAAACCGCTACTAAAACGCCGCCGCCCGTTGATTTTCGGCTGTTGTGCGCACCCCGGTCACTACGGAAGACTTCGTGCCATTCGTTAGTGCCGAAGATTTGTGTAGAGGAGGTTCGTTCGTCAAGCCAGATTTCGGTTAAAACGATTATATCGTATGGACTATCGACACACGCAAGCAGATAGTCGTGAACGCTTGCGTTAATTCCTCCTACATTCTCGCAGTACACCCAGATGTTTTGCTGGACGTCGCGGGTACTGTTCGGTAACCGGTTGGGTGATGTGCTAGAAATGGGAGACGAATCAACGGGGGGATCTAAATTGGCGGTAGTGCGCTTGTCTGGTAGGGAATCTTGGAAGCCCCTTTCGCTACACCCGCATGCAGGGCCGAGACGACTGATGAGCGCTGGCAGGAAAAGCGCGACTGGGCGGGAAGGATAGGGACTTCCATGGTGCCACTGTCGGTGCATCCCGGTGTCCTATCGACTCCAAGTATCGGCAATACATCGTTCGGGTAGTTATTTTCCACGTTGCTACCTGTGTCAACTCCGCAGTTTGGCTCGAAGGCTGAAGTACACGGCGGATGGCAGTTTGAGTGAGCGCTAGGAACGGAGACTCGATGACAAGGGATGTCGCTGCAGGAGCCATTGCTATGGATGGAGAGGAAGCGAGGATGGATTATAAATTGCTAGTATTGTTGAAATAACTGCGAGAGACGTACTGGTAGGTACGGCACGTAGAAAACAGCGTAACTGTTGGTTTGATGCCGAATGCCAGAGAGTGACAGATGAGAAGGACCAGGCCTGGCGTCGCAAGCTCAATGAAGCTACACGTCAGAACAGAGAAAGGTATAGAGAGATTAGAGCTGCCGGAAAAAACAGCTTTAAAGAACGCGAGTACGAAGAGTTCGTGTTCGCCGGCGCAGAGGAGTGATCCGCTAGCAATGACACACGGAGTTTTATTAAACTGTAAGGTGTAGGAATTTAGCTATGTGTCTGATCTGTCGGCACCTTGCTTACTGAAAACGGCGGTAGCAGTCAGGCGGAAGGAGCACTTCCAGACGGTGTTGAATGGACACGCAGATCAGCAGGAATTGTGAGCTATAGTCAAGCTGTGGAGCCACCAACACAGAAGTAGGTTAAAAAGGCAATCAGTGAACTGAAAAACAATAAAGCTGCTGGAAAGGACGGTATCCCGGCTGAATTTCTAAATGCAGAGAGCGAGCGGCTGTATGAAACAATCCCCCGGAATGACGTCAGGATCTTGGAGCAAGAACAAACGCTGGATGAATAGTTGAATGGCCTCATTTGCCGTATTTTTTTAAAAAGACATCGACTCGAGCGTAACAACTATTGAGGCATTACATTGCTCAATTCTGCCTATCGGGTGCTTTCCCATACAAATGCTTCCGGTGTACCACAGGGTAGAAATTTGGGACCACTGCTATTCTGTATCCCAGTTGGCTTCGAGGTATGACGCTGGCCTAATAAGCCCGTCGTCGTATGTTCGAGTCTCGGCTGGGAGAGGCTGTTAGAGTCAATAGGATCGTAGAAACTGGCCCTGCAATTGTCCTGTACTCTAACAGCCTGGCTGCGAAGTCTGTCGTACAAAACCAGAAGGTCAAGTTTCAATAACGGAATGTAGCACCTAGACTTTGCTTTGCTTTTTTTGCTATTCTGTATCTACATAAATGTTGCAGCATTACTACTCAATGAAGGTAGAAGGCTTTAGTATGTTTATATATGACACCATTATGCACGGGAAACCATTATAAACAAATTAAAGGAGCACCGATGGGCAACCCGTTATGATAGTTCCTGTGTGAGTTATTTATGGTAAACGTAGAAAATAAGACACAGGTAGACCAGCAAGATGGCTGCGGTGCGTCGATAAGGTCTTCAGTGTCTTTAAAAGGGAAAAACTGCGAACTGAAAAATAAACAACTGTTTTAAGTGGAAGTTACTAACTAGGGGCTTTGAAAACGAATATTCTCAGCTCTTCTGAAGCTCTAAAGCATGGTCTATCTAGCAATGGACCAAACGTTCGAAGGATGAATTTTCTACTACTACCTTACCAGCCGAGAGCCGGGGTGGCTATTGCCGTATCAAGAATTCCTCTCCATTGTACTCGGTTCTGGCCTGCTCGTCGCCAATTCATTGCACGTCTCGACACACGCAAGTCGACTTCAGGATGAATTCTCGTGAAGGCGATCTTTTAACGACCCGGATTGATATTCTAGCCTGACATATAGACGTATTGGTTGACAAGTTTGCGCTTAACTTCATAATCTGGCAAGGTATCTGCACCGACATTTCAAAAGTATGTTGGGTCTATAAAACTAATCAAGGATCGAAGATTTATGTTTACGAAATTTCGTAGTTTCATCACGAATTTTTTTTTATAATAAAAATTTGACTTCACGTGCTATTGAAATTGGAGTTTGAATTTGAATTGCTTCAGTGCGTGCTCCAGACGTCTCGCCAGAGACCACTATAATTGGAGATAGTACTAACCTCTGAGGGACGAGGGAAGGTAAACTAGAGTTAGCTGGGAAGGAACCCAGTTAGCACCAAGTCGCACATCAGTTATCGTAAATATCTCTTAACAAATTCGGAATCGTAATTAAAGCTTAATAAAGTCCGTCCAAGTTGACTTTCAATCGTATATAATGATAATAACTGACAAATATACAATTTTCAGCACAGAATTGTATAGCAGTACGGAGAAAGTAGGGCTTAATCGGATATTATCGTATATAATTATGTGTATAGATGAAATACGTATAATTATTCCTAATCACGTATATCGCCTCCAAAATAGTACGTGTATGCCAATTTTGCGCATCAAATATGGTTTATTAGTGTACTCACAATAGATCAATTGTATTGGTTGCAGTGACGAGTCCACACTAAGAAAAAAAAAATCACTTGTTTCCGTCATTGTCAAATTCAGGCCAGTTGGGAAATATTGGGTTATCATAAAAGCCCGTTAGTGAATAGCGAAGACAAAAACGGTCCAGGACTACTCCCCTAGGGGAGGCTGGTGACATTCTCCAATCTTAACACAACTGACCACTTTTCTTAGAATCCATACTAAGCAACTGAGATGTAGTTATCACAAAGGTCAATAAGGGCCCGATTAATAATGACTTCAGAACAAGCAGTCACGTTTATTGTGTACATGGAACTTAAATCAGAATTTCTTCAGTTCAGGAAACTCTTTTGCAGTGAACAGTGACCTATTGAATGAAATCAGCCGCAGAGCCAGTAGCACTTCTGAACACAACTTCAGAAGAGACGCTGTACAGCCATCTGGACTAGCAATATGAAAAGGATTTAACTATGCAGAGATAATACATATCGTTGGTAATCTGGTGTATTTCTTGCAATCTTTAACCCCTCTAAGGTCTACATCATTTTTAGCACCGCAAAATTCACTAAAACGGCCATAACTTTTTTATCTTTTAATATTTTTTCACCAAATTTGGGAATTTTGCCGAAAATATTTTCTATTTTCATAATAGCTATAGATAATGGCCCTATGTCATATGGTCCGGGAGTTATTTCGGAGTCCCTTGGGGGACCGAGATATGGCTTTTTTAGATAAAGTTGCCAAATATCTAAAATTTGTTTGAAATCTGTTGATTTTTGTAAACATATAATCGACTGTGGACATATCAGTTACTTTGCCGCAGTTATGAGCCATGCTGCGCGCCATCCGGATCCGGGGGGACACTATGAATCCGGAACCGGTTCCCGTAACGGGACATTTCAGTATCAGTAAAGCATGTCGTGTCGCATATCAAAAAACATCAGAATTCGATAAAATAGCGATTGGCGATCATCTCATGCCTTTCAGAGGCCATATGGCCGATTCCAGGTCCCGGACAAGTTCCTCCGAAATCCGTTCCGTGCTTGAATCAGAAAAGAAACCCTCCCCGGACCCGGAACCGGTCATACGGCCTCTGAGGGACATGAGATGATCACCAATCGCTATTTTGTCGAATGCTGATGTTTTTTTATATGCGACACGACATGTTTTACTGATGCTGAAATGTCCCGTTACGGGAACCGGTCTCGGATTCATAGTGTCCCCCCGGATCCGGATGGCGCGCAGCATGGCTCATAACTGCGGCAAAGTAACTGATATGTCCACAGTCGATTATATGTTTACAAAAATCAACAGATTTCAAAAAAATTTTAGATATTTGGCAACTTTATCTAAAAAAGCCATATCTCGGTACCCCAAGGAACTCCGAAATAACTCCCGGACCATATGACATAGGGCCATTATCTATAGCTATTATGAAAATAGAAAATATTTTCGGCAAAATTCCCAAATTTGGTGAAAAAATATTAAAAGATAAAAAAGTTATGGCCGTTTTAGTGAATTTTGCGGTGCTAAAAATGATGAAGACCTTAGAGGGGTTAATCATGCAGTTGAACTCTTCTTTTGTAAAATGAGAGCTGTTCCAACAGTATATTCGAAGAGTTCCATCTCCGAACCGGTTCAGTCTGCAAAAGTGGTTATTGGAGTAAGGAAACTGGCGGTGGATGGACGTTAGTCACAAATTCAGTCATAACGTATCCGACGGCATCGTCAATACAATAAGCAGAATTAAATGCCTGCAAGAGAACGCGATAGATCATTCTAGAAAGGCATTGAGAGATTCTACAGGACATATAAAGAGGGATCACTGTCTCGGCGACTGGGAACTGCGACTAGGATATCTCTCCGGTGGAATCGGTACAATAGACCGATGGACAGCAAGGTCATTGCCTAATAGTTTGGCAAACAGCCACCGACTCATACGATCTGGTTTTCTACGTAATCCTCGTACGTTTTGGTAGTATAAACACTTGGGTAGAGTATCTTCTACAGTGCTAGTTGTAACGACTGTCCTTCCGTTGTTAGACTGTGAAGATGAAGTACAGCACGCCTAAAGATACATATAGCGTAGGAATTGGAGTCTCGAAGACGAATTTCAGCGTAGAACTACAGAAAGCTAAAAAACACTATCAAAGAGGTACTTTCCTGAGAATGTAAATTTATAGCCCTCACCCGGACCGCAATCGAAAATATGTTTGTATATTCTGAAGATCATTATATTAAATAGGGCCTGTGGAATTCGAAACTATGTTTGATGTTCAAAAAGCCACCGAACTGTACTTTTCAATTGAAATTTAAAATTATTCACATTTCAATCATTTCAAAATATCTTATCAAACTGTCTTTCGATTTTTACATTACCAAACGATAGCAAGCAAACTCTCATTTTGACATCCAATACTTATTACTTTTTTGTCGAGTTATCTTTACATGTTTTTATCTAAAACCGTATTTATATTACATATGTTTCCTCATTAGTCTCAGGCAATCTTATTGTTATGTTAATCATAGAACATAATCGATTATCGTTAGTCATAGAATCTTTTTATTGCTGAATAAGTTCAATTCTTTCCACGTGGAGAAACTCTGATTTAAATAATCACTTTGTCACAGTAATCCCGTTCTCATGCCGGCATCCGACGACGACGCCGCGACCCGGTAAGCTTGAGACAGGTGAAAACTGTATCAGTTGACGTAAATGCTGTAACCATTAGCATGCCTACCTGCATTTACGTCAGTAAGCTATACGCGGGCTTCATGCATGGTTGTTTTTATCAACACTTTGTGATAGGTAGCTATTGATTTCTAATTTAATATTAATCGATATTGACGGAAGCTTACGGTATTGAATTCAGCTCATTGTTCGAAATAGCCATATCCTAAATGGTTTATATTAAAACATATTTTTTATGTTATTTTAACTCAGGCTAAAAATCGTAATCTGTTGTTGTGCTCAATTTTTTTTTCGGTGGCACTCTTTCGATTCAATTATCTAGCGTTATTCAACAGAGTGACACCACTAAAATTAGGTTTATTTATCAATACACACAACATTGCAGCGAAAGGTGAAGGACGGGAAACCCTAGAAGCGAGTGAAAAATTGGTATTTTACAGCAAATTTTCTCCCACCCTTTCTCTGACAGGTACGGAGTGTGAGCGGTCAGCCACTGACACCGTACCGTTGCGTTGCGTTGCCTTACTTAGAAGAGCCATAATTAAAGGCAACCTTTTCGCCATTATTGCAGGGAAGGTGACATTTCGCTGCTGGCAGTCGATGCAATTACCAATACCACCGATGAAACACTGACCGAGAAGAACCGTATTTCGAAGAAGATTTTTGGCCGTGCCGGTGCTGCCCTGACATCCGCCGTCATACACGACGTAGGACGTAAGTATCACGCGCTAAAGTGGATTTTGATTAGCTTTACCGAGCCACACTGATTCTCGATTTGACCCGTTTTAGGATGCAAAACAGGTGAAGTTTGCGTAACACCAGGATACTTTCTACCTGCGAAGTACATTATTCACACCGTTGGTCCGATCTACAGTGAGAAGTACCGATCGGCGTCCGAGACTACACTGCATTCTTGTTATCGGTAAGTGACAGTTCTAAATTGACGAAAAAACTCAATAGCATTCGCTCACTTTCGCTTTTATTTTCGTATGAAGTTAAATTTGTTTGAAGCTTCAATCTTTGTTTGAATTTTAAAGGAATGCCTGTTTATTGGATTTTCATCTTGTATTTTAATTATTGATCTCCGATTTTTCGTTTAGCAAGTCAGTGACTTCGGTAACTAGCGATTCTACTGAAACTCTTTTATTATGTATCACTAATTCGGAATTTCTACTGAATAGCTGTAACTCTTTCGAAAATAAGGCATTTTTTAACGTATTATTTTTCTGACCAACAAATATTTTTAATTTTCTGTTGTTCCAATAAGTTACGTTTACGTTACTCTGATGCAAAAGCTTTGTACTTATTTGATTAATTTTCATATTTCTTATTGCTATTAAAACATAATTTTGGCAGCATTTAGATAATTGCTAATTCTTTTAGTAAGTTCTAGAATTCAACTTTCATTAGAGAGCATCTATTACTATTCTAGCCCTTTATAATCGTGGGTTTCACATTGCTTGAACTTTATTTTCTCAGTTGGTCGGTGTAAAATCAGACCGGATCAAACCGCAAAATTTAAAAAAATAAGTTAATGACAGCAAACGATTAGGAATTTCCTAAGCTACATTTTACTCTAATCAGGTTATATAAATGTTGCAAACAGCCAGCGATAGGAAATGATTTCAAACGACTGATAGCTTTAAACATCACAGCAGTAGCAAACTTTGACTTCGTTTTTCTCGAAATCAGGTTTTTGTCACTTGGTTCGGTCTGATTTAACACCGACCAGTTAGTGCATTTGAACACTTTTCGGTTATAAAATACTCCAATTTTGATTTCAAGTTTTAAAAATTGACAAATAGTGGTAGACTGCAAAACGAAGGTCAAAAACAGTTATAAAAAGCAAAGCCTTCGACAACCTGTTATTAGAGTAGGACAATAATCAGGGCTAGTGCAGCGATCTTACGGATTGTAGCATATTTCTTATTTTTCCCTCAAAAATAGGATTAAAAATAATTTCCTTGAATTTAAGTGTGTTGGACACGTTCTAGCGTTACGGGACAAACCATTATTACGTAGTAACCAAGTAACCAGAATTGGGTCCTGATATTTTTTTTCAAACTCAGAAAAATGCTATCTTCTATCAGATCTGTAGCGTGATATTGTGGGGCACCCTTGGCGGGAACCCAATTTGGCGCCCCTCATTACCTAAATCCGTGTTCCTTCCAGGTTTATCATTTTTTTCGTTTTTCGCTGCACTTAACGTGTTGTCGATGAAAAAAAATGCAAAGGATAATTAAATGAAACAAATCTTCCTTAAATCCTACATTTATTTAGCCTTCTATAAAAGTGGTTCGACGCTCAGCCAGATGACTTTACAGGGGTTCACCGGAGCCGTCACTATGGCCGATCAAAAGATAGACCCGGCATATTATTCAACTTTTTCGTGACCTTGGCGATCAGCCAGTCGTTCGAAAACTCCGAGCACTCGCAGGTCCTCCTCGAGCATCGTCCATGTTTCATGCCCGTAGAGAACAACCGGTCTAATAAGCGTCTTGTACAGGGTGCACTTTGTACGGGGACTTAGTCTGCTCGACCGCAATTGCTTGTAAAGCCCATAGTAAGCACGGCTTTCGCTGATTATACGCCTCCGAATCTCATCAAAAGAGTGTAATAAAACCCTAATCGTTGATTGGGGTATTTACCTTCAACCCAATCTTTTCTGCTTCGCGCTTTAGTCTGGTGTAATGTTCAACCACCACCACAGATGTTCTGCCGATAATATCCATGTCATCGGCAAAGTAGACGAAGGCAAAGTAGATTTGTTGAATATCGTGCCCCACGTGTTGATATCCGCTCGGTTCATAATACCTTGTAGCGCTATGTTGAACAGCAGGCATGAAAGACCAGCACCTTGACGAAGCCCTCTGTGTTATTAGAATGAACTTGACAATCCACCCGAAATCCGTACGCAGCACTGTGTACCATCAATCTTAGATTAATTCAATTTGATTCCTGGGGAAGCTGTTCTCGTTCATGATTTTCCATAGCTCTTTCCGGTCGATGGTATCATATGCGGCTTTGAAGTCAACGAACAAATGATGCGTGGGAACTCGGCCCTTTTGGAGGATTTGCCGCAGTGTAAATATTTGATCCGTTGTAGACCGACCTGACCTAAGCTGAAGCTGGACCTGGAGCTGACGATGTACAAAACGCTAATCAGACCGGTAGTCTTCTACGGACTTGAGACAGTAACTTTGTTTACGGAAGACATAGGTGCGCTAGCCATATTTGCACGAAAGATGTAGCGGACTATTTTTGGCGGAGTACAAACCGAAAGCGGAGAGTGGCGGAGGCTTATAAATCACGAGCTACAGACACTATTTGGAGAGATTCCCATCGTAAATCTGGCGAATGTTTGGAGACTACAGTGGGCCGGCCAAATCCGTTCTCTTCAAGAACCCTACCGGCACCCGGAATAGAGGGGCCCAACATGCTAGATGGCTCGACCAAGTTGAAGTCGACTTGTGTATGTCGAGACGCGCAACGAACTGGCGACGAGTAGGACCGAGTACAATTGAGAAGAATTCTTGATGTGGCAAGAGCCACCCCGGCTCTCGGCTTAAAAAAAAGATAACTAATTTTGCTTCACTGAATCGCACGCTGTCTGGAAGATTGTATGATGAATTCTCAAAATTTGTTGAGGATATCAAAATCCACGTTTCGGGATTCCTCTAATGGCCTCAGTTTGTGGAAAGAGATGCGGGAGAAAATGTTGTATGTCGAGATGAGGAAGCTTACACCTCGATAGGGCACCACATGAACCGCTGCTTTTCAAGAGATGGCGCTTTTCTAACGGTAGTTAAAGCAAAATCAATTGTGATTAGTGATAAACACAAAAGAAACTGTTGCTGCGCTGAGTAAATTTATTGTCGCGCAAAAATGGGCTGATTTCAATATGTAAGGACATCTGTTAAACTCAACAGAGAAACATTGATAGTTTCAAGTATACTCTCACGCATGGCGCATGATGAAACACTACCGCCAACTTCTGTTCTTTATTATCAAAAACCAGAGGCGATGCCCTATTGGGGCAATAGAGTCGTTCCACAAGTTCAGCAGGAATGTCATCCTGTTTAGCTGCCCATAGAGGACTCATCTGTTTACCTTTTGAAACAAAGATGTCATAATTATTACACCATTTACAGAGTGTCCCGTGTCCCACATCAAATTGCATCACGGAAGAAACGCTGTAGAAAATTACCTAATCAACTGATCCTTTTCAAACTTTCAGACAATAAAATATAACCCATTAGTAAGCTTTTGTCAAAGCTTTCACTTAATACCATTACCTTATGCTCGCACCTTACGCTTAATTCTACCCATAAGGTTCTGTACAACATCTGGCGGCAGCTTCTTCTGTACGAAAAACTAGTTTTTCTTCGTGTTTTCCTCAGATTTGACCTCCTTGGGATGCTACCGTAGTGCTTGCTTCATAATAGCGCAGTATTTTTCGATGGGCCTTAGTTTTGGTGCGTTGGGGCCCTCGTGTTGCTTCAACAGAGGAAGCAGACGCTTCTGTAGACACTTCTTGAGGTAGATCTGTCCGTTTTCAGTCCCGGTAGTCACGAACGGTGGACTCTGTTTGCCACATGAGCAGATCGTTTGCCAAATTATGTATTTCTTGGCAAACTGCAAAAGTTTCTGTTTCCTTATTTCCTTCGGAACATCAAACTTGTGCTGGACGGTGAAGAACAGTAGCCCCGGAAGCTACCGGAAG
The DNA here is from genome assembly GCF_943734655.1 of Sabethes cyaneus. Classification (NCBI taxonomy): domain Eukaryota; kingdom Metazoa; phylum Arthropoda; class Insecta; order Diptera; family Culicidae; genus Sabethes; species Sabethes cyaneus. The sequence goes on from NC_071354.1 coordinate 192,653,446, forward strand.
TCCGCCTTGACGTATGTTTCATCATCCATGATGAGATAATGAAGCATCGTCAGCATCTGGGTGGACAATTTTCGGGCCCATGACTTTCCCACCTTATTTTCCCGTTCGTCACGATTTGAAGCCTTCTGCACTTTGTACGTGTTCAGTTCCTCCCGTTTCTTGGCTCGTGTTTTCCGATGTCCCAATAAGATAGTCGAGGAGATGCTTGCGCATAATCAATTCGCGACGTTTCTTTGCGGGTGATGCCATTTTTTCAAATTTTTGAAAAACGGACAGTGATAAAAATGCAGTGTAAACAATATACTCTAAACTACTTCTACCCAAATTTTCTAGAGAAAATATCCAATGGGTGGTTCAAAAGAAAGTTCCGTGGTGCAATTTTATGTGGGACATCCATGCTTTTCGAATAATTATATCAATCTCTGCTTTTGAGAAATCCTAGTGTGCGGCCATAGAGGCTGTCCGGCCTCAGAGGACTTCCCCCTAATTACAAAAACGTTATTAAATTGTTTCAAAAGCTACAGTCACATCACTCGCCTGAAGTAAATTTTGACTTATAGCGTTTTTGTTTTTAGCCTGGGTTAGTTCCAATTAGACCACTGAATAAAAAAATATTTTCGAGAGAATAAACAAACGTTTTCGGGTAGTCAGTGTATTGCTAATAGCGGGGTTGAAACTGTAAAAATACCTAGAGCGAACTCGTCGCCTAAAAAGTTCAACCCAGAGTGAAACTGAGTTCAGCCTGAGTGGAAAAACAAACGTTTTGACAGCCTTTTGATTGGAACTAGGGTTAACCTAGATTGGATCTAAGCAAAAACAAAAATGCTATTATACTTTACCCAAGAGTCGCTGAATCCGAGACTTTCTGTAAAGTAAATACCACATCATTACTTCCTTACCTTTTTCCCAAGCTACGGTAAGGATGGACGTGGCCAGCAATAATGACTTTCTGGCAATGTTCCAACTTTTACTGGAACAGTGTTATTCCCAAATACTGTTTTTCAAGGATCAAGAGTAGGAATCGAGGGTCATTAGTTTGTAATCTACAAAATATACCGTGCTAATACTATACCAAAAAGAATCCCGATCGATTAGTGTAAAAATATTAAAAATCGATCAGCAAATCGCTTAAAATTAATTATTTTTTCGTGTTGCGTGTTTAGAATATGATACCTTAGCCATTACGTCTAAATGCAAACTACAATCGGCAGATTAGGTGTGATGTAGAAAATATAACGCGTTTTTATCAAAAGAGAAAAATATTTTTGGAAAAGGTGGGTGGGGGAGATTCGGGGGGGGGGGGGGGGAGATCTGTTAATTTATATATTTCTGAAATGACTGCTTTTTACAATTAAATCCGAAAAAAGTAACTGAAATTTTTATACGTTGGAGTGGCTCTAGGTATAAAAAAATACGGAAAAATTCAACAATTGTTTTTAATTATTTCTCCAGTAGAAGTCGTAGCACGAAACAATGCAATTACATATATTTTTATTTCTTTTCACAATAGCACAATGCCGAATACAGAATGTAATTTTTTTCGTTCGCATTTACCGGGTACAATTGTTATCTTGTTAAGTTTCTTTAACGTTCGACTTCGACGAAGTTTCTTCAATTTTTTATTAAATTTCAATCAGTATTTTATCTGAAAATTATAATACCTTTACTAATGTCTAATGCAAATTATTAAGAAAAGATATTACGCAAGTAAAATTTTTCTAGCAGTTGCGATAATTCAACAAGAAGTGAGAATAAGTACAACTTCGTGTATATAATAATGTTAATAAACAAGAAATTGTTTGAATATACAGCTAGTTTCAGCTGAAACTGATGTCATTTCTTATCTTTCAGAAACGTGTTGTACAAAGTAAAGGAGCTAGGGTTAAGAACCGTTGCTCTATGTGATATTAGCTCAGTGCAGAGAGATTTCCCGCCAGACACTGCTGCACATATAGCCCTAAGTAAGTATCACTCGGTAAACTTTTTCTATCCGATCATACTAACAACTTTGTACATGTCCTTCACAGGAACCATTCGTCGTTTTCTGGAGCAATACCGTACCGAGATTGTGATAGTTTGCCTTGAGCCGAATGAGCGCGGCATCTACGAGGTACTAGCGCCGCTATACTTTCCTCGCGATCCGCTCGAGGAACGAAGTGCCCTGTGGCAGTTGCCGAAGGACGTCGGCGGCACGTATGGTGAACCGCAGCTAGCCGATCGCCAGATCCGCATTATTCGTAATCCGCAGCATTCTGTCATGATTGAAGGTGGGTACGATACCGTAATCAATTTGGTGCTCAACTGTCATTGCAAACCATCACTCAAAATTGAATAGTACCAACTTTGGCTGGCACGCGATCTTCAAATTTGTTAGAATGCACGCGCCAAAATTGGCCTTGAGACAAGGGCGGGGGCTGCTGATTGCGAGGCCAATTTTTGATATTTACGGTTTGACTGTTAACAGCGACGCGGCACGGCGCGGCAGTGGTAGTGGCCTTAGCACCCAAGAAGGGCGGAAATCGATTTCGGTTTCTCGGTTGGTTTCCCTGTCGCTCGGAACTGGTTCGAAACAGTTGCATGAGTGAGCTACATGCTCATAATGGTCTGTTCGTGTTGATTTATCGATTACACTACTGTCGCGTGTTAGCTTTTTGCATTCTGCAGATAAAAGCTCAGCTGGTTTTGGCGGTATGTCGGACCTTTTTCAAATGTGTAGTGCAGGGCCGTGGCTCTAGTATTCTGACGGTTGTCTCAACAAGCGGTCATGACTCGCTGATAGCAGCCGGATGTGTACCCAGGGTTTATTGCACGAAAAAATGCTCGGGGAGGTGTCCGGTACGAGCGAGTTTTACGATTTTCGCCTAGGATGTAAGTTTTGACTGGATCAGCTCAAGTTCCGGCTGCGAGCTGAAGATAAGAGTGTGTTTTTCTTGAGGCTGTGTAATGTTTACCACTCCACGGTGCATGACATTTATTTTTAACTAGATGACAGTGACAAGTTTTGAATTGGTGAAGATTCGAAGCTAGGAAACATGTGTCAAGAACAAGAAGCGACAGTAGGTAGCGAACAGGTGGAGACAATGCCTTGGTTTCTTGAAAGGCACGACGTGTACAAACCAAATTCAAATTTTATGATAATTCTATCATTAACCGAATTGATTGTATGAACAATTGGCTACATATAGAGGACATTATTCATTTTGTTTCACTTAATCTGTTTCAAACCATCCAAACTACTCTCCATAAAAGCTGGTGAAAGAACGTCCCGCGGAACAGCCCGTTTAGCTCATCATCGCATATGACACGTTTCTGTGTAATGATAAGATAATTTTCGTGTTCAATAGATAAAAGGTTCGAAGGAGTGCGGGCTCATTACAATAACTGTGCTGTATTCCGGTGGAACCCAACAACGGTCGTGCTTTTCATCGACGCGCCAGATATTGACGTTCCTTGGTTTCAACCCTCCGGCCGAGTGAAATTTATGTGGGGAATTATTCAACGCAGTAATCAACATGTGAGTCACTGCACTCTGCGTGCATGTCGCAGAAGGGCTGCCGCAGTACTGCGCTGGCTGGCATTATAGATACGGACACGCTAGTTGAAGACATCCACCATTAGGCGAACCTCTTATCTGGTGTATTTCAATCGAATGACGACGATAGCTAAATTGCCACGGCCTTCATTAACCACAGCCGTTGGATGCGCTACTGTCGCGTCGTTCGCCGTCGTCAACACGTAACAAAACCTGCTACATCAGTTCCCGATTTCTCCTGGCGTCAGGTGAAAGGATTTTCGCGGTGTGCTTGTAATAGAACGGTAGTGATCAAATAGGTAGTGCCAAAGAGCGCCTCATATTGTATTGTTGTTGTGATGAAGTCTGGAACAGGTGGGAGATAGTGTAGTGTTTTGTTCGATATCCTTTTAATGTTCTACTAAAGTTTGTAATGTGATTTTACATTTAAAGTATCTCTGTGACATGAGAAGATCTTAGAGTAGTAAATACACTAGTGCAATGCCCTAATGAGTTCAACCGTGCAGGTTGAATAAACAAAACTATCTGTTTAGCATACAAATTGTATTTGCTTCGGAGTATGATAATGGCAACCAGGAAAAATAAACAATTACACTTTTTCTTTCGAACGACTGACAGTTTCAAGAACTGAGTCAGTTTCATTGAATCTCGACACATAGGACACATAAAATCAATAAAAGTTACTCGCTGAGTAGTGATGTTGAAAGTACTAAATTTGTCTTCACGAATCTTCTTGAATTATTTGAAAGTAAACCGCTTTTATTTGGTATTAAACTTGAAATTACGTTTGAATAGGTGATCCATCATTTGAAACCAAACATACAACTAATTTTGTTACATTTCATTCTTTATTTCACATGTTCTCACATTTAACTCTTTATTACCTTCCTGGAATAGCCTGAGTCGGTAACGTGAACCACATCTTGGTACCGCTCGAGCCTGAAACAACTGGAAAGATCCGTGAAGATCGGAGATCAACCGCAATCTCTATTTTAATAGAACCTTATCTGAAGTTACTTAGACTGTTTTCTAGCTCCAGAAATTTGATACCTTTTGAGTGCCATCAGACTGACAGAGTTTTGGAGTTTTACGAATACACAAAAGGCCCAGGGTTAACTTCCAATCCACTATTTTTGGTTTTCGGAATTCGACCTGGTCAGCGTTTTGGCGTTGGTTCGATATAGCTTTTCTCAACCGTGTTTCATCATACGTAAAGTTTATGATAAAGTTGGTGCTTGCAAGATTGCGCATAGAAGGTTTATCAAAGGTTAACTTCCAATCAGTGTAAATGCTGTTGAAACTGGATCGCAGCAGTATGCTCCACTTATCGGTAGTATGGTTTTCGTTTTGATTTCATGAATCTTTTGGCCCTCTCTTTATCGAAAGATTCGCTTTGATAGGAAAAATGCGAAAAGTATCTGTGGAGACTGGATTTTGTCGGTATCTACAGCTATCAAATTCGCTCCATCCTACGAAGTAATTCTGCAAACCGCATTTTTCAAGCAGTCAGAAGTTTACTGGTCCTTGCCGACAAGCACCAAGTAGCTGGACTTGTATGAGTGACAATTTGACAATTGTCTTTGACTTTGACAATTAGAAGAGCGCCCTGGACGGCCTATATTTGGGTTATATTCTACTCAAAAGTGACATAATCCTCTGAGAAAATCCCGATTAGCTCTACTTTATGACTTTCCAGTAAGATACTCCGTGAGTAGAAATTCCAGATCGGTTTTGAGCTTCTCCGACCTCTATGTGTCAGTCAGACAGTCAGAGTGTGTATACTGACTCACACTCTGTGTGAGTGTGTATATTAACTTCTTAAGGATCGGCATTTCTCTATTTCCGTAGAACGTTCAATAGAGCTTGGGAGTGATTGATTTAGCCATTCGCCATTCGATGTTTAGTGATTTTATTCTCAAGCGTCTCCATATTCTCCCTTCATACGGAATTCTGCATTTACCAATAATCCGAACCTCTTGCCAGGATAGGTTATACAATTGGTATTGGTTAGAGGTGCATAATGATGTTTCTTATTCAATAGCAACTTATGTCCAGTTTTCGCACATCATGGCTCAAGAAAGCGATATTGATTGAAAAGTAGTAAAAGGGTGAAAACACCAACTCTTAAGCGTGAATAATAAACAGTTCGTTCTTTGTATAGCGCTATTGATAAAAGAATAAAGTGCGGAATACAGAAAAATAACTGGACTGGTATCACGACAGATCAAAATACTAATGGCAGTTGTAACGGGTGGCAACTAAAATTTTGGAATTTTTTCGCGGTTCTTATGCTCAACAACAAATGAGCTCTGAGAGAAATAAGAGTATGTATGTGTAAGCTCTCTCTCTCCTCTTTTTGTTAATATTTTTTGTTTTGATTATGTTTGCCCAGTTTTGTTAAAAATGGCATCGAAACAAGAAGCATTTCGGGAGCGCGTTGTACACTTCTACGAACTGCAACAGAAATCTCGCCAAAAAGTATACGGTACAACATTTAAAAAGCAAATATGTTGCGCCTTCGACTGTTTACCATATCCTAAGATCCCCAACAACTATTCGCAAGCAAGGCAGTGGAAGACCAGCTAAAATTATGGACGCAGAAGGACATCGTTCTCTTTCTCGTTTCTTCAACAACAAGCCCTCTGGTTTGGCTATCAATCAAGATGCACCAGATGAATGTTTGAAGAAAATTTTGATTCCATTTCTACAAAAACATCATACAGATTGACAATACGTGTTTTGGCCGGATAGAGCATCATCGCATTACGCCAGAAAAACACAATCGTTCCTGAATATCCGTTCGATCCCATTTTTACCCAAAAACCACGACTCGGAAAATCTATCTCAGTGCGCCCAATCGAAGATTTCTTCGGGATTTTGAGTTCCTTGGTGTACAAAAATAACTGGAGAGTCACGAATTGCTAATAGTTTATTGGTAGAATCAAGAGAAGCATCCGCAAAGTTGACATGACGGCCGTACAACGCTCCTGTTTCGATGTCAAACGAAAGCTTCGCCGAAAAGTCGATTACGGACCGTTTTCAAATGTACACTAATTTTTCTTCAACAATGGATAATGTATCTTTCATTTCGGTAAATCAGATCTTCTTCATGTATCTTTGTTTTTTTGACAGCTTGAGAAAAAAAAATCCAAAATTTTAGTTGTCACCCGTTAATACCCGAGTAGGAGCGAAAAGCAAAATAATATCAAAATGTGTTATGGAAAGCAAATAACATATATCAAAATTTGATCTAGTTTTGGCTGACATAGTTGGAAAAATAACAAAAAATAATATCAAAATTTTGCTACTTTAAAACCAAAAGAATAACTACTTGTGTTATTTGAATAACAAACCAATAACATAGCTGTATTCAGAGCTTAGAATAACATATTTTAGTTTTATTAAGGTAATGAATAACAAATGCAGTAGCATATGAGATATTAAAAAAATATATTCAGGAGCAGCGTTTTATTCCGTCGAGGTTGTTCCACGCCGCACTGGAACACTTATGTGTATGATCATTTTTCGGCCACTTCCCTTGGTCGGATCATTACAAATTTAGTATCAAAATAAGCGAAAAAGACTGCAGAATCAAAATCTGAAAAAAATTGATTTCTTCAAAATTTTCAGTCGTTCATGTCCCCTTAACCTAATTGTTTCGCCAATGTCGCCACTTTCGAAGGATTCCTTTTGACTCGACGATGAACGAGCAGCGTGACCGAATGTAAGCGAGTGAATTATTGTCCCGTCAAACGGGTAACTTGCAACAGTTCTACACTTTAAGTACCAGTAAAAATTCAAGCAAATTTGCAACGCATTTGAGTATCTTTAATTAATACGAATTTATTATGCCTGAAATATCAGCTTTCACATTATCCCTTACCTGTCAGCATACGACGTTGGTTTTCACCGGGGTTGGTTACTTGATCTCCATTACGGTTGCTCGGATTCCGACTGGTATCCACTAGCGTGCCCAGACATAAACAAAAGGTGGGACATCTAAGCATTCTGAAGAACATTTTGGCCTGGAAGAACGAAGTTATATAGGATGGCGAACCTATTATTACTTATCACGAAAATACCGGCCGATTAGATTGGAAACCCTGGACTTTTGGGGTGCAAATGCATTGAAAATCAAAGTAAAAATTTTACTAAAAGTTTCTACTTGCAACTAGACTATAAATTAGGATTGAAATTGGACTTGATATACGGCATTTAATAGATTTGAATTTGGCCTAATTTGAGGTTGAAGCTTTACTTCAAATTGAATTGGAAATTGGACCTTAAATTGGATTTGAAATTAGAATTAAATTTAGAGTAATTTGGACTGAACGTTTTAGTTGGTACTAGACGTTTAATCGGACTTAACATAGAATTTAAGGTTAGTATTTAAAATTGGATTTGAAAGTTTATTTGGAATTATAAATAAATTAGACTTGAAATTGGATTTGAAATTAAAGTTAAAAGTTTACTTAAAATTGGATTTGTAATTAAGAACTAAATTGAAATTAAAACTAAAATTAGAATTATACTAGAAATTGGACTTGAATTGTCTTTAAATTGGACTTAAGATTAGGATTGAAATCATTGGCGTACCAAGGCTGGGGCATACTGGGGCACGGCTTTGCTAAAAATTTAATGTATAATTAAATAATTCCTTAATGTGGAGTTGTATTTTTGGAATAAGTAAATTTATTGTGTAAAAATCTACTCAATTTCAAGCCCAAGTTTAAGTTTAAGGGGGGCACTACTCAGAAAGGTCGAAAAATAATGAATTTTCGTGATTTTTTCGGATCTTGGAATTAAAGTTGAGTGTTGAAGTATTTTGATTATCGGTATAGGTAACGGGTGGCAACTAAAATTTTGGATTTTTTTTCTCAAGCTGTCAAAAAAAGACAAAGATACATGAAGAAGATCTGATTTACCGTAATTAACGATACAATATCCATTATTGAAAAAAAAATTAGTGTACATTTAAAATCGGTCCGAAATCGGCTGTTCGGCGAAGCTTTCGTTTGACGTCGAAACATAAGCGTTGTACGGCCGTCATGTTAACTTTGCAAATGCTTCTGTCGATTCTACCAATCAAATATCTTCAATTCGTGGCTCTTCAGTTATTATTGTACACCAAGGAACTCAAAATCCCGGAGAAATCATCGATTGGGCGCACTGAGACAAATTTGTCGTGTCGTGGTTTTTGGGTAAAAATGGGATCGAATGGGTATTCAGGAACGATTGTGTTTTTTTGGCGTAATGCGATGATGCTCTATCCGGCCAAAACACGTATTGTCCATCTGCATGATGTTTTTGTAGAAACGGGATCAAAATTTTCTTCAAGCATTCGTCTGGTGCATCTTAATTGATATCCAAACCAGAGGGCTTGTTGTTGAAGAAACGAGAAAGACAACGATGTCCTTTTGCGTCCATAATTTTGGCTGATCTTCCACTACTTTGCTTGCGAATAGTTGTTGGGCAACTGAGGATATGGTAAACAGTCGAAGTCGCGACATATTTGCTTTTTAAATGTTGTACCGTATACTTTTTGACGAGAGTTCTGTTGCAGTTCGTAGAAATGTACAACGCGCTCCCGAAATGCTTCTTGTTTCAACGCCATTTTTAGCAAAACTGGGCAAGCATAAACAAAACAAAAAATATTAACAAAAAGAGGAGAGAGAGAGCTCATGGATCGATGCTCTCTCTGAGCTCGTTTGTTGTTGAGCATAAGGGCCGCGAAAAAATTTCAAAATTTTGGTTGCCACCCGTTATATTTGAAGATGTATTTTGCACTTTTTGGACGCAAAAACAGTGATTACTATGCTGTTGGCAGCTGGGCGCGTGGATGTTCTCTAGAAAACAGAAACAGTTTCACCAAAAATCACCGATTGAGCGCTTAAGATTAAGAAATTAAGATATCGAATCGCCTCCCCCCTCTTAAAATGGGGAGGGGTCCTAATTCATCATTGAAAAAATTCTTACCTCCAAAAACCATTACATGTCGAATTAATTTGGTTCCATTTGCTTGTTTAGTTCTGGAGTTATGAAGAAATTTGTGTTTCATTTGTATGGGAGCCCCCCCTCCTAAAATGGGGAGGGATCCTAATTCACCATAAAAAAATCCTTGCCTCCAAAAGCCTTCACATCCCGAATTGGGTTCCATTTGCTTGATTAGTTTTCGAGTTATGAGGAAATTTGTATTTCATTTGTATTGGAGCCCCCCCCATCTGAAAGGGGGAGGGGTCATAATTCCCCTCCTAAAGGGGAGAGAGGTCATAATTCGCCTCCTAAAGAGAGGGTGGGTGCCAAATTTGGTTCCATTTGCCTGATTAGTTTTCGAGACATGCAGAAATTTCTGTTTCATTTGTATGGGAGCTCCCCCCCCTCTTAGTGAAGGGATCTCTAAACATCATAAAAACTTTCCTCGGCCCCAAAAACCCATACATGCAAATTTTCACGCCGATCGGTTCAGTAGTTTTCGATTCTATAAGGAACATCCCGACAGACAGACAGAAATCCATTTTTATAGGTATAGATTTAAATCCAATTTCAACTCACATTTGAAATCCATTTTTAATCCCAATTTAAAGTAAAATTTCAAACCCAACTTTAAGTCTAATTTCGAGTCCAATTGACCTCAAGTCCAATTTAATACCCCATTTTAATGTTAATTTCAAGTCGAACTTCATTCCAATGTCAAGTCCAAATTAACTCCATTTTCAAGTCCAATAGAAATTCAACTTGAAGTCCAAAGGTTGTCTCATACCGAAGCACAGTTCCGTCTTCTCAATAAAATGTAGCGTAAAAAAAATCTACATGGAAGTTTGGGCTACTTCACCTAATCGACCGGTATTTTTGCAGTCCTACGTGTTCTAATCCTACGGTTACTAGATAACTTTCGGGCCAAAACATGCTTTCGAAAGCTCGGTGCCCCACCTTCCGTTTACCTCTAGCCATGCCAGTGATTAAAATTTCATTTGAAATTTGAATTAATATAAACTTGAAATTGGGCATTAAATTAGACTAAATCCCTGGAAAATTCTGATTTAGACCAAAAATATATTGTTTTACACTAAATTTACTCAACTACTGCCGTTCGTTGTATTACGTAGTCTAATACCTAAATTGAATCCAATTTAGTCTACCGTGACCGCTCTTAATTCTGCGCATTTTTTGTTATACCGTCATCCGGGGATACTTGCAACACTTTTTGATGAAACACTAGCGCCAACTTCTGTTATTCTGTTCTGTTATCAGAAACTAGAGGCGGTGTCCTTTTAGGTACGAAAAGTATACTTAATTGTTTGTCGATTTTTAATACCCCTATTTTTACCAGATACTATAGACCGTAGCACTACACGATGCTGCTATCAACATTGTTAATACTTACTTACTTAATCAGCTCCAGGCCGTGGTTTCCTCTGTTGTACGAAGAAGTCGTCTCCATTCTACTCGGTCCATGGCCGCAATTCGCCAGCCACGTAGTCTACGTATGGTCCGCAGGTCGCCTTCCACTTGATCGATCCATCTTGCTCGCTGCGCGCCCCGCCGTCTCGTTCCAGTCGGATCGTTATTGAGAACTTTTTTAACCGGGCAGTCGTCCGACATCCTCACGACATGCCCAGCCCATCGCAGGCGACCGATTTTTGCGGTGTAAGCGATGGGTGGTTCCCTAAGCAGCTGATGCAATTCATGGTTCATTCGCCTCCTCCGTCTCCGTCTTCCATCTGCACTCCGCCGTAGATGGTGCGCAACACCTTCCGTTCGAAAACACTAGGGGCGCGTTGGTTCTCCACGAGCATAGTCCATGTCTCATGGCCGTAAAGGACTACCGGTCTAATCAGCGTCTTGTAGGTTGTTAACTTCGTGCGGTGGCGAATTTTGTTCGATCGCAGCGTCCTACAGAGTCCAAAGTAGGCACGATTTCCTGCCATAATGCGTCTTTGTATTTCTCTGCTGGTGTCGTTGTCTGCGGTAACCAGTGAGCCCAGATACACGAACTCTTCTACCACCTCAATTTCATCACCGTCTAAATGAATCCGGGGAGGGAGGTCAGCATTCACTTCTTTAGAACCTCTTCCTTTCATGTATTTTGTTTTCGATACATTAATGACAAGTCCTATCCGTTTGGCTTCAGCTTTCAGTCCGATGTACGTTTCCGCCATCTTCCCACGAACTCCTTTGCAAATAATACATAAAAGTTTGGAGAGTACCTTCTAGGCGGCGTTCAACAGTGTGATTGTGCGGTAATTGCAACAATCCAACTTGTCGCCCTTTTTGTAGATCGGACACACGATGCCTTCCGTCCACTCCTCCGGTAGTAGCTCATCCTCCGAAATCTTGACAATGACCCAGTGCAGTGCTCTAGCCAGTGCGTCACCACCGTATTTCAGCAGCTCGCCGGGTAGCTGATCAGCCCCAGACGCTTTATTGTTCTTCAGCCGACCGATCTCTTCTGCTACCTCCTGGAGGTCAGGGGCTGGTATTCTGTCGTCTTCTGCACGTGCTCCAAGATCTATTGCCATATCGTCACCTCCATGTTCAGCTACATCGCTGGTAAGGTGCTCGTCATAATACTGCTTTCACCTCTCGATCACCTCACGTTCGTTCGTGAGAAGATTACCGTCTGAGTCTCGACACATATCGGCCTGCGGCACATGGCCTTTGCGTGAACGGTTTAACTTCTCGTAGAACCTCTGTTTATCATTAGCACGGTACAGTTCTTCCATCGCCTCGCGATTCCGATCTTCCTGTTGGCGCTTTTTCCTCCGGAAGACCGAGTTTTGCCTGTTCCGTGCTTGTTTATATCGATGCACATTCGCCCTCGTACGGTGTTGCAGCATCCTCGCACGTGCTGCATTCTTCTCCTGCACTAATTGCTCGCATTCGCCATCGAACCAATCGTTTCTTCGGTTCGGATTCATTGTACCTACTGCCGCTAGAGCAGTGCTACCGATGGCGGTCTTAATGCCTTTCCAACCATCTTCAAGAGTTGCTGCGCCAAGTTGCTCTTCCGTTGGTAGCGCTGCTTCCAGCTGCCGCGCGTATTCCTGAGCAACTCCGGTGACTCGTAGCTGCTCGATGTTGGGTCGCGGCGTACGACTTCGACGCGTGTTATGCACCGTCGAGAGTTTTGAGCGCATGCAGACTGCAACTAGGAAATGATCCGAATCTATATTCGCACTGCGGTAGGTGCGAACGTTTATAACATCAGAGAAGAATTTACCGTCGATTAGAATATGGTCAATTTGGTTTTCTATTCGTTGGTCTGGTGATCTCCAGGTGGCCTTGTGGATATCTTTGCGGGGGAAGAAGGTACTTTGGACTAGCATTCCGCGGGAAGCTGCAAAATTTACGCATCGTTGGCCGTTGTCGTTCGTTGCGGCATGCAGGTTGTTTGGCCCGATTACCGGTCTATATATAGCTTCCCGTCCTACCTGCGCGTTCATGTCACCGATGACGATTTTAAACATTGTTAATACAAGTCTTGAATACTTATAATAGCGGGAGAATCATAAAAATGTCTTAATTGCGCAGAATATGTTCACGGTTTTCATCTCATTTTCGTCGCGTTTTGCGTATTCGTTCTTTTCGCTTTCTTCATTTTGATGCCCTGTTTTCTTGTCTTTTCTATCGTTTTGTTCTGTTCTTGCTACCTTTTTCCCTTTCCTCTTCGGTTTTCTTTTAAACCCTGTTTTTTATAAAGACTGCCAATTTTGGCATTCGGCTCTGTTTTAAACCCTGTTTTTCGTTTTTTTCTCTTGCATTTTACCGTTTTCTTTAGTTCGTTTGTACTATTTTTCTGTCTCATTTTCTCGTTTTTTGTCCCATACTTCTCCTTTTATTTGCTGTTTTACCCTTTTTTTCTATATTTCTCATTTCCTGTATCGGTTTTCTTTCTTATAGTTTTTATTCTCCTTGTCCCTTTTGGTTTCTCTCGTTGTCTGTTCCGTCCCTTTCTATCCGTTTCTTGTCTCGTTTTAACTCTTTTTCTTTCTATCTCGTTTTTCTTTTTTTTACGCTGTTTTCTTTTATTTTCTGTCCCATTTTTCTCCATTATTCTGAGTCCTAAATTATCTCTGTTTCGTTTTTTTTGAATTACCTCTATTTTGACTTGAAGTTGAAATTATACCTGAATTGGAATTTAAAATCTAAATTGAAATTCGTCAAAAAAACCAAATAATTTTTTTAAATGAGCAAAAAAATAGGCGTTTAAGCATTTTTACTTGAAGTTTAAGCGTGAAAACCAAATCTATTCTTGTTTTTCATATATACACTATTATTTTCCATGCATAAAACTATGAAAAGAAAGACAAAATGGCAAGAATTTTTTTTGCCGATTTTTGGAAGTTCCATTGTTTGAATTTCCACTTCTGTTTCGTGCGTTAACATTGCGACTCATTTTTCGAGTTCTTCAAGCTTTAGAACCCACAGTTAATTGATTTTATATAAAAAATAGGGGAGTGTCGTCGTGGTTGGGCCACGTTTTGGAATTCGCCCATAACTTTAGTTTGAAAAGGAATTTTGGAAATCCAAATACAACGTTGCAAAGGTTTAAGAATAAGGTATATTTTCGGAAAGCTTTGAACTGATTGCTTGAAAAATAAAAAAGTTATAGGCATTTACGTGAAGACAACAAATGTTGTCATAGTCGGGCCATGTTGTACAGGTTGGGGCACCGCAGAAAATCTAAGACATACTTATTGAATTCTATATAGAGACATGAAAAGAATGAATTCCGTGATCAACTGGTCATATAGGTACAAATACCTTATTTTTAATTGCATTTTTGCGAAATTTTGACGATCTTGTAAAATCAATATTGCTACAATCGCCTTTTCCGAAGTGTACAACTACAATAAAAAAACAACAAAAATCTAGGTTTTTGTCGTATTAATTTTGTTTTATTTCATCACATTTTACGTGACTGACATTCTCTAGCGATTATTGCGCTTCTGCGCTTAAAATTATGGTGGCCCAAGCATGACTACTCAAGTGACCCGCCCTTTACAAATAGCGCTTTTCTAGTATTTCACCTTTGCCTTCCCAAACACCTTACTGGAGGAGATTTTTCTATATTCTTCGTGTGCAGCACAACACACTTCATACATTTACAAAATTTATCTCGTTAATAGCATTTCATGAATCATTTCTTGAAGAAAAGTTCATTGCGTCTGGAAAACTATTTTTTTTAAGATTTAGTCACTGAATTCAGTACGGGTGTTTTGAATACACGATTGAAACTCACAATATTGTAAATAGTTAGCTATCACAGTAAGAAGTTTTACAATGGTTGTATCATAGATATCATGAGTTACTAAAACTGTAAAATCGTGATGGTCCGACCATAACAGTGGCCCGACGATAACGACAATACCCAAATAATTTGTATTCCACAAATTGTTGTTCTGTCCCCTCGAGTTTTCGAGTTATTCAAAAAAAGGGGAGAGGGGAGGGGGGGGGGGGGCGACAAAAAATTATTTCTAAGGTCTTTACAATGACCCTAGGAAGATCAACTTTAGTTTGGCATTTATGAAATAGATTGTAGTCTAGCACTGTATATCTCTACCATGATATTCGCAACTTTATTGATAAAACTCTCCCACCTCGTATCCTCGTGATGCGATATCTGTTCGTCGTGCTCAATATAGGAATTCATCGCAGATGCGTCCCGAGATCAAAGACAATTGAGTGCGATGCGCGCTTCTGGCTCAACTCTCGCATCGCAATCGGTTTGCTCTCACGTTATCAACGCAACAGTCAGTGGGATAACATGAAGACCCTCCCCTTAATGGGCTGTTAAGTTGTCATGTCAGTTGCACAGTTAGCGCCAGTTCGCTGTCGTCCGTTGACTAGTTACCTAGTACGACAGGTTCTATCTTTTGTTCAGATCATTTTGCAACGCGCGCTGCTGATGTGAACAACAACAACATCAATCACAACGCGCGCCAGCTAGTGCGAAGTCCTGAGCAGCTTCAGAGCGAACAGACGTGCAATTTTTCTTATCAAAAAATTCACAAAAACTGACAAAAACAAACACAAAATGTTGTTTGCACGAAAAGTCAACGGCTAGGATATCAGCGTGCGCGGCCCAGTTTGTTTAACACCGCGCTGCTCGCGACGTTGCATTTGATAGCGCGCAGAGCTCAGAGAATCAATTACCATACCATCTGTAATAGGGAAGAAAAAGTGCATTTTTTGGTCGTAAAAAGCCGTAAACCTCCCAGTGCAGAATGATAAATGATTCGTTTCAATTTTCCTGTATGCTAATAAGTTTAGTTAAGCGATAAAGTGATACTAATAATTTTGTATTCGAATATGCATTTTTTAGCGGACGACGACTCCGATACCAGTCCACACGATTTGGAGATGGGCTCCGACGTGGAATATAACAACATCAATCTCAACCTGTCCACGCATATGGGAGGAGGACAACATTCGTTTACACATATGCAGGTTAGTTTAATTAGAATGATTTATAGTGTCAGTTTATGGTACTAAGCTAGTGTACTTTTAGGTGAGATGAAACAAACAATATTTACAATACTCAACAGGTAGTCGATATACATTGTTGTTAGGTGAAATTACTGGGGCTTGGTGATGTATGGGAAATCATATAAGCTGTTTAGTTATAGTTGATGTTTTGACGAAAAATGTTTCAAGAAGAACGAGTTGCTCGTTTAATTGTTCCAAAAGTTGGATTTTGAGCAAACACCATTGGTAACGAAGAACTTATTTACAGCCAAGTTATCTCAGCTGAGGTTATGTGGGAATATCATTGAATATTATTCAAATCTCAGCTTTCTAAATATGCATAAATGTTATTTTCGCTATTTGATTTCAATGTTTTTCCATACATTGAAGTAAAAGGTACCACAAAGAAGCCTTTAACTGTATTCATGGGCCTATCCGTCATTTATCTGCCAGCATAAAAATTTTATCAATCGTCCAAAGTTTATTTGTTTTGGCGTTTGCAGATACTGCATACTGTGTATGTACGAATTGAACAGCTCACAATCAGTTGGATATTAAATTAAGAATTGAGATATACAAATTTTGAACTGCGATAACTTTTCGACGTTCACTACCAAGCGCTTACACGTATATCGAATGTTTTCGTATTTGAACGTAAGCAAAGCCAAGTATCAGCGCTATATTTCGTTGGAATTTGGCCCTCTTTTTTCACTCAACTTCGCAGTCAACAGTCGCGATCGCGAGGTTAACAGGACAATTGCGAGGACTACGATCCTATTGACTCTAACAATTCGAAGCAGTTGAGATTCGAACATACGCCGACTGGTGTATTAGACCAGTCAGTGCCATACCGATACCTTAATTCATTTAAGATGTCATTGCACGCTTTCCATATGTGACATCCTATCTTAACTAATGTCTATTTCTAATACTTTAAAAATATATTCCTCGAAAATAGTTGCTGAACTGTTCTAGTTCTTGAACTGCCTTTCAGTTTAACCGGAATATTTTTATCGTGAGACAAGTGAAATAGTTGAGCATTGATGTTGTTGTACTAGTCTAAGACGGGAAAGGCATAGTGTTAGGATGACAACTCCGGCCAAAAAGTGTCGGGTCAATCCGGTAGTGTGTCGGATGAGATCTCAAGAAGGGCAGCAGTCGCTTTTGGAAGTATTTGTCGCTGTTGATGTTTCCATTAACGGCAATTAATGTGATGAACGGTTGATTCTAAACCAATCCCGCAGGTTGCTTGCCAGATAAAGGATTTTTAGCAACTTTCGGGAACTGCCAACTTAGAGGTGGCCACGTAGTATTCTCGTTAGCCTTGAAGTAGCTTTCATCGTTTAGATGAGCCATTTCATGTATAGCTTCCTTGCGCCAGTTTTAGTCACGGTATTCTGTTTCGGTGCCTTCTGCACTTTGCAGACATATATTCCCGAACGCAGATTTTTTACCCAAAACAAACAGAAACCTTTTCACCTTTATGCAGCATCCCAAATCGAAATATTGGATTGTCCCTTGAATAGGACACCATACGAACCGTTGCTTTTCAAGAGATGGCGCATTTCTAGTGGTAGTAAAATCAAAATTTCTCACTTATCTATGTTTACCTGCCTGAAAAACAATCACTAATCATATTTTATTTGTGGTACAGTTACTCTGTTATACTTAATTTTCATGACTTCTGCCTAATTTTGATATAAAACAATCTTTTCCTATACATCTCCATAGCATCTTATAGATGAATGGTAGCATCCGAGAGCCCGTAAAAGTGATTTTATACCGTACGAGAGCCAGGAGCTGAATATGTTTGCGACATTTCAATTAGAAAAACCCGAATTAATCCACCTAGCGGTGTGACCTAGCCTTTCTACTGCCGCAATAATTATTTTTTAATTTCCTAGGAACATCTATAATTAACTTGACTATATTTTTAAATATCCGTTCCTCAGAGGTGGGCACCGCTAATCAGCTAACCGCTAACCTTTTAGCCAGCGAGTAGTGCGTTCGCTAGGTTTCAAATCTGTTAGCGCTTTCATTAGCTTCCAATAAGTTAAAGTGCCACTAAATAAACTACTAGCCGCTAATTTTTGAAAATAATAATAAAAATAAGTGTGCGGTTTCTTACAAATTGATAAAATTGCTCGTTGCTGTTCGCGACGCGAGCAAATATAGTTCATTCATGGCTAGTTGAACTATTTCCAAAAATTATTTTCAAAAATTAGTGGCTGGTAGTTTATTTAGTAGTACTTATGTTTATCGGAAGATAATAGAAGCGCTAGCACATTTAAAACCTAGCGAACGTGCTACTCGCTAGCTAAAATGTTAGCGGTTAGCTGATTAGCGGTGCCCACCTCTGCCGTTCCTTATTATTCAAAATTCTTATATCTGAAAAAAGGTAATATCTGCATCTGAAAAAATAACTGAGTAGAGCATTAGATATGAAAAACGAAATTGTGAAATTGGACTTTTTCTTAGTTGGCGCTCTTTCAGTTAATTATTTTTGCATGAAAATCGAAACTAGAGCTCCTTTGGAATAAACTTTAATGGAAAAATAGTCATTAGTTTGAACGTATCGTTTATAGGGTAACCAACCTATTTTGGACCCCATCAGCAGCTGTACATAATTTGGACACTTGCATTTGATTTTGCTGTAAGTGTCCAAATTATATACAGCTGCTGAGGGGGTCCAAAATACGTTGGTTACCCTATGATATTGCCCTTTAGATGTTTTAGGAAACGATGAGATCAAAGAAACAAAAGCAGCGCCATAAACATGCTTGAGGATGGCCATATGATCGACATAATTTTCGGCGCTTGTTATTTTTCCTGATATGAGTGGACCCATATTAATTTATGTATTAAAATATGACATACATGACATATGATATTGTCTTTTAAAGTGCGAAACTAGCGAAAACAAATTGTACAGAATTATTAGTATTTCTTCCTCTTTTTCATATAAAATTTCTAAGCTCTAGCATCTATTGATTGTAAAAGCATCTATTGATGCGCAAAATTTGTTTGAAATTGGTACAAATTTATTTGGGAAAATCAACTCATTAGTATTTTAAATACTATACACCACTAAGGGTAAACGGGGTAACAACGCCCGCCGGGGTAAAACCGCCCACCATGGTTTTACAGGGCCTTGCTCAAATTGGTGTTAAATGTTGATGACAGTCATATTACTGAATGCGTACGCAATATTTTACAATACCTTGTACAGCAATATCGTATAAACTATCGGAGAAATAAATAAAAATAGATTTTTCGTTATAATCGTTTCGTTTTTTATAACTTTGTTCCCACAGAACTTAGGGTTTATTTTCTTCAAAACGTTAAAACTTTCAGTAAATCCAACCCACATCGCTTCTCTGATCCTGTCTTCATTCGATAGTACCTAAATTAGGTAACTGTTCATGCAGTTTTGTTGAAATAAATAGTGAAATGTGCAAATCGGTCATTTGGGGGTAAAACCGCCCACAACGAACGGCGCAAGACCGTCGTGTATAATGCTAGTGCGATAAGGAGATTTTTAAAATAATTGCATAGTTTGGACCAAAGGATCTCAGATTTACATAAAACAATATAAATGTGCTTAGTTTATAGCTGGTGGACTGCTTGGAAAAATCTAAATCGCCAATTTTCCCTGCGGGCGCTATGGACATTTTCTTGTTTTCTCGGATATAGCTTTTTTTTAATAATTCCTCCCTCTTGGAACAAATAACATGGAATAAACATATTTTTTATGAAAATATAGCAAATTACCTTAGCAATGGAAAAGTAATATGTATCTGCTTTATCAATCAGAACAATTTGAAATGTCAAAAAATGACCTACCGGAACAACTGCAGGAACTTTAATACCCATATTGTTATATTTTATCTTAGATCCTCTCTAGTCCTTAAAGATTGACTCCAGGATGCCTAACCCGATCCATCTTGTTGTCTAAGGAAACTACACGGTATCAATTTCAAGACTGCTGGTACCTATATTACTGATATTCTTCCAATACGAGTGGTTGCCGGACACTCTTTCGAACTTGCGAATCTCGGGGAACTATGTATTGTTTGATAGCAAACTGATTCAATTTGTTTAAATTAGATAAATTCATGACTCCAATGCCACCAGTTTCATTCCAATCGGTTGAATATTGTTAAAGTTATACGCTATGGCGGTTTTACCCCGTTAGTGGGCGTGTTTCACCCCGCATGGAAAAAACACTCTATTTTTTGGACGTGTTTCCAAATCGCAATAAAAAATAGAAAACCATTACAGATATTTATGTTTTTATTTTTTATATGTAGGTAATAGATCAATTATTCATTTAAAGCAGATAAATTAAAAATTGAGCTACAACTTTTTTTATACAGGTGGTTGTGCTTAGGCGGGTGGTCTGGCCCCGCTTACCCTTATACCTATATGATTAAATCAAATACTTTTCTTCGCTTTTTGCTTTGCTCGTCCGATTGCGAGTAACAGCAAGTAAAGAAAATGACAATTGAAATGTTTCTCAATCTTCTTGTATTTCTATGCAAATTTTAAAATTGCAAATCGCATATACATACATACACACATACACGCATACATACATACATACATACACGCATACATACATACATACATACACGCATGTATACATACATACACGCATGTATACATACATACACATACATAACACATTTGAATACAATCGACCCTTGATTAATTTATTTCGATTTTATACATTTTAACGGTTTAATATACGGCGCAGAAGTGTTAAAGTTTGAATAACTTTTGAATCAATCGTCCGATTTTCAGTAACTTGGTTTCGTTTTATAGATTTCAACAGTAACTTTCAAATGATAATAAATTGTAGGATGTTTCCTATTGAATTAATGCTTATATGCATCAAAAAGCAGTTTTAAATACATTTTTGTTCACATTTCTTTATGTAACTTTCAAACCACAAGCCCATTTGTCATGAAATCTTGAAGTTAAGGTTTTAAAAGACTCCCCTTTCATATGCAATCAATTTTATTCAAATCGGTTAACGGACCTATGAGATAATGAAGTCCCATATTTTTCATATTTTTATACATAACTTTTGAACTAAAAGTCCGATCAGTATGAAATTAAATAGCGAACAATGGGACGCCAAGACCTTTCATTTGACACTAAGATCATTAAAATCGGTCCAGCCATCTTCGAGAAATGTTGGCTCAATCAAAAGCGTTCCACACACACACACACACACACACACACACACACACACACACACACACACACACACACACACACGCACACACACACACACACACACACACACACACACACACACAGAAAATGATCAGTTTTCGAAACTGAGTCGAATGGTATATGACATTCGTCCCACTAGGCTTTCTTTCAATTTTCGGTTTTTCGAGTGATTCCTATACCTTTATACTATATTTTCATATAGTAGAAAGGCAAAAAGTACATTTCGCAACATGAACGCAATAAATTAAAACAATGTTTAGGTACCAACTATTTATGGGTTCAGATGTCAAACGTTATATTGTGATTAGCGATAAAAACAAAAGAAACAGAGTTGCATGAAAGAGTAATGTTGCTGCTTTGAGTAGATTTATTGTCGCGCAACATTGAGCTGTTTCCGAAACGTACAATATACGTTACAAAGTAGCGACATCTGTTGTATTCAACAGGGAAATATTGATAGTTTCAAGCATACTCTCACGCATGGCGCATGATGAAACGCTAGTGTCAACTTCTGTTCTTTATTGTCAGAATCTAGAGGCGGTGTCCTATTGGTTTACTGCTGTCCTTGCCATCTTTGCATCTATGGCGCCACACTTTCTACCGCTACCATCCTTTCACTTGGTAGCCTGTTACTCGTTGAACGTTTTGATCACATGAGATATGGTTGAATATGCAATTCAGAGCTTTTGTTGATTTCAGATAATCGCCGCCACCACAATATTTGTTTGATTTTATCGACGATTTTCGGCGAAATAATTGTAAAGATTGCTAAATACAGCTCGCAATCGTTTAACAAGCAGTTATTTTATTCAAAATTTCAACAGATAACTAACTTTAATTCATCCGAATTATGGACGCCATTACTTTTTCAATATGAAATCCGTCAGATTGGCTATGCACCACGTCACCACGTCTGCACAAGATTTACAGATTTGAAAGCAGTTATATTCTTCACCATACATTTCCCGAACGCAAGACATCAAATTTTGTTCTAAGACTACTTCTAGATAGTATTTTGCATTTGCATTTTTATGCTTTGGAACGTCCCTGATCGAAACCGACCACACCCGATCATTTTCAGCGTGATTGCGGAGTTTGAAGAACAAACCACTTCTTATCAGAAAAGATCACTTCGGAATCACTGTGCAGATGGAGCAGCAATTTGCATCTTTCCTGCCGTTTTTGTTTTGTTGCTTCCTTTTGAACTATGGATGTTATGTTTTTTGAATGCTTTCAAATTCAGATCCATTTTCAAAATTCGACGAAGAGATTTCCTGTTGATGTTCAGTTCAACTACCATTTTCCATGCGGAACGGTTGCAACTGCGACGAATTCGCTCTCGAACAACCCTCTGACCTCTGCAGTTCTAACGCTTCGTTTTCTTCCGGTTTTTTTATGGTTATCATCAGATCCCGTCTCGACTCGTTATTTATTATCAACGACCGTAACTCAAACATGGTACCGTCGATTCGGGCGAAATTGATCAGTCGGGTGAAATTGATCACCTCGGACCAACGAGTAAAAAACTTTTTATTCTACGTTTATACTGATTCATAAAGCTGAATATGCACCCTTCCATATAAAGATTGAGTTACACTTGGCTTTCAGCAAGATTGATCTTGTAAATGGCTTGATTTTTTAAAACTTACTATTTTGATCGAATCGCATTTTTCAACATGCCCGATAAAACTCCTTGTCGTTAACACAAATTTCGTTGCAGAAGGAAGTTTTAATAGAACTAATTCGGTTCTCTTATTATCTGGCTGTGCTTTGATAATTTCCATGAACAAAATAATGCGACAGAAATTGTTTAGTTTGACCTTTTACAAAATAAAATGATTCATAACATCATGAACTGAGGCAACATAGATTTCTAAATCGCTATGGGTGCGAAATGGAGCTGCCACCTGCGAAAGTTTGTTCTTTCTGTGAAGCAGAATGGAGATTTATAAAAGAGTGCAAAGGACCAACAATACTTCGCACAAATTTTACAAACGCTTCATATGGCAGTTGCATGAGAGTGCAAGAGACCGGTTTGTGCTTACATAGCGAAATGCAACTACATATTCAAAGAGACAGTCAAGCTCCCGTATATGAGGAGAATTAAATTAATTGCTTCCCTAGATAGGTGAAGATTGTATACGTAAATCATACATTTACACATATATACCGCAATGTTTAAACAAAATAAAACGATTTCGATGCTAAAATTGGCTTAATATCTTTTTTTATCGCTCATATTTATTTAGCAGATGCATCAACTATGCTAATGTAGAGCTGACTGTTTGATTTTTGTGCTGGTTGCTATATGCGACATTGTTGCCTACATGCAGGATGTTATGTTGCCTATATCGATTACTCCAAATTTTATACTGCACGCTAGCTTATTGCTGTCAGAGCGTATGGTTTAATAGCAATATCGTCTTGATTTCTACGTGATCAATTTCACCCGTTATTTGTAATTTTTCAATTTCACGGTTACATTAAGTTTTATCTAAAATAAAACTATTTATATAGGATATACATGATACTGTCGTGTAGCTAGCACTACAGTACTTATTTTAAAATTGAATCATCTTCTTAAATATGTTTCTATTCAAAGATATTTAAAAAATACTCGAAAAAGTGATCAATTTCACCCGAATTCATGGTACGTGCACACCGAACGAGACACAATACGAAATGAAACTACGTCAAGTAAGACTTAAGCCATGATGACACACACATAGTCTTAGTATGCTTGTATTATTATTTTGTTCGAATATATATTTGTCACACTGTAGTTAATCGCATCTTCACTCGATCCTCTTACAATTCATTTGAGCTGCCGGTCTTTTATTTTCCAAAATTAAGCTAGACGGGATCTGTTACGGGTGAATGTAATCAAATATTAATTACAAGATATATAGGGTGAGCAGTAATAACTAACAGTGAAGAAAAACTTACTTTAAAAGACCGCATTGAAAGTATACAAGCAAAATGTAATAAATATATGAGATGTTTATATCCTCTCATTAACAGAAATTCTAGACTTTGTCTGAAAAATAAACTATTGATTTACAAACAAATTTTAGACCGGCAATGTTATATGCCGTTTCGATTTAGTCAAGTTGTTGTATTACGAGGAAGAAGAGTCTTTAGAGGATTCAAAGAAAAATTTTGAAAATGATTTTGAAGCGTCCTCCTTGGTTTAGTACACTAGAATTACATAGACTTACTGGTGTTGAAACCCTAGAAGCTATGTCAAATAAAATTATTTCGAATTTCCGACAAAAATCGTTGCAATCCTCTATTGCGATGATTAGGTCTCTTTATAGATCATAAGTTAGCTAGGTTAGATATTAGGTTAAGATGTAATTTTTTTTCCTTACATGTAGGTTTTAATCCCTACTGTTAAATAATCTTAATTGTCGTAACAAATCATAAGAAATCATAATAGGTAATAGTATATAACGCAAATCTAATAGTGTTCAAAAGTCACCACTTGTGATTGAACAAACAATATGATATAGGATAGTTACTGTTAAGTATTTTAGGTACCGTAGGTAATCGAATATTCACCCCAATAAAAAAAACAGTGAAGTGGCCACAAAAACAAGGGGCTTGTATATATTTTAATAATGAGTGTATTTCGTGTAAGTAGTAGTGCCCCACTTTCCCCAGGAAAAATAATCTGGAACAAAATAATGTAACAATAGATCCAGCCACTCTAAAGTCTCAATAGGATTTCGAATTTGGCAACAAATGCGTTTCGCCTACGCCCTTTTTTGATACGAAAAAATTGAATGTAGATGCGCTAGAAATTGACTAAATATTATTAATCAACGATTGCAACAATTTTATGCTTATAAATGCGCCAAGAACTATTCTTCCGGTACAAGTAGGTTTTTGGCAACCTGCGGCAAGACGTAGTCCTTGTTCGAAACATGCTATAACGACAAACTTTTTTTTATGAACACATTGAGGGCATTATGTTTTCGTCATTGCATGAATGCGGAAACTGACTGATATTTGAGCATATTTTTGGATGTGAAATATTTTGTGATGCCAAATACAGATACTTTTGTTGCAAAAATCGAGGCATGCCAAAATCGAACCACGCTAAAATCGAACCATGCCAAATTCGAAATCCCACTGTAGTACATTTTATGCTACAAATTCAATCTGTTGGTTTATTACTGAATTTTAAAATTTTTATTTCAGCTCCATTTAAGTATTTTCACAAGTTTAGTATAATTTTGCTTCAATATTGTTTTTAAATTTCCTCTGCTTCTATGCTAAAAAGTGACTGGTATAAGGAAACCAGGAATAATTACAAAAATATCAATAAAAAAATTGACCAAACACATAGTAAACGTAAACTAATCGTAAACGAAAAGTCTTCTGAGACCGGCAAGGGTCACGTAAAATTTTTAATTTTTCTGACGACTTTTACCTAAAAATGCTTTTTTAGACTAGATCATAGCAAGGAAATCTGAACCTAAATTGTCGCAACAATTGTAGTTGAGTTTCCGCCAAAAAAAAGGTAGACGCTTTTAACCGCATATGAAGCGCCTCCATGGTTTTTAAGAAAACTGGAGACGCATGGTGGTTTTTTTATGTGTTCTACTTCAAGAGCCAGGAAACATTTTTGCTATAGAAAATAAAACAGAAATAAGTTTTTCTGTATATACTGTATACTTTTACTATCCTTAGTAAGATTAGCATAAGCATAAGCAGCATAGGATACCGCCCGCTGCTACTCCGTTATTGACCAGGACCGATGAAAATTGCAAAATGATGGCTGGAAAGAGCATACTTGGGACAGCACTATCCTTAGAAAGTAAGATTAGTTCAAAACTAAAAATATGGATAAATTGAGTATTAGCGATGACAACAAATGCTATACCAGATTGGTTAATTCGAGCAAATAGTATAATTACCATTCTCAACATTCATCTTTTCAGGGTGACTTGGACCGGCAGCGACTGCTAGGCGACCGTCCACGAATGGTCTACGAAAGCGTGCTGGACGATGGCTTGGAAGGAATCGAACACCAAGAAAGGTTAGTGGCAGCTGCTTCACCTGTAATTATGTAGTACAACACTATCACAAATTGCGCCGTATTATTTTGTTACGTTCCTTTGACTGCCCCTTAAAATTTATCATTTTGCTACAAACCGCCTTGTAGCTAGTGTTCTAGGTCGCTAACCGAACGATTATCGTTGAGTGTTGTTCCGAAAAATACCGGTACTCTTGATATGTCTCGTATATGTCTGTCTGCAAGGGGGGAACATCATTAGTCACACATCGAGGCCAGTAGTTGCTTGACGAAAGATTTCTATAAAAAATCGTTTCTGACAGTATCGTGTAGTGATACTTATCGTTCAATACATCAACCAGCATACCCGAACTACCATCAAATCACAAATTTCTTTGACTGCGATCTAACAAATATGTTGAATGTAATTCGTTTAATATGGCGTTGTTGCGTACTGTAACCGTACTATACTGTATTAGGCTTTTTTGAAGTTGAATTTAAAAAGTTTTATCGACTGAATTCAATTGTAATTGTTAATATTGAGCAGGGCAGTCTTCGGAGAGATTTATCAAGACTGAAGTTTGATGTTTTCCCGACGTTTCAACACTTTGTTGGTGTCTTTTTTTATTACCCTTTGAAAAAATCCAAATTGCCTGACTGTTCGAAAGGTCAAAGGTTCCGGCTTTCCAGTTTTTTGTTATCCTTCCGTAATGCTGGACAGTTTGTTTGATAATTAATTAACGGTTTATAAAATTGTTTAAGTTTATAATTCATGAATAAGCAAACCGTTGAAATATGAATCTCATAAACATATATTGACGAAGCATAGGTTATGAAAATATACACATGGTAGGGGCTATAGTCACATACCTTACTACGTCCGTACAATCTCAGAAGACAACATCTAGTTAAAAGTTTAAAGTTGTTTGAATATTGAGCCCTACTCCATATCGCACTCAGACCAATTCTTTTTGGTACTGATGTAAATCGCCGTTTCTAAATCCCGACCAAACAACCATGACCAGAACCAAAATATGCTCGAAAGATTTAGTTACTCAAATGTTTTTGTTACGAGATAAGAGACATTTGCTGTTGAAGTCTGAACCCAGAATTTCGCTCCTGCAACTGATTAAAAATTGATAGAATTCTGAACGACAAGCAGAACAGAGGTGGTTAGCTCAATGATGTATGGCTTACGGTTTTACAGTGATAGTTTGTGGTAATTACGCAAGACTAGAATCCCCCTACAAAACCCATAAACGTATATTACGCATAAATCCCCGTAATGTATAAACTTGTAAGGGTAAGCGGGGCAAGACCGCCCGCCTAAGCAAAACCACCTGTATAAAAAAAAGTTGTAGCTCAATTTCTAATTTATCTGCTTTAACCTTCCTAATGCATTAGAAAAAAGTTACATATTATGCATTAGGGTCGAAAACGACCCAGGTTTTGAAATTGCTCTCATTCATCCATTTTCTATCCGAATTTCGATTTCTTTACCTCGTTTGAAAGGTATGGCCAAAACCTGGCACCCAAGGTATGTTAGGGAATATTTGTTGACTAATGGCCACTTCTGCGTCGGTTCCGGAACACCCACTATCAGGTCCCGGGGAACATTTTATACTTTGAGATAATTCGTTTTGCGGCACATCAAATCACGTTGGTTTGATAAAATAAGACTAATGGAAGTACAATGGGGACATTTTGGACCCAAATGGCCACTTCACCATCGGTTCCGGAACATCCGGTATCCGTTTTTTGGGGACATTTTTGTTTTTTTTAGAATAACGCATCTTGCGACACATCAAATCACATCGGCTTGATAAAACAAGACTAATGGAAGTACCAGGGGAACGTCTTGGATCCAAATGGCCACTTCACCATCGGTGCCGGAACATCCGGTACCTGGTTCGGAGGACATTTTTTCGATTTTGGGATAATTCATCATGCGGTATATCAAATCACGTCGCCATGAAAAACTGAGATCGTCGAAAGTATAATAAAGACATTTTGAAGGAAAATGGCCATATCAATATAGATTCCGGAACATCCGGTACCCGGTTTTAGAGGCATTTGCGAATTTTAGCATAACTCATCTTGCGGCATATCAAATCACATCGGCTTGATAAAATAAGACTGATGCAAATACAATGGGGACATTTCGAGGCCAAATGACCACTTCACGATCTGTTCCGGAACATCCGGTACCTGGTTCGGGACATTTTTTGGATTTTAGCGTAATTCATATGCGGCACATCAAATCACATTGCATCACAATGAGACTGTTGAAAATATAATACAGACATTTGGAAGGCAAATGACTACATCAGCGTCGGTTCCAAAACTCCCGGTACCTGGTTCTGGGAACATTTTTTTAGATCTTGGAACGAACACAATATTGTATCTGCACTGTATCTTTCAAGGAGCATATGAATTACGCTAAAATCCAAAAAATGTCCCGAACCAGGTACCGGATGTTCCGGAACAGATCGTGAAGTGGTCATTTGGCCTCGAAATTTCCCCATTGTATTTGCATCAGTCTTATTTTATCAAGCCGATGTGATTTGATATGCCGCAAGATGAGTTATGCTAAAATTCGCAAATGCCTCTAAAACCGGGTACCGGATGTTCCGGAATCTATATTGATATGGCCATTTTCCTTCAAAATGTCTTTATTATACTTTCGACGATCTCGGTTTTTCATGGCGGCGTGATTTGATATACCGCATGATGAATTATCCCAAAATCGAAAAAATGTCCCCCGAACCAGGTACCGGATGTTCCGGCACCGATGGTGAAGTGGCCATTTGGATCCAAGACGTTCCCCTGGTACTTCCATTAGTCTTGTTTTATCAAGCCGATGTGATTTGATGTGTCGCAAGATGCGTTATTCTAAAAAAAACAAAAATGTCCCCAAAAAACGGATACCGGATGTTCCGGAACCGATGGTGAAGAGGCCATTTGGGTCCAAAATGTCCCCATTGTACTTCCATTAATCTTATTTTATCAAACCAACGTGATTTGATGTGCCGCAAAACGAATTATCTCAAAGTATAAAATGTTCCCCGGGACCTGATAGTGGGTGTTCCGGAACCGACGCAGAAGTGGCCATTAGTCAACAAATATTCCCTAACATACCTTGGGTGCCAGGTTTTGGCCATACCTTTCAAACGAGGTAAAGAAATCGAAATTCGGATAGAAAATGGATGAATGAGAGCAATTTCAAAACCTGGGTCGTTTTCGACCCTAATGCATAATATGTAACTTTTTTTACTGTGCCTCTTCTAGATGTCGCTGAAAGCTGAAACTCCCCCAAAATGTTAGTTTTCCAAAGTTAGGAAAAGTCAGAAAATTTCAAGTCTCTAGCTCGTTCCGTTATTGAGTATGAAGCTTTGTAAGTATGCCGATGGGTCGAAAACGACCCCAATGCACTAGGAAGGTTAAATGAACAATTGATCTATTGTAGTGTAGTTTCCTTAGACAACAAGATGGATCGGGTTAGGCATCCTGGAGTCAATCTTTAAGGACTAGAGAGGATCTAAGATAAAATATAACAATATGGGTATTAAAGATCCTGGAATTGATCCGGTAGGTCATTTTTTGACATTTCAAATTGTTCTGATTGATAAAGCAGATACATATTACTTTTCCATTGCTAAGATAATTTGCTATATTTTCATAAAAAATATGTTTATTCTATGTTATTTGTTCCAAGAGGGAGGAATTATTAAAAAAAAGCTGTATCCGAGAAAACAAGAAAATGTCCATAGCGCCCGCAGGGAAAATTGGCGATTTAGATTTTTCCAAACAGTCCACCAGCTATAAACTAAACACATTTATATTGTTTTATGTAAATCTGAGATCCTTTGGTCCAAACTATGCAATTATTTTAAAAATCTCCTTATCGCACTATCATTATACACGACGGTCTTGCGCCGTTCGTTGTGGGCGGTTTTACCCCCAAATGACCGACTTGCACATTTCACTATTTATTTCAACAAAACTGCATGAACAGTTACCTAATTTAGGTACTGTCGGATGAAGGCAGGATCAGAGAAGCGAAGTGGGTTGGATTTACTGAAAGTTTTAACGTTTTGAAGAAAATAAACCCTAAGTTCTGCGGGAACAAAGTTATAAAAAACGAAACGATTATAACGAAAAATCTATTTTTATTTATTTCTCCGATAGTTTATACGATATTGCTGTACAAGGTATTGTAAAATATTGCGTACGCATTCAGTAATATGACTGTCATCAACATTTAACACCAATTTGAGCAGGGCCCTGTAAAACCATGGTGGGCGGTTTTACCCCGGCGGGCGTTGTTACCCCGTTTACCCTTACAAGTTAAGAGTTTTGAAACCACATAATTGGTCAATCAACAACAAACCGGTCGATTGACAGTTCAGCCAAAAGCGGATGTTACTATTGCCGCCGGTAGCAAGTCTACTTCTAGAACGTGATGGAATTTCACGGAAATGAATCTATTCTAGCAGGAACGAATTGTCTCGTCGTCGGTCGTGCTTTTAAAGTTGAGGGAAAAATTGGGTTGCTGTTCAGATGATTGCACCTTGATGTCGTATCTAGGGGAAAAGTGTATAATGTGCCCCCCCTAAGAATAAATGGATATATCTCCGTTATACTTCCCCAAATTAACGTTACAACTACGTGTATATGTTGGTACTTAAGCTGACAACCAATTGCAATTGTTTATTTCATTTAGTATTGTGGAATAAACATGCTAGGAATTATTTAATAAAAGCACCTAAATGTTGTGTTTCTCGTCTGCGCGGGGTAAAATGCCCCACCTGCGGTATAATATGCCCAATGCGGTAATTTGAGTATTTCTACCAGTGACAGACTAACTCTATTTTGTAGAAAGTAAAACTATTTCCTTTGTTTTGCAAAATATCGTTATTTTATGTAAAATAAACCTAGTTTCGGCCTTCTGGCGCACTTTTTCTTTTCTGCATGGGGCACATTATACTGCAGCTGTGGCGTTTTGTACCGGGTAGTTGAATTACCTAGAATTTGGACGTTGGTAACAAATTATTCCCACCACGGTTGCTCTACAATACTAATTGAATTAAATAATGGCAATCGACTTCAACTTAGATCTGTTTACCTATGTTTATAGCCACATTTGCAAGGGGGGCAAATTGCACCACCGCAAGTGGGGCATTTTGGCCTGCTTTTACTTATTTGAAAAAATATTAAATGTTAAAGCAAGTCAAGCGTTTCATACCGTTATTTTTAGCAGGGATGTCATTTTGAAGTTCACTTTACGCAATAGAATCGCAACAACCGGTTATTTACAGATTTTGACAAGAAAATAGCTTATGGAAATGACGCCAAAAGTTACATCGGAAGCTGCTCAAAAACAAATTTATTTTTGTTTTGTTTTTACAGCATGTGACAACTGTCATACTTGCATAGTAGGCTAGTTCCATCAAATACTATGATTTCTGGGTGGTTTTGCATTTTAATTTCGCTTGTTTAGCGAAAAACGAAGGGGGGGCACATTGGCCACGGGGGGCACGTTATACATAATTCCCCTAATTGATATAATTATAGTTATAGATTGCTCTGTTGGAGGTCAGCAAAAGACATATATGTTATGATGAGGGAGGTGATTTCATGTAACAATGTGTCTGCGACGGTAAAGTTATTGTATAGCTCAGTAAAGGACTTATTGAACATAAACATGGTTACTGGTCACATTGTATTGGACATACAAGTTCAAAATAGTTAGAGCGTAAATTGTCTCACTTTTTATTTAAGCCAAACTTTGTATTTTGTTTTGATTTGAAACACAATAAACATTTCATTGATATTTTGATTGCCTATGGAAGGAGTTAGTGTTTTCGTGTAGAACGAAAACCTGAATGAAGTGGAAAATACAATATATTTAGACACCATATACAAATATAGAATGGGCGTGGGTGTAGGTGGGACTTAAACCCATAACTCTCGATTGGCAGTTGAGTTTGTTTCCAATTATACCACACCGCCCAGTTTGAAAATAGTGCGTCTAATAATAAATCGGCTTTTCACTCTCCCAAATTTGTTTGTCCTTCACACATTTACCCAGCAAAGTGTATTCGATCAGACGATTTTAACAAAAATATTGATTATTCTACACAATTCGAAAAAATCCTGTAAATTTACGTCATAAATGGAACATCGCAAATCAAATAAAATTACGTAGACCAACTTCGTGTTTTTAGTCTTGATCTTAAAATGCGATCAGGCATATATATTAATATTTTTTGAAACGGGGGTTCTACAATTGATGAAGGGACTGTAGGGGAAAATAATGAATTTTTGTTGGAATGGAGGGGAAAGAGCGGAAAGGAGGGGGGCGTTATGACTCCTATCTTTTGTCCAATGCTGGAAGGTGCATGGGCCGAACCAAGCTATAATCCGGTTATAGCTATCCGGTTATAATCTCAGCATAAGCATTATAAGCAGTATCGCCCAACCGAGGTTCGAACATAGGACGATTGGCTTGTTAGACCAGTATACTCCTCGAAACTAACTGGACTGTTGCTTCTCTGCATGCCTGCCCTTCAAATAGCATCTTCCAATGCAAAGTTGAACAGCAAATTCAATAGCCCATCACCTTGTTTCAAACCATTTAACGTCACAAACGAGTCCGATATCCTACCCACTATTCTGGCGCGTGACATCCAAGGGTAGCACGTACCGCTTAATCAGTTTTGTTCGCAAACCATGTTCAAGCATAATACGCCACAACTGTTCGTTGAACTGAAGCGTACGCTACCTTCAAGTCTATAAACAAATGGTGAGTCTACACGTTGAATTCTCGAAATTTAGCGAAGATTTGTCGCAAGGTGAACGTTTGGTCCGTCGCGGAGTCTCCCTCTCGAAATCCGCACTGTCAGTCGCCTACAAGGTCTCCTGAAACAGCCTCAGTCTATAAAACAGGATACGGGAGAGAATTTTGAATGCAGAGTTGAGATATTTACTTGGTAATTACTACATCCGAGTCGATGGCTCTTCTCGTAAATAGGGCCTATGAGACGTTCCTATCAGTTCATAAGGTAGTTCCCGTCAATCCACGTCATACAATTGGTATAAACGGAAGTCCAATTTAATCTCAGCTTTATGTCCAATTTCAAGTTAAATTTTAAGCTTTTTGTTTATGTTGCGGCACAAAGCCGCAATATGACCGCGTTGACCTTCACATCTAGCAGAACAACAATAGCGCTTTGTCTCATTGTTGTTCTGGCTAGATATAGTAACAATAAGCTGTCGAAATATGTATAAATAGGATAATAAAAGTGAGTCTTGAGTTCAGTCCGTTCGCAGCCACCGTCGCTGGCGGTGGTGCGCAAAACGCAACACTTGTTCGCGTATACTGCATAATAATATCACAGTCCCGTTGGTAACCGGCCCCCCTTACGACGATCGCGGAACATTGGTGCCGTGACCAGGATTTGTCCTGGCACTGACAACGTTTTACCAACGGGACTTCAGTTTTATCGATCGTGTTATCGGTCCACAGTAACTCGTGATATTTTCGGTAGTGGGATAGTGACTTGAACAGTAACAGTTTACTAACGGGACATCAAATCCATCGACCGTGTTGCTGCATTGCTACAAGAGTGTTACATTTGGCATCCACGTAGTGGGACGATGCCGCTGAACCTTGCTGTGCTCGTCGTACCAGAGGAATTCCGGCATATCGATAGTCGAAATAGGATTTCATTCACTACGCTTCAGCTAGGCCGGTGTGGGTGACTTCGCAGCCGCTTAGCAACAAATCCTTAGCAACGGACTGAACTCAAGACTCACTTTTATCATCCTATTTATACATATTTCGACAGCTTATTGTTACTATATCTAGCCAGAACAACAATGAGACAAAGCGCTATTGTTGTTCTGCTAGATGTGAAGGTCAACGCGGTCATATTGCGGCTTTGTGCCGCAACATACTCCCGCACCAAAACCGAAGGTTTTACACTGCGATATACAAAACCAGAATGATTCTAGGTCTTAGCAGTAAGGCAAAAAATTTAACTGGTGAGTTGTAGTTGAAATCTCTTAGACTGACTATCACTTGAACTGGCGCAGAGCGGCCGGAATAACATAACTGGACCGTGTGTCCTGGTTCATATTTATCTGCAAATCTGTGATGAATTGAAAATAGTGTTTGAAATCTAGCAGTACAGGTATCCTTAAACATCAGCAACATATTTCTATCCCATAGAGCTTGATATTTCGGCATATAGACTATGTCATATCCGATATATACATCTCCAAAAATCTCTGATTTGTAAACTAATCCTGCTTTCAACCCAGACTTAGAATCAGTGGCACGAATTTTAAAAGTCTTCTGCAACTCTTTTAATTCATAACTTGTACCTGCATTTAATAACCATGCAATTATTAATGTTTCCAACATGTATGATCCATATTTGTATATCTCTTCTGTGTTGTTAAGTCTTGATTTAAACTCGATATTTTTACTTAACCATGTCTTGAAATATGCTTCAACGACACTGTGTGTTCTACTAGCCGATTTGTCAGTCTTCTCTAGCAAATCAACAAATTTAGTAGATTTTACGTTTTTTACTCTCCACATTTTCGCACATGTGGAGTGAAACCCCAAGGGTTTTGCGACATTGCTAATGTCAGGTGCTGATTTTGTTAACCATTCTCTCCGCTTCTTCCATTTCATTGAATAGAACAGTTTATCTTTCAACCCTGTTTTGTGATATCTAAGGTAAGAATCCAACTCATCGACTATGAGTGGAGAATTTAATGTGTAATCCCGATTATTTAACAATCGCGGTGACGTGTCCGGCATTTTACTTCCTCCGCAGGAGCTCTCGACATCTTGCCATAACGAAGAGGACCAACTTTCGGTGTAATCCTCATGAACTTCATCTTCCAACCTCTGTAGATCATCAATTTCCGCTTGATACCAAAACGTAGACATTTTGTCTAGTTTACTTGAGTTGAGTTTACTTAACGGGACATCAAATCCATCGACCGTGTTGCTGCATTGCTACAAGAGTGTGTTACATTTGGCATCCACGTAGTGGGACGATGCCGCTGAACCTTGCTGTGCTCGTCGTACCAGAGGAATTACGGCATATCGATAGTCGAAATAGGATTTCATTCACTACGCTTCAGCTAGGCCGGTGTGGGTGACTTCGCAGCCGCTTAGCAACAAATCCCCGAGCGGAGCTATGCCGGTGTGGGCGAATCACAGCCGCTTAGTGAAATACATTCAGCTTCTGAATCCCCGGTTTTGGACTCAGCCAGCTGTAGGGACGTTCGGATGTTCCCCTACGATGACACACAACATTTCACTACAGACCATACCTATATTTACACACTGAACATTATATACATGCACAGACAGCACGACGGCTGCTGGCGGATTAATTGCGCGAACTGATTAAGCCTATCGTTTAGCGGACTTATATAAACTTTAGCGGACAATATACCATTGTCGCTTTCATAAAGCATATTCAATTCAGGGCATCATATTCGAAATCAATACCAGCTAAAGCCATATTGAGAGTTAGTGCGCTAAGCCGGCGCTGCTTAACGCTGGTCACTCACGCACGTACTACAGTGATGCCTCCCTTCGTACGGTTCGTGCTCACTCCCGAACAGTTTAGTCCAATTTCAAGTTCAATGTCAAGTCCAATTTTAAGCATAATTTCGTGTAATTTCAAGTCCAATTTAAGTGCTATTTCAAGTCCAATTTTATGCCCCATTTCAAGTTTTATTTCATGTCTAATTTCAAGGGCATTTTTTTAGTTTGATTATAGTCACTTGGGTCATTCGTGACTTCTGCGGGGTTGGGTGCAATTCAAAAGCTAAATTTAAGTTCAACTCGGATTCAATTCTAAGTTCAATTTAAAGTTCTTCCTTCAGTTTAATTTGTAGCGAAGCTTCAAGTACTAATTGGTGCAAAATTAAGTCCAATTTCATGTTGAATTTTATTCTAACGAAAAGACTACTTCTGTGTCCAATTTCACGTATAATGTCAAACTCAATTTCTAGTTCGAGTTTATGTTTGTTTTCGAGTAAAATTTCTTGTCTAATTTCAAGTTCAATTTCAGCTCCCATTTTAACATCGCTTCAAGTGCAATTTCAAATCCAATTCAAGTCCAATTTCAAACCTAATTTCATGTCCCGTTTCAAGTCCCAGTCATGTATGATTTCAATTCGAATTTAAAGTCAAATTTTTAGTTCAATTCAAAGTTTCCTGTGTAATTTGAGGCCAACTTCAAGTTGGTTTAAACTTAAATTCATGTCGTGTGCACTTTCATATCAATTTCAAATTCAATTTTGCGGCTAATTTCTAGTTCAAGTTTAAGTCCGAATCCAAATTCATACCTAAATCCAAATTTTAATCCAATGTCAAGTCCAGTTTTATTTCTAAATTTAAATCTTAAAATTTAATCTAAACGTGATACACGTGTCCCATCCCAATGACAATTCTAAGGTCGCTTAGTTTTATTTGAATTTCATAGTTTTTTGCGGTATTAGTCTTTACCTCTGGTTATGACGTAGTATTACTCAATATGGAGACGATACTAATCAAAAACTACTAATAGTATAGCCAGCTACCCACAATAAAACTGTTAATAAACCCAATTTATCTCTTATAAACTTATCACACGTAAGGCGTAGCAATAGATTATGGCGCACCGATCAAAGTTGATTTTATTACGGATGCTTGTCAGACACCCTGGCCTATCAGATTTATTACTGCTATTATGACGAATATTAGAGTTCAACTCTGAAACCATTCTTTTATACGAGCATATTACTATATTCCAGTATTTGTAGTTCACAAACAACGTATGGTGCAGAAAGAAAGTCATTATGAACCAGTTTTTATGTCAATGGAAGCAACCAGAATAGTTTTGCTAGAAATTGCGTATGACTTACTGAATATATTCATTTTGTTGAAACAACTAGTTTTCAAAAATTGCAAAATTTCGACGGCGCGTTGATTTTATCAGTGCTCAAAAAAGTTGACACCCCTGCATGAAGGCGAATGTAAATTGCATTCAGCGCATACAGTTTTACCCCTGGTAATATCTGTACAGCCCATGGACATGACTACTGAGCTGCTGACAGTGTTTGTCTTTCTCAGTTTTCTACCCTTCAAAACAATTTATTCATGAATTGCAGTGCTAAATGAATGCTCGACTACCCGGCCAGTTAATTTTTTGCTCCTGACTGATATTTTAGATCTCAAAGTTTCACTTTTTAATCTCTCTGCTTTTTAAAATCTGGTTGAAGGCAATTAATTTAAACTTCGGAGCAATTTACGTTTCTTGTAATTTCATTTGCCGTTGTCGGTAGCCGTTGTCAAAATAAATGAATGAATGTAGAGAACACGGATATGAACGCAAGGATTCGCTCGAATCATAGATTTCAGGTTGGCAATGCTGAGTACATTTCATCTGTACTAGAAACAGCAAAGAATAAGCAGTATATTGCATCAATTCGAGCGTGTTGCATCAATTGAATATGAGATTTCTAAGCACTGGTTATTATATTAATATCCACGATAAAATTTAATGCGCATATGTCGCTCAACTACGGAAACTACTGAAAATTTATTAATTATTCTTTTGAGACAGTTTATTATGATCACTGTAAACCTAATTGTATAGGTTGATCTAACAATAAAACTGACTTTTCTGCTTATGGATTTATTTTCAAGTTAACAAAGCTGGCTAAATGATTTGGCTCTCACTCAGAGGAAGCTGTAGGGGAAGGGCGGTAAAGACGGACACCTTAAGGTCAAGAGTCAATATCTACTCAAATATAACTGTATTGATCGCAATTTTCATACAAACTGAACCTTTAAGTCTCTGTCTAATATAGTAACAACGTGTGCTAGAAAATTTCTTCCAAAATTTAGGCGAGGAAATAAAATGGTTCCCTTATATATTCTTCAATATTTTAATTGGTGATGAATTAATCGTTTCTAAAAGTTGGCCTATTCCAACTGTTAAATGACTTCTAGATACTTTCACATATATAATATGTAAGTATTAAGCAATTTTAATCGTTGTTGGGCAAAATGAATACGAAATCTTTGTGTCCGTCTTTCCCTACCTTCGGGTGTCCGTCTTTCCCGACTTGGATACCGTTTTTTTCAAATTTTAATAACTTTTTACTGAATATTCAAAAATTCACTAGATTTCCAATGGACATTCAGTGAAGGGTCAAACTAACGTAATGTCGTCGATATAGCACGAAAGTATTGCTTTTTACCGATTTACCAGCTATTTTCTTCACACACAAAATTACATCGGTTAGCGTATTTACGCATTTTTTCTTTGTGTTATTTATAAATTTGACAACTGCACTGCTAGAAATCGGCAGGTTAATTCAAAAGTGTTCATTCAGTCTATAGAAACATTTCCCATCATTGGTTTGCTTCAAAAAATTATTGTTTATGAAATATGACAAGTATCCGTCTTTCCCGCAGTGTTCATCTTTACTGCCCTTCCCCTATGCTTTATTGCTTCGTAGCAAAAAGCTTCATTACATTATGGTGGTGGCTGTCAAGCACTGAAAAGCATAATCGGTTTGGCAGTTTTCAGCAGAGCATTATAAGACTACTTAAGCTTCAGCATTCATAAACAGGTTATAAAAGCCTTCTGAAGAGTTGCCCCTTTGGTCGGAAAGCAGTTTTATAGCGGTCATCAGGAAGTTCTGGTGGAGCTCATAGTTTTATTGGCGGTTTAAAAAATTGGTCGTTAAAACCACTAGAAAAACCCGAATTAATCCACCTAGCGGCGTGACCTGGCCTTTCTACTGTCACAATAATCATCATTTAATTTCTCAGGAACATCTATGTATAATTAACTTGACTATATTTTTAAATATCCGTTCCGTATTCCTCAAAATCCTTATTTGCCAGTAGAATTCACAATGTATTGCGTAGAATAATTAAATTTTCTTTCCTTGTGTGCGTAAATACTTGTAACACCTTATTTAGTTTTATAATCGGTCGGCCTAAACTTTCGGGCTTCAGAGCCACATAGGAAACTTGTTTTGAATTGACAATATAAAATATGTGTTCAGAACAGATTTTTTGATAATTAATTAATACCATGTGTTCAAAAGTTAGCATCTTTGAAAAACAAGAGTTCAGAAAAATTATTATTATACTTCGCCTTTGAAGACAAAGAATATCAACAACAAAATGATTAATCTCAAAATTTTACTATTAGTTTGCTTGGCTTCAATTTTGCAGTATATCTGAATTAGAAAAAATAACTGAATAGAGCATTAGATATGAAAAAGAGAAATTGAACTTTTTCTTAGCTGGCGCTCCTTCTGATAATTATTTTTGCATGAAAATCAAAACTTATGCTTTTTTTGAATGTACTTTCATGAAAAGATAGTCATTAGCTTGATCGCATCATTTTTACAATGTTGGAGGGTTAGGAAAACAAGAGGGTTGCAAAAGCTGCGCCTTAAACATGCTTGAGAATGGGAAATATGATCGATATGATTTTCAGTGCTTGTCATTTTTGATTTTTTTGTTGAAACATGATACATGACATAAGACATCTGTCCTTTAAAATGTCATTAACGAAAACAAATCTTACAAAATTACTACCGTGCAACGTTTACTTCCTATTTTTCATATAACATTTCTAAGCTCTAGTATCTATTGATTGAAAAGAGCATCTATTGATGCGCAAAATTTGTTTGAAATTTGTATAAATTTATTTGGAAAAATCAACTCATTTTTAATCCTATACACCACTATACCTTCATGCTTAAATTAACTGCTTTTCTTCGCTGTTTGCTTTTCGTGTACAATTGTGAGTAACAGCAAGTGAACAAAATGACAATTGAAATCTGAAATCAAAGAAAAGAAAAAGCTTTTCGATTGAATCCCATTATTTAATATTTATTTGCAACAGATACGTAGTTCGCCTACGACGTGCAGGCTTCAACAGCGTCTTATTTCAAAGCGTATACGTATCTGTTGCGAATAAATATTAAATAGTGGGATTTAGTCGGTAAAAGTTTTTTCTTTTCTTTAATTTCAAATTTCGTATTCCACTAAGAGGCTTCAAAAATTTCAGACAATTGATTCAGAAAAGTGAGAAACATCTTTTCTTGAATTTCAATGCAAATTTAAAAAATTGCAAATTGTCATCCCAAGTAACAATTTGAGTTTTATTACACTCTTATGATGACATTCAAGACCAAAATTGGTCATGAAAACCACCAGAAGAGTACAATCAAACTCACATTGTTGCTTGGGATCACATACACACACATACATACATACATACATACATACATACATATATACATACATATATACATACATATATACATACATACATACATACATACATACATACATACATACATACATACATACATACATACATACATACATACATACATACATACATACATACATACATACATACATACATACATACATACATACATACATACATACATACATACATACATACATACATACATACATACATACATACATACATACATACATACATACATACATACATACATACATACATACATACATACATACATACATACATACATACATACATACATACATACATACATACATACATACATACATACATACATACATACATACATACATACATACATACATACATACATACATACATACATACATACATACATACATACATACATACATACATACATACATACATACATACATACATACATACATACACACATACATCACACACATTGAATACAATCAACATTTGTTTTGAATTCACACGTTTTAACGGTTTAATATACGGTGCTTAAGTGTTAAAGTTTAAATAACTTTTGAATGAACTGTCCGATTTTAAATAACTCGGTTTCGTTTGATAGATATTAGTAGTAATTTTCAAATAATAATAAAATGTGTGATGTTTTTCATTGAATTAATGCTTATATGTTACAAAAATATGTTTTAAATACTATTTTTTCACATTTCTTTATGTAACTTTCAAACTACAAGCCCAATCGTCATGAAATTTGGAAGTTAAGGGTTTGCAAGGCTCCTCTTTCATATGCAATCAATTTTGTTCAAATCGGTTAAGGGACCTATGAGATAATGAAGTCCCATATTTTTCATATTTTTATACATAACTTTTGAACTAAAAGTCCGATCAGTATGAAATTCAATAGCGACCAATGGGACACCTAGACCTTTCATTTGACACTAAGAACATTAAAATTGGTCCAGCCATCTCCGAGAAAAGTGAGTGAGATTAAAAGCGTCACATACACACACACACACACACATACATACACACACACAGAAAATGCTCAGTTTTCGAAACTGAGTCGAATGGTATATGACATTCGGCCCGCAGGACCTTCTTTCCATTTCCGGTTTTCCAAGTGATTTCTATACCTTTATACTATATATTTATATAGTAGAAAGGCAAAACGTAATAAAAGTTTGTTAAATTGTTAAATTGTTAAATTGTTGTTGAGAATTGTTGAATTGTTACTCGGGATCTTCTCTCTGAAAAATGTGAAAATTTTAAAAATACTTATACTGGAGTTGCGGAGTTTCTAGTCTGATCTGCCGATATTTTTGCACTAAGAAAATTATTTGTGTAAAAACATGGCTTGGCGAACCTATGCTAGGATTTCTGGCTATTTCTAGGCAAAATCATGCTCTGAAAGGCCGGTCCCCATCTTCTGTTCTCTGTTGGGCATGTCAGTGAACAGCTCATTAAATTGTTGTTTCCTACTTCTGAACACCTCCGATCGTTCGGTTATAAGGTTCCTCCCCTTCGTCGTTATATCTAACAAGAGTTGGCACGGTCTGGTACCTGTTTTCGTGGGTCTCGTGGGAGAAGCTTCTCAATTATATACAATATATTTACTGAATTCCATGATCCTTTTCTCCATCACATATACTGCCGCTACTCGCATAACAGTCCCATTTTCTGTGGAGTTACCTATATAAATGGAACTGTTGTATTGGGGCGAACCAACCACATTTCGTGCTGAAAGCCCCATTAAAAAAGTTAATAAATATACAAAGAAATGAAACTGTTGTACCGTGAACGTACCATATTCTGCGCAGTTAAGACATTTTTATGATTCCTCCGCTATTATAAGTATTCTAGAGTTAAATTGATAACGTTGATAGCAGCAACATGTAGTGCTACGGTCTATAATATATGGTAAAAAACATGGGAATTAAAAGTCGACCAACAATTGAGTATATCTT
Source organism: Sabethes cyaneus (assembly GCF_943734655.1). Lineage (NCBI taxonomy): Eukaryota > Metazoa > Arthropoda > Insecta > Diptera > Culicidae > Sabethes > Sabethes cyaneus. The sequence goes on from NC_071354.1 coordinate 192,695,986, forward strand.
TCGTTTTGTAAACTTATCCACGGTGCCTAATTCTGCGCACTCTCTTGCCCATGTTCCTAATTCTGCGCATGTTTGTTCCTAATTCTGCGCACCTAAAAAGTAACAATAAACATTCATACCATGTAGTTTATGTCTTTATACGCTGAAAGCACATCAAAAATCCGACATTAGCCATTACCATGATTAAATCCATGATCTGGCCTTCTTGTGCTGTCCAGGTGGCACAGGAACATTATTATCATTTGGATTGGCTTATTTTAAATATTTTATTGTCGATAACGTAAAGGGCGAGTTCATTCGGGTTTTCTCTATACTGAACATTATAATTTAGACTAATATTAACAATTGTGTTTTCATATAGAAACCACTTCCCCACTCCCTGACAGCTCAATGAAGTTCGACTGTCAAAAAAAATCAGAAGACATGGTTCCATGAATTGGCGTTCGTAGGTTCGGACCCCGAGCCGTAACACAGGATTCCAATCAATACAAGTTAAAGGTTCTACTTGAATTTCTATGACTCTATACCTCAGCCATTTGGGAGAAGTTGCGTATTTTTTCGCGATTTCTTCATAGGATACATTACTGCGCAGAATTTAGAACATGAATAAAAAATCTGTGCCTAAATCTGCGCACTACTGCATCGCATTTTTCCAACGAAAACAAGGCATGCAATCACTCTTTTTGCCTAAAACATGACTAAAACTAATTATTCTTTCTAATTATGCTGGGTAATTTGATCATTGCAAAGAATTTCGATCATAATTTTGTTAATTTTCTAGAAGGACAGTTTTAGCGTTGGCGCTAACGACGTTGTTTTCTGACATATAAAATACTTTCAGTTTCACTTTAATTTATTTCGCTGTCAAATATTATGGGCCTTTTGTGAATAATGGTGTAATATTCAACAGAGATTTATAAAAAAATAACACAATGGCCATAGTTATGCACAATGTTGAAAAATACATAGGGTAGATGCTCCAGTAATGGAGGGAGTATGTCGGGGGATAGTGTGTAAAGACAATTTGAACGCTCAATTTATCAGTTTCCAATTGAACTACATGATAATATGGTGCACCATAGTGTTGGCTTTAAATACATACCAAAATTATACCATTCTGCTGGTTAACATATCTAAAATATTGCTTTTCCTGACATTAGTATGTGCTCCTAAAGTAGTGGTAATGTTCCTATAATAGTGGAAAATTTGCCTATAATAGTGGAATGTTGTTTACCGCCTTAGCAACGCTTGCAATGAGCATGGCAGCAGTTGGATAACAACGTAGGCTTGTTAAAATGCTATGGATGGTTACGAATTTCTTAAGCAATTGCACTCTATTGGACTGCTGAAAAGGAATTTGTAATTTTTGCACCCACATCTTGAATTTTAACTGTGTATCTTAGATAAAACTGTTAACAAATATATATTTAACAATAGAAAACGGAAATTATCTCGAAATCCGCCAAAATTATGATATATTTCGAGCTTCCACCACTACTGGTACTACCACAACTACTGGAGCATCTACCCTATATAAAGAAAAATGCGCAGAATTAGGAGCTGCGCAGAATATGGTACGTTCACGGTACGATTATCGACAGTATAGTTTTCAAGCAAAACACGAAAGTAAACATTAGGTAATGTGGGCAATTTTAATTAAAAAAAAATCAAAGCTATTAGGGTAGATACTTTAGTAGTGTTGGAAACTCGAAATATTTAATTATTTTTGCAGATTTCTGTGCAAGTTTGATAAGTATTGAACTACCAGCACCAGTATCATTTGGTCAGTATCAAACTTTGTACCAAAATCTAAAAAAACAGTGGAATATTTCGAGTTTCGACAACTACTGGTACTACCACATATACTGGAGCATCTACCCTAGTGATTATTTTTGCAACCAACTTTCAAAAAAAATTAAAAAAAAAAGAGTTTTGCCAAAAAAATTGATGGGTTGGACTTTTTCCATTATTTCTTGGCTCTCAGACAAAAATCATTAGGATCAGGATTATGATTATGATTAGGATTATGGATTAGGATTAGGATTAGGCGTTGCAACCCTACGACGATGAAAATACAATCATAACTCTTTTTGCATTGAGTTCGAATTTTCTTTTTCACCAGACTAACATTGCAGTTTAAAATTATTTCGGAATGATAACGCTACCACTTCTCTTAATAAACATAACTGGTCGAGCGGTACACGAGTTGTCCTCGTCCAGTTTGCAATGCAGCTTGTGAAGCGTCGTCTCTTCCATTGCCTGTTTTAATGATAAAGCCTTTCCAAAACCGGAATAGGACCAATTATGCTTGTACCTACTTATCTTTTTCAAGTGCACTAGGTCACAATACAGCGCACATCAGTCGCATGACCTTCGGCAAGCCTCCTACTGGTTAACAAGTTTTTTATCTCCCACTTTTATGTGCGTCCACAGCGAGGTAGTTGAACCACAGAGGCACAGACTTTCAATCAGGGTCAATTCTTTAATTAAGTAGGCATATATTGCAATCTCATCAATTATTCCAATTAAGACGTCATACTAGGGAGTATCTGTTCTGGTGAATTATAATTTTAGACAAAACCCTAACATACAAGACTGTGTAAATTCTTTGCAAAGGTGTGTTCTGTTGGACGATGTTCATCAAAAACAACGAATCGATTTAATTTGGTCCATTCTTTAAGGTTTATTTTATTGACGAACGACACTTTAATTATGCTCAATTTATTTTGTTTACGTTTACCACAGTGTATATAATTTATCTTAATGCAGATTTTTTTTCTGGCATGCGTGTATACGCATCGAAACAAGATAAGTTGATTTATTACTGCACCGAGCAGATTGTTTCGCGTAGTTACTCTTACCTATACGGCCTTTTGATATGAAGTTGCTACTGTTGTCATACCATTTAGGATATCCAACAGAGAGAGAAGTCGGGGCAAGAGTCAGCATTGGAATTGATTTCTTTGTCGGTAATTGTTTTGCCTTTTGTGGGTGATCAATTCAAATGCGTTACCAAATAAGTAAGTAGTATTTTCCAATTGATTATAGTAAGTAATTTTAACAATAAGATGCGTGCACTGTTTCACCTTTTTGGCCATCGCAATATTCACAGAACGGCTTTTTCATTATCGTCAATGTGTAAGCATTGATTGTGCAGGTTGTCTTCTTTTTATTCTTTTTATTAATGGCAATGAGCATAAAACTTGTACCAAGATCATGTTGAAGGTGACCGGTGAATCATTATCGTTCCAGTCAATAAGGTTCCATATGAATGGCTACTTCTCACTAGAAATAAGTTTTTAGTTGATAGTACAGTGGTAGTGGGGGTGAACGGTAGCTGAAAAGGTGTAACATTGTTAGTTTCCATATTACTTCCAGAATAGTAGAAGCTATTTTTGTCCACTTACGTGAAAGTTGGAAGTGACTTATGTTGGAGGTTATTTTATTGAATGGAGTCCTGACACGCAATCTAAATTTACCACCTTCGAAGGATTGCGGGAGCCTTTACCGAGTGACTTTCTTATTTCGCTAAAGAATACAGCCCAAACAAACTAAATAGAGGGCTTGGTTGTCGATTGGATGACGGCAACTTTCGTAGAAGAGTTCATTGTTTGGTTAGGATTATGACGTATTTCTGATCGAATAACTACCCTCACAATGTGTAGTATAAGAGCGCACGCGATTTCGTGCGCTTTGTTTGGAAATGTTTTAACTACCGCGGCTCTGAATAGAAAAAGTAACTGACGTCAAACCTTTGGCGACACGTTTTAAATGTCTAGACGTCATTGGCCCGAATATAAGTACATAACAAAAATTTCTAACAGACGCAAAATCTACTTTTGACAACTGCGAAGATTTTTATCTACTTCATAACTAATAAATACTACAAACATCAACATTATAAAAACTCACAACAAGCAACAATCCTCATTCGCATCATTTCGAGAATTCGTCATCACCAACCTCGGGTATCTGCTATCAGCCAACGAGAAACGATCCTTCAAATTACATCTGCAGTGGATCATAAACCTACTCAATCAAGCCGAACCCCTTATCAGCCTTCATCTTCTCAGCAGTGCGATAAAAGACGATAAAGCATCCCGATCGCCGCCATACCGCATTTTCATCTCTATAAACTCTTCCCCCTCGGTTAGTGGCCAGCAGTATTTGGATAGTGATTAAAACACGGGAGGCCCCAGGGCTTTCGACGAGATCACAAGACCACCAATTCCCCGAGATTAGTGCGCAATTGTTTTGGCTTGCATGGCTGGGCTTGGACCGGGAATGTACGCCGCAAAGCGTTTAGTATAGTCACCGCAGCGTAATGACAGATGATGATTTCATCAATCAGCGCTAGACAAATCCGCTGTAGTTTTTTTTTCTTGTTAGAACCTTGTGCGAAAGTTTGTGCGAAATACTAACCGAATTTTTCCCCTTGTTTTCTTTTAACCCGTTTTAGTTCACCGTTATTGGTGGATTGCGAGTGAGTACCGGAACAGAACATGAACTTATTTTCACCACTCTTCTTGCCCCTTCTTGCTTAGTTTCACACACAGTTTTTCCCCCGAGAATGATTTCCATCCAAACATTTCGATTAGTAATTTTGATAGTAGATTCATGAATTGTCTCACTAGGCAGATATTTTTACTTCCGGATTGCGATTTTTTTCATGATTACAGTTAATAGATGGTTTTTTGTTGTAGATGAAGTAGATTTTTACTGTAGAGATTTTATGTAATATTGAACGATTTACTTATTGCATGCCGCCTTTTTATAACTATCCCCTTAAGGTGACTATAAATTAACGCGAGACTACTTTTTACTACATTCTACTTGTTTTACTTGCAAAAACAGTTATATTGCACCTTGGTACCTCATTATTCTTCAATACCGGTTTAAATAGCAACCACTAGAAGTGTTCTTCTGTACTTTTACTAGAGTAAAATGATCCCTAATATCATATTGGACAGGAATCGCTGAATAGTTTGATTTATATGTATTTTACAGAGTATCATTTAAATATTCTAGCGAATGTGGCTCCCATCAGATGCAAAATTTCCGATCCTGATAAAACTGTAACTAAACTATCAGTTTAGCTACATCCACGAACAGCAAAATTAACAATAACTTATGTGACGTATTTTAGGATTACTAGATGTACAACTACGAGAAGTTAACGTAGGAATTTAGCATAAGATTATACTATTATTGTTAGCTATAATAATTCAGTTGGCAGACTGTCGTTTTAACAACCATTTCACCGGATATTAAAAGTTTGTTCTGTGACAGTAATGCGTCGGTAGGTATGTAGTGACTTACCAGCAGCTAACTGCTGGAAAATCAATTATGAGATAGATATGTTATCAGTATTTTGACGTGATTTTCTCCTTACCGTATTATGAAAAATTAATGCCTTTATAGACGAAGTTTTACTTATTATACCGATTAAAGGTATCGAATGCAAGGAGTGGGAAGGAAAAGGCCCTAAACTTTTTCAGAAATCAATATTGGTTTCCACAAAGGTAAATAGTCAAATCAAAGCCTAGGTGTTACGTTCCGTTTTCGGAACTTGACCGTCTGCTTTTTATTCCTCGGACTTCGTAGTCAGCTGTTAAGGTAAACAGTCACAATGATCAAATTCAAAAGTTAGCGTTTTTGATGTCAGCTGATAATTGGATGTATTCATTCCTTCCTTTTCCTAGACTGGATTCGTATACTGTTTTATATTGGGGTCAGTCCCGACGTAGTGGTTAGCATTCACGCAGAGGACCCGGATTCAAATCCCAACCCCGCAGAAGTCACGAATGACCCAAGCTGGTTAAAGTGACTGTAATAAAAAAAACTGTTTTATACTATATCTCGGGGGGTTAACTCAGAATCAAAAATGAATTGTTTATTTCCTTGGCTAGAATATTTTTCAAACATCGGATCTTAGTTTAATTCAATCTCTGATACCACGTGCAAACTTTATTTTTCGTTTTAAATAAATGACACCAAACAAAACCAGCTGTATTTTATCAACCTTAAAGATGTTGATCTTTAACAATGTTGCAAAAGATATTTTGTGAAACCTGTTATCCAGCTGATTTTCGTTGAAAAATTTAGCAAAATATTTATACATAATTCGCGACAAGATGCAATTCCTTTAGATGACAAAGATAGTCGGTAGAACTCACACTATTGTATGGTAAAGAAAAGCTCGTCCTGAAAGTAAATAGTAGTTAGATTAAAACTTCTCGCTCGGTGGTAATCTGCAATTGATGCGGGAAGCGGCACAATATGTGTCGATAACCCAACCAAAACGCGTCGCTCTTCTTGAGAAGTGGATTTTGCGGTCTCCTTTTGTCCAGCGCCTCTATGGTTCAAAGGTACAAGTACCAGCGAACCACATGCCCTGGCGGGTGTTGTGGGTTCGAATCCGGTTATAATCTCAGATTATAGCTTGGTTCAACCCATGCACCTTCCAGCATTGGACAAAAGGTAGGAGTCAAAATGACTACTAGTCAAGCATAGCTACCAATACCCCCCCCCCTTCCTTTCCGCTCTTCCCCTCCTTCACCAAAAAGTTTTCATTTCTTTCCCCTACCGTCCCTTCATCAATTGTAGAAGCATCGTTTCAAAAAAGTGCCGCCGCAGTGCCGCTTCTCTATTTTTCTGAGATTTTCGAAAAAACTCATTTTTCACTGCATGTCACTGCAAGGGGGATTGATCAATCCGTACAAAACTTTGGGAAATTGAATGTGAGGTTGGAATGAGCAATTACGCCAAATTTGGTTGAAATCGGAGGTGGTCGATTACAATGAGTAATATCACTTGAGAGGAAATGACCCCTATATAAACTTAAAAATTGAATTTTTCAAAAAACCCAAGATAGAATATTTTAAGACCTTTTTTAAATTCATTGTTTTGATCAATACTAATAGCCTGTGAAGAAAAATCTGAGGTGCATCAAAGTTAAATAATATGTGCCTTCGGACTTAGCGTGTATCGGTTATGCAACTATAAAATAATATAGTTCCTTTGACCACAATGGTCCATTGCGTACTAGTTTTACCTAGTAAGTATCAGGTACGTGGCATCCCAAATCCACATTGTTAACATCTTTTAAACGTTAGACTACACCTTACCGCTAGGTGTCAACCCTAAATTTAGATTTAGGACAGCGTCACGAAAGAAGAAAAGATTTAGAATCTTTATAGCTTACTAAGCTGTGTAGCTGGTAAATACTATAAAGTTGTTTTTCAATAGTTAGACTGAAAAGGTTGAAAGTCAGATTTCTCCATATATTTATGTGGGTACTCGGCTCGCTCGATCCTCGGTTGCGGAAGAAAATAAGATGCACGTCACGTTTGCTGAAATGTCTTCTCAATCTAGACAAGAATGATGTCTTGGGAGTAAAATGCACTTAGAAAGGGCACAACGATTCCCTTACTTCATGCGATCACGAGTCAATTTTAATTCATCGGATAATACCTTGTCAGCTAAGCAATATTTGAAAGTTATATACGAAACATTTGTAGAAATAGTTATTATCTACAATTTTACTGAATAAAGCAAGTCGAAATGCATAACCTCGTAAATCTACTTGCATGCTTCTTAATCCAGTCACCAAGTGTAGTTCGTTGACTGACATGCAGTCATTCAATACTAGAGGATGTAAGCAATGTTAAGCAAATCAAAGCCTAGGTGCTACATTCTGATTTAAAAACACACTCTGGTATTTTTTCGACAGTTAGATCAGTTTCGTACATCCAGACCAACTGGGAGGCTGTATGCTTATGAAAAAAAGCCATCACACGCACTTTAGTTTACAATTCTAAGTTACCCCCTCGTACATTAAATGTGGACACACACCTGGAATTTTTTAAAATAAAACATACAAAAATTGAAAAAGGTGCGTGGAACTCATTTATTTATTTATTTACTAGCTGACCCGACAAACTTCGTATTGCCACAAATTAACCTGTGTTGTACATAAATCATGAATCTCGGATGATCTTTGTCACAATCTCGAGTTTTGCAAGCCCCCCAGTGGGCGGCGCTTCCGACGGCGGGTCACCGGCAACACTCGCGACCGTCTCGTCCTGAATGATCTAGTGTTACTATAGATAGTTTTTGTGGTCTTGTATTGACTAATGTTTTATGGAAGAGTCTCGAATTTCTCGAGTTCGATTAGTTATTGAGTTTCGCAAAAATTTCTGTTTTATTTGTATGAGAGTCCATATCCTCCTACCACAGGGGTGAGAGGTCTCTAACTATCGTAAAATAAATTCAAGACTCCAAAATCTCCCACATGCCAAATTTGGTTCCATTTGCTTGATTAGTTCTCAAGTTATAAGGAAATTTGAATTTCATTTGTATGGGAGCTCCCCTCTTAATAGGGGAAGGGGTCGTAATTCACCATAGAAAAAATTTCTGCCATCTAAAACTCCCACATGCCAAATTTGGTTCCATTTGATTGATTAGTTCTCGAGATAAGAGGAAATTTGCATTTCATTTGTATGGAAGCCCACCCTCTTAAAGGGGAGATGGGCCATAACTCGCTTTCTAAAGAAGAGAGAGGTCTCAATTCACCATAGAAAAAAATCTTGCGTCCAAAACCACTTACATGTCAAATTTGGTTCCATTTGCTTGATTAGTTCTCGAGTTATGAGGAAATTTGTTTTTCATTTGTATAGGAGCCCCCCCCCCCTCTTAAAGTGGGGAAATCCATAGAAAATATACTATAGAAAATATTCTTGCCTACAAAAACACCCACATGACAAATTTGGTTCCATTTGCTTGATTAGTTCTAGAGTTATGAGGAAATTTGTATTTCGTTGGTATGAGAGCCCCCCCTCTTAAAAAGGTAAGGGGTCCTAATTCATCATAGAAAAATGGTTGCCTCCAAAAACACCCACATGCCAAATATGGTTCCATTTGCTTGATTAGTTCTCGAATTATGAGGAAATTTGTATTTCATTTGTATAGAAGCACCCCCTCTTAAAGTTGGGAGGGGTCCTAATTCACCATAGAAAATATTTTTGCCTCCAAAAACCTCCACATGCCAAATTTGGTTGTATTTGCTTGATTAGTTCTCGAGTTATGAGGAAATTTGAATTTCATTTGTATAGTAGCCCCCCTCCTAAAGTGGGTAGGGGTCCCAATTCATCATAGAAAAAATTTTTGTCTCCAAAAACATCCACGTGCCAAATTTGGTTCCATTTGCTTGATTAGTTCTCGAGTTATGAGGAAATTTGTATTTAATTTGCATAGGAACCCCCCTCTTAAAGTTGGGAGGGGTCCTAATTCACCATAGAAAATATTCTTGCCCTCGAAAACTTTCACATGCCAAATTTGGTTTCATTTGCTTGATTAGCTCTCGAGTTATGAGGAAATTAGTATTTCATTTGTATAGGCCCCCCCCCTCCTAAAGTGAGGAGGGGTCCCAGTTCATCATAGAAAATATTTTTGTCTCCAAAAACACCCACGTGTCAAATTTGGTTCCATTTGCTTGATTAGTTCTCGAGTTATGAGGAAATTTGTATTTCGTTTGTATAGGAGCCCCCCCCCCCCCTTATAGTGGGGAGGGGTCCTTATTCACCATAGAAAATATTCTTGCCCTCGAAAACTTTCACATGCCAAATTTTGTTCCATTTGCTTGATTAGTTCTTCAGTTATGAGGAAATTTGTATTTCATGTGTATAGGATCCCCCCCTCCTAAAACGGGGAGGGGTCCCAATTCATCATAGAAAAAAATTTTGTCTCCAAAAACACCCACATGCCAAATTTGGTTCCATTTGCTTAATTACTTCTCGAGTTATGAGGAAAATTGTGTTTCTTTGGTACAGGAGCCCCCCCTCTTAAAGTGGGGAGGGGTCCTAATTTACTATAAAAAATATTCTTGCCCTCGAAAACCTTCACGTGCCAAATTTGGTTCCATTTGCTTGATTAGTTCTCGAGTTATAAGGAAATTTGTATGGAAGCCCCCCCTTTTAAAGAGGAGAGGAGTTATAATTCCCCTTATAAAGAGGGGAGGGGTCTCAATTTGCCATAGAATAAATTCTTGTCACCGAAAACACCCACATGCCAAATTTTGTTCTATTTGCTTGATTAGTTGTCGAGTTATGCAGAAATTTGTGTTTCAATTGTATGGGAGCCCCCCCTCTTAGTGGGGGGAGGGGTCTCTAACCATCACTAAAACCTTTCCTGGCCCCAAAAACCTCTACATGCAAATTTTCACGCCGATTGGTTCAGTAGTTTTTGATTCTATAAGGAACACAGGACAGACAGACAGACAGACAGACAGACAGACAGACAGACAGACAGACAGACAGACAGACAGAAATCCTTCTTTATAGGTATAGATTTCCTTTTTAATAGGGCTTTCAACCGATAGTTGGCTCGTCCCAAAGATGCATGCAACTTTTATTTAAACTTATACATTAGTGTCAAAGAATCCATGCGTAAACTCCAATTTTGTACTACTTTTTTGAGCATTTTGACAAGTCTCTCACTTTAAAGACCCGGGTAGTATTGCCTTCCAAGGACTCAATCATCACGGATCTTTCTATATAGTCGAAATACTTTAAATATCATCACAAAACGGATAACTTACTTACTTAGCTGGCTTGCCCTCCCAAGACAAAGTCGGATGAAGTTTCTCCACTTTACTCCAATTCCTTGGAAACTCGACTTGGTCTAACCATCATCTGCTCATTGCGCCCCTGGTCGTCTTGTTTGAGTCAAACACCATCTATACAGGCAGTTGTCCGGAATTCTTGCAACATGCCCTGCCCATCGTATCCGTCTAGCTTTAGCCACTTTTTGGATACTGGATATGCCATAGAGCTGTGCGGGTTCATGGTTCATCCTCCGTTTCCATACTCCGTTCTCCTCTACGCCACTGAAGATCGTTCTCAGCACTCGTCTTTTGAAAACTCCGAGCACCCGCAGGTCCTCCTCGAGCATTATCCATGTTTCATACCCGTAGAGAACAACCGATCGCCTTGTACAGGGTGCACTTTGGCTTCCGCTGATAATACGCCTCCGAATCGCACGGCTGGTGTCATTGTCCACCGTTACCAGTGAGCCAAGGTAACCTCGGTACCGCCGCTTGTTTTAGACGTATTTAACTTTAATTCAATCTTTTCTTAGCGCTGTAGTCTGGTGTACTTTTCAGCCACTACCCCAGATGTTTTGCCGATAATAACCATGTCGTCGGCAAATCAGACGAATTGGCTGGATTTGTTGAAGATCGTGCCTCGCGTGTTGATACCCGATCGGTTCATAACAACTAGCGTTATGTTGAACGGCAGGCATGAGACACAATGACCTTGACGAAACTCTCTGTGTGATTCGAATAAACTCGACAATCCACTCGAGCACAGCGCTGTGTACTATCTATCATGGCTTGATTCAGTTTGATGATCTTCCTGGGAAAGCTGTGCTCGTCCATGATTTTCCATAGCTCATTTCGGTCGATGGTATCATATGCGGCTTTGAAGTTAACGAACAAATGATGCGTGAGAACTTTGTATTCAAAGCCCTTTTGGAGGATCTGCCGCAGTGTAAATATTTGATCCGTTGTAGACCGACCTTCGACGAAGCCGGCTTGATAGGTTCCCACAGACTTGTTCGCAATTGGTGATAGTCAGCGGAAAATTAATTGGGACAACACTTTATAGGCGGTATTGAGAACGGTGATCGCTCGATAGTTCTCACAGTCCAACTTGTCGCCCTTTTTGTAGCTCGGGTAGATAACCCCATCTTTCCGCTCCTTCGGTAGCTGTTCTGCCTCTCAAATCCTAACAAACAATTAGCCGGAGCATACAGTTGGCCAGTTTTGGTAGTCCTATTTTAATAAGCTCCACACCGATGCCATCTTTCTCAGCTGATTTACTGTTCTGTAGCTGCATGATGGCCTCCTTCACTTCGCCTTTCGTTGGAACTGGTACCTATTCTCCGATTGTCGCACCATCGAAATTGCTTTCCCCGCCGCCATGGTCCTCCGCTTAGGCGCCATTCAGGTGTTCATCGAATTACTGCTTCCAACTTTCGGGCACGTCTCGATCGTCCGTCCAAAACCGACAAAATACTTTCCTACCCCGACACGTTTCGGGTCGCAGTACAAAGCCTTGTGCAGGTAACGTTTTTTTCTCCCGGAAGATTTGGTATCGCCGCATCTTCTTCTGTTCGTGTCTTTCCACCTTCTGACGTGTAGCATTGTGCCCCTTGGCCGCCCACGCAGTGTTCTCCTCATCCATCATCCTCCTATATTCATCGTCAAACCAATCGCTCCGTAGATTCCGTGCCACATGCCCGATAGTGCTCTTTGCTATACAGCTCATGGCTCCAATAGTCCTCGAGACGGGCTTCGTCCAGCTCATTTTATTCCCAGTGCAGCTTCGACTGAATGCGCGTAGTTTACGGCGACAATTGGCTGCTTAAACCGCACGAGATTTAAGCTGTCGTCGGTACCGAATGTTGTTCACAACGAAGGGGTTTTAGGCGCATCATAGTCATCTCTAGCTAGTGGTCCGAGTCAACGTTAGCACTTCGATAGCACGTCGATGATGTCCTAGAAGTGCCGACAGTCGATCAAGACGTTGTCGATTTGCGATTATGTCAGATTTGGTGAACTTCAGCAATGCAATCTGTACTCAAATCGTATGTGTTGCCAAAGCTTTGGTAGATGGTATTTTCATCTCTGAACGAACCTGCCGTTGAGCTCTTCTAGCACAACTCCTGCAGCGCAACGACGTTGAGCTTGTAGCTCTTGAATACGTCGGAGAGCACTCGAGTTGAGCTCCCTGAGAAGTTAAGAGATCGACAGGTCCACGTTCCGAGTTTCCAATCCATAGTCCTTTTTCGTCACACGGGTCTATTCCGACTGTTCCAGTCCGAATGTCCTTATTCGTCATTCGTTGCTTGATAGTTTTTCGTGGTGGTGGCTTGCAAGGCCTACGTCACTAGCCCTTTGTCAATTTTCAATTGTGCTTGAAGATGTTTCCGTGTGAGCATTGGAACGTTCTTGAAGTTTTTACCAGCTTCTTTTCAACTAACCGCCACTGAACTGTCTCAGAGCTCATGGGGAAGTTACGCTATTTCTTGATTCGCATTGCTGCCTTCAGTGTTGCTACTCGTCATTAAAAGCACTCTTAAAGGTAATTCCAAGACGTCAAATTCGCTAACAATTCCTTTCTAACTGAGAATTATGTTATGAGAGTGAGAGAAAAGCAAATAAAAACTCACGCTTTTTCATGCATGAATTGATCGCAAGTGATGCAATCCAACACGAATAGTCATCGGTTTAAATCATCACGATGAGTTTTTATGAATTATCAATTTTATGAAATAAGCAAATGCGCTTTCGGTTATCAATTTTATTACGTAGAATCGTCAAAGAAACTTGTAACATTTGACTGTTAAAGTAGCTGAAATACTTGGATTGAACATTCTTGCGGAATAATATATAGGGTAACTAAACTGTTTTGGTCTCAGAAGCTGTACATAATTTAGACACATCCATTTGATTTTGCTGTAAGTGTCCAAATTATGTACAGCTGGGGTAAAAAATAAGTTGGTTACCCTAAATACGCTTAAGAACATCTAAATTCTTTTACACCCAGAAAACTTAACAGAAATGTTAACATATTATTCATAATTTGTTAGCAAAAATGCTGTAGCCCGCCCAGTTGGCTCCGGGGTACGACGCCGGCCTAACAAGCCATTCGTCGTAAGTTCGGGTCTCGACTGGGCGGTGCTGCACATAGAGTTAATAGGATCTTTCCACTAGCCCCGTAATTTTCCTGTACTCTAATAACCGGCTGCGAAGTCTGTCGATAAAGAAGGGATAAGTTCTTAAGGACGTTTATACCCATGCCTTTGATTTGATTCAGCACAAAGGCTATGGCACTAGGTTTGTACTTCGCTGAACCTAGATCTTGAAATTATTTTGTTTGTCCGTTGGCCGCTTGAAGTTACTGGTTATGTCTGGCATCACAAGTATACGTTGACGACTTCATAATTATCATATGTGATTCGAATAATGTTTTATCTTTGATCGAACAATGACTTTTTTTGAATTTTTGCTTAGAAAAATATGCTTGTTTACGTTTGATCGCAAAATACATTCACGGTTTGTTTACAGCGTAATAAATTCATATTTTTCTCACCAGCTTTTGCGTCGGCGATTTTTCGCAAGCGAATGAGATAAGACAGTAGAGTTTCCAATCGTCGAAATTTGAATCGCTGATGAACTGGCAATGAGCAATCATCACGAGGAAAATTAGCAACATTGGCTGCCTTGAAAGGATTATTATTATAATTTTAGAGAATTTTATGATCTGACTGTTATTCTTAGCTGTAGTTTTTCGAGCACGTTCAGTTTACGAGGACACGTAGCATTGAGTTCCGGAGAACAAATTACCTTGTTTTAACATCCAGGAAGGAGTTTTAACTCAAAACAAAACAAGTTTTACTCTGCAGCATAGGTTTGAAGAGTTTTGAACGTGTCAACTATTGTGCATAGAAGGTACGATATGCGGTCAATGTTGAATATTGAGCCTCCCAGTTGGCTTTGAGGTTTGACGCTGGCCTAATAAGCCAATCGTCGTATGTTCGAATCTCGACTGGGAGAGGCTGTTAGAGTCAAAAGGATCGTATCAACTGGCCCTGCAATTCTCCTGCACTCTGACAGCTGACTGCGAAGTCTATCGTAAACCTTCGAAAAACCTTCGAAACTCCGAAAAGCTAGAGAACAGTGAACTTCGGACAGCAATTTCGGACGAAGATGACAGCAACTACTCGCAGAACAATTGAATGTGATTCAAAAAGGTATTTCCATACGTTTGAAGGCTATGAGAATGATCCAGAAGATCCAGAAAATGAGTTCTACTTCAGCCGAACGAAAGACAGCAACAGAAAAACCGAAAAATCACTTTCGAAATGTTGCTCGCCAGGTTTACTTCGAAATTACTTCTGTATTGGACGATGAAAAGTGGATTTAATAAAGGAACCCTAAGCGACAAAGGTCTTGGGTAAGTTCAGGGGATCCATTAACATCGATTGCACAGCCTTAATCGCTATGAAAGAAAGACAATGCTTTGTGTTTGATGGGATCTGAAGACACACTCAAACGTGGTGAAACCATTAATACCGAACGGCATCGACATCGATAACAGATGGTTAATTTGAATCTAGCTTTGAGTGAAAAACAGAAAGGTAACAAGTGATTTTGTTGCATGACAATGCTCCACAACAAACTGCAAAACTACCACCAGACTCACCAGAGCTGGGTGCTTCTAACTGAGCTGAGCAGCGCATCAATTTTTACGAAAATTTGCAAAAAATGGCTTGATGAATGATTTGTTTCTTAGGAGGAACAATTAGTTTTGCGTGTCTTCCGCAAGATTTCAGAGAGATGAGAAAAATGCATAGCTATTGTGTATAGTAAAATATTCTCTAAGCAAAACAGTTTATAAAACCGAAACCTGGGCCAAAATAAGGTCGATTTTTTTCAAAATTTAACTTTGGTCATGCCCCTTTAAACAGTTAATGTTCAACAATCAATTTAGCGATTTCTGAATTTTGTTATGCCGAGCTGCCAAGCAGCGTCGGGAGGGTTTGAATCTGTTTCCTTTTCGTGGCTTGTATCTGGGACAACAATTTTTCAACCAAACCAGTATACAATCAGTTTTAATTTCATGCTCGTAACGTGACCAAATTTGTGTGTTCGATCGGTGTATATGCCGCGTATGTGAAAGAACAAGTTACGTAAACTGAAGTTTTTGGAGCGTCTTAGTAGAATACGAAACCTAAAAATAAAAAATAAGAAAACTTATCCAATTTAATTCTACTATGTGTATTTTATTCAATGACAGATACGTATTTCGCCTACGACTTGCAGGCTTCCTCAGTGTCTGTTTTCGAAACATAATGAATAAAATACACATAGTAGAATTAAATTGGATAAGTTTTCTTATTTTTTATTTTTAAGTTACGTAAAATTCTACATTTCGATGTTTCGATATTTTAGTCAATTCCTTATGACACGTTTTAGTAACCAGCTATTTATTTTGTGAGGTTACGATCCTCGTTTCGTTTCCTTTGCACATAATGCAATTGAGCATAACTGAAAGTCATTGAATTAATATGCTGCGTTGGTGTGCCTACTACATGGAGGACATCAGTAAGTCTGACGAAACCGCTCTGCTTTCGCCATGTTCCATCCAACAAAGGCACGCACCGAAGGACATGTCACACCGGTTCGCTAACGTCATCAACCTACGACGAAGGCCATTAGCAAGTCGGTTCTTGAGAAATTAATTGTAATTTAGAGTAACATCGAGTACTGTTGATGAACCATCCGTTGTTGATGGTGGTTGGGAAATGTATTGCACAATGAAAGGTCATGAAATGCCGCCCGATACCAACTGACAACAGACGGCATTCAGTAACAACGGTACCTACGTTCGAAGGGTAAATAGCAAACCCACCTACCTACCGACCGACCGGAATCAGCTCGTCTATCGATGCGATGGTAGGAAGGTACTTATAATTTATGCTGTTTGCCCCGGTGGGTGTAAAGCAACAGCGAATGTGGATGGAAAGCGGTGAAAAGCCATTGAAGAAATTTTCGCTCTTTGGAAATGACCTGCCAAGAATGGGTGAAAGTGTGCGAGAGCCGCCTGTCTGCTCCGTGGAAAAAGCGCTGTTGCGTCATCGAGTTTTTCTACAGTACCAGAAACTTACTATCGATTGAAAACTATATATTTTTATTGGAATAGAAAAGTTTCAGATAAAATAAAATACTTAAAACTTGTACTGGAGTTGAATTAGTTCTAGGACCGGCAAAAGTTTTTTAAACATAAACCTTATTTCCTGGGCAGTGTTCAACTGCTGACGCCACTTGCCGGTACCCCCGACTCAGAGTGGCTGCGCAGCATGACACAACCAAAGCGAGAATTGAGCAACATTCTCGCAACTATTTCACGAGAGAAAGAGTCGAAGTCTCCCACTGTTGTTTGCTATACTGTATACCAAGTAGTACGGCAGCTACTAGCAGGAGCCAGTCAGCTAGTGAGCTTTTAGTGTGCACCCTTTGTGTCCCCATCCACCCCTTGGTGGCCACCAAATACAGCACCGAGGCAGCTCAGCTCTGCTCAGCTGCGGTCTCTCCGGCCGCAACAGTCAACGCGACACTTTCGTTGGTTTCGGTCGAATTTTTGCCACCGAGCACTTCTGGGACCAATCCCTTGGACGCAAACCGACAGTAGACGTTCCGTTTCCGTTTTGTTGTTGCTGAAAAAAATAAGAGAGGATTTTCCGGCCCTGTGTGAATTCTGCTTTTGCCAGACCAACAACAGCGACTGATCCGGGCTCCCGGGTTCCGAGGAATTGTGTTGTGATTGAAGATTCTAATAAATTGTTCGGGTTGTCCTCCTGTGCTTTTGGAGACAAGTGCAAGTGAAAATAAAGAAAGAATTTATTGTGACAATAAAAGTATCCTGTAGAATGACATTTGTTTGTGTCAGTTCGAAGTAACAGAAGCTAAGGATATTTTCCAAGCAAAACAAATTGTGAAAAAAAAACAACTCATTGGTGGTGAAAAAGTGTACGGAAATCGAATCACACACACCGACCGCTGCTGGTAATTGTTTGGTGCTACTCTACTGCTGCAGTCGCCATAGAAAAGTGAAAATCTATTTATAAATTTATTCCCAATTTGTGGGAGTTTTGTTTCCACGCTTTTCCGCCGCTCTTCACTCGTCACGTCGTCGTGGTCGTCGTCTATGCTGGTTTGGTTTCTGCTCTGAGCGCTGCCGCTGCCGTACGGGAAACCGCAAAGAACCGTACCTATGCTGCTACTGAAATTACGTTGTAATCCGGTTTTTTGGGGCAAATAGTTGAAATGTTTTTCATTTCGTGGTAGCATTTATGGCAATTTTTAAGTTGTATTCTTACTTGGTAGCACAGATGGTGCGGATGTTTCGTTGAAAAACCGTACAAAGTTTTTACCCTGATAACTAATAAAGTATAAACAAGCAACATTAAAGCTAAATAAGCATCAAATTACAGTGAGTTTATCGAAAAGTAAATAGAAAATAGCAATCAATACGTATTGAGTGTAAACACATCTTATGTGATAGTAAAAAAGCATGTGTCATTTCAAGCGAGAAGCACGTCTGCCTCTCGAACGTGATTGGTACGGAGAACCTGGTTGTGGGTTTGAAAAATGCTAGAAAATAGCCTGCAATAGCTGATAACAGTAAAATCCCCATGAGATTAATATCCTAGCCCCAATTACATCATTTATTGATATTTCGTAATCCATTGGTTTTGCACCATATCGCAATCCTTTGCTGCTGATCCTTTAATTCGATAATGTAATTCAGTAAATAAAATTCGTTGGGGTTTAATTATTTAGTCATAGTGATGTATAATAATTTATTCGATTATATTTGAGTTGCTATCGACTGTAACGTATTATTTGGATTTATTTTTCTCGGCTCATCAGTCATACAAAAATGAAAACGTTCGTTTATAAAAATGTTTCTCTGCTGAAGGCTGTAAATATTTAAAGATTTGTTTGCCTAGAACCAGTACTTGTGAAATTTTATTTGAAACAGCTTTAACAAAACTTGTTCAATGTTCTCTTATTACGATGGACTTCACTATTTAAGGGACTGCAGTCAATTTAAACATGTTCAATTTGAAAAATTGAAGAAAATGTTTTGAATTCCCACCATTTATGGTCAAATACTTTCAATAAATTGATTCAATAATGACACAAGACACGTCATATTTAGCTATACACTTACTTAACTGCCATTTTTTGTGAGAAATAATCATTATACATAGCTTTATTTCTTAAAAGTTCTCCCTAAAACAAATCCCATAGAAAGCGTGAACCAGAGTTCTTAATGATCAGCTAATATTGACATTTTGGACACCGCACGCTCCGGGAAATTCCTACGCAAAAAGTTTCTTTTTTGCACATCTACGGGATTTCAACTCGAATGGTAAACCTTGAATGGCAAATAGTGGACAGCGGGAATCTAGCGCTTTCCTTGAATAACATTCAGTTCAGCAATTTCAATTCACCCCAGAAATAATTGATTTAGCGTCAGTGGAAATTCATATTTCAGAATATCACTCGCTATTTTTAATATGGAATGATGGATCATGATTACGCCTATACTCCAGAGAAGTAGACTTAACAATTTGACTGCAAAATTCTGACAATCAATTTCTTTGTTTCTATATATTTAGAGGTTATGTATTATTCAAAGGTTATGTTGTTCAAAATCTCGGCTGGGGAGACTGTCAATAGGATCGGCCGCACGACTGGAATCGTCCTTTATACCAATAGGTGGTTGCAAAGTCTGTCGAACAAAAAATGTAGAAGGCCAAATTCTACATGTGGAAGCAGCTTTCGTTCTTCTGCAGTTTACACTCTTCAGTATAAACGTTAAGAGGGAGAACGAATGTCGGCTTTTCTGGAACTGCTTCAGTAATGCGAATGCGTAATTTTTCCCATTCAAATGAACGTTTCTGCTGTTGAGGTTGAATGCAAGAACCGTACGCTTTCACGCAGTCGGAGTCGATTTGCGATTCCTTCTCAAGCCCTGACTGTGTTACCACCTGGGTGTTTCCGATAGTCCGCACTTCGTTCTTTACAGCGTCGCCATTGAGTATGGCAACTGCTTATTATTATATTATCGTGCCGTTAGTGTTTTCGCAGTTTTTCTGCGTTGTCATGTTTTTACTGTTTTTTTTAATTCCAATATCGCTCCTACTATTCGGAGGTGTGGAAACTTGGCTCTAGAACAAAAAACTTTTTCGAACCAGTGCCATTCTTTTAATTAGTAACGACAAAAGCCTCCGTGGTTGATAATGCAGAGTTCAGCACAAACGCAGGGTATGGAGAATAACGGAAATAATGTGTGTATTGATTTTCCCCTTTCCTTGAAAGTTGGTAATGTGCATCACCAATCTCGTTCCTAGCACCAGGAACTGCAGTAAGTTTAGGACATGCAAAAGAGGCTTCAGTACGCTCCTGAAGCCAGTACCGTGCGTGAAATTTTCCAGGGCAAGAGGCTGTTGGTAATGTATAATTCAATACTAAGGAAGAGTGTACATTGGCCTGGGAATTGACCCATGGTGAATATCGACGTCACTTGACATGGAACAGCTTGATAATGTTAATACTACTCACTTGTCAAAGCAGACTCGATAAAATGTTACAGAACCCGTGAAAGAAGACTTTTGCCGAAGTTCGTTCCTTTCGTTTCGATTTACACTCGCCGAACCACACCTTCAACAGATATTAAATAACATACAGAAGCGTTTATCCGCTTGCCGCAACCCTCTGTGCGAACCGAAAGGACTGGAGAGTGTACCCAAAACACTTACGTAGCACGTCACTTAATCCAGAGTAGCTTTGATCAGTTTGTCCGGAAACCCGTTCTCGTGCATAATTTGTTATAGTTTCTTGCGCTTAACGGTATCGTATGCTGCTTTGAAATCCACAAAATTTCTGGAGAACTTGTCTAATGTTGATCCGTAGTAGCACGGGCCTTCATAAAACTTGCCTGATATTGCTCTACGAAGCCTTTGCTGTTGTGGATAGACGACGTAACAAAATTGGTGAAGCACCGCCTAAAGGCGGCGTTGACTAACGTATTGCTACAGTAATGACAGCAATCGAGCCGATCGCTCTTTTTGTAGATGGGACAATCCACACCTTCCATTCACTCCAGTGGTTCCTCATCCTTCCAAAATATTGACATTATCCAGTGAGCCGCTGCTAGTGGCTCTTTACCATTTTTGTAGAGTTCTGCCTGGAGTCGGTCTTTTGCGGAGGCTTTGTTATTCTTAAGCTAACCGATTTATCGTCGGATGCTATCGTCTGTTCTTTATAGGCACTCTTAGGTTAACTTCCGTTCCGTCTCCTTCTGTTCTATCGCCATTGAGTTGCTCATGAGACCAGGTTTGCCTCCTCGTTCACACGTCATTGGCCCGGAATAGTGGTTTTAGCTCTTCATGACCACTATCAAACTTCTGACGCTTTTTCCTCCTCAGGTTCGTGATCAAATCAGTTCGCGCTCATCGATACTGAACCTAATTCTCTTCTTTGCGTCGAAGTAAATGATATTGTAAACAGGATTTCTAGCTCCGTGAGCCTTATTATTTGACTCAAGATCGTTGAGGAGCACTTTTAACGGCTAAAAAAGGGAAAAAAGATCCTAAGTTAGATTTAGAATCTCTGAATATATTCTATCTTATATACATATAAAGACATTTATTGTAACCAAAACCAGGCCCATGACAGGAAACCATATTTTCGTAGTAAGAATCGCAGCTTGCTTCCTACATGACTAGTACAATGCGGAATTAATACTTGCGCCATCTTAACTACAGCAGGTCAGGCTTCATTTTCAGAGTTTTGCACAGTAGATGCTCATTTGACTGCAGCGCCTCAACGGTACAGAATTTGAAAAAGTAGTGTAAAGGGCAGTTGTAGAGCTAATTATTGTCTACATTATTGTTGAAGAAAGTATAGTTCTATCTTTTGTATTTATGGCGCTATGGGGCTGCTACCCCGTTGGTAGCAAAAAGAGCGCTCATTTGGCTACCAACGGGGTAGCACTCGCATAGCGCCGTAAATACTAAAGATTTCACCAATACTGTAGATTATAATTAGCTCTACAATTGCCCTTTACACTAGTTTTTCAAATTCTGTTTTGTTGAGGTGCTGTAGTCAAATAAGCATCTACTGAGCAAAAAACCGCGAATGAAGCCTGCATCAGGTGCAAGTACCTCCTGAAAAAGAAGAGGTAAAAAACCAGTGTTGAAAATTCATGACACAACGAAGTACATCTGTCAGTAACTTGGGTAAAACCAGACTGCCTCAGGCTGTATTAAACAATAGAGTGCGCATCATTCCATGTTTATACGCAAGCACTCTTTTTGTCAATTTTGTTATGTGAAGTTTATATGCGAAGTCTGCATATATAATTGCATTTCAAAATAATTTTAAGTCGCCTGACTTAGAGTAAATAGTTGACGTTTAACTTAAGGACTCTCTATAAGCATTCGAAAGTTTATAGCAGCGAAAGGAATTGTGCGCTCTGCTGATAGAGATTGCTAATTTGTAGTTGGGTTAGTGGTTTGTTTTTCCCAAGTTTGAAAAACTCTACAACAACAGAGTAGGGAAACCATTAACAGTCACAACAAGTAACAACAAATTGCCGGGATGGTTCGATTACTTTGACTCAATTTTGATTCATTTGACAGTACCGTCTTAACGCGGCCAAATATGACAAAGTTATACATAGGACATTTATACTTATACATACATTATTATGTATACATTAGAACTGGTCATTATCTATAATTTTGCTGAATAAAGTTTTGCTGTATCTTTTGTAGTTAAGGCGCTACAATGCTAGTATATTATTAGTGACTAAATGAACGTTCATTTGGTCACTGATGAGTTACAAACGATACAGCAAAAATTAGTTCAGAAATATTGTAGATTAGAACTAGTTCTTCAAATGTTCCATATATAACATTGTTATATTTAGCTCGACTGAGACGGTACTGTCAAATGAATCAAAATTGAGTCAAAGTGATCGAACCATCCTTGACAAATTGTTTGACGACTAAGAAATAAATAGCGTGTGCGCAAGGGGTTTCCAGTAAGGCGTATAGGTATGTAGCAATTAGAGATTACTTTTGTAATCACTTACATTTTAAATACGTAACCAATGGTAATCAATGCAATGCAATAATAAATTATAATCACAGACAAACAGACGAAACACTGAACTTAACCCATTTTTTAAAAAGGCATTTTTCGTAACATAGTGGCATCGTTGCACTAGCGTGTTGCTTCGAGTGTTGTGTTCAAAACCGTACAAATGTGAAAACTCCCCAGTTTAAAACCCTACAATACGAGTTACTCCGCAACATTCTTAACAGAGAGTGTTAATAGGCAAATGGAATATGTAGGACAAAATTTTTGAACGAATTACTTCTGTGTGTTATGTCAGCGCTCGTCAATGGTAGAGATGTTGCTTTTAGTTAGTTAAATAAAACACAATGCGAGCATAAAAACTATTATTTTCAGTTTCTGGCTATGAACAATATCTTAGTAAAGGGAATGAATCCGCAATTTTCTTGACAAATATTTAGAATCATCGAAATAAAATTCCTAATGGAAAAAAACGTTTAAAATAAATTGTTTTCCAATTAATTTCTAAAGGCTAGGAGACGCTAAAAATTTAGACTATATTAAATGAGCATCAAAATATGCAAAATATTTAACAGATCTTTGTCATTTACTTTGTGCCTTGTGCCTGGTGTGCCTTGATTTTTTTTATTTCGGACAGTCAGTAAATGGCATTCTACCGATCCTGTTCTGTATTTCCTAGATAAAAGGCGATTTGTTGTGCATTGCAGGTATTGTGTTATGCCTGGTGTTACTATTCAATGTATTTTGACTGAATGATCCAAATTAGGCTTGAAACTGCTTCTTAAAGCATTAAGAGAAATTTGTACTATTATTAGGTTTAAATTATCAACATAGCTTCTAAAAAGCTTAAAAACTATTATTACAAATTATAGTCGTAATTCTGTTGACGAAAATAAAATTTCCCCACATTACACTTCAAATCATTAAAACACGATTATACACACCAAAACAAGTAATAAAAAAGTTGGTCTTATAATAAACTAAACCTGCTTCTCAAAGTTAGGAAAGTTTTTTTTTCTTTTTTTTAAATTTTTTTTTTTTTGAAAACGTTTCTTATTAGATTTCAAATTGCGAATGTCACTTCTAATAGCCAGATTTACCCAAATTTAGCTGAAATCTTCGAAAAAGGTTTCTGAAGGCTACAAAGACCATGAAATAATTCCAAATTTAGCTTCGAAACTTAGACAAGAAGCTTGTTTAGGAACGAAAAACCGTAACAAAAATAAGAAAGTTTTCTTTGAAGCGCACAATTTTTCTTTTACAAAGCAACAATTAATAATTTTCAAAGCTGTCGAGTATGACGAGGCCTTTTATATTGATGCAAGCGTAGGGGAACTGCGGGTAAGACGAACAGGTTAAGAAGAACAGCTAATATAATACAGAGAAGTTATGATTTATAAAACCTAAATGCAGTTTACTTCAGTTCAATACATTGTTTTCAAAAGCAGCTAGTGAAAAATTTAAGAAAAAATGTTTTTCAAGGTGTATTTTGAGTGTTAAAAATGGTCCGAAAAAGTGAACTTTTTTAGTGCTGCGGGTGAAACGGATAATGTGTGGGGGTAAGATGGGGGGAATTGAGAGCATATTATTATTTTTGACCCTTAACAAATTGAATACGTAAAATATGGTGGTGTAGCGTGCAAAAAATGAAAGGGGCAGTCCACCCCCTTCCACTAGAGGCATCCAATAGAAAATTGTTTGGCATTGTTTAGAAAACTGTTAGATGCCTGTCCGCTGCTAATTTGTTTGAAGTTCACGTTTGCCGGTTAAATTTTCATTTATATGCATGAGATATCACTAAGAAGCAAAATCAACAATTTCACTGACCATCTTACCCACACTAGCAGTTGGCCATTTCACCCCATCATTATATATATTTTTTAAAGCGTTCACAATTTTTTCATACGCAAATGAAATTACGTATTATTTCAATGCAGACGTTGCTTGAAAGGGTATTAAATCGAAATACTTCATGCTATGGGCAACATTTTGGAATTAAACCACTCAAAAAGCTTGGAAAAAAAAATTACCTCCAGACGCAGAATTATTTCCAATTTTTAGTTTTTCTGTACTTTATCAAAATCGGAAAGTTCTAAATGATGATGGCAACGTTCAGACATCATGAGATAGCAAGCTGGATGGATGCCCATCAAAACATTTACGAATTTTAATGCTTAACTAGTAGAATCAACCACCTGTCCGTCTTACCCAGCCTGTTCGTCTTACCCACAGTTCCCCTACATTTTTCGGATAATCAACCTAATCATTTCATCAGCAATCGGAGTATTACAATTTACTTATGCTTTGACGTCAATAATAATGATACTTTCTAAAATGTACATAGTAGAATCAATACTTATTTCGTTCCATAAATCCATAAATGTTATGGTTTAAAAGATTCTCATTAAGGTAGTTCAAACTTCGACGCAACGTTACATGAAGGATCACCGATAATAAGAAATTTCTAACCATTTCCGTAAAGCTTTTTTTACATTACTACAGTGGAAATTCGAATTTGGCATGGCTCGATTTTGGCATGCCTCGATTTTGGCAACAAAAGTATCCGTTTTTGGCAACACAAAATATTTCACTTAAAAAAATATGCTTAAATATCAGTCTGAAAAAATGATGCCCACAGTGTGTTCATGAAAAAAAGTTTGCAGTTATAGAATGTCTTGAACAATAATATTTTTATTGTCGTAGGACTACGTCCTACCGCATGTTGGCGAAAACCTATTTGCACCGGACGAACAGCTCTTGGCGGACTTTTTAAACATAAAAAGGTTGCAATCTTTGATTAATAATATTTAGTCAATTTCTAACGCATTTACATTCAATTTTTTCATATCAAAAAAGGGTCTCGATTTTGGCACGGTTTCGATTTTGGCAACATAGGCGACACGAATTTGTTGCCAAATTCGAAATCCAACCGAAGTTAGAAATTTTTTCTGTCTGCTTGCACACTAATTAGGTGGATCAAATGGATTTCTATCGCTTCAATTTCACTAAAGTTATTAGCATTTTATGAGGCCGGTGGAAATCGAAACTTGAAAACTAATTATTTGATGCATTTCAAAATATAAAACTCCGCTTTATAGTTCCAGCCACGAACTAATTAAAAGTAAAAAGACTTGACTTATCAGTTCGAAATGTTATGTAAGCTCATGGTAATTCGAACTAGTATTGTGAGTACTTAACCAGTGAAATTTTATGGCTCAAACTAGTTTCAATCTAAGAGAGAGTCGCGAAGACGGTCTTCTTTCTCTCATGCTTTGACCGTTCTTATTTTTCCTATTATGTTTGTCTTCATTTTCGGGCTGACTGTTCAAGTGCGTGCGTGAACTCTACATTGGACGTGATAAGTGCGTGTCTTGCAGTGTCATTATTTGGTGCTAGTTGGTCTATGAGTACATCAGATTTTGCAAAAATACTGTATGCAACTTGCGATAAATCGGGAGCGCATAGTTTATTGCATGTAAAATGAGTACTATAGTGAGACATTCGAAAGTATGTTTAGCGTAAAATATTATCAAATGTTGTATTTTAGTTAGCAGCTAATTTACAACGAAAAAAATAAGAGTAATTTAATTTCTTATATGTGTTTTCCTAAAGAACTACCAACCGAAAACTTGCATGAGTTACCAATACTTTTCCATTTCTGACCAATAATAACGACTGGCTGCAGTTGAAAGTTCGAACTGGCTGCATTTGACGTTGGATTTTTTCCTATCCGCGAATCTCTCTTAGGTTTCAACCAATTTCTTTATTTTGAAATTGATTTGCTCGTTGAAGTTCCTCTGATTTATTTCGTTTTCCTGATATCTGATTTAAAACTAGAATTTTTTCAATAGCCATTAACGGAAATTAGTTTCCCTATGGAACTCGCTGGGTTGAAAAATTTCCCGCAAAATGCAATTAACAGCAAGCGGCGCGGTGCACCGGGCAATTCGTAAACTTTAACGACGTAATTCAAACTCACGGCAGCACGGCAGAGTGAAAGGCGGCGCGCACGAAAAGCGTGGAAAACTTAACGACTTATCAGATTTTACAATCTGGAGCGCAATCACCGAAGCGACGAAGTGTTACCAATTTTCTGGTTTCCCCTAAACCCAACCCAACCCCCCTTCTTTCGCCGTCATTAGGTAAACAAACGTGGCAGCAGTGCAGCGCAGCAACACAGGAGAAAATTTGCAAACGATCGAATTCGAACTCTCACGAGTGGGAGTAAATTAAAACTGCACAACCGAATGGTTGTTGTTTGCTAAGTGCCAGAGTTGGTGAACAAGTGAAACAATAAGCATCATCCGCAAGCTTCCCAGGAAGTGAGTGTTTACTGTCAAGTGTGACGCAGTCGGAGAGCAAAACAGTGCGAACAAAATGACTCAAATGGTAGCGATGGAATCGATAGACCTCAGTGACACAACGGTTACTATTCCACCGGAACTCCCCGAGGATCCTATTCACATAGAAACGCCCGAGGAAAGGTGATGATATGTTCTGTATTTTTGAATTTGTTTCGTTCTATCGACATATAGGTTAGGTTAAATAGTGAGTGGTGGAGCGTTTCCACGAAAATCCCGTGAAAAGTATTCCATGCACAGCCGGAGGCTGGTGTCCATACAACGTGCTACCACTAGACTGGAACCCACCTCAGTATTCGTAAAATGGAAATTCGTTTGGGGGCTGAGGGATACAATAGAATAAGCAAATTATCGATCAGTTTCCCCTGCGTGTATTCGCCTTCTTGCTATAAATAGAAACATAATAATCAATTTGTCTGCTGGCCTATTTATCCTGTACGGAGTATGGTTTCGCTGGCTGGTATGTAGTTGATTGGAATACCATTGGTTTCGAAATTGCGTTTCAAGTCAAATCTATCCATCAGGCGGTTTATCGAATCCGGTAACGGAATCAAACCCGACGTAACCCGCTGGCTGCGAGTGCCTGAAGCTACCTGTGAATTTTATTCGAAAAAGGAAAAATCAATTTACCTGGCCTTTGTGTTCGGTTTATGAGATTACAGCTGGTTTTGTGTTAATTGATTTACCTTGTTACGCCTGCAGTTGACTTGGTGGCGCTGGCTGCAGCAAAGTTTCAGCTTCTGGCGTGTGCTTACTAGTCAGTCAGTAGTCAGCACTCAGCGACTCGTCGGGCGAAGTGCAAACCGCAATCACGCAAAATCAGCTGGAGCACCGAGCGAATCCACCCAATCAGCAAGATAATAAACACGTGCTGACTAGAGAGCCAACTAAATCTAAAACGACACGTTGTTGATTGAGAGGATTTTTCCTATTTTTTTCCTATGATGCCCTTATACGGAATGTTGTTCGGTTGATGCAATGCAGCAAAAATAGAATGTTACGAATTCGTTCTACATTTCCTCATCATTAATCAATCATTAAATTTATAATTTAACGGGAAAGGCAATGTGACTCGATCTTGTTGGTGTTATCAAATAGAACTATCTCAAGCTGCTTGCATCTCACGCAAGGTACCGCAAGGCGAATGAACAACGTTCATTCTGTGATCGAATTACTTGATTACTATTTCTAAGGCCATTAAACTCGGAAATGATTCTCGATATATACTCTTATCAGACAACCATTTAACAATTTTTATTATTTTCCAGAAAACAAGTCACTGTGATCTGTTTATAAAAAATAATTAACGTAATATGGTTCTTCAGTAATGTTGGTTCTAGGAAGTTGTTTTCCGTGTACCCCGAACGCCAGCTGAACGTCGATCTTCCTCGACAGCGCATATCTATCAGGTGCTGGGTCTGCTCCGGAGTCGAAGATGACCTTTTTCTGGTTCCCTGCTAAAGAAAGCTTTGGCTGCTCTTTCGTTAGACATTCGGGCTTCATTCCAAAAAGTGCCACCGCAAGTATTCTGAAAAGCGCTAAAGCGGTACAAATCATTCCAAACGTTCCACTTTTAGTTCCATCTAGGTGTCAATACCATTTGGATACCCAACTTCTCTGCTAGCTAGTATCTACTTAGTTTTGGCAGTACTGGGTGTATTCCACTGCTCTGCGCTCGATCCCGGCGATATGTCATCGATGTCATCAAAACTAACCAAAAATACTTGTTTGCCCTTGTTTAAACCTATAGAGGTTCGCTTAAATCAGATTGATTAATTTCATATGAAATTAAATTCTAGCTCACTTCAACGAAATTCAAAAAAAGATGGTAGGTCTGCAAGTTACACGAAATTAATCCTGGATTCTATTCGTGGATCGTAGATTATCCGAGTAACAATTTGGGTTTAATTGCACTCTTATGATGGCATTTAGGACCAAAATTGGTCATGAAAACCGCCATAAGAGTACATTAAAACTCACATGGTTGCTTAGGTATAGAAAACAATTTGATATTCGTCGTCAATGAACTCTGGCAACGGTCTTAATCGAAAGAGCAGGACACGGAAGAACATTTTGTTCGCTGAATTGGGCAATCCTATACCACGAAGGTTAAACCAGTTGTTGACTGCCGTAGCTCTATTTCTTGGACACCGTCATGTCTTGCACCCCCTGGTCTAACAGTGCTCGTAATCGTATTGTTCCTACCGGATTTGAACCAAACACCATTCTCGGAGCGTAATTGTCCGATGTTCTTGAAACATGCCTTGCCCATCGAATACGTCGAAGTTTAGTGAACTTTTAAATACTGTGTTCGCCGTAGGGCTGTGTGAGCTCATGATCCATCCTGCGCCTCCATACTCCGCTCTCCTCTAAAACAAAGCAGATCGTTCTTAGTATTGGTCTCTAAAAAATTGCGAGCTGGTCCTCCTCAAGTATTGTCGTCGTTTTGTGCCCGTCGTGAATAACTGGCCAAACCTGTGTGTTATTTAGGAGTTTATACGAGGACTTAGTCTGTTCGAATGCAATTTTTAGTGAAGCCCATAGTTAGCACGACGCACAGTGCGACGGTTTTCCAAAAAAGGTGGTTTTGCGTAGAATCTTAATAGTTTCTGCATTGATGCCCCCCGAAATTTGTTTGAAAATTAGACAAAAGCTGGAATAGGTCGAAAATCCAAAAGGGTGGAGCTATCCTTCTTTCAGCAAAAAGATGTATTTTCATAGTATGTTAAACTTTGTGGAATATTAAAACTGAGTGGAAATGAAAATAACCAAAAAAAAAATAGAAAAACTGGTATTAAGGGGATACATTAGTTTGCAGCACCGTAACTACTTTCTCTTAAGAGATAGAAGTTTTCTTTCTTCTACAAAAACTCCATAAATAACATTTTGTATATTTTTTTCTTAGGCATTGTTTATTTTAGGCTTTAAATAAAAAATTTAAATCGAATAATTTTTGACCCATCTCCTTAATGCAAAGTTTTTTGGTATAACAAAAAAGTCCTTCAAAAAATAAGAAATTTTTGTGAAGGCATCAATGCAGAAAATTTAGTAGTTTCTGTGCAAAACCTGATGTCTCCCTTTTTTTAAATTAGTCCCATTGTGCGGCGTCACAATTGATACTCTTCCAAAATTCACCGCTGGAGTCATTGTCCGATTTTACCAGTTAGCCAAGGTGGACGAATTCATATACTACCTCGAATTCATCGCCACGCAGCTAGCATTTTCATATGTATAAAAAAGGTGAAAATCAGCATTACGTACAGATATACACTGAAGTCGCTTTTTACGCGGTTTTTTTACGCGACTATTTTTACGCGGTTTTCAGAATTTACGCGATTTTTTGCGCGGTTTTCGGAATTTACGCGGTTTTTTACGCGGTTTTCGGAATTTACGCGGATGTGCTCAAAACGTCTATTTTTTGCGTAGTGTTGAAATCCACAAAGTTTTTTTTACGCGAAATTTTGGTTTTTTTACGCTGTTTTCGAAATTTACGCGGTTTTTTTACGCGGTTTTCGGAATTTACGCGGTTTTCGGAATTTACGCGGTTGTTTTTTACACGGTTTTGATTTACGCGGGACGTATCCTGCGCGTAAAAAACGACTTGAGTGTATATGCTAAATAAATCTTATTTCATGCGCGAAATTGGCATATCCGTACGATTTTGGAGGCGATATCCGTGATTACGAATAATTTTGAGCGTTACGACTATATAAGTATTTATATACGATAATATCAGATTAAGCGCGAGTCGCTCCGTACTACTCTGCGATGTTGTGCTGAAAATCGTATATATGTCAGTCATTATCATTATATACGACAGAAAATCAACTTGATCCCAATTTATCCAGCTTTAGTTACGATTTTGAGTTTGTTAGGAGATATTTACGATAGTTTTCGTACATTGATATACGAGTTAGTGCTAGCTGGGCATCTCTATTTACACTGCTGCCCAAGCGGGCTCGGTTCCGTCGTACATGTACATTTAAGTACCTTGTTCAGAAAGTATTTTTGCTCAACCCAATCTTTTCTGCTTCGTGCTGGTGTAATATTCAGCCACCGTCACAGATGTTGTACCGACAATGTCCATGTCATCGGCAAAGCAGACGAATTGACTAGATTTGCTGACGATTGTGTCCCTGCGTGCTTGTATCCGCTCGTTTCATAACCTTGTAGCACTATGATGAACAGCAGCTATGAGAGACCATCATCTGTGTGATTTGAATGAACTCGAGAATCCACCTGAACCTCTACACACAGCACTGCGTATCATTCATCGTAGATTGAATCAGTCTGATCAGTTTCCTAGGAAGCCCTTGTCGCCTATGATTTTCATTAGCTCTTTGCGGTCGCTGATATCATATGCAGCATTAAAGCCGATGAACAGATGGAGTGTGGGCACTCTATATTCGTGGCCTTTTAAGAGGATCTTCCAGAAGGAAAAGAATTAGTCCGCTGTTAACTTGACTAAAATCTGTACGCAATTGGTGATAGTCGGTGTAGGATGATTAAGAAGAGATTTTTGGTAGCCTGCCCGGTATTGTGTATGGTGAGTGCACGATAATTCTCACATTTTAGCTACTCACTTTCGTTGTAGATCGGGAAATCCTTCTTCTTCTCGTCCACTTCCAGCTCCTTGTCATCATTCTTCTCATCCGTCTAATTCTTCTCATCCTCCACATCCTCCTCATCCTCCTCATCCACCTCATCTTCCGCAGCTTCCTCATCCTCCTCTTCCACTTCCTCCATCATCAAGCAGATTTGGGTTCGCTGCACCTTTTTCTGTTTCGCTTTTTTCCACATTCTAACGAGCGATACTGCGTATCTTCTTCGTCCGCACAGAGTTCTCCTCATTTATCGCCCTTCCAGTCATTCCACTGATTTCGTTTCACGTACACGAGCATGTTTTCTGCTACACTTTTGATAATAGTGTTGCAATAGTCTTCGTGAGGAGCTGCTCCAGCTCGTCCGATAGTGCAGCTCCGAGTGAATGCGCGTAACTTTCGGCGACGTTGGGCTGCTGCAGCTCCGCGTGATTTACCGCAATTAGCATGGATACTAAATGTTGTTCACAACTAAGTTTTGGGTGCATCCTAACCAGGGCACTGGGAAGTTGTCCGAGTAAATGTTAACGCGTCAGCAGGGCCTGACTCAACGATGTCTGAGACGTGCCGGCAGTCATTCTAAACCTGGTCGTTCTGTGTTTCTGTCTCATTTGGTGACCTTCAGGTGAACTTGTGTTGGATTTTCTGCTAGAAGAAGGTAGACGGCAAAGCCGGCTAGTATCAAGCCCATTTCTTTGGTCATCGGACTTGGGCTGAACGTCTTGATCACCAATTGGTATTATTTCTCCAGACCGACCTGAGCGTTGAAATCCCCGAGAACGATCATGGTATCATGATTTGTGCAGTGGTGGTATTTACACTCCTCCCAGTTGGCCTCGAGGTAAGACGCTGGTCTAATAAGCCAGTCGTCGTATGTTTGAATTTCGGCTGGGAGAGGCTGTTAGAGTCAATAGGATCGTAGCACTGACCCCGCACTGTCCTGTATTATAACAGCTGGTTGCGAAGTCTGTCGTATAAAAACAGAAGGTCAAATTTCGATAATGGAATTAGCGCCCAGGCTTTGCTTTGCTTTTGGTATTTACACTGCACTTCTCACTTTGCGTAGAATTCCCCCTTTTCATCATCAAGTTGACAGCCCTGCGTGCAGGCGAATATAAAGTGCATTCAGCGCATACAGTTTCATCCCTGGTTGTATTCTTTTATCTGTCAGCCCATGGACATGACTGCTGAACTGCTGACAATATTTGTCTTTCTCAATTTTCTACCCTTCAAAACAATTTATTTATGGATTGTAGTGTTGAATGATTGCACGACTAACCTGCCTTGCCAGCCAATTTTCTTGCTCTTAATTGATATTTTAGATGTCAAAGTTTAGTTTTTTTAATTGTCTGCTATTTAAAATCACCCAAAACCTGGCTAACGGAAATCAATTAAAACTTCGGAGCAATGTTTATGTTTATTAAAATTTCGTTTACCGTTGTCGGTACTTCAAAATGAATGAATAAATGATTCACATTTGATTTCATTCACTATTGTCAAAGATGAATGGATGTGGACACTAATACGACCATGAACGCAAGTTTTAGGTTGGCAATGTTGAGTTCATTTCATCTGCACTAGAAACAGCAAAGAATGAGCTGCGTTTCTGGTAGACAATATGACAATTCTAACCTCCGTTGATCTTCCAATTGGTCTCGAGCTACAACACTGGTCTAACAAGCCAGTTGTCGTATGTTTGAATATCGGCTGGGAGAGGCTGTTAGAGGTAATCGGATCGTAGCACTAGCCCCGCAATTGTCCTGTACTCTAACAGCAGGCTGCGAAGTCTGTTGAATGAAAACGTAAGGTCAAGTTTCGAAAGCGGAATGTAGAACCTAACCTTTCCTTCGCTTTGCATGACATCCATGACCATCCCTGAACGTGTACAGAACCGAAGTGGAAGTCCGAACAAGGCGAGGATCAAAAAGTGGTAACAAAGTTGCTTGTCTTTCTTTTGGAAAGCTTTTCGCGTAGAAAAGAATATCAACAAAGTGATTAAATCGCTTGCACCTTTTAGCACATGGAAGCGCTTTCACGAAAAAAAGCCGTCGTCCCTGCCTAGTACTTGAAGTGCGTAGCACGCACGTGTTTTGTCTACTCTCACTTCTATTCTATGATTGAGCTCATCCAGCACACCACTGGCATTGGGTACGACGGCGACGTCGACCTTGCGGCGCTTCAATACATCGGAGAGAACCTAAGTACTCCCTTGGAAGCTTCAAATCACTAGTTTCCAACCTATAGTTCGTTTTCATCGCTTTGGTTTATTCCGATGGTTCTGGTTCTAATTTTCTTGTTTTTGGTTGGTTGTGTGTCGATTTTTGTAGTGCTGGCATGCAAGGTCTACGGCGCCAACCACCGCCCAAGTAACAATTCTAAAGCCACTTGGTTTTACATGAATTTTATAAAGGTTTTATTGCGGTATTAATCATTACCTCTGGATTTATTGTGGTATTGCGCAATACAAAGAGGATACAAGTCCAAACACACTTATAGCTAGCTAGAAAACCATAATAAAACTGCTAATAAAGCAAATTTATTATGGTTGCTTATATTACCACGTTAAAAATTGTTGGCTGCACCAGGTCTCTTATAAACTTACCATAAGTGTGGCGTGGCAATACAAAATGGCGCACCAATCAAAATTGATCTTGACGCGGTTACTTGTCAAACCGCAATAAATCTGTTAGTTTTATACTAGACCGTAGTTAGACCTATTGAAACGGTAACACCCTAACCAAACAGTTTTTTTGCAGCTATTATGAAGAATACCAAAGTTCAACACCAAAATCAATTTTTTTTATGCGAAGCCATATTACCATATTCTAGTATTCTGTTTAGCCCGCAAACAAAAATTCATCAAAGCAAAGTATTTTGCAGAAAGAAGGTTATTATCAATCGGTTTTCCTGTCAGAGGAAGCAACTGAAATGATTTTGCTAGAAATTGAGATTGACTAACCGAATATTTTCAATTTGTTAAAACAACCAGTTTTCGAAAATTGCAAAATTTCAGCGGCGCGCTGATTTTATCGACCTATCATATCAAAATGCACGATGAAATTAAATGCGCACATAGTGCAAACCAAAGAAATTGCTTAAAATTTAATAAATATTCTATGGGGTATTTTATTCTGATCGCTATAAACCGAATCGTTCAGAATGATCTGTCAGTAAAACTAAAACTTTTCTGCTCACGGATATATTTTCAAGTTGACAAAGCTAGCGAACTTACCGGGCGTTTGCTAGAAAAGCGAAAAGCAAAAAGCGAAAAGCTTTTTTAAATTATGGCGATGGCTGTCAAGCAGCGAAAGCTTATGCGGTTTTATTGCTGCTTTTAGCAGAGCGTGATACGACTACTTGAGTTTATAACCTGATTCTTATAGCGGTTATGAAAACATTCTGAGGAGTGGGCCACTTGGTCAGAAAGCAGTTTTATAGCGGTCATCAGAAAGTTCTGGTGGAGCTCATAGTTTTATTAGCGGTTTTATGAAATTGGTCATGAAAACCGCTATACGAACGTAATAAAACTTGGAATTGTTACTTGGGCGTCTTGATGGAGGACCAACGTGCACAGCACGGTTTATAGTTCCACACTGACATAAAAACAATGATAGGCTTTCCCTCACATGAAGATCAGACACCCTTTTTAGCCGCCCCTAACATAAAAAACAGATGTTCGGAAACTCAGAAGAGCCTCCCTTTGCTTGTCAGCGTACGATCAATTTTTTCACCCGAGTTGGTTAACCGATCTTCCATTGGTTACTCGTATCCCAGTTGATATCGCGAGCCACGATGAAATCTATTTTTTGTCCACAGCCACGTGATGTACCGCTGGTGCCCCTTATCCAGCCATTTACTATATAAAGAAAGCTTCCTACTGTTTTTGAAAACTATTCAAAACTTATCAAATGAATTGCAAGTAACCCTTTCAAAAATAAGAAAAATTCGAATAACACTTCATTATGCTTGCAGATTTGCCCGAACTGGCAATGATTTCAAATCCAAGCTCATTGTTTTGATGGTATCTATTCATGTTCTGTCCTTTCCGAAAGTGTTCTGTCCTGTCTACTAACTTATTCCCGAAATGTAGCCGCAGTAACCATGGCATCGTGTGAAAAGAAAAATGGCGTATTCAGCTCGTTAGCTCTTTTATATATTGCACGCGCGAAGATTGTTTCAAAGAAACCAGTTCCAATATGCATCTGTCGTCTCTGTTTGGGAACGAGAGACATCGTGAAGAAAATGTATGGATATTATACAACTTCTCAGTTCTATAATCATTGTAATCAATTTTCTTTATTTGGCGATGAAAATACGATCTTTTCTTCTTTGTAAATCAATTCGTAGATGAATTTCTAATTTCAAATCTTCTTGATCCGTCAAGAAATAAATCTTCTATCTATCTATCTGTCATCTATCTATCTATCTATCTACTTCTATATAGCCTTGTCTGCACTCAGCCAAATTCAGATATGATTTTCGTAACATGAATCGTATGAATCGGGTAAATGGAACACAATTTCGCTTTCATACGAAACGTATGATTGTCATACGCAAAATAAAGAACTTCATAAGCCGCAAAACGAAAAGCATAGTAATTCGTTTTGAATTTCATACGAACGACGTATGAAATACTCGAGAGTGCTAATGCGAAAAAAAAATGAAAAAAGTGTCAAAGTTCAAGTCAAAATGGCGGCCGCACAGGAGTTAAATTTCGTCGATGAATCCGATATAATTGAATTTCTATGTATTTTGGTATATTACACATTCTATTTTCTTACTAAGACATAGTCTAAAATAATCTGTTTTGTTTAGGATGAAGCAATTTCCGAATCATCTATCTCTCATACTAAGGCCGGGACACAAAGTAGTTATGCATCCAAAACCAGGCCTCAAGACAAGCAAAAGTAACGAAGTTGCATCTCATTTAGTTACATAGCGTACTTTCGATTCGCTCTCAATTAGACGCGAGATGACGCACGCGGGTTACAGCTAGTGAGTGAGTAGTGAGAAGCAGGGCACTGACATTCCTATATTAATCTGCAGGGTTAGTTTGTAACACAAATTTTGAGCCTGTTCTCATTTCGAGCTCACAACCACGGTTGCCAGTATGCCAGATAAATCTGGATTTTGCCAGATTTTTGATTGCGCGCCAAACAAACAGACAAAGCTTAAAATCCTCTAGATATTTGGCAATGTGCCAGATTTCCGATCTTCCGTCTTGCAAAAAGGTCATCACTTCTAATTTTGGACGAAATTTTGCATCTACGGTGAGCCAAACGGGCAAGTTTTTTCAAGAAAACGCCTCCCCATCGGACTAATTGACCACCAGATTTTTGCCAGACACTTTTGTTCGTGTTCGCCAGATTTTCGGGAAAACCTGTTGGCAACCTTGCTCACAACAAAGGCTGCCTCCGATAAGAAAGTGTTCGTGAAGTGTACGCCACCTGCTTAAATTGGATGAATATGTTTCAGCATCGTCAGTTAGTTTCAGCATCGTGTAAAGCGTGTGAGGATGCGATTCCAGTCACAAAAACATGTCTTCAAGTATTCATTTCAAAACCTGTATGATGTGCTCTGACAAAAAGTTTTTCATGACGAAATTTTCACATCTTTTCACAGCTATTTATTGCACAACGCAACTAAATGAGGGCCACATTTTTACCACATCATAAATTTAGATAAATTAAATCCTGCGGCACGGCACTAATTTGCCAACTGTTCAGCTACACTACATCAGATCTAGAAGCCCATGCAATAATTTCCTCTATTATTATAAACTGAAACCTTTTTAGTGACTGTTTATCAAACAAAAGCGAGACGGTCCTGATCCTGTTTTGTTCGCTGCTAAATACAATTCAACCTCGAACTTCGACGCAAAACATAAACAGACTGCCGGCGCCACAGCCGGCCTTTCAATGACACCACAGCAGTGCTTTCAATTTGAAATCGGTACAGTAAACTTTTGCTTTTCTTTTGAGTTTCCAATCCTCAATCATCAGATAGTTTTCTCTAATCGCATTTCAGAAATTCAACCCTTTTGGTGGAATCAAACTTCAGTACAAGCAAAATAAAAGACACCGTCGAATTTCTTGCGTCATTCCAATGGAAACAATTTAAATACATAGAATAATAGAAAAGGAGCATCTTCCAGGATTTCACCTTTATTTATTCGATGAAACTACAGTTTTTTTCTTTAATTCCTTTCAAACAAATGTTTTATTCAAAGCATAAGACGTTCGTGCATGAACGGTGCACTGTGTAACATTAAAGAACAAACTTAGGTACTATTTCAATTACCTTCGAACTTCTGCAGACAATCTTTCGCATAATTTATGTGCTGACAATAGCGGCAATATTAATAAGGATGCATGATGCGTCATAATATGCTGCTATTTGTGTGTGTCCTTGGAAAAAATCCGATAATTTGTTATACTACACTGTGTACATACAGCGTATAACGTTTGTCCGTCCTGTCAAAGACGATGCCATGCTGAGCTGACAGCAGTTGAGTATGAAATAATGATGGTAATTCTTATGGTTTTTCTTGAAGTCAGAATCTATCGCCAATACGTGTCAGCGAGCGGAAATTCCACCATATGTTTTGTGTAAACGTTGGATTGGTGACAGCTTTCCCGAAATATGTAGTATACAATTAACGACGATTGGCAACGAGAGCTGCCAATAAATATTACTTTGGTGGATCCACTAAATTTCAGTGTGAGATGATTGGGTAAAATTAAGACCAGGTAGAAAGTCTGTTTGAAAGAATAAAAATTTAGAAATGTAGAATGTTCAACTTTACTTTTCAATTAGCCAGAGAAGATCCTTTTTAACAGGTTAATATCGACCACACCATAAATTAGCAAACCCATTCGAGACTACCAACCAGTGTTGTAGACACACTCCATCCTATCATACTCCTCGTACTTGACCGGATGTTGACTTTCTCACTCACCACTTTGCTCCGCTCCGCGGCGCTCCGATCGATCGATTCCTATCCATTAAGCAGTGACATTCGTCCGCGGGGAATGTTTTGGCGAAGAAGACGGATGTGGTGCAACAACAGTTCCGCCACCAATGCCACCGATGGATGTCAGAAACTTGACTCCGCTCCTGTGCCTGTGTGTGGTTCAGTGCGAGAAACTGCCCGGCCCGGTCAGACAGTCATCAGTCTACTACGGGCGATTTGCAGCCTTGGCGCGGAAGGATATCCGACATCAATTATTTACTGCTTTAGCTTTGACCGACTTTATGGCCAAGCTCCGGACTCGGTAAAGTTACTTTTTAGTGTTCCCGAGAGAAAATGTTCTATGCAGGAGGGATACTGACCTTAAAGCACTAGTTTTTTATTATTTAATTGTGAATTTAAAGGAATGAAGAAACTCTAATGGAAAAATAAATTTTTGGAACCAAGAGCAAATTATACTAAGTGTGTTTATGGGTGATTCAAACGTTCCTGTTGACAAAGAGCCCGCTTTCTACATTCTTCTAGTCATGGGGCAACGCATAGTTAGTAGGATATCGATTAACAATTGTGCCGCACGGTTTGATGTTCACAGCTATACGATAAACTAATTCTCACTTTGTAACTGGATCTAACCTGTATGCTCGCGCGATATAGCGGTAGCAGGATAGTTAAGGAATATAGGAAATCTAACCTCACCCAGTTTGCCACACCTTTCTGTCCGGTGAGCCGTAATAGTGCGGATGTCGGTTCATTTCGTTAATGCAGCGCCATTATAATAGGAACTCACCGCTAAATAATTCATTGAATTCCGAGCTCCGGTATCAAAACATGAGATTGTCTTTTCGAAGAATATATTTGCTTTATTATTGTGCACGCAGCAATGCAATCGAGAATTGTTATGAAATATGTTAGACCAGTAGTTGAATATTTAAATTTCCATTAGCATAAGCTGGTAAATGTCACTGTCAGTTAGATAATGGGTTTGTTTGCTTCTATACGGAATTCGTTAATCTCGTTTCATTTCCAGTGATTTAATTTTTGAAGTTAATTGCGATAGTACATAATTTAACGGTACTGTGCAGCACGATTTCTTTATAGTAAATTAGTTCCTGATTTCTAAAATCATTTTAAGGGTATATTTATTGATGCAGAAAAAATGTGCAACGCCGTCTCTTATAGTGCGTTTAATAGGCTCGGGAATCCGTCAGCTATGTATAATGAGTGCAAAAAAATCCCTTCAAACTGGCTTGGTTGTGTTTCCTTCCACTGTTGCCGGGAAAACTGTTACCGTTTTGAAGCGGTTTTCAAGATTGCGGGTAACTTACAGTAGAAAAAAAGTATGATTAATAGAAGGTAATTAAGTTGCACAGAACAGTAGTGAGTACTCTAAATTGTCCCAGTCATTATTAATGTAAATTCATTGCGGTAGTTGGAGAAACAAATTCATATTTTTTACTCATATGGAAATAACATCACCGCCAGTATCTGGATGATACTGGCTGTCTAAAATTGGCCGTCTTTGGTACAATAAAAATAGCTTTAAATGCCAATATGGCTGGATATTTCCAGCTATATCCGGCTTTCCCACACTAATCTGTTTGCGGACAAAAGCAAACATGAGCCAGGTGTAGCGGCATACATCCGGACCAACTGGTATTTGAAATGGTTTTTACTTTGACCGACATTTAAACGTAGCAACAGGAACAACGTTCTCGTCGCTAGGTGGAATAAAATATAACGAAAGTTTGTCTAGTGAAGTCGTTAGGATGGGGCAGACTGGAAAGAAGATGAATCAGAAGCAAATCTTCAATTCCTCCTATAAAAAAATCAAAATCAGGCTCAAAAAAAAAATAATCCCTGAGGATATACAGTCCCCAAGGCTCGTAAATCGCTTTGAAGGGAAATGGTTTTCTAAAGAGTATTAATGTTCTTGATCCCTAGACTTAACATCGATGCATTCTGTGCCTGTCAGACTTCAAATTGTCATCGCTTCAAATAGCTATAAACTTCGTTTGAAGCTGGCTTACAGTTGCTTACAGTTTTTAATTTTCCTTTAAGATATTCAATTATGCTTTTCTACTGATTTCTTGAATTCTGCCATCATTTCGTGCTAATATGAAACCGCAGAACTTCGCTCATTTTACTCCGTGCTGTACGGCAGGGTGGCTGAGACAATTTTTCCGATAAAATCGCAAATCATTTATTTAACAAATTCATAATTCTTAAACAGCATCGTTGAACAAAGTTGTTCATGAAAAACTTTGATTCTTGTTCGTCACTTTCTATATTCAATTCTGGGACTCTTCAGCACAAACTGTGCATAATTTTTTATTATCGCTTGACAATATCTAATAATGAAAGGTAACCTAGCTTGCCGTTGGTTACATAGTACTTAAGTTTGTAAAAATACCCAATTGCGTGAGCACAACACAAGATTACTCACCAAAGTGCTAATTAATGGTGATAATTGAGTTAGCTCTCAGTCACTTTTAATATACCTATAGGCTAACCAACACCATATTTTTTGTATTAACAATAAAAAACTTATCGCTTCGCATATGTTCTATCAGCTGAAAAGAATCCGTTATTCTTTCAAAAGTACAAAAAAGGTGACATATGTGGGAAACTACAAAGTTGAGTGAAATCTTTATGAGTTTTCCGTTTTCACGAATGGTTCGGTAAATTGTAATAAATTCTTCCTGAT
Source organism: Sabethes cyaneus (assembly GCF_943734655.1). Classification (NCBI taxonomy): domain Eukaryota; kingdom Metazoa; phylum Arthropoda; class Insecta; order Diptera; family Culicidae; genus Sabethes; species Sabethes cyaneus. The sequence continues at coordinate 192,737,363 of NC_071354.1, forward strand.
CAATCTCTTAGTTAAGCCGAGTTTTGACTGAAATGCGCTATTGGCAACTAATCTACATCCGAAAAATATTAACACAATCGGCGTGGTTCGTAACGAAAGTTTAGTCGCTTTAAGAAAATTACATTAGCTAAACTAGAGAAATTCATGAGTTGTTTTCGATCTCTAGCAGTTACGACACCTAACGAGTTGAGCTCTATGAGTGAAGATACAGTGCAGTGGTGTAACATTTTCGAATATCTTCGGCGTACCGCAAGGCAGCGCTACAGGACTACACGTTTTTAAGATACTCTTGAAAAATATGTGTAAGGAAAGCAATAAAAATGGTAATTTTGAATAAAACAATTAAAATACCACAATACGTACCAAACTTGATGTATTGATTGATGTTGATGATAAATTAATAAATTAAATTGATTTTTTTTTGTAAATATGGTATAATTAGGGGACTATTCTAGTAACAATTCTAATATTGATGTTTTTATGGTTCTCCTCTTAAAGAACACTCGTAATACCCCAAGTAACAATTCCAAGTTTTATTACGTTTGTATAGTGGTAATATATGCAACCCCAATAAATTTGCTTTATTAACAGTTTTATTATGGTTTTCTAGCTACCTATAAGCGTGTTAGGACTCGTATCCTTTTGGTATTGCGCAATAGCACAATAAACCCAGAGGTAATGATTAATACCGCAATAAAACCTTTATAAAATTCAAGTAAAAGTAAGTGGCTTTAGAATTGTTACTTGGGACATTATGTATAATTTTTTCAAAGACTTTCCCAGCTAGCACTAACTCGTATATCAATGTACGAAAACGTATATAAATCGTATATAAATACTTATATAGTTGTAACGCTCAAAACTATTCGTAATCACGTATATCGCCTCCAAAATAGTACGGATATGCCAATTTTGCGCATGAAATACAATTTATTTAGCATGTATATCTGTACGTAATGCTGATTTTTACCTTTTTTATACATATGAAAATGCTAGCTGGGTTATTTCCTGAACCGGTTTATTTTAACTTGACTGTTGACTCAGAGCTATAAGGGTATCCAGAGATATTGCTTTTCTAAAATGGATATAAATGAAAATTTAAAATAAAAATTGGTATAAAAGCATCCACGTCGTAGCACATAAATGAGAGATTTTTCATGTCACGCTCAATTTGTCGATTTTTTGTTTTGTGACTCAAAGTTAGAAAATTTTAACACGCCGGCAGCGTTGCCAACCGGTATTTACGAAAATCTGGAAAACGAGAATAAAACGACAAGGTATACATCCCTAAAGGTTGTACGAATGGGTGACGTGGGACTATATCAGATCATTAGATCAAAGACTAATGCACGCTATGTCTGAAGGGTGCGATTATGCAACTTTGATGTACATAAAATTTTCTTTTACAGCGTATTAGTATAGGTCTTCACGATTCAGAAAATGCTAATTTTAAAAAAATCCATCGGGAAAAAATTGAAAAAAGTTAATTTGAATATTTTAGCTGTAATCAACCGGATACAGGTAACGCACTTAGTAATTCCATCATCAAAAGTGCTCCGATTTTCTTCAAACTTTGTGAATTGGTTCTTTTTATGGAAATTTCAGACCCGAATTTTTAATGTGGCGCTTAGGGCGCTCCCTCTTAATTTGGGGTGGTCCAAAAAATCAGCATCCCAGTCATGACACCTTCCTTTGAATACTGAACTTTTAAATGCCACTATTGACACGAGATCTTTAAATATTTAAATTTTTGTGCTTGATTGAATGAAAAAGGTTAAATATAGAGAATTTCATTTTAAATAACTCGAAATAGTGGACCCCTCGTTCGTCAAGTGGCCAGGCAGTATTAAAAAGAGTTGATTTTTGGTGAACTTCAACATTTTTATCGTGTGATATTCCCTAAATTTGCTATATAAATAAATAACAAATGAAACGGTTTTGTAAAAAGAAATTCAAATTATGTGAAACATTTTTAGTGGTCCTCTTCGATTTGTCGCCATATTAGATTAGTTCAAGAAATTGACTTGTTTTTGGCACATCAATCGATTTTATCAAAGATCTAAGACGGCCGCTAACATTATTTCCACTTAATTTGAAAACACTATCTTTCTTCTTTACGAAACTATGCTGTTTGTTAATTATTTCATAGCAAATTTAGGTAATATTATATGACAAAGATGGATTGGCTACAAATCAACTTTTAGAAAATTGGTGAGCGAGGGATCCACAGTGTCAAGTTGTTAAAAATGTAATTCTTAGCATTTAGTTATTTTCAATTAACCAAGCATAAAAACTTCAATATTGAAAGACCCCTTGTTTTAACCCCTAATTGATACTCATTCTATATTTCATTGTCTAATTTCGGTATGTTCCGCTTGATATAATGTCAAAAGGCTCCAAATTCTCGTTATTTAGATGAATTTGAGCAAATTCAATCGTTTGAATAGAAACACGGGAGAAGAAATTTGAGTTTTGCGCAGTAAAAATCTAATACCCCGATCGGGTACAGGCGTATCCACAAACTGTATCTCCAAAATAAACAAAAAGATAAACGTGTCTAGATTTTTGATAAATTTTGTACAAAATTTTAAGCTTTCAAAATATATAAAAGCTGGGAGCTTATTCGTTGTCATTGCATGGAAACATGTTCAATGTTTATGGTAATTATGTCATGGTTTGGATTTCAAACCAATATTATATTATTCATAAAAGGTAATATAGGTTACATTGCAAAGTTTATTAAATGCTCATTGATGTAACTTTCGACTGCTATCAATATTGTTGTAATCGTTTGAGCGATTCAAAAGTTAAATATGTAAAAGAAAGTGTCATGACACAGATGATGATTTTTTGGACCACTCTAAGTGGTCGACACGCCCTATCCCAAGAGTGTGTACCCTAAGCGGCAAATAAAAACTACAGGTCTCAACTTATCAGAAAAAGAACAGCAAATTCACAAAGTTTGAACCAAATCGGAGTACTTTTGATCATAGAATTACCAAGTTCGTGAAGGTGTACGCATGTGGTAATTCCATGATCAAAAGTACTCTGTATGATCCCGGTTGAATACAGCTAAAATATTCAAATTAACTTTTTTCAATTTTTTCCCGATGGATTATTTTAAAATTAGTATTTTCTGAATCGTGAAGACCTGTACTAATACGTTGTGAAAGAAAATTTTATGTACATCAAAGTTGCATAATCGCACCCTTCAGACATAGCGTGTAATGTAAACAGCATTTCTGGCATATGTATGTTTATAAGTATCTGTGAATGGGATGGTAAATGGTTGAATAATGCGCTCCAGAACTACCACGAAGTTCCACAGCCTCTTATTTAGCAACTCCTCTCTCTACCTCCCCGTGGTACCATCCGGGATACGTTCCTTAGTGGAAATCGGACAACCGGTGGAAACTAGGGTCGTATGCGGACAGAGAAGGGGGCACTCACGCGAAGGCTGAGTGTAAACTCTCCGCCTGCAAATGACGGATCTCGGTAGAAGCATGTTCGATGAACCTGAAAATACTGAGAACCTGAGCAGAGGGTCCAAAGCCCCCAAAGGAGGATGGTTTTAATAGCTGTTATCCATGGCTAAAAGTAAAAACAAGAATGGATAAACCCCTAATCCAAGGTGTCATGCGACCCGTGCCGAGGGATGAATGGTGGGGGGGGTTTCATAAATACTCAGCCTCAAACGGAGCCTGTGGAGTACCAGAGCGCCCTCCACAGTAAACAGCCCTTACCGCATCATGAGGGGCTCTGATGCGGCGGACTCTTCTTTCCCCTCAACTTGTGGGATTCTATATGAGCAATCAAAATAAAATAATAACTTCAGTGAGCGCGGACGGATTAGACAATCCGTTCGCAAGAAGTGGTATCCAGAGGTCTCCGCCGATGGATACCAGTAGAAGCGCCAGCGTAAGCGGAAAAGGAAACGGCACACCTGTCGCTCCAACTGCATCTACGCCGGACGCAGCAATGAACGGCCCGTCGCTAATAAAAGCAGTGGCAGGCAAGAGAGACATGCTACCAAGAGTGGTAGCGGCGTCTCATCAACTCGATGCCATTATCGAGTTCGTGGCAGGTCGCAGCACCTTAGCGAAGGACCTGAAACAAAGTCTGCTCATGCTTCGGAGCACCATGCGTGCTGCGACGAAGGAGCACAGCGAACTCGAAGCGCGAGTAAAAGTTGCAGAGAAAGAGAAGACGCTTGTATCAAGGTCTGCACAAACAGATGCCTGCCCGTCAATGACTGACCATTCCGTGGCACTCGCGACTACGGAGCAGTCTAACGACAAGGCATCCGCCAAACGCGCAAGGCAGTCCCCAGGGGAAGAAACCCCCACGGGTCCAAAGAAGCGCATGATAGCAGAGGGTCGTAAGCCAACTGAAGAACCTACTGAGGGTAACAAGACGCTGTTAGCGTCCGACAACCAGTGGGAGTTGGTCAAAAAGAAGAAGGCCAGGAAGAAAGAGGAGGATCGAGCTCCACCGAAAGTGGCTAGGAAAAAAAGGAGCAAAGGCGATGCCCTTATCCTCAAAACTGAGGGGCCGAAATATGCGGAAGTTTTAAAGGCCATGAGAGGGCATGATCAGTTGAAGGGTCTTGGCGCGGATGTGCGGAGTATCCGCCGCTCTCGCACAGGCGACATGATTCTTGAACTCAAAAAGAACGCCACTGAAAAGGGTTCCGCTTACAAAGTGCTGGCAGAAAAGGTCCTTGGCGATAGCGTGCAGATCCGCGCACTAACGCCCGAGATGACTCTCCAGCTTAAAAACCTGGACGAGATCACCCAAGCGGGCGAACTAGCACGAGCTCTCAACGAGCAATGCAAAGTGGTGGTGACTACCGAGGCAGTTCGTCTGCGTAAGGGACCGGCGGGAACCCAGGTAGCAACTATAAGACTTCCACTGGAAGACGGAAATGCAGCCCTGAAAGTGGCTAAGCTGAAGGTGGGATGGTCCGTGTGCCCACTGAGCGTGTTCCAGCAGCCGAAGGCCTGCTTCCGGTGCTTTGAGAGAGGGCACAGGTCCTGGAGCTGTAAGGGGCCAGACCGAAGCCACTTGTGTAGGAGATGTGGCGGTACGGGTCATATAGCGAGGGACTGTACTGCGCCACCCAAGTGCCTGATATGTACCGGCCAACGGGACGCTAAGCACACAACAGGAGGCCCGAAGTGCCCGGCAGGCGCGCTGGCGACTAAAACCCGGGCGTAGTGCAGGTAACGCAACTGAACTTGAACCACTGCCACGCGGCTCAGCAGCTGTTGTACCAAGCAGTTACTGAGTCGTTGACGGACATTGCAATCATCTCGGACCCATACCGCATCCCTGCCGGAAACGGTAACTGGGTGTCGGATAGGTCCGGGACGGCGGCTATATGGACGACAAGCAGGTTCCCGGTTCAAGATGTTGTGTCAACTGCAGACGAGGGATTCGTGGTTGCCAAAGTGGGTGGAGTGTTCTACTGCAGCTGCTATGCTCCGCCGAGTTGGTCTATCGAGCAGTTCACGCGGATGGTAGACCGAGTATCAGATGGCAGACCGAGTACCGACTTTAACGCTTGGGCGGTAGAGTGGGGAAGTCATCCCACGAACCACAGGGGCCGGATTCTGCTTGTAGCTCTGGCAAAGCTCAACGTAGATCTGGTCAACGTCGGCACCACAAGTACCTTCAGTAGGAGCGGTGCGGAGTCTATCATCGACGTGACATTCGGCAGTCCTGGTCTGATAGGAGACTGGAGGGTAGACAATGGCTACACTCACAGCGACCATCAGGCGGTCCGCTATGGTGTCGGTCAGATAACGAGACGGCAGGCGGCGAGTAGAGCCGACACTCCAACCACCCGTGGATGGAAGACTTCATACTTCGATCCCGAAGTATTTGTGGAAGCAATCCGAAGAGAGTGCGGTGATCGTGGTATGCCCGATCCGAACGCTGATCATTTGGTTGAGGTACTGTCGCGAGCATGTGACGCTACCATGCCTAGGAAAGGTCGACATAGGTATGGCAGGTCACCGGCTTACTGGTGGACAGATGAAATTGCGGAACTCCGCGGAGCCTGCTTTCGTGCGAGGAGAATTATGCAAAGAGCTCGTTCGGACGAAGGCAGGGCTGAATGTCGAGTAGCACTTGCTGCTGCACGCGCAGCGCTTAAGAGTGGGATAAAAGCTAGTAAACGAGCCTGCTTTGAAAGGTTATGTGCTAGTGCCAATGCGAACCCGTGGGGTGATGCCTACAGGGTCGTAATGGCAAAGACCAAGGGAGTGATGGCGCCCTCAGAGCAATCGCCAGAGATGCTGGAGCGGATCATCGAGGGCCTCTTTCCGCGCCACGAGCCAAGGCCCTGGCCCCAGGCCGCTGAGTCGTCCCACGGCCGACGTTCCAGTATCTCAGACCATAGCGTAGGATGGTCGGCCTCCCAGCCGAACATCCAAAGTAACGTGGGCGACGGCGGTTTGGCGGTCGGGGACGAAGTGACGGTTACGAATGAGGAGCTCATTGAGATCGCTAAATCCCTAAAGGTGAGCAAGGCACCGGGGCCAGACGGAATCCCGAATATGGCCATTAAAGCGGCTATGTTAGAGGCTCCCGAGTTATTTGGAGCAGTAATGAGGAGATGCCTGGAAGCTGGCCACTTCCCGGACAGATGGAAGCGACAGAACCTCGTGCTGTTGCCGAAGCCGGGAAAACCTCCGGGTGTTCCCTCGTCATATAGGCCGATCTGTCTGCTCGATACTGCCGGTAAGGTGCTGGAGAAGGTTATCCTTAACAGACTCGTACAGTACACGGAGGGTACAAACGGTCTGTCAAGGAATCAATTCGGCTTCCGAAAAGGCAAATCTACGGTGGATGCAATCTTGTCTGTCACTAAGACAGCCGAGGTGGCAATCCAGCGCAAGAGGACAGGTATCCGCTATTGCGCAGTTGTCACGCTTGACGTGAGAAATGCGTTTAATAGCGCTAGCTGGGACTCCATAGCCAACTCGCTTCGGAACGTCCAAGTGCCGGTGTCGCTGTACAGGATCCTGGAAAATTATTTCCAGAATCGTGTGCTATGCTATAACACGGAGGAGGGTCAGAAGTGCGTTCCAATCACCGCAGGGGTTCCGCAAGGTTCCATACTGGGCCCGGTGTTGTGGAACGTCATGTATGACGAGGTGTTGAAGCTAAAGTTCCCGGTAGGGGTGGTGATTGTCGGCTTTGCGGATGATATCACCCTGGAAGTCTATGGTGAATCTATCAGAGAGGTTGAGTTGACGGCTGCCCACTCTATAAGCATTGTTGAAGATTGGATGCGATCCAGGAAACTGGAGCTAGCGCATCATAAAACGGAGGTTATCGTGGTGAACAACCGCAAGTCGGTACAGCAAGCAAATATCAGCGTCGGGGATTGCACTATTTCGTCAACGCGGTCCTTAAAACTTCTGGGAGTCATGGTCGACGACAAGCTCAAGTTCGGGAGCCACGTCGACTATGCCTGCAAGAAGGCTTCCACAGCTATTTCGGCATTGTCTCGTATGATGTCTAATAGCTCTGCGGTATATGGCAGCAAACGAAGGCTATTAGCCAACGTGGTTCAGTCTATACTTAGGTATGGCGGACCGGTGTGGTCATCGGCGTTAGGTACCAAAAGCTATCTAGCCAAGCTGGAAAGCACCTATCGTCTCATGTGCTTGAGAGTGGCGAGTGCGTATCGCACAGTTTCACATGACGCAATCTGCGTCTTAGCAGGTATGATGCCTATTGGCATTATCATCAGCGAAGACGTAGAGTGCTTCAACCAACGTGGAACTAGAGGCATACGGAGTACCACAAGATCGGCCTCGATGACCACATGGCAGCGGGCATGGTCTAATTCCACAAAAGGTCGGTGGACACATCGACTTATCCCGGAACTATCTGGGTGGGTCAACAGGCGCCACGGCGAAGTCAACTTCCACCTGACACAGATTCTGTCAGGGCATGGTTGCTTCAGACAGTATCTGCATAAGTTTGGGCATGCGGAGTCCCCCGCGTGTCCCGAATGCGTGGATGTTGAGGAAACGGCAGAACATGCTTTCTTCATATGCCCTCGTTTCGCGGGCGCGAGAAGCAGCATGATGGCAGTGAGCGGACAGGACACTACCCCGGATAACTTAGTCCAAAAGATGTGTTCCAGCTCGGACATCTGGGGAGCGGTCAATGCGGCTGCTACCCAGATTGTACTCGAGCTACAAAACCACTGGAGAGCCGATCAACGGCGAATAAACAGCCTAACTACCATAGTCCAGTAGTTATCTAAGCGAGTGCATTAAGCACAATAGCCCCTCCCTGAAGTAATACCGATAAGGTGGTGCCAGGGGGGATTGAGGCTGGAGACTCGAGTAGGGTTTTAGTGGGTCGGGATCCTCACGCCCCATTAGGGGGGTCGGGATACCTAAACCCCACTCCCTGAGTTATCTTTTCAGGTGTCTGATAGTACCGTATCTTCTAAGGTGCTCAGCAGATTTCCCAACTCGTAAAAAAAAAAGTATCTGTGAATGTTTAAGTGAATGTTTAAGTGAATGTTTAAAAGAGAAGAGCGAAATATTCAGATTCAATTCTTCATTGAATGCAATTGAATGGTGGCTTTGAAAATACGTGGACGCGGGTTCATAAGTACAACGCCTGCAACCATTGACACATAAAAGATTTCTTTTAAAAATCACTTGTGTGCATCATAAAGGTTGAAATAGTAATGAATGACCACCCCACAGATTATTGTACTAAATATGATTATGCGTAGCTTGACATGTTTCAATAATCTTACTTTTACTCGTTTAGCATAGCATAGCATAGACAACCGTACACATCATGGGTGGCTGATATGATGTACCAGTAAGTACACCATACACCTGGCCATGTCCTTACGATTGTAGAAATTGGTACGTTATTTGAACACCTACTTTAAGAGGATGCGTAAAAACTCACGCAATCTTCATAGGTGTTCTTGTACCCAGTATATACGATTCATATCGTATATTAAATATTAAAAATAAAATTAAATGAAGCATAAATAGAACAATCTCACCATCAATCCTTCGAATGAAAAAAAAATTGCGTCAGTTTCCATCATCTAATATCCAATAAGTAATTTAACCTTTCCTTACGATATCCATGTGCATTATTTAAGCTTGTTACGGTTAGAGTCTTAATTGTACAATAGGAGGTGCTTGAGTTAAAACGAAACAAATAATTAAAATAACATATTATACTTACCTGCTACCATGGCCGTGTGGCTCAGCCGTCTGCATCTGGGTACCACACGGCATCGCACCTCCTAGCTTAGCTACTCAATAGAGTATTACCGGGTATGGCCACGTGGAGGCACTAGGTAGGAGCTTGGGCTGGCAAAAGCTATGTTGGTCGCTTTCTCGTTTGCCTTCCCCATTTCATACCCAATAATCTTACTATTACTCGTTTGTGACTTTAAAAGGGCCATTGGTTACAAATAACATTAAGCCAAGGCACGTTCATCGCAAATATGACGTGCCATTCGAATGTCCTTCGCTTGGCAACAGGCACGTAAGTTAACGGCGTCGATTCACTGTCTTTTATCGATAATATCGGAAAATATCGATTGTTATCGATAACCATTTTTGGCGATAATTGCCATCCCAAGCTCCGAGAAGGTTTTACTAGTTTACTTTCACTGCTTACCGCTTGTTACATAGCAGAAAATATGGCACAAACGCAAAAATTTCTGTTTTCTTTGCATAAATAACCCTCTTACCACAGAGGTGAGGGGTCGCAGACCATCATAAAATAAATTCATGCCTCCATAAACCCCCACATGCCAAATTTGGTTCCATTTGCTTGATTAGTTCTCGAGTTAAGAGGAAATTTATATTTCATTTGTATGGGATCCCCCCTTCTAAAAGAAGGCAAAGGTCCTAATTCACCATAGAAAAAATTCCTGCCTCCAAAAACCCCCACATGCCAAATTTGGTTCCATTTGCTTCATTAGTTCTCAAGTTATGAGAAAATTTGTGTTTCATTTGTATAGGAGCCCCCCCTCCCTCTTAGAAGGGGAAGGGGTCTCAGAACACCATCGAAAAAAATCGTACCTTCTATAACGGGACACGCCAAATTTGGTTCCATTTACTTGATTTTTCTCGAGTTTTGAGGAAATTTGTGTTTTATTAGTATAGGAGCTCTCCCTCTTACGTCGTCCATAAAATTGCTCTCTCGCCCCCTCCATAAAACTGCTGATCATTTTATCTTTCCAACGACATATAAATTGATTAGTTTCGTTCAGTAGTTTAGTAGTTATTAGCATTTGAAATTTTTCATTCCAACGTTACACTTCTATTTTCGTTTTCACAAAGTGCTACCCAGTCCCAGATAGTAAACAAAGACGTAGTCCTACGTCAAAAATGTCTAGCAAAAATCTGGCTGTCATTTGGCCTAATGGAAGACAATGTTTGAAAAGCGTCTTTTGACGTAGAACTACGTCTTACCGCAGGGTGTCAATCCAAAATTTGGATTCATGCCGGCGTCATGAAAGAATGAAAGATTTTAAACGCTAGCTCTTTCAATTTAGAACGGATTTTGAAGGTTTGCATACCATTCGATTCATAAAGGATGCAGCAATTTTATGGCAGTTCGGATAGGATTGTTTTCCAATCGCTAAATAGCGAAAATTAACGAGAATTTTCAAGCTAAAATGTTCTCAAGCATTTTCCATGTGTTAGCCTTGCTTCCCAGACACGGACTACCATTACGAACACCAAGCTTGTGGCTGGTGCTGCTGTTTCAAGATAAGGAAGCAAAATAAACTTACGGTGGTTGTGTAGTCCCACCGTGTTGACATGTAAAGACTGTTGAAATGACATAAAAAGGAAAGCAGAGCCATTATCGTCATTCATTCTCAACTTAACTTCCAAGCTGATCACTGCATCTTTCCACTTTGATTTGAACTTGAAAAACTACACTTTGGAACGTGTTTTTTTTTGTCTACAAAGCACAGTAAAATCTAGGTGCTACATTCCGATTTGGGAACTTGACCTTCTGTTCTTATACGACATATTTCGCAGCCAGGTGTAAGAGTACAGGATAATTGCAGGATTAGTGCTGCAATCCTATTGGATTTTAAGCCTCTCCTGTTCAAGATTCGAACGTACAACGTTTGGCTTAAAAGACCAGCATCGTACTTTGAGGCCAACTGAGAGGCTAAGGCTTTTTGCTTGCTAAATAACAAACGCTTGCAAACAAGCGACATATGCAGTCATGGACTGGCTAATGTGAATCAATTTTCATGACTTGCCGGTTGCAACCACAGGAATGTGTAGAATTAAATGGCATCTGAATGACAGGTTTGCATTTTGATAATTGTCTGCGGATAAACGTACGGTAAATGTAGAATTATTTAAATTTAGATGAAGCCATATCAAGCAATACCAATGACATAGAATTTTGAAGACTTAAATTTTCCCCTGCAATTTTGGTAAGAGCTGGGCGCGTAAAGAAGATTTCAATACTCCAATTTTGGCACTGTTCAAAATATTCATTTTTGGCATTACAAAATAGCTCGCCTACCAAAAATACGATACAGTATTAAGCAATATTATTATCATGCTTTTTTCGCACTGTATGCCATCTACGCTACACATAGATCAATTTGTTGCAGAATGTTTTCTTTAATATTCAAAATTTATACGCAAAAACCAGTCTAACATAGTTCTACGCTAACTAGGCGGTCGTGTCTGGAACACAACCCTTTTGTTTTTTTTTGTCGAACTAGGCATGAAAAAGTCTGGAAATTCCAGACAAATCAGGAAGGTTGGCAACGCTGCACCGGTTACTTTTGCTGGATTATTAATAAGGACATTGCAAATCATTTTTAAAGTTTTTGTCAACCCCCCCCCCCCCCTTGGTAATTGGCTTGAAAAATCGGGGGCCAAAAAATTATTTGTCGGATATGAGTTAAATTTTTTTTTTTAAATTAATTGTCTGTGGCCCGGCCATTACAAATATTTTTTAGTTTTTGACTCACCGCCCTTCAAAATTGGCTCTAAAATTCGAAGGCAAAAAAAAGTTTGTTAAACTTTAGTAAAAATTTTTTGTATAAAATCAATTATCTGTGGGTTTTACAGCCTAAAGAACTCGAAAAAAGAGTGTACGAAATATTAATGCTTCTAGCGCGAAACAAAAATAGAAGTACAAATAATTTTGCTTCCGAAAACCGGCAGAAAAAATGTTTTTCGATTTTGACTTTATTTTGGAAGGTTTTTGCATGGAAAATAGCAACGTATATATCAAAAGCAAGAATAAATTCGGGTTTCACGATTAAACTTCAAGCAAAAATTCCTAATAATTGTATTTTTTGCGTGAATAAAAAATCTGTTTATCTCTTTGTTTTTTTCCCTCCCCCCTTGAGTTGTCTAGCATCGGAAGGACAACAACTTTAAAAAATATTTGTAATGGCCTAACTTGCCTTGGTAAGAGGTTTGATTGTTGGTAATGCAGAATTTAATACGAAGGAAAAAAATATGGAAGGGATAAATTATGAAGAAATTAAAATTTATGAGCACCGATAAATTATCCAACGAAGCGATTAGTTGATAATTATTTATTATTTCCGCAAAATTTTATGAGTCGACGACTGCTTGTTTGTCAAAGTAGACTCGGTAACTTTACGGTTACAGAGCACCTGAAGGCTTAGTGTTACATTCTCGATCAAAATTCAGCTTACAGATGATTCCGTAGAAAAGATATTGGAAAGCACTGCAGAGCTAGGCACTAAGAATCCTGAAACATAAATAAATTGCTATATGAAATGTAAACAATTTCGTAAAGCATGGCATGTTTTCTGTTGTTTTCAATTTGTAATATGTAGTCTAGAATGTATGTTTCATTTTATAAAGTTTACGGTTTTCACCTTGTCATTGACTAAGTTTCCAAAATTGGAATAACTCTTGTAATCGTCCATTGTAAACGATGTTTACCTTCTGTTAGAAAATGATATCTGATCGCTTCTGAAACTTTGGTCGATGCGACTATGAGTTTACACACTTTATCAACTTTTGCTCGCTCAACACCATAATTCAATTAAAAAAAAGAAACTGAAATCACTGCCGAATGTAACGATGTTTTGGTCTAACGAGCACACTGATGACGTTATTACGAACACATTTGCTTTGCACTGCTTGGGTTTTAACGAGGCACGCATCGTTATCCATTGCTGCGCCAGAACCACACAGTTTGGTACAACAATGTGCTGGTGCGATGTTTGCCTCTTTGATGGGTATTCCCGCGATGGCCTCGATTGCACGATTGATCCGCAATGCAGCTGAAGGCGCTATAAATCTCGTCATCGAGCGGCAAACCAATCCATCACGGCTGTGTATTTTTTTCTGCTTCTTTTTTTTGTTCGAAACCCAATTCAATTGAATCGGTCGTTGTACCATTCACAACGTGAAGCTTCTCGCACACAAGGCTCATCACTTTTGAAAGTCAAACCCAGGAGGCGTTAAGCGGCTTAGTTAAAAGAGCCAGCTGCCTTCAAAAATAAAACATGCCATAAACCTGCGGAGCGTAAAATAAGTTGCGGCGTTGGCCGTGAACTTGGGAAAAAGTAAAAGTCCACACGATTTGCAATCGACAATACACGCACCGCAAAGAAATTGTACTGAATTCAATTACATAAGGGTAAAAACATATGCTGATACATAATATCGAAATAAATCCGTCTCCATCGTATGAAATTGTTTAGGAACAGTGCGTCTCCATCGTTAAGATTAAATTTTTTCTCAATCTCAAGTAGTTAGACCACTTATGTTGAGAGCTCAATTGGTGTCTTTTTTGCTTAATACTCTAAGCATTTGGATTGTTAGCCTGAATCTGAACAATTTATTTTAGTTTTGCATTGCTTCATTGTTTGGTTTCCAAATTTGCATGTTTTATACCAGATTGCACAAAATCCGCGCGTTTGCTCTCTTAGTGGAACCGGAATGAGACTCTGTTTGTCTTTTGTTTTGTTTGTTTTTTGCGTTTTAGTTCAAACCGGCGGAACCCTAGAGCACCGTCCGATCCGATCCGTTCCCCCATTCTATTGTCGATTTTTCCTTCTCTACTTTCTCTTTCCATTTTTTTCTTCTTTGCATCCATCACAAACTCTCGGACGCGATGCCGGTGTCGTACCGTTCCGTACCTACCTATATCGTAGAACCACCGAAACCTACTGCCCGGACGCGATCGGTCACGTCCTGGCGACGCACATCGGCAAGCGGACCCGCATCCTGGATGGGTCCTTTACGTATGTCGAACTGATGAAGCACTACAGCTCCTCGCTCGATCTCGATCCGGACTGGCACAAGGAGAATCTGTTAGTATCGGCCCTGCGGAAATGGGCCGTTTTGTAATGCGAAACAATTTTGTTCGATTGTTCGGTTTTTGTTTGTTTTTGGATGTTTTGTTAGCACTTTGTTCGGTGACCTTTTTTTGTCTTTTCGTGCGTCCTATTTTATTTATTTATTTATATCTAGACAGTAAACAGCAATAATGACGTCAATCGTTTGTTTTTCAGTAACTTGTTTCAGCAAATTTCGCTAGCTAGCTTTACCTTTCACGTTAATCAACACCTCTGATTGTTTAGAGCAGTACTTTGGACACGCTCATAGTTTTTTCCGCTTAGTGTAGCTTTCAGTCGAAAAATATAACGTCACAACTAGAAAAAAAAACTCCGTTTGATCCAAGGCCACCGTTAGGTTGTTTGTTAGATGATACAGATGGTGGTCAACTCAAGCAAACACAACAATGGCCCTGCTGGATGCACAACTTACCGAGCTAGTGCGCATCTAATTGTTTCTGCTCGAATTGCACGTGAAGAGGATTACCGGCGACAACATGTGATGTCATGCTGCTTCAGTGCGGCGCACTTGAATTCATAAAGTATGACACCGACCGGCTGCCGCTGCCGCCACGCCGTACATGGTTACTGGTTACTGCAGGCTGTGCTGCTGGTTGTGTCATTTCGCATCCGCAGATGAAAAGAAAGATCTAACCAGACTTGCCCGCAGTACGGAAATTGTGCCGCCCTTGTGTGCGGATCGCTCGAGTGCATCGCAGCATCGCAGCCTGCGCTCGGAGGAACATAATAAAGTCTTCCTACTGCCGTATATGAATATCTGGATGTGTAAGATGATCTTTTATGGGACAGAGTGTCCTGAGCAGCCGGTTTAATCATGAATTTAGCTCACGTGTTTATGAGCGAAAATTCACTGCGGATTATGAAAAGTTAGTCATAGTTATACTTACCGTAATGATTTTCTCACTGTGTTCCGAGTTCTCATGAAAAAGCAAAATAATGGTATATCGTTATCCATTTGATGTTATTTATGACCATGTTTCTTTATTTGCTGTAAGAATATCTCACGTACTTGATTGCGCATCTGCGTAGTCAATCAGACGGGGTGTTTTCAACACAAACACTCAAATCTATTTCCTGTATTTTAAATCATTTTTAACTATTGAATATTTACATAAGATTAAATTTGAACTGCAAGGCGATGGATGTTACTGGTGAAAGAAACCAATTTCGTTGCCTTTTCCTTGATGGATTGGTCCTTGATCGTTCATCATGCGCCTCCATTGTTTTTCGAAACTATATTTCTTTAAAAAAAATTTGTCTCAAAAATATTTTCCTATTAATTTTCCTCTTTCGTTTTGGAAAGGGAGGAAGTGTCTGATGCGTAGAATGATTAATTGGATGAACTGGATTCGATATAGACCAAAAATATATTGGGTTGTGCTATGGCAGGTGAGGCACCCATCCGCTTCCGAATGATACCCGAATGTTTTACTCACTAAACTACTGCCGCCCGCTATATTAGGTAGTCTAATACATAATTTTGTTTAATGCTTCCAATTCTATCATTCTGAACTCAATGACTGAAATTTGTACGATGATTTTTCATCACTCAGAGTTACAACCTACTACAGTAGCTCTTGATTGTCATTTCACTGGGGATTTCTAGTCGTATTTTATACTGCCCGGCGTTTCGGCCCTCGGGTTTTGGCCTTTTTCAAATACATATACCTGTAATTTGTACGGCGTATGGCAAATGATAATATGACTAAGTTTCCTTATAAATAAGTCGTCGCAACTAGAAGTACCAAAATTGTGTTGCTTGGGTATAGCCAAAGAGTTTAAGAGTAAACTTTACTTTAGCACCAACTAATGCATCGGAAGCTTTCGAAAATCAAACTTCGGTCGGTTAGTAATCAACGATAAAACAAGAAAACGAAACCCTATTAAGTTGAAGTTAAAAAAAAGTTCTTTAACTCACAAATACGCGAAGCAGATGCACCTGAAACTCTTCTATCATGTTGAAATAACTAGTTTTTGAGTGACAACCACTTGCTTCTGGTGCTAGTATACATGAACGATTTAATGTACACTAGCGCCAGAAGTAAGCTGTTGTCACTGCAAAACTAGTTATCAGGAATTGCTCAATCAATTTGACTCAATTGACATTCATTTGACAGTACCGTCTCAGTCAAGCATAATTTGAAAAAGATATGTATGGGACGATTGAAGAACTAGTTATTATCTTCAACTTTTCTGAATAAAGTTGGTCTGTATCTTTTGTATTTACGGTACTACAATGCAACCCAAGCAACACATTTTTATCATTTCTGGTTGCTGCGACCTATCTATGACTGAAATTAGTTATTAATCGGTTGCCATAACTAGTTTATAACAACTGTGCTAATAGGGAAGTAGCTCATTAGTAGCCAAGTGAACGTTCTACGTTTACAAATGTCTCATATAAAACTTTGTAAAATTTGTCTTGGCCGAGACGGTACTGTCAAATGAAAGTGAATCGAGTCAAAATGATCGTGCCATCCCTGCTAGTTATGTATGTAAGCAACGCCGACACGTTACTACCTGACTCTCGTTTGATCTGCTGTTGAAGTACAACAATCCACCGAATAGGCTCTTGGGTGGTGCTGTTTGTTCATAGAAATTTCTCAGGTTGCTTCAAATAGATATAGATGGATTTTGGTAGGCGATAACCCTTTGATAAGCCCCAACAATATGCCAAACATTTCCTGCAGAAACTTAATCATTTCCTGTGACTATAACTCCCATTTAATAGCGTTTTATTAACCCATTAAGCCCCACACTTTTCCCAGCAGGGATAGAAAGTTGAAACTTTTAGGAAAATTCTCGTTTAGGTCAACTAAGAAAAAGCCGCTGACATGTATTTCTAATTTTGACCCTGTGTCCCGCAACGCTACGTTGCGAAAGCGCAACACTGGGCATTAAGGGTATACCGTTTTTGCATACCTTCATTATTATGCATATAAATACTTCATACTTTTTTACCGTTAAATCAAACTTGGGATTTGTTTTTGGGATTTTGAGCATTAATAAAGATTATATGAACGACTTAGAGTATTACATGTTATGTTTTATGATAGATATCGAAACATTTGGGTTGGAGACCATCTTTGCTCTAGACGCATAGTATGCAGTTTGAATACTAAATGCATGTCATCGCAGATGATTAAATGCCTATCAACATGTTCCGCTAAGGCTGTAACATTAAATTTGAGTCCATGAAACTGTTGTTGCTGTCACTCAATTCCTCCAGATATTCCGGAGGCAAAGTTACATTAACGATTTTATTACGCTCTTGTCACAACGGCTGCTCCATCTGCCATCAGTGTTTGAAGCTGCGAATTCTATGTTATGTAAACTTTTATAATGTTTCCGGGATATTTTGAACAAGCGAAAGATAAGATTTACATTCATTTGTTTACTAAAAAGCAAACGACATCAAATGAAACACCGCAGATAACGAACGAAAACAAACGTTGAATATCGTTTCTTCCTAGCGTTGCGTTTTCGCAAAGCAAACCTCCGAGGGCCAATGTATGATACCGCATTTTATGTTTTTTTTCATGTGTGGATTCATTACTGCGACCAGTATAGTTGATCTATTGTAATATCGCCCGGGTGTTTGCTGTATGACCTGCACTGCATTTCTTTTTTCTATAATCGCTATTGAGTGAGCGATATGCTTATTAAATTTTATGCGTGCTTGTGTGTATTGGGGTTTACCCTTCATTCAAAGCTTGATCTACTTTACCCACTTATTCGTCGCTGCCAGCACTATCCCATATTATAGCCGTCCCTGGCGAGGACTCATTCGTACCTCTGACCAGGACACTTAACTATAGGAGGGACATTTGCACTGTCAAGAGGCTTCAGAGGGTAAATATAGAATTCAACACGAAGGAAGGGTAAATGGAGGGGCCTGAGAATAAACCCATGCTAAAGTCACTTGACATCGAATGGCTTGATTCTACTAAGAGTCGAATCCACGACCACTCGCTTGTCAAAGCAGACTCGGTAACTTTTAATGTCCAATTTGAAGGAGCTGTAGTGAACTGGAGAAGCATTTTTTAAGGCTAGTCTAAAGTACGATGTTCAGAGCAGAATAAATCCGAATCTATTCGCCTTTCACGTTTTTGAGAAGAAAATATTTGAAATGACTCGAAAAATATGGTGTTAAAAGTTCCTCGCCCCCTTAAGATAGAATATTATCTTTCGTCTTTATTCCTAATTGAGTCCGTAGTTTCACAAGACAACTCTCTAGGTACGTTCCTTTTTCTACTAAATATACAAATGATGCAAACAACATCTTGAATTGTTAAATCTTACGCTGACGAGCTAGGTGCAGGACAAATCGTATGGTCTTAAATACTTCCAAATGCTCTGTTGTTTCTTTCTTATTTTTCTCTTTTTCTCATTTTGTAGGTATCTGCGTGCAGAATGCTGCCTCTTTTGATTTTGATTTTTGCATTTGTAGCATCTGAAGCTTGGAATGCAAGCTTCTAAGCCAAAAAACTCAAAACCTCTAAGTGATTGTAGAGCACATTGCAGCTTCTGTTTAGATATATAGGTACATAGTATAGAATATATTTCTTTCCCGAGCGGCACACATTTGCCACCTTTAATGTGGAACATTAGTCGCGGTTTGTTCCCCCTAGTTCCAATGTAGAAGTCCCCTACAACAGCCCCAAAAAAGGGGTTGCAAACGTGCTGTTTGCAATATTTGTAGAACTAGTTATTATCTACAATTTTGCTGAGCGAAACTAGGTTGTATCTTTTTTATTTATAATGCTATATGGCTGTTACCTCCGACAAATCCTTCAGAAAAGTCGGGAGTACCACGTGCCCACGCATCGTATTTTCGTGGATTTCAGAGCAGCATACGATACAGTTGAACGACAAACGCGACGCGGCTGTTCAATGCTACTCTGAAGCAAGTGATGTGCTACATGCGTGTTTCGGGGACACTCTCAAGTCCTTTTGAATCGCGCAGAAGGTTGCGACAAGGTGATGGACTGTTCTGTATGTTATTCAATATCGCTATTGAAGGTGTGATCTGGCGAGCGAGCAGCGAAACGAGAGGAAGGATTTTCAGCAAGAGTGGTAGCCTTCGTAAACGACCTCGGCATCATTACTAGAAACTTTGGGACGGCGGAGGCCATCGACGCCACACTCAAAACGGAGGCTAGGAGTATAGGGTTACAAATCAATGCGATGAAAACAAAATATATGGTAGGAAGTGGCTCCAGAGAAAGTAACGTTTGCCTCCCACGGCCAATGAATTTTGACGGCGACGAACTGGAAGTGGTTGATGAGTTCGTATATTTGGGATCTCTGGTCACCACCGACAATTATACGAGTAAGTAGATCCAACGACGCATTCAATCTGGAAATCGAACCTACTTTTCCCTCCGCAAGACGCTTCGATCAAGCTGATGATATACAAAACGCTGATCAGACCGGTAGTTCTCTAAGGACTTGAGACAGTAACTTTGTTTACGGAACACATACGTTCACTAGCCGTATTTCAAGGAAAGGTGTTGTGGACTATTTTTGGCGGAGCACAAACGAAAAGCGGAGAGTAGCGGAGGCGTATGAATCACGAGGCACTGCTTGGAGAGATTCTCATCGTACACCTGGTGAAAGTTGGGAGACTAAGGTGGGCCGGTCGCGTCGCAAGAATGCCGGACGACTGTGTAGTGAAATTCGTTCTCTTCAAGAACCCCACCGGCACAAGAAATAGAGGAGCCCAACGTGCTGGATAGCTCGACCAGGTTGAAGTCAATTTGCGTGTGTCGAGACACGCAACGAATTGGCGACGAGTAGCCCAGGACCGAGTACATTGGAGATGTATTCTTGATACGGGAAAGGCCACCCCGGCTCTCGGTTGCTAAAGTAATTAAGTAATCCGGCTACCCTGTTAGTAACCAAATGAATGTTCACTTGGTTATGAACAGGGTAGCAGCATTGTAGCACCGTCAATATAAAAGGTACAGCAAAACTTTATTCAGCAATAGCTATTGTACCTAGTTCTACAAATGTTCGATATTTTACTTGGTTGAGACGGTACTGTCAAATTAATCAAAATTGAGTCAAAGTGATCGAACTATCACTGTTTATAGTTTCTTTCATTGTAGGCTTCTTTTCCGCCAAGAGCATCTCCAAATTTTACTAAAACTCGACGACAAAATGGATAAGAGACCGGCTTTTCCAAGAAAACTTGTTCAACCGTTTTTTCATTGCGAAAGTAGTATTAGTATTCTAGGCAAATGGCTAACAGCATTAGTCGATAAACCGGCCAGCTTTAGAGTAGGATTCCGATGTATTTGATTCTTCTATTTATTAGACCATTTTCGGCAAAAAGTTAAGCCCCAAACACAATGCATACGGATTTTACTACGTTGCGGCAATTTGACAGTTTTTTTCATGGGTTTTCTGTCAAATTTGCGCAACGTAGTACAATCCGTATGCATTGTGTCTGGGCCTTTACTGTAAGACGTAAGGGCCAAACAGAATGCTGCGTCAACGCGTCCGTCAGCGTCAATTTGACAGTAAACCCATGGGAAAACTGTCAGAATAACGCTGACGGACGCGTTGACGCAGCATTCTGTCCGGCTCTTTAAGCGGATACTTTCTTATACAATGTACTTTCATATATTCATCGGTTATCAAAATGGCGTTCAAGCAAGAGAAGTAATGTATCTAAATGTTGTTCGCATATCGTTTTAGAAAAATCCTTAAAAGTGCTCAAATCAATTGTCATGTCACCAACTTAACAAAAGTGTTCCGGGAACTAGATCGGGGGAAACCGACTAGCACTTTTAAGCGCAACGAGCCGGACTTTCGATTTATAAGAAGGTAGTGACTCTCAATCGTGACTCTAATTCGTGATTCCAAATCTAGACGACCAAAACACGATCCTGGAAGCTAGACACGACGATATTGACAAAGTACGGTTGCATAGTGATGACTAAGCCTACATCAAGACAGACTCCAAACAGCTTCCTTCCAAACAAGGATTTTCTTATGGCATGGGGAAAGATGGCAAACATTTTCAAGCATATGAAACTATCAGAATGGAACATTCGCTAAGAATTGTTTGTCTGATTATACTCTAGTACTTTTTTTCACGGTTTATTTTTTCGATTATTACGAACGGGGCAACTTAGGGACCATTCATTTATTTCTCAATACCTTTGGGAGAGGCCCGACATCCGTCACCGTGTAAAAAAAGACTTGAGTGTACCTGTATCTGTGGCTTGAAAAGCACCTTTTTCTTTGTAGCCGGGACCATCAATTAGGAAATTTACGTGAATGGGTATTTAGAAAAACCTTTGCTGAAAGCGAACACGAAACGACATGATTGTTCCGTGATGTTTTGGTCGCATTTGGTACCATAGGCCATAGAGAGGTATTTCGCCGACAACGTACAAATGAACCAAGAATGAAAAGGCATTAAAATTTGATTGGATTCAATTTGTAATTGATTGTAAATTTACAAATTAACATTTTTTTGATATTTGGCATGAAATATTTTTTCTTTACTAATCGATATCAGATCTCGTAAAAATGATTTTTCTTGAACAACTAGAATAAAAAGTTTACCACATTTACTGCATTACCGCACATCAGTAATTACAATCTGGTTGCAGTCTACCATTTATCTATTTATCGTACCGCAATGAATCCAGGTCTTGACTCACCATAAATAATTGTTGATTGTTGGTCTAGTTAGTCTCATGTCCCAAAGTGTTTGGAGGGATTACACTTTATAATTTGAGTGACTCATTGTTGAAAATAGTTAGATTTACTTCATAAAATACAAGATGCTATAAAAAATTAAAACTCATGAATGCTTAAAAGTAATATGATGAAAATTACAGATATTTATGCATAAACAATTGATGATAAAATCGATTGAATCAAATGGAACCTAAATCAATGTGGAACCTCAATATTGTCAGAGTGAATATACTTTAAGGTTTAAGCTACCTCAAGTTATAACCTTCATCAGTCATCTCATCAGGGATTTTATTCCTTACATCGAGCTTAGAGTAGATGAATTTTACGTATGACTGTCAAAAAAACTTACTATCACAACAATTTTTCGGTTGTTACGTATCGGATCATGTCACTGTGACGAAACGGGATTCCGGGAAAAGGTTGTGTATTGTTTCGTTTTTTGTCTGCTGTTTGCCAAATCGGACACAATACCTAGACATTGTCTACTTCTTTCGAGTACGTAGAGCAATTCCACCTGGCTCAATCCTGTTGTATATATTTCAATCAAATGCATTGTTGAGGAACAACACATGCTCTGTTTCTTAACTTTCAAGCCAATTGAAACAGGAAATACTCAATTTCCGCTTCAGATTGCCTACCGGTTAAAATAGGATAGGATAGAAAGCTTTCAGTGCGATTTTCACTGATACACATGCTTTCCAATGTAGTGGAGGCCATCGTGCTGCCCTTCGAGGTTATTAATGCGACCCATGAACTGATTTGAAAGTTGGTGAAAGTTTTATAAGCTAAATTTTTGAATGACTAATATGATAATTGGGCAACACTGTTTAATTTGTTGCTGAAATCAGCAGCAGTCATTAGTAAATCTTCAAAGGTAGAGTCAACTTCGTAACAAAGAATCAGAATAATATCCGTTGTTGCTAATTAGTTAAAATCTGATTTGCTCCTTGCAGTCATAAACCAATTTGAAATACAGTTTTATGGCTGAACACGTTCATTACACAGACGAAATAATTCAAGTTCGTTTGATAAGGTGCTCTGCTTTATGTAAAACAACGCCTCAGCAGAAGGAAGGAAAAAAACCCTTTCCCTCATTAGTGCGGTGCCCTTGATGATACTTTCACGGTATTTTGAAGAGCAATATGTACAAAAGTATAAATCCTGCCTCTTCGGACACGTACACCGTGAAGCACTCGAGGAGCGCCCTCCTAAACCAGCAAAAGGGAACTGTTTGCCAAGGTCAGCACGTTGTTGAATGCGTTTCGTTGGTTGGTCGGTTGGTTGGTGGGTTCGGATGGGCAGTGAAAACTGTACCACCACCTTTCGCCCACTAGGCTAGCATTCGGGATCATGTTTCCACTTTCCGTTAAAAGTTCCGGTTTGGTGGCCATTAAATTGTGCATCGAAGAGAGCTGCAGAGTTGGGAGTGACCGCTGAGTAGCGCTGTAATAATCATCCTTTCACCCTATACTATATACCATCCATCCCTGCCGAGTCCGAGCGATGGCGCAGCGATAAGGATTCGTTAGCGTGCTTTTCAGTCAGTATGTCGGTTCTTGTGTCGGAGTCGGTACCACGGACGGACGAGATGGGGTTTACATTATGCAGCACCGGAAAAAGGTGGGAATGTCAAGGACTGGCGTATTAATGAAATTAAAGGAACAAGGAAACATAAACAACGTTTGTCGGTTAGGAGGTAAATTGGTGTTATCGGTATTCTGTAATCCTTATAGAGCACGGTTATCGGTGTACCTCCTTTTGAATTACTTAGCTTTCACTACAAACGTTTTGTGTTGCTGGTTTCCCATTGTCTAATCTTAATATTTTTAATGCATGAGCGAGAGACTAAGGATAATAGACCAACCAAAACTGTATACGAGTATCGGGTATACTCGGCACGTTCACATGAGATAGGCAATTATAAAAACAAAATTCCACTACAGCAAGTGAGTTGGCTGCAGAATTTTGAACGAACGACTCGACTCTATGCTTTATGGGTGAATCAGCAAAACTGTTGCAGTGTGCTGACTCCCCAAAATAGAGCTAAAACTAATCTCTTTTCCTCAGACTATCAGAATACGTTTCCTTTCCTTTGTCTCTATATATTGTAATGCGATAAAATAGCATCCTCTCCGACTGCAATGGCGTGGGACTATTTCCATCACTTCAACCGGATTTTGTCTTATCATGGCATCCGCTAAAGGAGGAATGGAACTCCTAAACCCTTAGTTTGCTATTTTCGGTTTAATCTTTTGACGTCTTCGCTATTTTTATTACGTTTGCTTGTATCTTTCATTAAAACAGTGATATGTTTCAATAAATTAAGAAACTGTTTAATATTTACTTTTATTTACCAATAACTCAAACAATTAATTTTAACTCTGTACTAACTCTCAAAATATCGAATCTCGTCTCTGCTTACAGATATGAACGACTGCTGCGCCGTGCGAAATCCGAGGACCTCTCGGAAGTGTCCGGAATCGGCTGCCTGTACCAAAGTGGCGTCGATCGGCTCGGACGTCCGGTTGTGGTATTCTGTGGCAAATGGTTCCCCGCTCACAATATCGATTTGGAAAAGGTAAGTCTTGACCGTTAATTGTTCTAGCAGGTTTTCCTCTGTAAAAATGGAAATATTTTCGTATTTTTTGTAGGCCCTGCTCTATCTGATATACCTGTTGGACCCAATTGTGAAGGGTGACTACGTGATTGCCTATTTCCACACACTCACCAGCTCGAATAACTACCCATCCTTGCAGTGGCTAAAGGAAGTCTACAGCATACTGCCTTACAAGTAGGTTGAAGTTTAACATTTTTATTAGATCACAGTCTGTTTGGACTATCTTTATAATTTAATACGCACAATTATGACGTTTGAATAATCCATACAAACTATAAGATGTGTTCCTTACTTTTTCTTGTGTTCTTTAAAATTAAAAAAGATGAAAACTTATCCAGTTTAATTCTACTATTTCTATTTTATTCAAAATTAGATAAGTTTTCTTCTTTTTTAATTTTAGGTTTCGTATTCTACTAAGACGAGCCAAAAACTTCAGAAAAGATGTTTTGGTCTTTCCATATTTTAGAAGGACGTGAGTCAGTGACTCACCATATCTTTTTCACACAATAAAACACACCGTAATGATCAACACGTTTTTCAAACTGACTGAGAAATATCTTAGCATATTTTGACATAAAACTTTATTCACAACCATGAGTTCCACACTTTTCGTAAATAAATATAAAACTGTGACATTGAAATGAAAACTTTTTAAACACCAATATCACGAAGAAAATTTATTTAGAGTCTGCACGTATGCATTTCTCACCACCACGGAACAGTTTAGTAGAAAACGAAGCCAAAAAAGATATCATTTACAGAAATGGTGGGATATTTATGCCAAGAAAACCTTGTGCCAAAAGTCACCGTTTGCATGGACCAATCTAGGATGATATACGATTGAACGGAAAAATAATTATTTATCACTCCGAGTAATTCGATTAAGAAGTCAGAGCTGGCAGCTGCGGTCAGTTTTTGTCACCGACATTTGACTACAATGGAAGATTATGTTAATTAAATTTTCTACTCTTCTAGGTAATTGGCTATTCTGCGAGTTAAAAACCTAGCTCGTTTCTAACGTAAAATGATTACGGTTTCTTAACTAATTCACTAAAAAGTTTCAAAGATTGTGTTACGGTATTAATAAGTTTGACAACTGCTTTACTTGACGATCACTTTGGTAAAGAACATTTTTATGAAGTCGAAAACTTCAGATTGTTTGGCAAAAATAAAGGATTGTGATTAACAACTACTGTCCAATTTAAAAAAATCTAAATTTTCAATAAGTTTGTAGAATGAATATTTGGCTTAACTTTATAAAGTCTTGCTATTAAAGCTGTTGATTGAAGTAATTAATTCCATTTACTTCTAACGCGTGTTTTGTTTATTACGGAACAGAGCCGTAGGTAGGAAACTCTCAGCTGTTACTTGTTGTATATTTAGTTTGATTTGCTATTCATGATGAAGAATAGACTGATACCTCAACAGCTGCAGGTTGTGCTGTTTTTTTGCGAATTTGATGTTGCTGTTTACTCCGAATTTTACAAGATAATGTTGTTCATCGTTGAAGCTCATTTTGAGCAGAAATATTACTACTGCGCGTACCACAATTGCTTTATCGAAAGAATCCTGCGGCAAACGAATTATTTCCTGTAGCTGAGTTAAACTTTTGAAATATACAGTCCTAGTCCACATGCTAACAGCCAGTTGAGAGATATTTTAGTGCTTTTTTTCTTTCCAACGTTATCTATCACCCTTATTCTGCGAGGCGAGTGACGTGACTATTTTGGAGTCGCCGCGAATCAGGTGACAATTGTCACTTAGGTGACTCACTTTGTCACCTAGGTGACACGGTTTGTCACTTAGGCGACAGGGGTTTGTTACCTAGGTGACACGGTTGTCATCTAGGTGACTCGACTCGCCGCGGCGAGTCACGGCGAGTGACAATTGTCGTATTGAGTCACGTGACTCGCAGAATAAGGGTGTATGTCCATACTAGCTTGTAACTCCCAATGAGACTCTGCTTTGTCTGCTTAATAGCGTTGTATGAATTCAGCTCAATGTTGTATGGTCGGTTTCCTTGGCAAGAAGAGCCGTAATAATTGATGCAAAGCGTGTGTTATTTAAAGCGCTTTCAATATCAAGAAAAGCAAATAGTGTCACCTCTTGATATTTAATAGACTTTTTAATCCGTATCACTAGTTAATGAACTGCGATTCCCGTAGATTTACCGCGCTGGTAAGCGTGTTGATTACCATGCAAAAGAAAGTTCTTCTAGAACTCATTGCGAATGTGATTATCCGTGATTTTTTCCATCAAGTTGAGAAACCTTTATATCAGGCTAATTGGTCCGATTGGTTGTATCTTGACTTATGGTAAAGATAAAATTAATATTAATCAGAATCGCAGAATCCTCGATTGACGATTCACGCTTTAACCTATACCAATAAAGCAAAGTTTAAAGCGGAAAATTCTGTTTCTGATGAAGAACTGTGTCTTGTGGGTGCTTTACGTGTGTGTATAGCGTTATTTCGTCAGCGCACAGTAGTCCAAAACGGTGAAAAGTGCTCTTTTTTCCTAGTGTGTTTTTCTTTCATTGTAGGATTCGGGCCTTCAGCACTTTTGTTCGTATGAATACCATCTATAATATGAAAGTGGCAAAAGTTAGTCATGGCTTACTATGATAAAAATAAAAAAATAACTTTTTTGCGTTAGAAAATATAGACATGGTTACTTCGGGAAAATTATAGAAAATATAAAAGCAAGTAAATTTGCTGAAGGAATAACATTTCTTTCTCTTTCGGATGCAGAACTATAGTGCAGTTTCTAAGAAAGTTCTTTAAAAATTTGTTTTTCATGCTTAGCTTTATATGGTTGGATTTTACAAGACCAATTGTCAAAAGGCAATTCTCGAAGCACTTAAAACAGACGTTTTTTCAGAAAACCGAAAATCTCTTGGATATTTACTTGCTAAGTTATCGCATATTCAAGCATTATTTTTCCTTGGTATCACGAGTCTATAGGATAAAATGGGGCAAGTGGATATTTGATCTGAAATCAGTACTTTTTCATACTGAGCTTTTGTTAGTTGCCTTTTAAAAGCATACATTGTTCTAATTAATTATTGAAAAACTCAAAACACACAGTTTTGTAGAACACCGAAAATCTCTGGGACCTTTTCTTACAAAGTTATCGCTTATTAGTATAGCATAACATAGTTTGTCCGCCCGTGAGTTGCCCGCGATTGATCTCTTTCTTTGCAAAGTTATCGCTTATTGCTTTATTTTTTCTTAACTTCACGAGCCAATCGGGTAGAATGGGGCAAGTGGAGATATGAAATGGGTACTTCATCTTGAAGCTTGGCTCAAGTACTATAAACACATAAAACACATGCTTGTGGTATTGTAATAAGGCTGGGTGGAGACAAGCGTCGCGTATACAAATTTATAGTACTTGACCTAAGCTTCAAGGTGAAGCACCGATTTTATATATCCACTTGCCCCATTTTATCCTATTTTCGGTCCTCTGCAAAAATGTATGTTCTAAATGCTTCGATAATTGCCTAGATCAATGTGTTCTTTTAAAATGCAACCAACAAAAGCTAAGTACGAAAAACTAAGTTTTCAAAAACATCTAAAGAAAATGCTCTCTATCTCCGCACCCGATAGAGATAGAAATTTCATTTCTTCAGCAAATTTGTTTACCTTTATATTTTCTACACCTCTGTCGCTTGATAAGCTATTACACGACAAAAATGATTGTTGGGTAGCTAACTTTTGACACTTTCAAAACATGGCTGGTACTCCTACGAACAATAGTTCCGAAGACACTACATTGCTAAAACGAAAGCAAAAGATGGTAGGAAAGAAGTTCAACTTTTCACCCTTTTGGACCACTGTGCAGCGTATAAGAGTGTCCAACTATTTAAAATGATATTAAAATTTTCCATATAGAGCAAGAATTAAAGGTTTCGGTTACTTTCGTGTGGAACGCCAGACCAAACCGAAAAGAGAGACAAAACGTAATCACCAACTATAACAAACAAACTTTGACCGTCTAGGTAAGATCGGAACCAGAGAAGCAAACCTTCATTCATGTTTATTTCAGCAAATTTAGCAATTACGATTTGAATATTTATTGTATCAAATGCTGCGAATAAAACTGTGTATATAGCATGTACTTGATAGTCAGTTGACGTATTACAAACGTGATGAATTAGGTCAGGCTGGTTGATCATGTTTCAAAAATTGTACATGCCGTGGAAATTTGCGTCCAAACAGCGTGCGCTAATCTTCAGGAAAATAATATCTACAGAGTTATACGAATTCCGACGAAGCTTCCATAACCGTACAGTCCGCGGATAATTCATTGTTAACGAAACGTTTAGATAAAGAGGACGAGGATTCTTATGTATATCTAGCTGATTTCCCGATCTTACTCGATGCTCTTTTGACTCATCCACTTTTACATCTGTTATTGTAACGAACATTCTGATAATACCCGAAACAAAACCTTTTTCTTCATTTGAATGTGTCTACTCTCTTTTACAGTTCCCCCCTCCCCCCTCCCACAATCCACCTGTAAATCTGCCTTTTCGATAATACCTATAACGCGAGACTCTTTTACGTTTTCAGAAGCCTTCTCTTATTATCCAACCGCTTATCAATTATACAAGGTCCAAATCGGTCCAAATTCAAGAGAAACGCACCCTTTTACCCATTTGGACCTTCCTTCCTTCCTTTTGGTTATGGTTATTTTGTCGACTCCTTATATATTAATTGGCCTAACGTCTTACGACAAGGCCTGCGCAGTCTAATTTCTCCATCTGTTTCGGTCCATGGCAACTGATCTCCAGTTCTGCGGGCACCCAGTGCTCGCCAGATCTCGCTCCACCTGGTCTTGCCACCTCGCTCGCTGTGCCCCTCTTCGTCTTGTTCCTACCGGATTGGATGCGAAAACCATTTTCGCAGGATAGTTGTCCGGCATTCTAGCAACATGTTCTGCCCAACGTATCCGTCCAGCTTTAACCACATTCTGAATACTTGGTTCGCCGGAGAAACGCGCGAGCTCGTGGTTCATTTTTCGCCTCCATACACCGTTCTCTTGCACTCCGCCAAAGATGATTCTTAGCACCCGTCTTTCGAAAACTCCGAGTGCTTGTAGGTCCTCTTCTAGCAGTGTCCACGTTTCGTGCCCGTAGAGGACAACCGGTCTAATTAGCGTTTTGTACAATGTGCACTTTGTACGGGGGCTCAAATTGTTCAACCGCAAGTGTTTGTGAAGGCCGTAATAGGCCCAACTTCCGCTGATAATACGTCTTTTAATCTCATGGCTGGTATTGTTGTCGTCTGTTGCCAGTGAGCCAAGGTATACGAACTCGTCGACTACCTCGAACTCATCCACGTCGATTACCACGGTACTGCCCAAGCGGGCCCTGTCGCGCTCGGTCCCGCCCACCAGCATATACTTCGTTTTAGACGTATTTATCTCCAGTCCAATCTTCTCTGCTTCGCGTTTTAGTCTGGTGTACTGATCTTCCACCGCCTCAAATGTTCTGCCGACAGCACCCAAGTCGTCAGTAAAGCAAATAAATTGACTGGATTTATTGAAAATCGTGCCCCGCATTTCGATCGCCGCTCGTCTTATAACACCTTCAAGCGCAATGTTGAATAGCAGGCAGGAAAAATCATCTCCTTGTCGAAGTAAAGTCCGAAGATTCGAATGGGTCCGACAATCCACCCGAGATTCTCACACAGCACTGGATCCCATCCATCGTAGCCATGATAAGTCTAGTAAGCTTACCCGGAAAGCCGTTTTCGTCCAAAATTTTCCATAGCTCTTGTCGGTTTACGCTATCAAATGCGGCTTTGAAATCGATGAACAGGGGGTGCGTGGGGACTCGGAATTCGCGGCACTTCTGGAGGATCTGCAGCTGCGGTGAAGATTTGGTCCGTTGTAGACCGACCCTCCATGAAGCCGGCCTGGTAACTTCCCACAAATCTATTGGCTATTGACGATAGTCGATGAAAAATGACTTGGGACAGCACTTTGTAGGCGGCATTCAGGATAGTGATTGCTCGGTAGTTCTCACAATCCAGCTTATTACCTTTTTTGTAGATAGGGCAGATAACCCCGTCTTTTCACTCCTCCGGTAGTCGTTCCGTATCCTAAATCTTGACAATCAGTTGATGCAGACAGCCGGCCAACTTGTCCGGGCCCATTTTAATAAGTTCCGCTCCAATTCCATCCTTTCTCGCTGCTTTGTTGTTCTTCAGCCGCTGGATGGGTTCTTTAACTTCCCCTATCGATGGGGGTGGCACATCTTCGTTGCTTGCAGAGGTGGCATAAACCGCAGCGCAGACCAAAAGACACACATTCTTAAACAACACAACACTCGCCATGCGGTGTGTGTTCGCCCACAAATTCCCTTCAGTGTCTCTTTTGCTAAACACGCTCTTTCGTGTTTTACGCGCACCAACAAAAGGCAGTCGCAAACGCAGAGTGATAAATTTGCTGCGTGCTTTACCACACCAAGAGCCGCACTGGATTGTACACCCTGCGCTGGGTCATTTGAAGTGGTGTGATTGAAAAAAACATTTTTACTGTTGCGGTGCCTGATCCGTACTAACTTAACATAGACCATATTAGTTGTTCAGTGCAGCGTGTATTTTCACTTTTAAAAGGGCAGAGAATTTGTAAATACAAAACAATTTTTTTGCGCAATTCCGCACGGAGTGTGGCAAAGGGCAGCACCAAGTGCTGTTTGTCACTCACTGGGCGATTTTCACCGAGTGCTGTCGTTCGCTCCCACTCTGCTTTCGCTCGTACGCTGTGTGCATATTAGCTGTAGAGGTGTGTTGCCGAATCGCTCTGTGCGACAAGGCATAATATTGGAACATTGGGCGCATAGTGTGAGCGAATGACAGCCCTGGTTGCTTGCTAAACCAATGTGGTCACTTCCTCCGCTATCATGGTCTTCCGCCTGCACGCCATTCAGGTGTTCATCGTAGTGCTGTTTCCACCTTTCGATCACCGCACGGTCGTCAGTCAAGATACCTCTATCTCTGCACATTTCGGCCCGCGGCACGAAGCCTTTGCGAGATCCGTTGAGTCTCTGATAGAACTTCCGTGTGTCGTGAAAGCGGTACAGCTGTTCAAGTTCTTCGCACTCCTTCTCCTCTTGGTGGCGCTTCTTCTCCTTGAAGAGTCGGGTTTGCTGCCTCCGATTCCGATCCGATGTTTGTATCGCTCCACATTCTGACGGGTGGCTCTACGCAGCATTTGTACCCGCGCAGCGTTCTTCTCAGCCAATATCTGCTGGCATTTCTCGTCAAACCATTCGTTACGTTGATTCGGTGCCACACGGCCTAGGACGTTCTCCGCTACGCTGTTAATGGCTGTTTTCACGGCATTCCAACAGTCCTCAAGAGGGGCTTTATCCAGCTCACCCTCTTCCGGCAACGCAGTTTCGAGATAACGTGTAGTTTTCGGCGACCTCCGGTTGCTTCAGTCGCGCTAGATTATACCGTGGCGGGCGCCGGTATCGTATGTCGTTTACAACAGATAGTTTTTGACGTATCCTTACCATCACTAGGTAGTGATCTGAATCAATGTTAGCGCCCGGATAGGTTCTGACGTCGATAATGTCTAGGGTTGGGATACCGGGAGTACCGGAACCGGGAATACCGGTACTACCGGCTGATTTTCCAGTACCGAAATACCGGTACTGGCACAAGAGAAAACCGGTACTTTCGGTACCGATCATTTATGCATGTTTTCTAGCATTCGGCCTTAAAATCGAAGATAACAATTTTAAAATCTATACCTATAAAGAAGGATTTCTGTCTGTCTGTCTGTCTGTCTGTCTGTCTGTCTGTCTGTCCTGTGTTCCTTATAGAATCAAAAACTACTGAACCAATCGGCGTGAAAATTTGCATGTAGAGGTTTTTGGGGCCAGGAAAGGTTTTAGTGATGGTTAGAGACCCCTCCCCCCGCTAAGAGGGGGGGCTCCCATAGAAATGAAACACAAATTTCTGCATAACTCGAGAACTAATCAAGCAAATAGAACCAAATTTGGCATGTGGGTGTTTTCGGTGACAAGAATTTATTCTAGGGTAATTTGAGACCCCTCCCCTCTTTATAAGGGGAATTATAACTCCTCTCCCCTTTAAGAGGGGGGGTTTCCATACAAATTTCCTCATAACTCGAGAACTAATCAAGCAAATGGAACCAAATTTGGCATGTGAAAGTTTTCGAGGGCAAGAAAATTTTCTATGTTGAATTAGGACCCCTCCTCACTTTAAGAGGGGGGGCTCCTGTACAAATGAAATACCAATTTCCTCATAACTCGAGAACTAATCAAGCAAATGGAACCAAATTTGGCATGTGTGTGTTTTTGGAGACAAAATTTTTTTCTATGATGAATTGGGACCCCTCCCCACTTTAAGTGGGGGGGGGGCTCCTATACAAACGAAATACAAATTTCCTTATAACTCGAGAGCTAATCCAGCAAATGGAACCAAATTTGGCATGTAGGTGTTTTTGGAGGCAAGGATTTTTTCTATGATGAATAAGAACCTCTCCCCACTTTAGGAGGGGGGGCTCCTATACAAATGAAATACAAATTTCCTCATAACTCGAGAACTAATCAAGCAAATAGAACCAAATTTGGGATGTGGGTGTTTTCGGTGACAAGAATTTATTCTATGGTAAATTGAGACCCCTCCCTCTTTATAAGGGGAATTGTAACTCCTCTCCCCTTTAAGAGGGGGGGTTTCCATACAAATTTCCTCATAACTCGAGAACTAATCAAGCGAATTAAACCAAATTTGGCATATGTGTGTTTTTGGAGACAATTTTTTTTTCAATGATGAATTGGGACCCCTCCCCACTTTAGGAGGGGGGGTCCTATACAAACGAAATACAAATTTCCTCATAACTCGAGAACTAATCCAGCAAATGGAACCAAATTTGGCGTGTAGGTGTTTTTGGAGGCAAGAATTTTTTCTGTGATGAATTAGGACCTCTTCCCACATTAGGAGGGGGGGCTCCAATACTAAATGAAATACAAATTTCCCCATAACTCGAGAACTAATCAAGCAAATGGAACCATATTTGGCATGTGGGTGTTTTTGGAGGTAACCATTTTTCCCATAAAGAATTAGGACTTCTTACCTTTTTAGGAGGGGGGGGGGGCTCCCATTCAAACGAAATACAAATTTGCTCATAACTTTAGAACTAATCAAGCAAATGGAACCAAATTTGGCATGTGAGAGTTTTAGATGGCAGAATTTTTTTTCTGTGGTGTATTACGACCCCTTTCCCTTTTAAGAGGGTGGGCTCCCATACAAATGAAATACAAATTTCCTTATAATTTGAGTACTAATCAAGCAAATGGAACCAAATTTAGCATGTAGGAGATTTTTGAGTCTTGAATTTATTTTATGATAGTTAGAGACCTCTCACCCCTGTGGTAGGGGGATATGGACTCTCATACAAATAAAACAGAAATTTTTGCGAAACTCAAAAACTAATCCAACTCGAGAAATTCGAGACTCTTCCATAAAACATTAATCAATAACAAGACCACAAAAACTATCTATAGTAACACTAGATCATTCAGGGCGAGCCGGTCGCGAGTGTTGCCGGTGACCCGCCGTCGGAAGCGCCGCCCACTGGGGGGCTTGCAAAACTCGAGATAGTGACAAAGATCATCCGAGATTCATGATTTATGTACAACACAGGTTAATTTGTGGCAATACGAAGTTTGTCGGGTCAGCTAGTAATTTATAAAACTATGCGCTATATTTTGAATATAGCGGGAAGCGGATGAGTTACTACAACAATTTAACATCAGTAACGAGATTGAGGAAATTGTTGAGCGCTAGTTATTGGAATGAATATGGCTAGCTGATCATGAAGGAAAAATTGGTACGGACTTCCGACGCCTATAGCAGTTCAAGCTTTAAGGAGCTCGATTAGACCTGTACACCAAAATACTCTGCGGAATGAATTCGCTTCGATGTAACTCAAGGATTGAAGAGCAAGTATGCTTTTCGGTACCCTGATTACAGCCTGTCCTTCAGCGATACATTCTGAGAAAGCATTTTCAGCGTCTGGCAGATTCGTTTTCGCATGGTGAACAGTACATTGAATATTCTGTGCATCATTCAGTTGAATTTTGCAAGCTTCTCCTCTAGCAGCATACAACCGGGGGCGTGTTGTATCAAAAACTTGTCTCCACTGTACTTGGTCCTAGGCTACTTGTCACCAATTCATTGAGCTTCTCGAAGTCGGCTTCAACCTGGTTGTTGGGCCCCTCTATTCATGGTATCGGTGGGGTTTTTGAAAAGAACAGATTTCGGTGCACAGTCATCCGTCATCCTTGCAACATTGCCGACCCATCGTAGCCTCCCGACTTTCGCCAGATGTCGCTTGGAATCATTTTACAAGGGCCCTATTCTCATAGATCTTAGATGAGAACACAATTAGCGATTTTGAAAGTACCTGGGTGACTCCTGTTAGCTAAGTGACAGTACAAATGAAATGGTAACTGCAAGGTGAGGTGAAGTGACTTAAGAATTGGACCACAAATAAAAGTATTAGTAGATTTTTCAAAGAACAAGGATTTTCTTTTTAAAGCTTTGGGTACCGGTACCAGTACCGGTATTACCGGTACTAATCCTTCCAGTACCGAAATACCGGTTCTCAAAAATCCTGTCGGTACTCCCAACCCTAATAATGTCTGAAAAGTGCCGACCATCTATCAGAACGTGGTCGATTTGGGATTCTGTCTGGTTGGGTGATCTCCAGATGTACCGATGGTAGAGGTTATGCTGGAACTCCCCTATGCTGAACCTTTTATGTCGAAGAACACGTGTGCCAAGTTTAATAAAAACCGTCTAATCGTTCCGCAGTTATGGCGGAACATACAATCATATTCACGTTCCTCGCATCCCTCTCCTTTAGCACCTATGGATGGATGCTCACCATTGTGTGTAGACTGGAAAACATCTGCACCGACACTAGATTTAGAGCCGGAACGACTTAGAAGACAGGAACGGGACAATTGCGGTTGGATGGACTGAGCTACGCTAGATAGCTGGCTAGTAGTTGGTTGTCGATGAACAGTTGTGTCTATACAACAGCGTTACCATACCACAGCTACCATACAGCGTTGTGATAAGCGCACCGCACCGGATGATGACTAGCTCTTGAAGTATAGCGAAAAAGCAGCATAACACGCTGTAGTCCACGTCTATGAAGAAAGGAGGTCACACGGAAAACGTATAGGGACATTTGACCCCAATTTTCATTCTGTGTGTGTGTGTGTGTGTGTGTGTGTGTGTGTGTGTGTGTGTGTGTGTGTGTGTGTGTGTGTGTGTGTGTGTGTGTGTGTGTGTGTGTGTGTGTGTGTGTGTGTGTGTGTGTGTGTGTGTGTTTCTTTGTCTACTTCTCTCTACATTTCTATACTTCTCTTTCTATCTCTCTTTCTTTCCATCTTTCTTTTCATTTCTTTCGCTATCTTTCTCGGTTTAGTTTTCTCTATCTCTTTCATCTCCTCTCTCTATTTCTTTTCCCTTCTCACTCCATCGTTGTTTATCACCCTCTCGTTCTCCATTTCTCTATCTCTGATGTGCCTTCCTAATCCATCAATCCCATTACTTCGTATACGTCTCTATCATAATCCCAAACTATAAACCCCAAAATTTAAACCTAAACTAAAGCGCTACATTCTCCACTCGGAGCTTGACTTTTCTTTCGAAACTTTTCAAAAGGGTCTTTTTACAATTTAAGAATACACTAAATGCTCACCGCTCGATGCTTAATAGTTGCTCTTCGAAAGTCTCTTTTTGGTATAAAACAATAAAATTCAAGTAAAAATTTTGGAAATTGTTTGAATGATTCATTCTGCTAGCAGTCAACAATAATGTAATAAGACTTAACTTCTAAAACAGGAATGTTGTTGGACAGACCATTACTGGAACTGAACGACATGTTCTTCTAAAATAGTACTAAACGCTTTTTTCCTTTTCTCAATTGCAGATACAAGAAAAACCTTAAGGCATTCTACATTGTGCACCCGACATTCTGGACCAAAATGATGACCTGGTGGTTCACGACGTTCATGGCGCCCGCTATCAAGACGAAAGTACACTCATTGCCCGGTGTAGAGCATCTATATTCTGCTATCGCCAAGGATCAGCTAGAAATTCCCGCCTACATTACCGAATACGATATGGCGGTATGCTTTGTTAAATAAATTTGTTTGACTGCTTTAAAACTTACGTTTTCCTTTCTATTACAGACGAACGGCATTCACTACTTCCAGCCGGTGACCAACACCTCCTCGCCGGCATCGTAAAGCCTAGCGTTTCAGCAACCGCCACGTGTGTAACCGTAACCGAGGACGTTGGGCAAATACTCCTCCTTCTCCGAGATCCTCAAACATTTGCTTGTATCACTGGAGCTAGAGTAAAAACCTAAATAGCAAACTCATCGATCAATATTATCTCGTCGTAGTTGTAATCAAGTTTCATCTATTATTCCACTTTGAATCGTCTCACTCGCGTATAGCGTAATTCACAACATTTCGCAGCGTTCAGTTCCGCTTTCGAGTAGGAACTTCATCACGTAAAATGTAACCCAATCAACAAAAAATAAGACATAACAACTGTTCTAAACGATACAAAAAGAAACCTATTTGCTTCCTTTCCACCGTTGAAAAAAAGTTTAATGATAACAAGTGAATAAAACTAACAAAAAAAACGTCTATATATATTAAAGCAAAAATAAAAGTGTGGCAAACGAGAGGATGCTGCAGTGATGCGGAAAACACACAAATTTGTAGCTAAACTAAAACTAAAAAGAAGAAATATTATTCTCAACGCTTTACCCGAGACTATGGTTCAAGAGTATATATACACACACAGTTTAATGAGACCAGTACTAGTTACAAAAGCTAACAGATCTAAAGAAAATAAAAAGTTCAAGTTTACGAAACGGTTAATGAGATAATTATCAACAGAGCAAGCAGGCAGACAGTACCACCCAGTACCACTGGTAGGTATAAGAAGACGTCGACCAGGAAAAAAACAAACCCGAAATAAAACCTAAAGAAAAACTTTATGCTGCTATGCGGCTTTTTGTAGAATCAGCTTAAAATAGTTCGAAAAGATGAAAGTACACACGTGCATAATAGTTGACTCTTAGTACATCAGAAGAAAATAGTCCTGCGCTTTTGAAGTAACGCCACTACCCGAGGGATGTTCCAACTTGTATGAAATTTTCACTGCTGCAATACGTTCTCGGAGTGCCCTTCTGGCATATGAATAAATGCTTGATGGTTTTGACCGGTAACGAGAGAACTTTTTTCCTGAATGTAAAAGATCTAAGCAGTAGTGAACATGTCAAACAACAAGGCAACATTTTTGGTAACACAGAAACAGACTCCATTGAGAAAAATGCTTAACAAACGTAGACAAATCCAACAGAGCACCCTATTTTTGGATGCGCAAAAGCAAGCTTACCTATTACAATAGCTGAAAAAAAACTACACAAAAAAAAGAAACTATTGAAAAAGCAAAACAAAAAGTGACGCAAGAGCACATCTCATGTGAAGGCGCAATTGTTTGTGCAGTGCCCCGAACCCCCTCCCAAATCAAAAAAAAAAAACAAGCAAAGCGAAAAATCACCAAAATAACAAAGCAATTTCCCGTAAGGAAACGAGAAGCGAAAAACGAGCGAAAAGCGTGCGGCTGCTTTTTTTAGAAAGCCATTCATTAAGTTTGTTGTTAATGCTAATATAGCAAGTAAAAAAAACAAAGAAATCAAGTTGAAACATGAAAAGCGAGTGCCAATTAGGGAAAGGAGAACTTTGATAAGATGGGATTTTAACGGGTTGATCTTTCTAAACGAGTTTAATCGAGATTGTTGTTTCTGTTCGTTGCTTTGTCCTTGAGCTTTTTACTTTTTTAACAATATTCAGAACGTTACCGAAGCACGCATGAAGAGGAAAGGATGCTACATTTAGTATTAGAAATCGATACAAGAATCAATGCCCAGTTCGTCTTTCTTAACCGGCTAAAAAGAGACGTTGCTCTTCACCGATGTTCTTAGTGTGGACTCTAGAAACGAAAGCAACCGAACGCGAAACTGTATTGTTTTCCAGCACAAGGTCCGTGAGGACATGTGGAAGGAACAACGTTGAAACGTAAGCCCACTATTGTTTATTTTTCCGATTCAAAATATTCTAACAACTACCGTGGTAGGACTGTATAATAATGTTACGGAAGAGGAACATCCATGCAAGTACATACATACAAGTTTTCTCCATTTTATATAAATTGTAGTGTCTATGTGTTATCTTGAAGAGACTTGTTTTAACTTTAGGAGATTCTAGTTTAATGGAAAACTTTCCTTATTACAGGCTGCAAACTATGCAGTATTACACGTATACATAATAATATGAGTAAGAAATTTAACACACGTATTTAACACACAGGAAACATTAACAGCAAACAAACAACAACAAAGTGAAAATTTAGTAACAGGGCAACAATGAAAAGGTAATAAGTAAATGGGAGGCGAGCAAGAAGAGAGAGCCTTCACATAAGCAGAGGAGAGAAAGTCGTTGGGAAACCAAACGGAAGAAGCTGTAAAATATTGTTAAACAATTATTTAAGATATTGAAATCTTAGTCGGATAGCAACCAAAATTCTTGAAGCAAGAAAAGCCAATATGGATTGAAAGAGTTTGTAGCGGTAATTTGTTTCTTATTTCGCGAATATCAACCAAAGTAACGATGAATGAAATAATAATAAAATTGTTGGTAATTTTTTGAAACGAAAAAAAGTCAAGTTTAGATTCATTGATTCGAATTTTACCCTCTTGTATCCTCTTCTGAAGTTGTGGTTTAGCCTTCGTCTAATAGTAAGAAAAATCCTTTACAAACTAAGACGATTACAAATGACATTGTCAATAACGGTAAAACCGTCACCGGTGCCACAATCGATGTCAGGCGTGATCCAATTCGCGACGTTTGTAGAAATCGGGATTAAAAGTAGCAGTTGTATGAAAAGGAATAAGGAAACAATGGTGCATTATGATGGTTGCAATCAGTGGTTTCACTTTGACTACATGAACGTTTTGGAAGACTCTCGAATGTCAGCTAGGTCGTACTCCGAACTGTAGGATTGCACGCATTCCCCCCACCCACCGATACTAATAATGAGACGACCGAATAGCACGTCAAGACGTCATCACTGCTACCAAAAAGCAAGGCTAGCTCAAGTAACAGTGAAGCTAAAGGGATGAAGGAACTCGAATTGGAGAAAAAGCAAAGCCTTGGGCTATAAACGTCTTTGACACTTGACCCTTCTTTATCGACAGACTTCGCATCGCAGCCGCTTATTAATGTAGAACAATTACAGAGCTAGTGCAACGATCCTACTGACTCTTGCAGCACCGCCCAGCCGAGGGGGTGGTTACGATCGAATTGGACAATCGGTTTCAATTTAGAAAGCACCAATTGTTAAAGGTTTATGAAAGTAAGACTTCGAAGACAACGTATCCCAGATCGACTAATGGTTAACAGACACCGAACATCACGTTGAAGATTCCAGATTAGCAGACAAATGGGTAAATACCAAATACAATGGGAAACCCCGAGGAGCACCACGCTTCGGATGTCATCCATTACCAGCAAAATCCAGCGATCCTTCGTAATAATCAACTCTGTAAGTTAATTAAAAGTTATTACGTTGAGCGTTTTAACAGAGTCTCGAATACTAGTAAATACTAGTATTCGAATAAAGTATAAAGAATAAATAAGAAAACGAATAAAGTTTTCCGAATAAAGAAAACGAATAAAGTTTTCCGGTTATGTAGCAGAATAAAACGGAAAACTTTTTCTTTAACTCGAAGTCTGTAAATGCGCACAGAGTGGTTTGTTTTCACAACCTGCGTTACGAGCAAGTGAACCGATCGTTCAACCTTTAAATCCAGGGATTAGCTGTGCTATCAAAATTCGAGAACCATGATCCGGGTTAAGGATTTCGCATGCACATGTAATTAATACAATCTCATCGAATAGCCACGCCTGGACATCTTCGAAGAATCTAAGTACATTGAAAGAATGTAACCATTTTATTGCGGGTTAGCGTTCGACTCCGCTTTCATCGGGGTATCCGATATCGAGGTTTCGAACTACAACCCCTGAGGAGACAGTTTGTATTCTAAACCAGAGTCAAAATGCGGTTCGCCAGGTGGTGTCCAAGGATCTCCCTGAGGTGAGTGGCCTTCATTCTTACTTACTCTTTTACTTACTATATCGACGACAATCCGCTTCTCGAATCCATGCCGAATTCAGGAGCCGTCTCCACATCTCTCGGTCTTGGGCAGCCGCTTTTCAGTCGCCCCGAACAGCCGCTGCTCTAGCATCCTCATCAACAGCAGTCATCCAACGAGTACAGGGTCTCGAAGTCGTCGGCCTCTGTCGGGTTCTCTCCTAAATATTGTTTTTGCTGGACTTTCTTCCGGCATCCTTGCTGCTTGGCCAGCCCATTGTAGCCTGCTGTGTTTTAATCACTTCACAGTATCTGCATTTTTGTATATTTGGTATATTTCATGACTTTTGTACCTGCGCCAAACTTCTTCGTCTAGTATGCCACCAAGAATTGATCGCAAGATCTTACACACAAAAACGAGCTCGTCGGTCGCTGAATTGACGAGGAGAATTGACGTCTTACAGAGCGCGAGTTTCGTACGGAGTTGTAGGCTATGGGACCTCAGCTGGCCTTGTTTATGCCTGAGAGAGAAGCCAGCTGGGATTGTTTTTGTGTACCGAACTGTCAGTGAAAACCGGGCATGAATTGTCACTGTAAACCAGGTAGCATGATTGGATAAAAAAGGGGAAGTATTTAATTGCTATGAAATTTCGAACCCCTTACAAATCCGATCATGCTGACTTGATTTAAATGGTACCGTTTGAATTTTGTGCATAAAAAATAAGAAGAAGAAGACAACGAAAAAAATCTGTCTATCAATCTGTCACTGAGCTGGCTTCTCTCACTCTCTCAGCTCTCTACCAGCCATCATATACTTTGTTTTGGTAGAATTTATGATAAGCCCAAGCCTCGCAGCATCCTCCTTAAGATGCGTGTACGTTTCTTCCACAGCTCTATGGTGAACACCGATGGTATCGATGTCGTCCGCGAACCGTAGGAGCATATGAGATTTCGTGATTATGGTACCGCTTCTCTGAACGCCTGCCCTTTGAACAGCACCTTCCAATGCAATACTGAACAGCAAATTTGATAGTCAGTCACCTTGCTTCAAACCGTCTAACGTCACAAACGAGTCCGGTGTCTCACCCGCTATCCTGACGCTTGATTTTGAACCATCAAGGGTAGCACGTAACAGCCTAATCAGTTTTGATGGAAAACCATGTTCAAGAATAATCTGCCATAGCTCGTTTCGTTTAACTGAATCGTATGCCGCCTTGAAGTCTATAAACAAATGGTGAGTCTTAAATTCTCAACTTAAATTCCCGGAATTTATCGAGGATCTGTCGCAAAGTGAACATTTGGTCCATCGTGGAGCGTCCCTCTCGAAAACCGTACCACTAGTGAAACAAGATGCGGGAGAGAATACTGTATGCAGGATTGAAGAGAGTAATACCTCGATAATTGCTGCATTCAAGTCGATGGCCCTTCTTGTAAATAGGGCATATAAAACCTTCCAACCAGTCCGTAGGTAATTCCTCCTCAGTCTATACCTTTAGTATAACCTAATGGATTCCGCAACACAGCCGTTTGCTCTCGACTTTCAAAAGTTCGGCGGGAATACCGTCCTTTACCGTTGCTTTGCCCTTTTTCAGCTCGCTCGCTGCTTTTCTAACCTTGTCCAAAGTTGGTGGATCCACAGCTTGTCCATCATCCTCAATCGTTATCCTGTTTCTGATAACCGTTCCATCTTGTTAATCATTCAACAATGCATCGAAATGTTGTTTCAAAAACCTAACCACCTCCGATCTTTCGGTGTTCAGGTTCCCCTCCTTGTCGTTCCACATAACAGGAGTTGGCACGGTGTGGTTCTTGATTCCGTTGATCTTTTTAAAGAAGCTTCTCGTATCGTGCCTCTCGAAGCAATTCTCCGCCTTCGCAAGAACGCGATCCCAGTGCTGGCATTTCATACGTCGATAAAATCTCTTTTCGGCGGCTCTACTACCTCGGTATCTCTCTCTGCTATGGCGCGTCATAGATGGAGTCAATATGGCTCGATTCTTCTCATGAGTCACTCGCTAGAAGCGGGTGCAGCGGTAGTACCCAACACTTCTTTCGCTGTAGTACTGATCGCGACGTGGATGTGCCTTCACTGTACGTTCAGGTTTTCCACCAAGTTGTTCACCGAACCGCTCATCAGTTTTCCGAGAGTACTCTGCAGAAACTCCTTTCGCTGATAACCGCCGAATGTTCAGTCGTATCTTCCTCGTTGGTTTCGAATTGAATACATTAGACAACCGGGCGCGGATCTTGCTTACTACGAGATAGTGGTCCGAGTCAACGTTTGGTCCTCGGAACGATCGCACGTCTGCGACGTCAGAAAAGTGCCGGCCATCAACGAGAACGTGGTCGATCCTGGTGTGCATCGAATGTTGCATCGTGCCTTTATTCTACTTCATTTCAATTCATCTCTGTAGATGTACGTAGAACTGACGGATTTACGGACAAGGATAGGATGCTAAGGCAGCGCAGATGCCTGAACGAGAAAGCGTTGGAAGCGGTGAGGTGCGAGCTACTTCATCAGTCGTGCTTATTTTACCCATTGAGTACATTAAAGGTACTCTACTGTCGTACAGAGGTCATCGTACAGTCGTCAAGAAGTCAGGATCGTCCAGAAGATCAGGAATATGGCTCCGTCGAAGAAGCAGAATCTTGAGACGGTGGTGAACGGTTGTGAAACAGCTCCGGTTGTGAAACACCCGTAACTTTTAACGTTTTTATTATCCTAGTGCTGTCAAGTTACTACCAACGTCAAGTCTCATAGTAATATAACTTTTGAGCAAACAACAGTCAAACTTAAGCATTTACAATGCTTTGAAAGAACAAAGTTGTTTCGCATGTTTTGCAATTGATTGTTTTGGGTATCAAATGGAATAAAAAAGGCCAGGTGAAGGCATATCCCAAGTAACAAATTCAATTCTAAGATGCACTTGAAGAGGTTTCCAGCATTTGCTCCTTAAAACCGATCATAAAATTTGTAATTCTTCAAAACT
This sequence comes from Sabethes cyaneus, assembly GCF_943734655.1. NCBI lineage: Eukaryota > Metazoa > Arthropoda > Insecta > Diptera > Culicidae > Sabethes > Sabethes cyaneus. The sequence goes on from NC_071354.1 coordinate 192,781,304, forward strand.
GTGATAAAACAGCCATAAAAACCCTTATAAAACTAGGGAGGCCCACACTAAAGAAGGTTCTCAAGAATATTTCCCAAAACTTGTAATTCTTGTTGATATCTATTTATAGTAATTTTGAAGAGTCGCTTAAAACTAAAAGAAAACCACCACAAGGGTTGATGATTTTATGGTTGTCTTCTCAAAGAACACTTGCAAGACAACACTCACTTTTCACAGCCTTGAATTTTTTAAAGTGACTAAGAGCTATAAAAGAAAAAAGCATTCACAGATATTGCTTTTCCAAAATGGATATAAATAATAAAAATGGTAATAAAAGCAGCTGCTAGGTTGCCCATAAATGATATTTTTTTCGTGCCACGCTCAGTTTGCCGATGTTTTGTGACATGAAAGTTAGAAAATTTTAACGCGCCGGTTATTTTTGCTAGATTACTGAAAAATTTAATCAATAAAAAGATTCTATAATTTCATGAAGAAGTTGATAATTATCAAATTTTTTACAAATTGCAGCAAAAAGCCTTTTATATGTCCAACCATTTATTTAACACTTACGGAATTGTAAAAAACCATATTTATGAATACCAATATGCAATTGGTAACAATTTCAAAGTAATCAAAACGGCACTGTTCGCCATTTTTTCAATGATTTTATATAAATCAGCCAGAAAGCGCTTATTAGACTAACATTTCTTGCACAAGACGAAGAAAATTTATGCAAGAGGGCGATAAGTTTATCTATACTTATTGCATTCTTGAAGAAGACAAGTTACGCTTCAATAGGAATTGTTTGAATTACTTCAGGGCACCAAGTTTTTTGCAAGATTACCATTCTAGTATAAACAAAGAAAACGTCAACAAAATGTCGATGGTACGTGTTGTTTGTGCTGGAGATTCATATACTTGCATTGAGCTCAATATTTTTAAAGTATAGCAGTCATGTTGATTATCAATATAAATTGATTTTAAAAATTAAAAAAGGACTGCAGGACAACGCGTCCATGCGTAAAGTTCAATCAACAGAATTTTTAATGTGCTTATCTTTACTATCGCTTTTAGAAAATATGCCTCGTCTGCTTCAACCCCTCTAAGCATTTTCCAAACAAAAACACTGGCTAATAAAGTTTAAAAAATACGAACAACTCTAGAGGAAACCCGCACCGCCGCCGGTAAAACACAATCGAACCAAATTTATCCAATTCATACAAATCTACTAGTGCATCATCTCCGGCACCGTCCTTCCCTAGCTTACCCTAACTAATACACCATAGTCAGTTGTTCCTAATATCTTTATTGTTTTGTGACTTCGCTGATCGTTCATATGAAAAAGTTTTCAAAACATTGGACAAATTTTTGCTTAATTCTCGTTTAAAGAATTCATATTTTTTCAATTAACACTAGGTTCAAACGCCCATTTGACAGATTAGTTGTTTACACTCTTTCTCTCTTTCTTAAGAGTATGATTTCTCTTTCAAGTATATACGGTTTTAAGAGAATTTTATAGCAGCATTGTTAGGATAAACCAATCTTACAGAAGAATGCCTTAAATTTTTATCAAAACTATTGTTAAGTTTTAAGGAGCGTCGTTTTTGGGCAGAAATCAAGTTTCCTTTAAAACCGCTTATAACGTGAATTACACTTATTCATAACGCAGTTTTATGGGTGTTTCTTCAAGTCTTCTTCAATCATTCTTCAGAAATGTTTCTCATTGAAGATAAAATTCACTTGAGCAAAAATATTATAAAACCTAATAGACTTTGCGATGCTCTGATAAAACTACTATAAGAAATGAATAAGACCAATTCGCTGTTGGATTGTTACTTGGGATAAGCTTAGCTTTGGACCTCTATTTCATCACACAGACAAATTTTAGGTGAATTGACTTAAAAATTATTATATCATTTTTTTTTGCAATATGGCCACCATATGGGTTATGTAACAGTCGAGGTCCCCTGTTGTGAAATGTGTAGAAAACCAATTATTTTTTACTTCAATGATCATACATTACTTCTCTTGGGGCATTATGAGTTTTTATAGCAGCAGGATTCATTTATATTTAGCAAAACTCACTTCCTCGTAACACATGTAACAAGCCAGTACATTTTAAATGCGCCAAAATGACTGCTTGCTTTTTTACATGCATACATTACGACTCAGATTTAGATGATTAAACGAAAAAATTGATTAATGAATTTGTATTTTTAGTATTTGCCATAAATAAATGATTTGAATTTTTGATTTTCCTTCGATATTCCTACATTTTCTTTTCTTTTCCCGAGGTGTTTCACAACAGGAGACACTTTTTTTAGCCACAAAAAACATGTTTTGAAATTTTGCTATAATTTTTGTGTTTTAAACAAAAACCAAATACTTCCTTTGGAAAAAAAGATAGGTATGCGCTTAAACTTTCCAATGCTTCAAAAAGATTTAAAATTGGACGATTCGATCATAAGCTATGACCAAAAGCAAACCCTATTTCTTAACCGCCCAAGCAACTACGTATTGTACTCTTATGGCGGTCTTCATGACTAATTTTGGTCTTAAATGCCATCATAAGAGTGTAATAAAACCCCAAATGTTACTTGGGCGGGGACATTCCCCTACACCTGTATTGTGATTTTCGAATTCCAGTTTCGGACCATTCCTTTTGAAATATCGTCAGAAGACTCCAGATACTTTTTTTATTACATAATATTACGTAAATTGAAATGTTTATATAATAATTTTTATGTTTATAACCGGGTACACCGGCTGCTCGAATTTTGTTGGATTTTCGGTTAGTCAATCTAGGGTTAATGCATCTCTCTGATGCGAGCAAGTGGACCGATTGCCGTCACCACTGAGACACGACAAATTCAAATCTCGCTACCCTTAGCATCTGGTTGCATACAGTAGCTGAAGATGCAAGCGCTATTGTAGGGAATATCGATCGGGATCAACGAAACCGGAGTTACAAGTTCCTTTTCGAGTCAGTATCGAACAGTTCAAAATCAATTGAAGCATCTGGAAAGCATGGGCCGTAAAAAGTTTCCAGACCAGAATTCCCCATACATTTTCTGTATGATAATCTTGCTCCCCAGATAATCACGACAATTAGAGACACCTTCTAAAAGCAAAGCCATGGGTATAAACGTCCTAAATAACTTAACCCTTCTTTATCGACATACTTCGCAGTCGGTTATTAGAGTACAGGACAATTACGGGGCCAGTGCAACGATCGTATTGACCCTACAGCAGCACCGCCCATTCGAGATTCGAACATACGACGACTGGTTTGTTAGGCCAGCATCGTACACCGGAGCTAACTGGGTGGAGACATCTACTATTTACTACCATTTCAATTAATTTTATTTAGGAAAAAATAAGAGAGTTTACCCATCCCAACCGGTCCTTGTTTCTTTATTTCCCCAAAACCTAAACAAATATGATGTCCTGAAAGTAAATCGTATCAGGAAAGTTAAAAACACTAGAAAATGTACAGTTCGAATCGGGTGACTTATCACTTAGCGGGCAGCGGCTGATTTTTTTATGCAGAAATTATTGTTTTCTATGATGAACGAAAATTAAATATAGACACCGTCTGTGGAAAAAAAGATAGCCTGTCTAATGGTGAGGCTGGAACCCGCACAACACGATTGGTGTACGGGAATTTGCTTCCAGACAGACCATCGAACAGACTATCCATGTGGCAGCCTAATGCCTATCAAGCTCTGCCAATTTGTTGCTCTTCTTCATACATTTATTCAGGGCTGAGTATTGTTTGAGCGTTTGTATTGTTTCTGTCGCACAGCTGGTCGATAAACAGCCATAGCGCCAGTGCACATGACTTAGGGATGCTTCGAGTTATTTTTCTTCTTTCTCTCTTTTTTGACTTGTAAAATTTTCTTGATTTCCTTAGGGTGAAGCAATTGTATTTCATGCAAACCTATACGGTGACTCTCGAGTGCCGGTCGAGCCTGTAAGACTCTCGCACGGCACACAAGAGTCGTGAGTTAAAGTGGGCAGGCGGCCACACATATTTTTTTCACGATCTGAACCATATTTTCCACTTCATTGAAACTGCGTGCTTACGGATCTGTGATATAGATTTTTCCATGTGACTTTTTTATATATAAAAAGCATATTTTGCAAAAAATCTGTATATGATTTATAAAATCTGATAAAAATGTGAGAGGTTGTGTACAAGACACGACCGCATATAGGTGACGCAGGACTATGTAAATCCCTTTGTGGCGAAAGCACAATGTAACCATGCACAAAATAATTCGATTCTTCATGTATAAATTCTACATGCAGCATAGGGTGGGACTGCAGGTTGAGAATATTCAATTATTTTCGAAAGAATGTTAGTAGCGCATCAAATCTTTCTGCAACATCAAACACTATTTAGTTAGACATAGGGTATATACCTATAGGCCAGGGCTATAGCCTGGGGTAATATGCACCGTTTAAGGAAATCGTGCTTTTTCCTTGTTATAGCTCAAAGCCAGTACCAATCTTATATACTGAGCATAATTTCATGAATATTAGGTAAAAGTTTCAGGAGCTATTACGTACAACACCTTTGTGAAAAAGGCGTGCAAAGTGACTTTTGATATTGAGTTTAAAGTCTGAAAAGGCAACTACCCGGGGCAAAATTCACCCTTGCCTGTTTTGTATCAATTAATGGGAACCTATTCAATAAATTCAATAACTGTAATACAATTTGTGCTTGCTAACTGATAATGTTGCTTCTGATCTGCACCAAATATTGTGATTACATTTCTTAAGAATTATTAGAGGAGCGTTTCCTCTGGAATTCTCTGCATCCCCATAAAGTTAAGGTTAATACCTAAACAGTGAACATTAGCATGTTTATAAACAATAAACATCCCAGCTAGCATTTTTGTATTTATATAAAAGTTAAAAATCAGCAATACGTACATATATACATGCTAATACGCGCTAATATACGCGATGAGGAATAAACATACGCATTTCATCGATATAAGTAAGTATATACGACAATATCCGATTAAGTCCGACCCGCTCCGAATTGCTATACGATTCTGTGCTGAATATCGTATGTATGTCAGCTATTATCATTATATACGACTGAAAATCAACTCGGGCGGACTTTAATAAGCTTTAGTTACAATTCCGAATTTGTTATGAGTTATTTACGATAATTTTCGGTTATTGATGTACGATTTGGTGCTAGCTGGGATAAATATCAGTATAAAGTAGTTCATATGGGGCCGCCCATGAACTAAGTGGACTATCAGGGGCAGGGGGCCGGCCCAAAACAACGCATCATACAAAAAGTATGAACGAAAATAACCCGGGAAGGTCTGAAATAACCAAAAATGAGTTCGTAGTCAATGGACAGCCATTAAATCGCCAGTAGCGTTTCTAGGGCTAACAAGGGGGAGACATAGGGAGGGTGTGTAACCTAAGGGGGCATATGCCCGCGGCCGCAGGACTTGTGGACCCCCCCTCCTTAAAATTGCAAGTTAATACACGGTATAATATATTTGTCTTATATTAGAGTGTTTATTCAAAGCATCTGAAAAGTAAAAATTAGTTTAAGGGGGGACCCTACTCTGGAAGGTCGAAAAATAATTAACTTTCGTAAATTTTTCTCGCATGTTGGAATTATAGTTAAGTGTTGAGGTTATTTGGTTATATGTTAAGCTATATTCGAACATGTATTTTCTGTTTTTTGAATGATAAAATAGTGATTATTATGCTGGTGGCAGCTGGGCGCGTGGATGCTCTCTAGAAAATAGTTCCTTGCTGGCGGTACGTGCCGTGAACAAATGGAGTATCGGAAAACGGATTTCAAGCATGATTTTGAAGCTTTAGATCAATACGTAACTTGTTACGTAGGGGTTTTTGAAAATTCGAAAACTTACCAAAATGGCGGCAATTTATCCTAAAGAAAAGTGTTTTTTCATCAAAAATCGCCGATTGCGAGCTCATAAAAAATTGAAAAATTGAGATATCAAAAAAACGGCTGCGTAACAATTTAGATAATTCATTTTTACATGCTGAAAAAAATTTTCAGCCAAATCGGACCACTAGATTCTGAGATACACGTACCGCCAGTTGAAAACGTTTGACTTCGAGAAAAACGCGTTTAAAGTTTCGTCCAGCGATGCACTTCCCTTGAGGTGACCCCACCGTTTTTGCCAACTTTCCAACGAGATCAGATATCAAAAAATCCTTTCGGCGTGACATTTCCGAAGGTATAAACCTCTCGAAAATGCAAAAAAATAAAATTCGATTTTTCCGACTTTCCAGAGTAGAGTCACCCCTTAAATTATTTAGCCGACCTACGATGCTGTTTGCACCAAAATGGATGATGTAATCTAATCTGTCAAAATATTGTGCTCAATAGTAAAGAATATGAGTGTAATGGTGTATACTGACGTATTTTTGTTGTGTACGTGAAATCCACAAATTGGATCGATCATTATGGCTTGTCACAATCTCACCCCGTGAAGCTCGAAAAGTACAAAGTGCTCATTTCAGCGTCTCAACGAGACAGAATTAGAAAAAATAGTATGAAGGGCAATTATAGAGTCAATTGTTATTTACAATATTGTTGAAGAAAGTACAGTTTTATCTTTTGCATTTACGGCGATATCGGATTGCTACCCCGTAGCAAATATACTATATTAACAATATAGTTCACTTCGCAAAATCTCATATATATCCGAAAAGACGCAAAAGTAACACCCTCTTGCGGACAAAAAGGTGACTAAAAGCTTTTTGTAACAAAAATTTTTAAGCGTGCAACCAATGCATAAGTAAAAGGTGCGGTTGGTTGATTATGCTATCTCTAACCCTATGACGTTATTCGTCTAGATTGTATCCCGCATTTTGCACCTTACTGGACACCGCAGTCTAAAAATGCGACTGGCACAAAAAGTGCGACAATGCTGTGAGTAAGAAAGAGAAACAGTGACAACTGCAATGTTGCTGTTTTGTTTTGTCATATACATTGGCATTAGAGAAAATAATCTGGATTAATCCAGCTACAGCTGCAAAGCACAATAACATTAAATATAAAAATTAATTCTAGATAGAATTAACATAAGGGCAAATGTCGCAAATGTAAACAAAACGGATGAGAGTTATTTTTTGCTAGACCAGCATAGGAAAATCGACCCTCACTCGGTTTGTTTACGGTTGCGACATTCGCCCTTTTGTTAATTCTATCTTCAATTGTGCATAGTAGAAACTATCCAGCTTTTTACGAACCATAATGTCGGACGTGTACGTAATATTTGAACAACATTTTTGACATTTCAGTAGCGAGCAGGAATAAACTAAAAACAATTAATTTATAATTGTCATAATTTTACATTCATGCTCTGTTGTATTAACCCTTGACGTTTGTTATCAGGATTGAAAAAATCGGATTCATGAAAATGTAGGGAATAAATCAGACTACTTTTGCTGATTGATGGTTTGCGACAAAACTTTACCCGCGTATCCGTTTGCCTAAAGATATAATGAAATAGGAACATAACTGGAAATCGAAAAATTCCAGAAATAGTTTACCTCTTGATAGAATTAATTCGGATAAAGGAAACGCTGGAGGGACCTTCTTTTAAACTGGAACATCCAGAAACTGCACTGCACAGTATATGCGACCCATTTTACAAATTTAGCACTTGAACAATAATAAAACTAACCGGATTAGTTTGTTATACGAAAAATTGACAGAAGTCTTGGTTTTAGCGATCCAACCAAATGTTTAAATTGTAGCAACGTTTTTATTTTAAACCGTCTAGTAAATTTTCACTTAATACGCGGCTACGAAAATAAGGTGCTGCCACCAGTAATTATTTGGTCTTCGAAACAAGCAAGGTCAGGAAATCTTTAAAGAGTGTGAGGAACAGAAAGATGTTTGACAATAATTCTTCATTTACACTCACATATCTCAATAGAGTTAATAAAAGGGCGAATGCCGCAGGTGTAAACAAAACTCGCTAGTTTTTGCTGAACTAGCCTAGCAAAATCAACTCTCAAATGGTTTTTACTCTTACGGCATTAGCCCTTTTGTTGATTCTATCTTCATATGCGCAATTCCATGAGTTTAAAAGGAATGATGGAGAATTGAATTGAATTGAAGATAGAACCAGCAAACCAGAGAATGTGGCAATACCGAGCGAGAGCTGATTTTCTTATACTGGTCCAGCAGAAAATAACTCATCCGTTTGGTTTACATTTGCGACATTCGCCCTTTTGTTAATTCTATCTAGAAATTGCTAAACTCTATACTGAAAGTTGAGTTGTTTCCGATAGACGTGCGTACTTTGGTAACCTTTTATGCCGCAATGGCGCTAGTAGTCGTGTCTTCAGGATTATAGAGGAGTGAACTATATTGTTAATATAGTATATTTGCCCGTAGGTAGCAAAAAGAGTAAATACTAAAGATAAAACTGTACTTTCTTCAACAATATTATAGATATTAATTAACTCTGCAATTACCCTTTACACTGCTTTTTCGATTTCTGCTTCGTTGAGGCGCTGTAATCAAAAGAACATCTACTGAGCAAAAAACTGAAAATAAAGCCTAGATGTACTTCGTGCGCATTTCCAGAACACTCTTGAATCCCTTCGGAACGCGGCGAGGGTTGAGACGAGGTGACGGCTTATCCTGCATGTTATTCAACATCGCTCTTAAGGGAGTGATCCGAAGAACGGGCATCGATACTGTGAGTTGCGTTGAGACCAAGGTTGCCAACAGATTTTCCCGAAAATCTGGCGAATACGAATAAAAGTGTCTGGCAAAAATCTGGTGGTCAATTAGTCCGATGGGGAGGCGTTTTCCTGAAAAAATCTTGCTCGTTTTGCTCACCGTAGATGCAAAATTTCGTCAAAAATTAGAAGTGATGACCTTTTTGCAAGACGGAGGATCGGAAATCTGGCAAAAATCTGGCACATTGCCAAATATCTGGAAGATTTTGAGCTTTGTCTGTTTGTCTGGCGCGCAATCAAAAATCTGGCAAAATCCAGATTTATCTGGCATACTGGCAACCGTGGTTGAGACTGATGCTTTATTCAAAGTATATACGTTACAAAGGTAATGACTTACATGAGAGGTGCTGTTCAACACGTTAAAACTAGCTTATTCAAAGTTACTACATTACATCTCCCTTTTTTTAAAAGAATACTAATAATACACAAAATCTTTAAGCTTCAATGGTTTAGGCATACGGCCACTACGAGTTGTTTGTTGCTGGTTATTAAGAGTGCCATTTTCACCTGGTTGGACGATTTCTAAACTGTCTGGAACGTCTTCCGCAGTTGCTAATTGATTTTCCGATACAGGTGGTGGCTTCAACACTCCTTCATTTTCGTTTTGCACTGCCTTAACTGGGCGTATATGGTGAGCATTTCTTCTGAGTGTTGTTTCCCCGTCAGTTACTGCATACGATCTTCTTCCATCGACACAGTGCACCACTGTTGCTGGTGTCCATGACTTAGTGTTTTGATTCTGAACAAGTACTGGCTCTCCAGGTTGATATTGTTTCGATTCCACTGTTCCTCTATCAGCATACTGCTTCTGTAGCTTTCTCTCTTCCGACAATGCTTCTGGAACACCCGAAATCAGCTTGGGTTGCAAAGTTTTGTCTGTGATTGGCAAATTTGTACGAAGAAGCCTTCCCATAAGTCTTTCACTAGAAGCAGGTAAGCCAATGCATCTCGGTGTATTTCGGGCGTGTAGCAGAGCTAGTTGGACTTATCTTCGGTGCATTTCTTTAGAATATTTTTGGCTGTCTGAACGTAGCGTTCAGCTAATCCATTAGCTCTTGGAAAACATGGACTGGAAGTGCTATGATCAAAACTCCACTCCCTTGCAAACACCTTGAACTCTTCTGAAGAATACTGAGGTCCGTTATCTGATTCAAGCACTCGTGGGATCCCATGTACCACAAACCATTCCTTGAGTTTTGTGACTATTGTCCGTGATGATAAATCTGTCAGCTTTTTAAAATCAAAGAAACTCGAATAGCTATCCACGATAAGTATATAATCATTTCTTTGAAGTGGAATAAGTCCGTCGCTACTCTCTCAAATGGCAAACTTGGAATTTCTTTCGACACGATACTTTGTTTAACATTATCATGTTGATGTTTCTGGCAAATTCTACAGGCATCAATCGTCTCCTGTATATCTGAAGGCATATTTATCCAAAACAACGACTGTTTCGCTCGTTTTATGCAGCTGTGCAAGCCGGAGTGTCCACTATGGATAGCGGTAAGCATTTTCTTCCGCAGCGATTGCGGTACAACTACTTGATTAGCTTTGAACAAAATTCCTTCGTATACAGCAAGCTCATCTCTGAAACACCAATATTTTCGCAAGATAGGATTTACTTCATCCCTACGATCCGGCCAACCAGTTATTATCGTTTGTTTCAATAGCTGCATCTCATCATCCATCACGATATGATCTCGAAGCTCGCCTGCTGCTCGCTTCGATATCTGTAATACTATATGGACCTCCAATTCATCCTCAAATTCATCTTTTTGGTGATTCAGAACATCCCTACTAAGTATGTCTGGAATTGGTATGTCCTTGCCTCGTACGTAGATAACACGTGGATTATACTGTGAAACGTCGAGTCTAATCCTCTTGAGCCGTGGTGGGCAACGATCCAATGGTTTTCGAAAAATGGATTCTAGTGGCTTATGGTCACTTTCGACAATCAGTTCTTTGCCGTATACGTACTGATGAAACTTTTGACAAGCAAAACGAATTGCAGCAGCCTCTTTCTCTATCTGCGGATAATTGAGCTCTGCTGCATTCAACGATTTCGAAGCATAAGCGACTGGCTTACCACTTTGCATCAATACATCAATGCATCAAGTTGCGTTGAGACTGATGCTTTATTCAAAGTATATACGTTACAAAGGTAATGACTTACATGAGAGGTGCTATTCAACACGTTAAAACTAGCTTATTCAAAGTTACTACATTACAGATACGAGAGGCACTTTTTGTACCAAGGGCAGCCATCTCCTAGGATTTGCAGGTAACTTTTATATCAGCCAAGAATTTTGCGACGGCGGAGGCAATCTGTGCCACACTGAAAACGGGGTCTTTTTTTGTTTATAGGAGACTAGACCAGTGCGACCAGCATTTAGATCTATTGTGGTATGCTCCATCCTTAATCTATGTGCACTGCCTGACATACCACCAGTAATCCGAGCAGTTGTCAGTACTCAGTATGCACAGTTGTCCCAATTAGGCACAACACTTCTTATGAAGTTGATTACCTTGTTGGGACTTTCAGTCCAAATATTCAGAGGCTCCACTGTTCCTTTGCCGAGGACTCTTAATCTGCGTTGTATTAACGCACCACACTCGCACAGTAGATGTGCTGATGTTTCAGTGTCGTATCCGCAAAAGCGGCATGAATCTTCACTGAGAATGCCCATCTTCGTGAGATGGTATTTACTCGGGCAGTGTCCTGTAAGCAAACCTGTCATTATGCTTAGTTCTTTTTTATTTAAGCTAAGCAGCTCCACGCTTTTCTTACCACTAGGTATAATAAACATCTTCGACTGCCGCAGTCCAGTTGCGGCAAGCCAGTTCTCTTTTATAGTAATGTTTTCCCACTGTTTGAATTCCATTTTCAAGGCACTTGGTGAGACCCCGCAAAATGGTTCTGGACCAATAAAGTTAGTGGATGAACCTTGTCTTGCTAATATGTCAGCTTTCTCGTTTCCTTCTACCCCGCAGTGTCCTGGAAACCAGTACAAATTTATTTGGTTCATTTCAGCCAACTGTCGAAGAGAACGGGTACATTCCCATACTAATTTGGAACGACATGTGGGTGAACTTAGAGCGTTCAATGCTGCCTGACTATCTGAGAAAATGCAGATATTTGCATACCTATATTGCCTACGTAGACAGATGTATGAGCACTCTAAAATCGCATATATTTCCGCTTGGAACACTGTCGGCCAGTGACCCATAGCTATTGATCTGTTTATTCCTGGTCCAGTAATACCGGCTCCAGTACACCGGTCCATTTTTGAGCCGTCGGTATAGAAAATTACTGAGCCTGGACGCACAGGAGGGCCACCGTGTTCCCAGGTTGAGCGTTCGGGCAAGATGATTTTATAAGGAATTTCGAAGTTTGGCGTCGTGCTCATCCAGTCTTCTATTCCGGTAGTTATTTCATTTATACGGACTTCCTTCAAGATCGAAAGATGTCCTGTTAAGTTTCCCTCCAGCAAGGATTTGTTGCGGTTTAATCGCAATGCTGTTTTCTTTGCTTCTAACTGTATCACGGGGTCTTGGAGGATTGGGATAAAAATAAATGCGTCGAAGATCAAACGCATGAAAGGAAAAGGCTCAGGAAACAAACGCATGCCTCCAACGGACGGTAACCGTGGATGGTGACGAACTAGAAAAGGTAGATGAGTTCGTGTATTTGGCAACACTGGTGACCACTGGCAACAACACGGATAAGGAGATCCAGCGGCGCATTCAAGCGAGAAATCGCGCCTACAATGTACGTTGTACTTGTACAAAACCATTATTAGACCGGTAGTCCTTTGTGCACTTGAAGTCGCGGCGCTGCTCACGGAGAACACACGTGCCCTTGCCGTGCTGAAGCGGAAGGCACGGCGGACAATATTTGACGGAGTAGTGAAAGCGAAAGGAGTTGGAGGCGTATGGATCACGAGCTATAGATACTGCTGCGATAGATTCCCATCGTACATCTGGTAAAAGACGAAAGGGCTACGGTGGGCCGTAAAGGTGCCGGACAACAGTGCGACGAAAACGGTCCTTTCAACAACCCCAACGGCACCAGGAACAGAGAGGCTCAACGTGCAAGATGGCTCGACCAGGTCAAAAGTGATTTTTCCTGGGCAAAAACTAACTTTGAAAGGTTGGTGCACCTTTCGTTTATGTCTGGGCAGACCAGTGATGCTCAGAGACCTTTAAGAGATTAATTGTTCAATGTCGCTATAATCACATCAATCGAGCCGATCGCCCTTCCTGTAGATGGGACAAACCACACATTTCAATCGTTCAGCTCCTTTCCCCAAATCCTGAAAATTATCCAACGAAATGCCGCTGCAAGTGGTTGCTTACCATTTTTTGACACTAAGAGACTGATTTTTACGATTTATTGTGTTCTTATAATAAATATATGACGCCATTGGATGCTATCAATTGCCACTTGGATAATGAAAATCTACGCGTTGGTTTAATCTTCCGAGTGCATATGACACAAGGGTGGTAGCATACGTTTGCTCTTTAACACCCGCTGAATACGGCTTCAAACATAAAATTTATTCTACCGTACATACCTTCCATGATAAGAAACCTGATCAAATGAAAATATTGAAAATATCAAATTAAATATTAACAGGATGAGTTTTAAATAACAAGTATTTTACAACAAAGTCTTCTTTGCGTTTTGTTAAAAACTTGGTCTCATTAGTAGTTAAAATAACAAAAATTGTAACAAAATCCGCTCTAGGCACATCACAAATGTATCAAATTATGATATAATTTGATCTAGTTTATATCAAGATGATTTACAAAACTCAGCATTCTGTCCTGCTTTATAACAAAATTCTAACAAAGCGTGTTATAAGTAACAGAAAGAGATAGAATCTTTGTAGAACAATTTGTGTGTCGCAAGTTTTTCTATCACATTTATAGCAAAGTTTGATAGAAATATCAACTTGAGCTACAATTTTGTAATATGTTTGTTAGAATCATCAGATCGGGAAGCCTGAGGGCTAGTACTTGTACTTGTTAGTCATTATCAGGTCAGGACTCTAATTATTAAAAATTTTATGCGAAAGAGATCACATCAGACAATAATATTAAAGCTAATTTGATTTTAAGGGAAATGTGTCGCAGGTAGATCATATTAGAATCAATATTCATAATTCAACATATCTATTCTTTGTTTTGAATGTTGACAACCTACGATTCCGCTTTCATTCGTTTTCCCACTAGGACCAACTAGTCATCCTACCACCCTAGACCCTAACCGAAACAACAGTATTGCTTATCGGAACGCACAGATAGCGTCGAACAGGTTCAATATCGATAATAATGGTTCTCCTATCTTTAATCTCAGCGCGAATTGCTTCCAATTGGGCATGCTTCGATTGGTAATCGAATTTAGTTGATTGCGGCTATCGGAAGTGAATGGTTCAGAGCGAAGACAACGAAAGACGACAGTGACTGAGTTGAGTGAAAAAGGAAATTTTTGTTTTTGGGGGGTAAAGTGATTAACCGGAAGTGATCTGATCAGGAATGTGATATTATAGTGATTTGGTAAATTTAACGAAACAAAATGCCGAGCTCAAATTGCGTCGCCCAGGCAAATAGGATGTGGCGAACCATACGAAAGATATTAGTGGTGGCGTTTCTGCTGAACATTTGTCGGAACACTTCAGTGGCGGCCCAAGGTAATCAGTCACGCACGCTGTTGTGCGAACGTTAAGGATAGTTGTTGAGCAATGTACTGCATTGATGAGACTGTCGTGTATTACACGACGTAGTGCCACTTTCGTCAAAAATCAATTATGCTATCGAATCGAAACCGGCGGATCTTATCACACAGAAAAACAATGGTCGGACATTTGCTTGATTAGACATTACTCATCTGTAGCCAAAACTTTCTGCTGAACAGTAAAATGCAAGAAAGGTGCCAAGATTGATAAGTACACATGTACCATTTTATTATTGACATATATGGTTATTCTTATAAAAAAGTTTGTAATTAAAAAGTAAGTCAAGAGCGTTAGTCACCGCTTTACAAGTTTTACTTTGTTTCATTTTGAAATTATGAAATAAATATTCCGTTATTTATGCAATCCGGCTCTAATTTATGCTACAAAGTATTTAAACAATTAAAGCAAAGCAATGCCATGGGTATAAACGTCCTTCTTGATCCTTCTTTATCGACAGACTTCGCAGCCGGTTATTGGAGTACAGGAAAATTACGGGGCTAGTGCAAAGATCCTTTTAACTTTGTAACGGCACCGCCCAGTCGAGATTCGAACATACGACGACTGGCTTTGTTAGGCCAGCATCGTACCCCGGAGCTAACTGGGCGGGCAGACATAACCCGGAAAAGCTAAATTTATATTTCAGTATCTACTCCTATTAATTTAATTAGAATAAAAAGTTATTTCGCAAAGTTTTGTACTGTTGTCTTATAGCCTTGAGTGTACTGCCTCAACCAAGAAGAATTCGGAAAAGTTATGTATGGAGCATTTGCAGAGCAAGTTATTATGTACAATATTGCAGAACAAAGTTTTATTGTATCTTTTCTATTTACTGTGCTACAATGCTGCTACCCCGTTGATAGCCAAGTGAACGTTCATTAGCGTCGTATTGCATCGCAAATGCAAAAGTTCAACAGCATTGTAGCTATCTCTACAAATCTTTCAATAATAATTTTTCCAAATTCCGCTTGGTTGAGGCGGTACAGTGAAATGAATCAAAATTGCCCCGCCTATAATTACGAAAATTATAGGCAAAGCAGACAAACAAAGCCTTTTTTCCTTATTTAGACATCCCGTCTCTTGTCAGGCACCACGCCCTCCCTTGTCAACGCCTTAATGATCATCGCCTCATGCCAAGGAACACGTATAAAAAGTCTTGTCGTTTTAGAGTTATGTCAAAACGTACATCATAGACATCTACGTCAACTATTATGTATATAGATAGATAACAAGAAACAACAACTTTTTGCGTTGCAAAACCTTAGATGTGGTCACATCAGATGGAAAGCTCGAGACTAAAGTGAGCCTTTATTAAAAAGCTTACTTTTTAGGTCATTGGGTCATAGTCATTCCTTGGTGTGTAAACAATGGAATTGATGGAACTCGAGAGAGGTCCTATTGCCTACTGCATGAGTAAGTCGTCATCATAACTTTTATGAATGCACCCACGCTCGCTTGTATAAGGGTAGAATAGGTAGTGATTGACAAATAGGTAAAGCCAAATAAACTGATAACATTCTAAGGTATTAACAAGCAAGTGAAATGATAACTGATTCATACTTATAATCATCAACTGATTAAAACCTTTTTGAAATGGCTATAAATACTGGCCAACAAGGACTCTTCCAATTAAACCAAATTATTTTGCAGCCTAATTGAATTAAAGTAGAGTTTTATTCTATATGGGCGGTCCAGAAAACCCCGATTATTTAAACCACCAAGTGGGGAAAGTAACATTTATGATGCCCTCTTCTTTCACTTTTGATCAGAGCATTTCCAGCTCGAATATCAAATCAACTTGTCTCGATTATTTTTGATTGGAATGAAGTTTTTCTGATATGTTGGTTGAAACCCTATCCAGTTTTGTTTTAATTTTGTTTTGATCACCGTATATTTATGTATTGGCTTTCGGGTTGATGCTTCTCAGATCAAAATCTGATGATGGCTGGGTGCAAACAGTACGAAACGTAATTTAAAAAAATTATGAATTTGGATTTTCACCGAGAAACATCAACCCGAAAGCCAATACACTACCCGCATTAATTGTAACAATACTCTAACCATAGACATTACCATCTATTTTCCAATCTAGAACCATTTGTTAAATGGTGCCGCACCGTGCTAAAACAGTTGCCTGGTATAATATCAATTATATTAGTTATGGTTATTCGACAAGTAAGCATAAAAACAATGAGTCGTTAAAAATGTTCACCATACGAAAACGAGTGATTTTCCATACATATTTTTGAAGCGTAGGATATGATGAACATAATGATAATGATTGAACCATAATGTAAATGGCAGACGCCATCGAAATTTTTGTTTTTGGAATGTACTGTAACGGTTGATTGTATGGTGGATTATAAGAATTATAATAGCGATATGATTATGACCATTTTCACAACTGTTTTCATTTATGCGGGTATCCAGTTTTTTACGAGCCATAATGGCGGACGTGTTCGTAATATGTGAACAGCATTTTTGACATTTCCCTAATACATCGCACGTTTCCTTTCCGTACATTCCTTTAGATTTACCGTGAACGCGCGAAAAGAAAACGTGCGATGTATTAGGGAAATGTCAAAAATGCTGTTCAAAAGCTCAAAAGCAGGATATAACATTTATAGGTCGCCAGCGCCGACGTTCGCGTCCGATGAAATGGCCAATTTGTAATTAGTTTATTGTTTTTTTTTTATTACAAACGTGTTTCATTTTCCGTCATATTTGGTTGTGCTTTGTCTTCGCAGCTGCATTTACCGTTACGTATATTGTTTGTTTGAGCGTTCTTGTTGGAGCGTATTCGGCTTGGTGTCGAGTTGGCGCGTGTAAACTTGTCGTTTAGTTAGTTTTACTTATAAGTTTACAGCTACAGTTGAACACTCCTTTCGTCGGACGTCTGGAGATTAATTTGCTACCAAAAACAAAATGATAAATCATAATTCGAGTCAATTATTAAATCACCAAGCAACAATGTTCTCGAATCTGCAACATCTACCAGATGTATCCCTTACATACTAGTATTTCCCGACTCTCGGGACATTTATGAGAAAACGTAGAGTTCTTTGCGCTTCTCTTAACGACAAGATCGTCATCTAATTTTATTGTAATTTAATTTGATGAACGTTTCTTGTAGCATTTTTGCTCAGCTTTCCGATGGTGGTCTTAAAATTAAAATCAGTTGGGGGGATCATAGCGAAAACGGCGATTTACTGATAAAATCCAACATGGCAGCCAAATCCAAGATGACCTCCAGTTTTTTTTCACTTTTTTTTAAATTTGTATCATTTGTAGTTTGTTTCATAGCAAATTTTGAAAATATCATAGTAGGGTATAGTCGTTATCGTCGGGCTACTGCTATGGTCGGGCCATCACGATTTTACAGTGTTAGTAACTCATTATTATTATAGTAATGCGATTTTTTATTATTATGCGAAGTTTTTCGTTTCCGTTTTTGCTGACAAATCCGCATCTGATTCTGAGGCTGTCATCGCTTCTGCTGGTGTTCCTGTTGATTTAGTAGACATAAGTACGTTAGAGATAACTCCAGTTATGATTTTGTCAGCTGCTAAAAAACTCAAACGTTCGTGCTGTCCGGGACCTAATGGTATTCCAGCTGTAGTTTTCACCCGTTATGCAGTGGCGCTAGTGGAGACTTTGTGCCTTATCTTCAATAAATCCTTCGAGCATGGAAAATTTCCGGATATCTGGAAGGAGTCATTCATATTTCCTGTGTTCAAAAGTGGCGATCGTCGGAATGTACGGAACTATCGTGGTATTACTAGCCTGTCTGCTGCATCCAAGCTGTTTGAAGTAGTAGTGAGTAATTTCATCCTCGCTAGAACAAAATGCAGTATCTCTACCGACCAACACGGATTTATGCCTGGTCGATCCGTAAGCACGAACCTAATGGATTTCACGTCCACCTGTATAACCTACATGGAACAAAAATCACAGATTGACGTGATTTATACTGATTTGAAAGCCGCGTTCGATCGTATTGACCATAAAATACTGCTGCAGAAAATTTCACGGCTTGGCGCATCTCGGAATTTTACGAAATTGCTCAGTTCCTATTTGTGCGGCAGAATTCTACGTGTAGCTCGACTCCTGTTTCTCTTCCCAGCTTACCAACTGCTCGGGTGTCCCTCAAGGCAGCAACATGGGACCTCTCCTGCTTGTGTTGTTTTTCAACGATATTGCGACGCTGCTTGGAGTGGGATGAAAACTGATGTATGCAGATGATCTGAAATTATATTCGGTGATTCGTTCTATAGATGACTGTGTCCGGCTGCAGAGGCTTTTAGATTTGTTTGTAGATTGGTGCAGGAAAAACTGGCTTGTGTTCAGCATCCCGAAATGTCAAGTAATGACTTTCCACCGCATTGCCAGTCCTATCGTCTACAACTATCAAATAAAAGAGCACGTACTCACTAGAGTTGATGAAGTTATCGATCTGGGGGTACTGCTTGACGCCAAACTCACCTTCACTTCACCTTCCTTCAACCTCACCTTCACACGCACCACTGCAATAACAAAAGCTTCTCGACAATTAGGTTTCATCGCTAAAGTCGCTCGTGATTCCAATGATCCTCACTCTCTGTAGGCACTATATTGTTCATTAGTACGTCCACTCATTGAAAATGCTTGCTTGGTATGGTGCCCTTATCAGCTGACGCATCGAACGAGTTCAAAAACGTTTTGTGAGGCTTGCGGTGAGAGATTTACCTTAGCAAATCTACCGCCGTACCCCGATAGATGTCTCCTGGGTCTCCAGACACTCGAGCATTGCAGGAAAGTTCAGCTAGCAGTGTGTGTAGCGAAGATATTAATATATATAATATATTAATATATCGAGTCACCGACCATCCTGTCTGCCTTAAACTTTCGTGCGTCGCAACGCTCACTCCAATTGACCGGATTACTGCAGCCGCGATTCCACCGGACAACCTTTGGATCTTACGAACCAATAACGGCCGGCATTTGAACTTTCTCCGCCGTTGAAAGCCTTTTTGAGTTCAACGAACCGTCGTTTAAGTTTGTACAAAAATTAAATGGTGTAAGATTTTTATGAACATGACTTAGAATATTCAATAAGACATTTTTGTTAGTTGAATTTTAATTGAACAAATAAACAAACCAATTATAACTATGATACAGCCATTGTAAAACTTCTTACTGTGATAGCTATCTTTTCACAATATTGCGAGTTTCAATCGTATATTCAAAACACCGGTACTGAATTCAGAGACTAAATCTTTTAAAAAATAGTTTTCATGAAGTGTGTTGTGCTGCACACGAAGACTATAGGAAAATCTCCTCCAGTAAGGTGTTTGGAAAGGCTAAGGTGAAATAGTAGAAAAGCGCTATTTGTAAAGGTCGGGCCACTTGAGTAGTCATGGTTGGGCTACCATAATTTTAAGCGCTGAAGCACAATAATCGATAGAAAATGTCATCCACGTAAAATGTGATGAAATACAGCAAAATTAATACCTAGATTTTTTTAGGGTATTTGTACATATATGAGCCGTTGTTCACGGGATTCATTCTTTTCATGTCTCTATATAGAATTTCAATACGTATGTCTTAGATTTTCTGCGGTGGTCCAACCTGCACAACATGGCCCGATTATGACAACATTTTTTGTCTTCACGTAAATGCCTATAACTTTTTTATTTTTGAAACGAAAGTTATGGGAGAATTCCAAAACGTGACTCAACCACGACGACACTCCCCTAATTAAATGAAAATTGGGAATCTTGCTACAGATAATTGATTGTTTTATTCAGATGCCATTGCACACCTAATTTTATGAATGTTTCTTGTAGAATTTTTTCTCAGCTTTCCAATGGTGGTCTTAAAACAAAAATCGGTTGGGGTCTCAAGGCGAAAACGGCAATTTGTTGATAAAATCCATCATGGCCGCCAAAAACTTTTTACTCCATTTGAAAGCCCTGTTCTACTTCTTTACAGAACCGGGCAATTTGTTTAGTATTTCATTTCAAATTTACGAAATATCACTGAACGGTAGATGGACGCAAGGGCTCATATCGGTCCTGTTGACCAGGCTGAACAGGAAACACGGAGCATAAAACTTTTACCTGACGCAGTTTCTATCAGGGCACGGTTGCTTCAGGCAATGTTCGCATCGCACGGTGATTCAAACAACGGGAATTATATTCGCATCGGTTCGGACACATAGCGACGCCTATCTGTCCAGAAGAAACACCGGAACACGTGGTTCTCCAGATGCCACCCCTGACCGTGAGAAACAAAGTGGGCGAAATGTGTCGGGAGGAGAGCATTGGGAATGCTGTCAGCAGGTTCTTAGCGCACATTGTTGACCAACGAAAGTGGAAGATCGGGACGGCCGCCAACTCTGTATCAGTACTCGTCAGGACAGGTGTACTGGAAGCGAAGCAACCGGCGTGTCAAGAAATCTTACGAAGGTAGCCATGACGGGACGTAAGTCTTATTGGTCATCATCTCTGGATCGGTACAGATCCTGAAAGATGCAGGGAAATTAGATTGTCGAGCGAAGGAATAAACGTTATGACGGTCGCCATCTCCGGATCGGTACACGTTTCGATAGCTTTATGGCGGAGTGTGATGACAACCTCCGAAGTAATGCAGCATTTCCTCACGAAAAAAATTCAAGGACATTGCCCAATTCATCGAACCTTACAGATTGGCATGTGACACTCGGACTTGTGAGCCTCGGATCAATTACATGTTTTTCAACCAATTCCTAAACTTTTGTTATAGTACGTATAACACAGATAAAAATTAAATAATTGAATCTTCTACGTCATCCTTGTGCCGTCCTCTTCGACATCTCAATTCAGTTTAGATTTGGACCACGCGTCGCTGATTTTCATGGAGTCTTTAAAGTCGCGGGCTACGTTCGACCTGGCCGAGCCAGCCCGAACTTTGATCCCTTCTGTTCCGGGTGCCGGTGGGATCGTTGAAGAGAACCATAACCTAATGGGACCTAACGAACTTTCAGCCATTAAATCATCTGGGCGATTATTACTCCATCGACTAAACGTTTTGGAAACAATAAAAATTTGACAAAATTTCAAACAATTTAATGGATACAAGTTGAACTATCCAATGCATGATAATAACTATGCAAACTATTGAACTAAATGTTTCTTGTCTTTGCAGAATGCACGTCGGAAACATTCGATTTCTCTCAGCCAATATTTAGAAGTCAACAGATATCCTTATTAGATTTTGACAAAGCGGTAGTTACACATGTCGTTTCTGGAGTTGAGCGGGTCGAAGTCAGTGAATCAGCAGGTTACAACCTCTATCTAAGTGCCAAAATCGACGGCCAATCTCAGCTAGTCATTAGCACTACACCAGAGTTCGAGCGCTACGCCGTAACGGAAAAATATCTCACGTTGCACTGCACGCTGGCCTTCACCTGCTCGGATGAGACTAAAATAACAATCCGAGTCCAAGTACCCATTAAAGAAGATGAAAATCTATATGAGCCCACTTTTTCCAAGAGTATATACGAGTTCCAGATTCCATTACCTCTTCCGAAGGATTTTGACTTCTCTTGCGCATCGGCAGCGGACGGTGTTAGTCATAACTATTATTGTAAAGTTTTGTGTAATCTAATTAAAATCTAATAAAACCGTTTTTAGGGACAAATTGTTGCCACCGATTTCGATTTAACAGACAACAGCGTGACGTTCGCGATTGAGGATAACCCCTACTTTTATGTCGAAACACATCCGGGTGAATCTGAGAAGCATTTCGTTGCAAAGCTGAAAACTAAAGCTACTCTGACAAAGCTAGACAGTGTTATTTCGATAATAATTACTGGAACGGTAAGTTGGTTCGGTGCTGGGGTGGAGCGATCAAATTTAATCTAATTATTATTGAGCTTCCAGGACGAAGGGAAAGAACCTAAAACGGGAACAGCTGAAGTACGAATATCAGGAGATCCGCTCATACCGTACATCGAACCTCCTCAGTTTCAGCAGTCGCTCTACAAGTATACCTATGCGTTGGATTCGGAGGCCTTTCCAATCATTCAAATAAGCCTGCAGGCTAACACCTTTGATAGTACAGTAAGATATGAGCTCAGTGGAGAGGATTCCCAGCTATTCGAGCTGGCTGTTGAGGCCAACAACGGCGGAGCCAGGATTTCACTGCGATCGGAGGCTGTGATTCCCGACGAAAAGACTTTCCTGAGTACGATCGTAACGGCCAGTCGATCCGGAGCCGAGCTGGACGGTCGGACGGCCATCGTTGTACAACTGGAGCGTGCGGTTAAAACGGTGCCATCCTTCGAGCAGTCCATGTACGGTGGAAGCGTCAGCGCCGAGAAAGTGATCACGATGGAACGGAACATTCAACTGAAGGTCGAAACAAACGGGGAGGATGTAGTGCCTGTGCTGGTTGGAGAAGATGCGAAATATTTCCGAGTTAGCAAGGTTGAACACTCGATCAGTTTGGCTGGTTCGGAGGAACTAACCGATGAAGTGTTGAAGGACAAGTTCTACTTTCACTTCGCTGTGGAGGCACGGAAGGCCGATGTGGACTCCGGAGTTGCGTTTGTGGTTTTGGACGTTCTGAAGGCGGATGAAGTTGTTCCAAAGTTCGAACAATTGTACTATGAGGGTACTATTACGGAAACGGGAGAGTTGGATATGGTAGAAGTACGAATTGCCGAGGAGACCTATGAGGAGAGCCTGCAGTTTACGTATTCGGGTGATACAGACTTATTCTTATTTTCAAGAGATCAAAATAAGATAACCATTGCTCCAAATGAAGTTACTGAAGATAAACTAGCAGGGAAGGTGTATCTTTTGGTGAAAATAACTGCTTCTTTGGAGGAGGAAGCCGTTGCGGAAACGATTGTGGTTATAAGAGTTGTGAGGCCATCGATAGTCATTCCAGCTTTCGAACATAACTTCCTCCAAGGTCAACTCATTGCAGCAACACAGGAACTAACGGCACTGAAAGTAGTATTAGTTCCAGAAACTTTTACGCCAGAGACCCTCCTCAATCTTCAAGACTCAAAAAATCTATTCGAGTTGAAACCCACTGACGTTTCTAATGAGTTTATGGTTGTTTTGAAAGAAGACGTCACGATTCCAGGGGACTCACATTTGACACTAACTCTAGAGGCAACCAATCCGAAGTCATTAGCTGTTAACTGCTTCATACTGATCGAAGTACTTCATACGCAGCCGGTTACTCCGGCATTCGAACAACCGCTTTATCTGGGTCAAATAGATAGTAACAACCAGCTGGAAGAACTTATACTGAAACTAAAAACGGGAACATACGACAGTTCGGTCGTGTTTTCATTATCCGATCACGATGCTGAACTCTTTGTATCGCGGAAACTGGACACCAACGAACTGCTGATCACACTAAAAGAAACTGTCAGCGAAGAGGATCTTGCCGATCGTAGCAGCCTGCGTTTGAACGCTCACGCAAGAATGGGCGATTCGTTAGAGACTTCCGTTCCGGTGGTGATATTTATTCAAGGAGCAGAAGTGAAGTTTCCCATGTTCGAGAAACCGCTCTACAAGTCCCGCATTGGTACGGACCTTCAGCTGGTGCCGTTTGAGCCCATCAAATTCACGGAGGATTTCATTGCCGAAGAACTGGAGCTGAAGATACTGCTGAGTAATACGGATTTATTCCTGGCGGTGTTGAACGAAGAGCTGCAGAGCGTGGCGATCAGTTTGAGCCGAGAATTGACCCCGAATGATTTAGATGGACTGGAAAGGTTTGAGTTTGTTGTGCAGGTTTTGAACCCTGCCGTTGGATCCGGGTTTACCACAATTCTGGTTGATATCGTGCGTGAAGTGGTGGTACTTCCGGAGTTTACTGCAGCTTCTTACAGTGGAACAATCGTGGAAGCTACGATGGAAATGAGTTTTTCGGAGACAATAACCCTGAAGGATGGAACCGTGACGGATGAGGTGTCTTATCAAGTGCTTGGCGAAGATGGTGGCCTGATTAATTTGGCGATAAATGAAGATGGAAGTTTAAAGTTGACACTCAGGGAAGGAATTACAGCGGAGGACCTCAAAGAAAAATGGCAACTTAATTTTGTAGTTCATGCCAGTAACCCTGGCAGTCCGGTAGCGTCGACCGGTGTGGTCGTGCGAATAATTCGCCCAATGCAAGCAACCTTCACAATGCCATCTTTCTCTGGTATTCTACAGGAAGGTCAATTGATAGTAAATTTTGGAACTAACCAAGTTAAGTTAAAGGAAGGAACGATGCAGGAAGATACTCAGTTTTTACCAACCGGGGATGATTATGAACTGTTCGAGGTATCCCTTCAGCCGGAAAGTGTGATTCAAGTAGCCCTAAAATCCACGGTTAACTGGATCCAAATTCGTAATCGAGCTCACCTTGGCTTCCACTTGGAAGCTTCAAACCCTGGAAGTGACAGATCTTACGCAACAATTTTTGTAACAGTTGAAAACAACCCGGTCGTTACGCCCGTATTCACCAAGGTCCTCTATCGGGGATCACTGCAGAAGACGACCAAAGAAATTACCTTTTCCGCATCAGAAATCATCACCCTAGAAAGTGACAGCATAACTGACACCCTATCGTTTCGAGTTATTAAAGACGATCAAGCAATGTTCGATGTTACTCGAGATGCTAACAAATTCAAGGTTGTTCTGAAGGAGACTGTCACCGAGCAGGACTACGAAGGACGGGATTTGTTGAGCTTCCAAATTGAAGCCAACAACCAGTACGGACCAACAGACAGCACCACGGTCATAATCGAAATACAGCTGGATGAAATTATTTCTCCCCAGTTTGTGAACTTCATGTACGAAGGATCGATTGCTGAGGGATCGACGGAGATAAATTTGAGCAAAGAAATAACCTTCCGTGATGGTACGTTTGGTCCAGCAACTACGGTAGGTCTCCTCGATGGGGATTCCAATTGGTTCAATGTACAAAGATCGGATTCGTTGGTGACGATTTCGGTGAAAAGTGCCAGCACAATCGAATGGGAACAGATAAAGGCTCGAAATTACCTCGGCTTTGCAGTTCAAGCTACAAATCCAGGAAGTCCGGTTGTTGATGCATTCGTAACCCTAGACATACTTCGCCCGGCAATTGTAAGCCCCAAGTTTAAAAGTTCATCATTTCAAGGTTATTTGGAGGAAGGTCAACGGCTGGTAACATTCCCCGATGGCAAGGCAATTGAGCTGGAGGAAAGTAGTTTGCTTTCGGGATACACTTCTGAACTACTTGACAACGATCATAACCTTTTCGAACATGAAGTAGAGAGCAATCGAGTAGTAGTTTCACTGAAAAACGATGTCACCGAAGAACAGTTAGAGAACAAAATTTATTTACAATTTACTGTGGCTATCAGTAATCCCGGCAGTGAAAAATCCCTGGCAACCGTTGTTGTAGACTTGAAGCGCGAAGCAATTCCTGTCAAAATCCCGATGTTTGAGAAAACAGTTTACCACGCTACGATCGGATCCGATTACAGACTAAGCGTAGAAAATTCCATTTATGTTTCGGAAGGAACGTACACCGATGATGTTCTGTTTATGATAGTGGAATCAAATAGTGACTTGATTAGAGTTGTTCAGAATCAAAGAGAAGCCATGATTCAGCTAGCGAGAACGATAACTGCAGAGGATTTGGAGGGCTTGGAAAGCATACACCTGACCATCAAGGCTGTCAACGAGCTAGCTTGGAGCAACTGTTTCCTTTACGTGTCACTTCCAGTCGATGAAAATGAACCCTGCACTCCATTGCCACCAATAATCGATTGTACGGATTGCTATGACTGCTCAACTGGAGAACCTCTTGACGATGTGCCCTACTTCCCGTACGGCAACTATCGTTTCCACGTTAAATCCGATAGCTCTGGTATGGTCGGAGTAATAAGAGCTTCTGTCAAGGACCCGTCAATAACTCTGGAACACGTAGCTGATATAAGTGACAGTAAGAGCTCTCCTGTGTGGTTAAATTAACCTAATCAATTAATTTTTCCTTACGTTTTAGCGTATCTAAAGCTGAGAATCACTGTTTCAACGGACGGAGTCCTCCGTATTGTGCAACCATTAGTTCCCAATCAGTACAACTTTTTAGTCACCGCCGTAAGCTCGACCTCTCAGAAGCAAAGTACCGTCAATGTCATCCTGGACGTTACTCAAGACCAAGAATGTCCCAATGACCCAGAATCCCCCAAGAGCATTTCCGTCAACAAACTACTGCTGATCGAATCCTTGGAAGAAGAAACCGCCCATTCCAACATATTCCCCTCGCAACTAGCCGATTGCGAATACGAACTGCTCGACGAGAAGCCATTCCTGGCGTTCAACTACTTCTTCATCGATCCCGAAACCCACTGGCTGACGGCTAAACCATTCGATCGGGAAAACACGACGCTCTTCCAAAACATGCCAGTACCACAGTTCCAACTACGGCTGCGTCTGGTCTGTGCCGTTCCAGCAACTCCCTCCTCGTTTGGAGACATCACGAAACGATCGCTGATCGAAACCGATGAACTGAACTTTGCACGGGATGTTACCGTAATCAACGTTGTCGTGGTGGACGTCAACGATAATGATCCAAGCTTCGTTAGACCGTCACCCACTGCCCAGGACTTCCACTTGGGATTCCCGGCACCGTCGATAGCCGCTGGACTATTGGTTCCCCACTTGTTCACCGTCGAGGCGACTGATCTGGATGAAGGACTCAATGCTCAAATCCGGTATAGTTTGCTTACAGAAGACAACTTTGGAATTGATCCGGAAAACGGGTTAATTTTTCCACTGAAAAATGCCATGCACTCAAACGAGTTGGTTTCGTTGGAAGTTACGGCAACTGATCGCAATGGAGCGTCCGATGGAAGAAGCTCACGGGTAATGCTGCATGTTCATCGTTTGGAAGAGGATAATTTGCTGCTGTTGACGGCAGCAGGGTTCGAAGACGTCGAGAGTTTGATTAATGGCATTAATCAAAATGCAAATGACGTTCAACTGAGATCACTAATGGAAGCAAAAGTTCCAGCATTCGAACAGCTAGATGAGAGTCGAACACCTACTCAAAGACAGCAAGAAAACATCGTCATGCGTTTGATTGTATACGCATTTAATAGCGAGAATGTTTTGCAAGATGCGGATTCTATAAAACGGTTTGATTCTATGTGATAGGAAACAAAACCATTATCTAAAAATTATTTTATCTTTTGTAGAGTGATCCAATCATCAATGCTTGCGGACAGTATTACCGTTGAGACATACCAGGAAGCAGGATGCTCTGGCTCAGGAAGTTCTGGAGGTTCTGGTGTGTGCAGTCCGCAACACAGTTGTGAAGATGCCAACGTTGGTTTAATTGCTGCCACCTCAGTGCTTGGTGCTCTCTTCCTTATCAGCACCGGGTTTGCAATGTTCCTGTACTTCCGATATGTACGACCCACGCGAAGCACTCCCGGCAACCCATCCGATATTGTTCAGCTGGAAAATGATTTCGACATATCGCCACCTCCCTCTCCTCCCACGCTGGGAGCGAAGAAAACGGCCGACGGTTCATTGTCAGATGAAGAGCGGAAAATTTCAATTCAGATTACAGGAATTACAAATCAAGGTAGGTTTTAAACTAAACTGAATGATAAACTGAGCTGAAACTGAACTGAAACTGTACTGAAACTGAACTGAAACTGAACTGAAACTGAACTGAAACTGAACTGAAACTGAACTGAAACTGAACTGAAACTGAACTGAAACTGAACTGAAACTGAACTGAAACTGAACTGAAACTGAACTGAAACTGAACTGAAACTGAACTGAAACTGAACTGAAACTGAACTGAAACTGAACTGAAACTGAACTGAAACTGAACTGAAACTGAACTGAAACTGAACTGAAACTGAACTGAAACTGAACTGAAACTGAACTGAAACTGAACTGAAACTGAACTGAAACTGAACTGAAACTGAACTGAAACTGAACTGAAACTGAACTAAAACTGAACTGAAACTGAACTGAAACTGAACTGAAACTGAACTGAAATTGAACTGAAACTGAACTGAAACTGAACTGAAACTGAAACTGAACTGAAATTGAACTGAAACTGAACTGAAACTGAACTTTTGATTAAGCATAAAACCGTTAGTCACTGCCTCTAATATGATGTTTGTTTTCCATTGCAGAATCCGAGGACTCGAAAGTACCCGATCGACTGGTTCGCTCCCTCGAAAGCCAACTCGAGCGAGTAAACGAGAACGATACTGTCTCTTCGAGAGCAACACTCGATGAGCCGAAGAACGTCAAGTTCAACGAACTGGTCGAAAGAATCGAGGTTGTCGAGCACCGCCGTCAGTCCGGTTTGGATGGTGACGACGATTCGATCTACAACGAACGTTTGTAGCTAAATGAGGTGGGCAAATTTATTTGGTTAGAATATAAAGTTATTAAAGTTATAAATAAAGATTCAGTTTGTACACAACTCAAAGTATCTCTATCTTCTCTACATTTTCGTTGAATCGAATTGATTTTTTCTCTTGTGCCTCACTGCTTCCTTCGTTCGAGCAGTCGTTGGAGTTCGTCTCCTCAGTTTCATCAACGATCAGTAAATCGGAAAGCGATTTTGCTAACCTCTTACTTCGTATTGTTCCATCAGTAGTATCTGAGTATAAGTTTTATTCATCAATAAACATTTTGACATTCTAATTCGAACATTCTACTCACCATCAACGGTAGCATCTTCAATGTTTTTTCTGAGCATCGGCGGTGTTGTCTGTCCATTGGTGTTTGAACTCTCGACAATGACATTTTCAGAATTTGCATACGAAGCTTGATCGTCGGACTGCGGAGCAGTCAATATTGTTGGTGAGGAACGACTTTTTGCCCACCAATAGATGGCCAATGCTGCTGCAGCTATGAACAACACAATAAATACTGCCATAACCACTATGTAGGGATAAACTGTACAGTCCTCAGCGGGAAATTCCTCTCTGAATAGATCGTTCCACGTGGATATTATGACTTCATCATGGTTTCCTACAGCACTGTAAAATAAATATTTTTAATGTTCCTAAAATGGACAATAGTCCTATATTACCTAGCAAAATCATGGCTTGACACCAGATTGTTTTGCCTATCAAATGCAACCACCGCGAACTTTTGTGCCGTTTCAGAACTTTGTTGTCTACTGGAGGATTCCACAACCGATATATAACCACCCCCGAGAACCACAACCCTCAACCCATTTGTTGCTAGAAGCTTACCCAAAAAAGTCTGCAACATTTCCCTGCCAATTCCATTTAACAGTATAAAAGACAACTGAAAAGGCAACACTGGAACAACTGAAACGTTCAGCTTGGATTCATTACCATCCTCCGCACCGTCTCGATCCTTTGCTAAAATCTCCAAATGCACCGGATTTTCATCCTTCAGAGCATACCTCAGAGGAAAGAGTTTGCCGGTTTTCGGGTCGATATCGAAATTTTCGTTCGAAGTTACACCGAACCGAATAATGGCGTTCAAATCTGCATCCAAATCGATCGCCGAAACTTGTAAAACGCTGGATACCAACAGTCGCTCGGAGATTCGAGCTACCGGATAGGCGAAAACATCATCCTCCTTCGGAAAGGTGAAAGTCGGATGGTTATCATTGATATCATCAACAATAATCGTTAGATAAGTGGTATCTGTAGAGAATGGAATGTCTTCGAGTTTTCTTTGTTGATTAGTTTCTGTTGATTGTACTGAATTTGCCTGACAGTTAAGCTTTAGAACCAGTTGAAATTGAGGTTGCTCTGTGCCTTTAAACAGTTCACTATCTTCGCGATCAAAACGTGCTGACACAATCCACCCGGTAGCTACATCAATCGTGAAAATATCTGCATCCTTTTTCGGATATTGGCTAACAATCTCGTACAAACATTCGCCAACTTTTGCTGGAAACACTTGACTATGCGCTCGCTCTTCTTCCAAATGAATCACGGTGAAGGTCTTTTCCACTGTCACCACAGAACCAGGTTGTGGGGACTCTTTCAAATCAATCAACACAACACACTGACCCGCCAGGAGTTCCGACCTTTGAGCCCGAACAATCACATTCAGAAAATATTTCCCCTTCGGCGGTTTTGGTTCCGACTTAATCGACAACGTTGCGTTATTCTTTGCAATGCCCACACTTAATTCGAAGTATTCTCTATCCTCACCTAACAACTCATATTGAAGCTCCTCATGCTCAGTCCCCTGAACCAGTTCCAACAAAATTGAGTTATCCGAATTTGCCTGATATTCTTCACGGATGAAGGATCGCTTAAACAAGGGTGGTTCATGGTACACAATAGTCGAGTCCGGTCGAATTCGCAGTTTGGCCGAACTACTTCTTGCAGGAACACCTTGATCTTCCGCTTGAATATCTAGTTCAACATTCTCGGACAGCTTAAGG
The DNA here is from genome assembly GCF_943734655.1 of Sabethes cyaneus. NCBI lineage: Eukaryota > Metazoa > Arthropoda > Insecta > Diptera > Culicidae > Sabethes > Sabethes cyaneus. Next base: position 192,812,206 of record NC_071354.1, read on the forward strand.
ATTTGATCCTGCAACCGAACGATGGCTCGGAATGACTTGAAGTTGCCACTGATGGGCACGGATTCAATCTTAAAATAATTATTACTCTGCAGACTGAATGTGACCGTGTTGTTTACCAGATCGTAATCGGTCGCCACTATACCACGGCCGTTGTCCATGTACGGACTGAGGTCGAAGTTTTTCGGCAATGGCAGAGGAACTGTTGCCTCATATAGCGACCGGGAAAACTCCGGGTCGTAATTGTTCGCTTCCAATAGGTCCAGCCGGTAAATCCCATTTGTAAAACCGACAGTACAGGTGTACTTAATCAGAAGGCTAATCCGTGTTAAACTCTGCTCCTTTTCGTACTGTTCAAATGCTTTTGTCGTGCGGAAAATAAGCCGATTATTTTCCACTTTAATGTCCAGATATTTATTGTCGAAGAATACTTCCTGTAGGTTGGAAACCTGAAACTCAGCTATCGTTGTATCGGCTGGGGTTCTTAAATCAAGCTTGTGGTGGGGATCGTGGTATTGTTGAAAGTTGTATGTATTCGATGCGCAATCTGAAATTTTAGAACCTAGATTTAAGTTGTATTCTTGGTTTAGTGTCTAATTGGGTCACTTACTGTGTGCTTCTACTGGTAAGTTAATTGATACAATTACAAAAGTAAACAAGATCAAGATGCTATTTATATTAATAATCATTTTTGAAAAAAAAAATAGACTCCAATACTAGAGTCGTAGATGTTGCGACTTATAATAGACTTCTAGTGAATCCGTTCTTGTGCTGAATCGAATTATTCTCGTTGAAAAGTTAACTCTAACTACCCGAAGGTGATACGTTGTCCACAAGTTGCGGCCACATTTTGTGCTCTTATCGTACATATCAAAGAAAGTAAATGGTTCAAGTGTTTTTATTTCATATAAAATCAACTATTCGGTTCAAGTGGCTGTAAGTGGTGTTTGAATAACTAATAGTGTGCTAGGCTAATGTATGTGATGGTGCAAAATTTAATATGAGAGCTGAGAAAAAATCTCAGATTTTAAAGATCGGAATCATTGTAAATGTGCTATGTAGATTAGTCAACAATAAAGTACATTCCGAAGGGTTGGTCGTCGTTTTGCATGGGAAAAGCCACACGATGAACTAAATGTAAGAAATCTGAAAGCAAGGGTTGAACACGGCGGGGGTGGATTACGGCTAAAGGTGTTGACAATTTAGTCTTCATCGATGGCATATGTCTATTTAGACATTTTAAACCAAAATTTGACGCAAAATGCCAACAAAATGGGATTTAGTCAGAGGTTCAAGTTTTACCGAGACAATGACCCAAAGCATAAAGTACTTAAGAAACCCACATGGTTACTTCACAACTGCTCAAAACTTATTGATACTCTACCACAGTATCTCCAGACATCAATCCCATTGAAAACCTTTTGAAATATTTCGACAAAAAGGTTAGAAACCATCAAATTTCTAACAAAAACGATCTTAGAAAGCACTTCATGGACGAATGGGACCAAATTCCCACCGAATACACGAAAAAACTCATAGGCAGCATTCCAAAACGACTAAAGGCAGTTGCAATGACCAAGGGATACCCTACTAAATACTAATCTTTGAAATTAAGCCATATCTTCGAAATTAAAACTGTTAATTCGAAGCCCGTACGAACATGAATTTAAGTGAATTTTTTCATGCGCTAATTTGTAATTTTTTTTTTAGATAAATAAAAACCATTTTTCAAAACCAGATAGCATACCTTAAAATTTTACCTGAATAACATGTTCCTAAAATTTCTGTTGAACTTTTAAATGTAGAAAAATGAAATCTGCATGTTGCCGTACGAATACGGATTTGTATGTAAGCCAGCTGCTATTACAGCCGAGATGTCGTAGAATGGTTAAGCAGTATAATTTTTATTTTTTTCAGGTATAAATCATTATATTGTTCAGATTTTCATCCCATCGAAAAATATTGGGTAAATTTGTATTTTGTATTTTGTATTTTGTATTTTGTATTTTGTATTTTGTATTTTGTATTTTGTATTTTGTATTTTGTATTTTGTGTTTTGTATTTTGTATTTTGTATTTTGTATTTTGTATTTTGTATTTTGTATTTTGTATTTTGTATTTTGTATTTTGTATTTTGTATTTTGCATTTTTTTTTTTTTTTTTTTTTTTACGAGTTGGGAAATCTGCTGAGCACCTTAGAAGATACGGTACTATCAGACACCTGAAAAGATACCTCAGGGAGTGGGGTTTAGGTATCCCGACCCCCCTAATGGGGCGTGAGGATCCCGACCCACTAAAACCCTACTCGAGTCTCCAGCCTCAATCCCCCCTGGCACCACCTTATCGGTATTACTTCAGGGAGGGGCTATTGTGCTTAATGCACTCGCTTAGATAACTACTGGACTATGGTAGTTAGGCTGTTTATTCGCCGTTGATCGGCTCTCCAGTGGTTTTGTAGCTCGAGTACAATCTGGGTAGCAGCCGCATTGACCGCTCCCCAGATGTCCGAGCTGGAACACATCTTTTGGACTAGGTTATCCGGGGTAGTGTCCTGTCCGCTCACTGCCATCATGCTGCTTCTCGCGCCCGCGAAACGAGGGCATATGAAGAAAGCATGTTCTGCCGTTTCCTCAACATCCACGCATTCGGGACACGCGGGGGACTCCGCATGCCCAAACTTATGCAGATACTGTCTGAAGCAACCATGCCCTGACAGAATCTGTGTCAGGTGGAAATTGACTTCGCCGTGGCGCCTGTTGACCCACCCAGATAGTTCCGGGATAAGTCGATGTGTCCACCGACCTTTTGTGGAATTAGACCATGCCCGCTGCCATGTGGTCATCGAGGCCGATCTTGTGGTACTCCGTATGCCTCTAGTTCCACGTTGGTTGAAGCACTCTACGTCTTCGCTGATGATAATGCCAATAGGCATCATACCTGCTAAGACGCAAATTGCGTCATGTGAAACTGTGCGATACGCACTCGCCACTCTCAAGCATATGAGACGATAGGTGCTTTCCAGCTTGGCTAGATAGCTTTTGGTACCTAACGCCGATGACCACACCGGTCCGCCATACCTAAGTATAGACTGGACCACGTTGGCTAATAGCCTTCGCTTGCTGCCATATACCGCAGAGCTATTAGACATCATACGAGACAATGCCGAAATAGCTGTGGAAGCCTTCTTGCAGGCATAGTCGACGTGGCTCCCGAACTTGAGCTTGTCGTCGACCATGACTCCCAGAAGTTTTAAGGACCGCGTTGACGAAATAGTGCAGTCCCCGACGCTGATCTTTGCTTGCTGTACCGACTTGCGGTTGTTCACCACGATAACCTCCGTTTTATGATGCGCTAGCTCCAGTTTCCTGGATCGCATCCAATCTTCAACAATGCTTATAGAGTGGGCAGCCGTCAACTCAACCTCTCTGATAGATTCACCATAGACTTCCAGGGTGATATCATCCGCAAAGCCGACAATCACCACCCCTACCGGGAACTTTAGCTTCAACACCTCGTCATACATGACGTTCCACAACACCGGGCCCAGTATGGAACCTTGCGGAACCCCTGCGGTGATTGGAACGCACTTCTGACCCTCCTCCGTGTTGTAGCATAGCACACGATTCTGGAAATAATTTTCCAGGATCCTGTACAGCGACACCGGCACTTGGACGTTCCGAAGCGAGTTGGCTATGGAGTCCCAGCTAGCGCTATTAAACGCATTTCTCACGTCAAGCGTGACAACTGCGCAATAGCGGATACCTGTCCTCTTGCGCTGGATTGCCACCTCGGCTGTCTTAGTGACAGACAAGATTGCATCCACCGTAGATTTGCCTTTTCGGAAGCCGAATTGATTCCTTGACAGACCGTTTGTACCCTCCGTGTACTGTACGAGTCTGTTAAGGATAACCTTCTCCAGCACCTTACCGGCAGTATCGAGCAGACAGATCGGCCTATATGACGAGGGAACACCCGGAGGTTTTCCCGGCTTCGGCAACAGCACGAGGTTCTGTCGCTTCCATCTGTCCGGGAAGTGGCCAGCTTCCAGGCATCTCCTCATTACTGCTCCAAATAACTCGGGAGCCTCTAACATAGCCGCTTTAATGGCCATATTCGGGATTCCGTCTGGCCCCGGTGCCTTGCTCACCTTTAGGGATTTAGCGATCTCAATGAGCTCGTCATTCGTAACCGTCACTTCGTCCCCGACCGCCAAACCGCCGTCGCCCACGTTACTTTGGATGTTCGGCTGGGAGGCCGACCATCCTACGCTATGGTCTGAGATACTGGAACGTCGGCCGTGGGACGACTCAGCGGCCTGGGGCCAGGGCCTTGGCTCGTGGCGCGGAAAGAGGCCCTCGATGATCCGCTCCAGCATCTCTGGCGATTGCTCTGAGGGCGCCATCACTCCCTTGGTCTTTGCCATTACGACCCTGTAGGCATCACCCCACGGGTTCGCATTGGCACTAGCACATAACCTTTCAAAGCAGGCTCGTTTACTAGCTTTTATCCCACTCTTAAGCGCTGCGCGTGCAGCAGCAAGTGCTACTCGACATTCAGCCCTGCCTTCGTCCGAACGAGCTCTTTGCATAATTCTCCTCGCACGAAAGCAGGCTCCGCGGAGTTCCGCAATTTCATCTGTCCACCAGTAAGCCGGTGACCTGCCATACCTATGTCGACCTTTCCTAGGCATGGTAGCGTCACATGCTCGCGACAGTACCTCAACCAAATGATCAGCGTTCGGATCGGGCATACCACGATCACCGCACTCTCTTCGGATTGCTTCCACAAATACTTCGGGATCGAAGTATGAAGTCTTCCATCCACGGGTGGTTGGAGTGTCGGCTCTACTCGCCGCCTGCCGTCTCGTTATCTGACCGACACCATAGCGGACCGCCTGATGGTCGCTGTGAGTGTAGCCATTGTCTACCCTCCAGTCTCCTATCAGACCAGGACTGCCGAATGTCACGTCGATGATAGACTCCGCACCGCTCCTACTGAAGGTACTTGTGGTGCCGACGTTGACCAGATCTACGTTGAGCTTTGCCAGAGCTTCAAGCAGAATCCGGCCCCTGTGGTTCGTGCGACGACTTCCCCACTCTACCGCCCAAGCGTTAAAGTCGCCCGCCACAACCAACGGCCTTAGACCAGTCAGCACAACTGATACTCGGTCTACCATCCGCGTGAACTGCTCGATAGACCAACTCGGCGGAGCATAGCAGCTGCAGTAGAACACTCCACCCACTTTGGCAACCACGAATCCCTCGTCTGCAGTTGACACAACATCTTGAACCGGGAACCTGCTTGTCGTCCATATAGCCGCCGTCCCGGACCTATCCGACACCCAGTTACCGTTTCCGGCAGGGATGCGGTATGGGTCCGAGATGATTGCAATGTCCGTCAACGACTCAGTAACTGCTTGGTACAACAGCTGCTGAGCCGCGTGGCAGTGGTTCAAGTTCAGTTGCGTTACATGCACTACGCCCGGGTTTTAGTCGCCAGCGCGCCTGCCGGGCACTTCGGGCCTCCTGTTGTGTGCTTAGCGTCCCGTTGGCCGGTACATATCAGGCACTTGGGTGGCGCAGTACAGTCCCTCGCTATATGACCCGTACCGCCACATCTCCTGCACAAGTGGCTTCGGTCTGGCCCCTTACAGCTCCAGGACCTGTGCCCTCTCTCAAAGCACCGGAAGCAGGCCTCCGGCTGCTGGAACACGCTCAGTGGGCACACGGACCATCCCACCTTCAGCTTAGCCACTTTCAGGGCTGCATTTCCGTCTTCCAGTGGAAGTCTTATAGTTGCTACCTGGGTTCCCGCCGGTCCCTTACGCAGACGAACTGCCTCGGTAGTCACCACCACTTTGCATTGCTCGTTGAGAGCTCGTGCTAGTTCGCCCGCTTGGGTGATCTCGTCCAGGTTTTTAAGCTGGAGAGTCATTTCGGGCGTCAGTGCGCGGATCTGCACGCTATCGCCAAGGACCTTTTCTGCCAGCACTGTATAAGCAGAACCCTTTTCAGTGGCATTCTTTTTGAGTTGAAAGATCATGTCGCCCTTGCGAGAGCGGCGGATACTCCGCACATCCGCGCCAAGACCCTGCGGCGGATACTCCGCACATCCGCGCCAAGACCCTTCAACTGATCATGCCCTCTCATGGCCTTAAAAACTTCCGAATATTTCGGCCCCTCAGTTTTGAGAATAAGGGCATCGCCTTTGATCCTCTTTTTCCTGGTCACTTTCGGTGGAGCTCGATCCTCCTCTTTCTTCCTGGCCTTCTTCTTTTTCACCAACTCCCACTGGTTGTCGGACGCTAGCAGCGTCTTGTTACCCTCACTGGATTCTTCGGTTGGCTTACGACCCTCTGCTATCAGGCGCTTCTGCGGGCCCGTGGGGGTTTCTTCCCCTGGCGACTGCCTTGCGCGTTTTGCGGATGTCTTGTTGTCGTTAGACTGCTCCGTAGTCGCGTGGGTCACGGTATGGTCAGCCATTGACGGGCAGGCATCCGTTTGTGCAGACCTCGATACAAGCGTCTTCTCGCTCTCTTTCTGTGCCACTTTTACTCGCGCTTCGAGTTCGCTGTGCTCCTTCGTCGCAGCACGCATGGTGCTCCGAAGCATGAGCAGACTTTGTTTCAGGCCCTTCGCTAAGGTGCTGCGACCTGTCACGAACTCGATAATGGCATCGAGCTGATGAGGCACCGCTACCACTCTTGGTAGCATGTCTCTCTTGCCTGCCACTGCTTTTATTAGCGACGGGCCGTTCATTGCTGCGTCCGACGTAGATGCAGTTGGAGCAACAGGTGTGCGTTTCCCTTATTCCGCTTACGCTTGCGCTTCTACTGGTATCCATTGGCGGAGATCTCTGGATACCACCTTTTGCGAACGGATTATCTAATCCATCCGCGCTCACTGAAGCTAATGTTTTATTATTTTGATTGTTCATATAAAATCCCACGAGTTGAGGGGAAAGAAGAGTCCGCCGCATCAGAGCCCCTCATGATGCGGTAAGAGCTGATTGCTGTGGAGGGCGCTCTGGTACTCCACAGACTCCGTTTGAAGCTGAGTATTTATAGAACCCCCCCCCCCCCCCCCACCATTCATCCCTCGGCACGGGTCGCATGACACCTTGGATTAGGGGTTTATCCATTCATGTTTTTACTTTTAGCCATGGATAACAGCTATTAAAACCATCCTCCTTTGGGGGCTTTGGACCCTCTGCTCAGGTTCTCAGTATTTTTAGGTTCATCGAACATGCTTCTACCGAGATCCGTCATTTGCAGGCGGAGAGTTTACACTCAGCCTTCGCATGAGTGCCCCCTTCTCTGTCCGCATACGACCCTAGTTTCCACCGGTTGTCCGATTTCCACTAAGGAACGTATCCCGGACGGTACCACGAGGAGGCAGAGATAGGAGTTGCTAAATAAGAGGCTGTGGAATTTCGTGGTAGTTCTGGAGCGCATTATTCAACCATTTACCATCCAGTATTTTGTATTTTGTATTTAGTATTTTGTATTTTGTATTTTGTATTTTGTATTTTGTATTTTGTATTTTGTATTTTGTATTTTGTATTTTGTATTTTGTATTTTGTATTTTGTATTTTGTATTTTGTATTTTGTATTTTGTATTTTGTATTTTGTATTTTGTATTTTGTATTTTGTATTTTGTATTTTGTATTTTGTATTTTGTATTTTGTATTTTGTATTTTGTATTTTGTATTTTGTATTTTGTATTTTGTATTTTGTATTTTGTATTTTGTATTTTGTATTTTGTATTTTGTATTTTGTATTTTGTATTTTGTATTTTGTATTTTGTATTTTGTATTTTGTATTTTGTATTTTGTATTTTGTATTTTGTATTTTGTATTTTGTATTTTGTATTTTGTATTTTGTATTTTGTATTTTGTATTTTGTATTTTGTATTTTGTATTTTGTATTTTGTATTTTGTATTTTGTATTTTGTATTTTGTATTTTGTATTTTGTATTTTGTATTTTGTATTTTGTATTTTGTATTTTGTATTTTGTATTTTGTATTTTGTATTTTGTATTTTGTATTTTGTATTTTGTATTTTGTATTTTGTATTTTGTATTTTGTATTTTGTATTTTGTATTTTGTATTTTGTATTTTGTATTTTGTATTTTGTATTTTGTATTTTGTATTTTGTATTTTGTATTTTGTATTTTGTATTTTGTATTTTGTATTTTGTATTTTGTATTTTGTATTTTGTATTTTGTATTTTGTATTTTGTATTTTGTATTTTGTATTTTGTATTTTGTATTTTGTATTTTGTATTTTGTATTTTGTATTTTGTATTTTGTATTTTGTATTTTGTATTTTGTATTTTGTATTTTGTATTTTGTATTTTGTATTTTGTATTTTGTATTTTGTATTTTGTATTTTGTATTTTGTATTTTGTATTTGTATTTTGTATTTTGTATTTTGTATTTTGTATTTTGTATTTTGTATTTTGTATTTTGTATTTTGTATTTTGTATTTTGTATTTTGTATTTTGTATTTTGTATTTTGTATTTTGTATTTTGTATTTTGTATTTTGTATTTTGTATGTATAATTTTTTGTATTTTGTATTTGGTATAATTAGAATCCTTCGCTGCAAATGAATTGCTTTTGAACAAATACAAAAAAATTGCATTATTTTCGGGGTTCCAATAGGCTAGACGTGCTAAACTTTAACTGTATATGTTATCGAACATTACTTGGAAAATGAATCAATTCGTATCCATAAACATGTTGATAAATTCCTGTGAATGTATGTATGTTTTTGGTTTATTCCACTCAACGTCAGTAGTCAATCGGAGTCAAACGGTAATGATGATATCAGTTCAGTCGTGAACAAACGCGCAATCAAACGGAATTACGTCAGTTTAGTGTTTTATATGCAGAAATAATAAACAGTTGCATTTGGCATAAAGGCGGTAGCTTCAAGACAAACAGGTGAGAATAGAACGCTTCGATTGTTTTGTACCTCCTAAGTGCCAAATTGTTGATTAGCGGAAATTAGTTTTTATTACACGTCGCAACATTCTATCTAAAAAAATAATTTTATTTAATCAATGAAATCATTGCACCGGCAAAACTGCAATGTTTTGATAAGAGGTGATAGCAAACAGAAACAATTATACGCATATAGGTACTAAAACTCGAGAAGGTGGTTGTGTTTGATTTTCATTGACAAGCGACAGCGACAGCGACGGCGACACGGTGCAATGTGTAAGATCAAACAAAGTACGGCCAATCCCTCAGTTACCAATTGAATATCTTTGTGAGTCGAAATTTTTGGTCAATCACAATCAAACGTTGGTTGTATATTAGTACGAGTGAAGAAGTGTGTATCATTGTCCGGCACGTGAGGTGCTTCACCACAAAGCGTTAGTCAGTTTGTTTGACAGTAGCAGCGTGTACGCTTTTATTTTGCGATAGACAACTACAAGGCTTTTAAATTGACAAAATGCAGGTACTGACTAGAAAATAACTCATCGGGTGACGGAATTCGCAACGTACAAGGTACATGTTGTATCAAGTCGATTGGTACGAAGTCGCATTTAATTCCACTAGGTCGTGATTGAATTCAAGGAGGATACTGTCACGTGCAAACCCTTTGAATTGTCAATTCGGTACCGTGCTGCTTTACTATCAAACTAATTTGCATTTTCCGTTACGTGGCGTTAGTCACTGTTGGAGCGGGTTTTCTAAGCCTTTACACTTTAATGTGTCCTGCCTATTGATCAATATTTCACAGAAAAAGGTGACGTCAGAAGATTCTAGCAATAGATTAAATCGGTAAAATTTGATTTTGCATAAGTGTACCCATGCAATGATACATGCTCCTCAAAATATTCAACAGTAGTTAGTTTCGGCAACTTTTTAAAAGATTTGGTTTAATGGATCTTCTAAAAGAAATAGCGGTTTCCTTTGAAAATGTGACATTTGTACTCCTTCAATTTCACCTTAAGTTGAAGTAGCGTAAAAAATTGACTTTTTCTGAATATCAAAACGAGGTAAATCACCTTAAGTGGACTACGTGCGAATGATGTTGTCGACTATTTTATTTTACTTATTGTGTCACGATAAATTAATCTCAGGAAAAAGATATTTTAGTAAAAATTTGCAATCATAGTTTAATGATATTGACGATGACTTTAATTTTGTTCAAAAGAAATAAAAACTTTCCAAAAATTACCAACAATAATGTATTGGACATCACGGCGAAACTAACCAGATACTGTAATAAAGTAGCACACTGTGCAGCGATTGCTCTACCAGCTAGCTGAGGCAAAGCAGTGACCACCATACAGTCATGTGTGCTAATAAAACTTATTTATATCGTCTAATGGAGTATTTCTTTCTTCGGCGCTGCTGCTGTTGCTGCTGCTGCTGGAGGTGCTGTGCTATTGGAGACAAATCGATTTCATATCATGATGCCATTTTTACAGGGTTGAAACTATTGAATGTACCATTATCACAATTTTATTGCCAGTAAAATCAGTCCATGTCGAAACACTTACTGTTAAACGGATTACCTTATGCGCTTTGCAATGCAGTTTACAAACAGTAGGTAACGACTACAATTCAAACCTGGTTCATGTGTCATTGTGTCTGGAGATGAAGTACTTCATTAGCTTATTCGCCTTCAGTTAACTGTGTTTATCGTTTAACGTAAGGCACGAGCCCAGTGCAGTCGAGAAACATTCAACTATTGTCATATCTAAATATAGCCTAGCTACTACTAGTGAAGCAGCACTGTTTGAAGTTGCAAATATTGATCAATTCATCACAACGTTATCCTGTCATTTCGATAAGTTCCCCTCCACCATACATATAGACAACAGTTTTTTATCGTTCTATCATCATCGGTTATCTGAGATCACCGGCGATGTAGGCACAGGCACCAGCAGGAACGACATACGAACGTTCGCTCTATGTAGTTTTGTATCAGTCAAGGAACATGTTTGGAGCTGATAAAGACACTGAGCGGTTTATTAGGTACACCTGTCAGAAGCGACGCTAGAGCAGCGCGCGATGCTTCTCCACTTCCGATTGGTCGTAGGGATGCCAAAGAAAAAATATCTAAAAATTTTTTGAAATAGTTTGGGTCATAATATAGGTATTTTTTTCAAATATGCACTCAATTTTTCATTTCAGATTGATCGTTATTTTCCTTTCTTTAAAGCGTTTTTTTTTTTTCAAAAGAACTTTTGCAAGCTCCTTAACTCAAAAACTACAAATTAGTAGAAATCGTTGTTTGCGTTTTCTGCTGCATTTCCCTTTCTAGTCTCGTTTTCCTTCTTTTTATTGTTTTTTTTCTTTTTCTACTCCGTCTTTCCTCTATTCCTTCGTTTTTTCTTTTTTCTACTCGTTGTTTCCTTTTTCTCGTCGTTTTCTGTCCCATGTTTCACCCTTTTCGGTCCTGATTTTCCGCTATTTTTTGTCTTTTCTGTTCTGTTTTTCGTGTTTTTTCTTCCACTTTTAAGACCGTTTTTTTTCTTTTCGAATTTTTTCAAATTTTTGACGTAGGACTGCGCCTTACGACAAGGTTTGGCTAGGTTGGTTGTCATTCCAAAAAAAATCTAAACATGAAAAGTGGTCAGATTTTGAACGTTATCAGCGATTTACTTGTTGATTTTCAATATTTTTGCACCGATCGATCGAAAAATTTCTACATTTTGATTCGCATGGAAGAAAGATCATATTTAGTAAATCACTATTGGAATAAGCATAAATATCTAACACTGTCATAATTAACCAATCTGCTTACCACAAGTACGCTTTTGCTCCTCAAGACCGTGACGACAGATTTTTAGAAAAAGTGACAATTAGTGATGTCCGATTACTTCTCGATTAATCGAACTAATCGGTTATCTGTTAAAATAATCGATTAATTTTTAATCGATTGCTTTGTGTTCCGATTATTAGATAATCGATTACCTGGTCGATCGATTATGCCGGATTTTTTAAAATTTTATTATTTAACAATTTCTAACAAATTTAATTTATTACAGTGGCTGGCGCTTAGCTACTAAATTAACCACACGTGATTAGCCAGTTAGTTGGTTTCGCTTAGGTGGTTTCGAGGTACGATGCTAATCTAACAAACTGGTCGTCGTATTCGTATGTTCAAATCTCGGCTAGGCGATGTTCCTAGATAGAATCAGTAGAGTTGTTGCACTAGCTTCGTAATTTTTTTTTTTTTTTTTTTATTGCTATTTAATGTGGTTTTAACCAATTGGTCATTCACCACGCTATTTCTAAGATAGGTTACATGTATATATGTATTATTAATATTAGATTTGATCAAACAACTCGGCGTCTTTTAAGAATTTGATGAGTTGTGTTTCACTTGAGGAGTCGTTACAAAGCACTTCTCTGATGGAAGAGGATATTTGGTGTTTCGCTCTTAAGCTATCGTAGATGGGACAGTGAATCAGTAGATGTTCCACGGTGAGGTTAACTCTGCAACAGTCACATGTTGGGCGGGGTTCTTTATTAAAGAGAAAGCCGTGCGTTTTTAGTGTATGTCCTACTCGGAGACGCGATAATACCTGCTGCTCTTTTCGAAGTGAGCGGTCATTCCAGCGCTGGAAACTGTCTTTGATTTTTCTGGTAAAGTTCATACGGTTTGTTAACCAGTTTTCTTCGACGGTTTTCTTGATAGCGGTGGCTGTTTCTCGTTTGAGATCAGCTCCCGGAGTGAGATTTGTTAGTGGGGGTCCAGTTCTGCCAGAGGCTGCGAGATGGTCAGCTTTTGTGTTTCCTGTAATACCGCTATGTCCTGGAACCCAACAGAGACTAGTGTTAGAGGGGCAATCGAGTAGAATGGCTTGAATCCAGGGGTGATCCGTTAGGCCTTTTTCTATCGCGCTTAAAACACTTGCTGAGTCGGAGAAGATCACTACGTGTTCATTAGTTCGTGTACGAGGCTGACTTACGGCATAATGTACCGCAGCAGCTTCGGCAGAGAAAACAGAACAATCTTTGGGAAGACTATAATATGAGCAGGTTGATTGTCCTGCAATTCCAATACCAACCTCGTTGCCTACCTTAGAGCCGTCTGTAAATAATTTAGTGTAGCCAGCATATTTCGTTTCATTTAGGTGATTGAAGGTAGGTACAATACGGCTGGCGGGATCACCGGCTTTGACAGTCTTTTTCATTGCCCAGTCTATGGTAGGTTTGCGATGGTTCCATCGCAAGTGTCCGACATAGTGAAGTTCGGCGACTGGGGGAATATCGTAACCCGTGAATGCTCGAAAGATTTGACCCGCAGATGAACGAGTGGGATCGTGGTTACCGGTAGTTTTCTCGAGGAAGCTTATTGCCCGACGTGTGCATGCTTTGATCACTATGGCGTCGAAAGGGAGAACTGCTGACTCTACACAACTATTTAAAGCTGGTGAACAGGGAAGGAGGCCGGCGCAATGTCGAATCATATCATTGTAGACTGGTTCCAAGATTGATTTCATTTTCTCGATACCGCGGCAGGTCAACTCGATTCCATATAGAAGTTTGCTTGTTACGGTGCTATTTCCTACATTTAATAATGTTTTGCGATTACCAGTAGTATGCCTTTTAGAGATTGTTCGCACTAAGTTTTTTCTGGACTTGGTTTCGACTTTAACGGTTTGGAAATGATGCCCAAAGTCAAATTTACGATCGATGGTAATTCCTAAGATTTTTGTGGTTTTTTTAAAGGGGATTGTTGTTCTATCGACAGTAACGGGTCTATTCCATGGGTGATGTCGGTGGTTGCAAACATGAGAAACCGCACATTTATTCGGTGCCATTGTAAAACCGATGGACGAGGCCCATCGCGCTACCCGTCGAATGGCTGCTTGTAATCGGATGCGAACTCTGGTTGGGTTGGATCCTGTGACCACTATGACGATGTCATCAGCATAGACGAGAATGTAAACACCGCTCTGCAGGCTAGTAAAAACAGAGTTGACTGCAATAAGGAACAAGGTTACTGCTAAAACAGAGCCTTGAGGGACGCCGTTTTCTTCCGCTCTGGTTTCTGAGAGACTTCCTCCAATAGCGACTCGAAATGTTCTGTTCTGTAGGAAATTTTGTATAAAGTTTCCCATTCTTCCTTTGATTTCCCATTCTTGTAATTGGCGCAAAATCTCGTGTCGCCATACTCGATTATACGCCTTGCTGAGATCGAGCGTTGCTAAATCGATATGATGCCCGTTTGCTAGAGCTTGGTCAATTATGTCCCCTAGTGCAATAAAATACGACCCGGTTCCGCGTCCTTTCCGAAAGGCAAATTGCCTGTCGTCCAGTAGTTTTCGTTCTTCTAGTATAGTTGCGAGTCTACGGTTAACCATTTTTTCTGCGATTTTGCCGATACAACTAGTGAGGCTGATCGGCCGAAAGTCGGAAGGAGTACCGGATTTTAATCCTGGCTTTGAGATTGGTATTACGGTGCTTTGTTTCCACATGTCCGGATAAATACCTTTTCTCCAAGTGCCATTGATTGTCTTCAGAAGAGCAATCTTTCCTGATAGCGGTAGGTTACGTAACATCGGATATCCGACATGATCGGGTCCTGTCGATTTACTTCTGGAGCTAGCCAAAGCATACAATAGTTCGCTCATCGTGAAATCATGATTGTAATCAGACTGTTGATCAGTAGGTTCGTCTTGGAAGAGTATTTGTGCAGTTTCTATGGTAAGTTTTTTCTTTTGGAATTTTTCCGTGTAACTGTTAGTGGATGAAAGCTCTGCAAAGTAATCTGCCATTATGTTCGCAACCTCGTCTGGATCGTCAGTGAAATTCTCATCTTTTGATTTGATTGCTAGTCCTGTTTGTCTTCTTTTGCCTGAAAGGGCATTAACACGACGCCATGTCTCGGGTACTGAAGCACTAGCATCAATGCCGTCCAAAAATTGTTCCCAACTAGTATTTTTGGCTTCCCGGATAATCTTACGACATTCATTCCTGGCATCGCGGAAGGCTTGGGTTAGTTTGGTAATGCAGGGATGATTCGGTTCAGTTTTTTTGAGTTTTCGAAGAGCCTTTCTTCTTAATCGGACTGCATTTTCCACCTGAGAATTCCACCAGTGTACTGCTTTTTTCCCTGCTTTCCCTGTTGTTTTAGGTATGCTTGTTTCCGCGGCGTCGTTTATAATGCGTACCAGTTTTTCTGGTGATATTGTCTGCTCTGGCTCGATCTTTGTATCAATGCAGTTGGCAAAGATTTCCCAATTTGCCTCGTCGAATTTCCAGCGTTTTCTTCGGGTGGTGGTAGGAGGTCTGTCATTGAGTCCAATTATTATTGGGTGGTGATCGCTGCCTAGCGTGTCGTTTATTTTTTCCCAACAAACTTTTTGTACGAGATCAGTAGATGCGATGGACAGATCAATAGCTGATCTCTGTGGCCCTCGAAGAAAAGTGTTGGATCCGTCATTTAAAATGATTGCGTTATTATTTTCGACGATTTCCGCTATCAGTGTTCCTCGTGTGTCGTTTTTCGTACAACCCCATCCTGTATGGTGCGCATTAAAATCGCCGAGTACTAAAAAGGGGCGTTTTAGCGATTCCATTAGTTTATTAAGGTGTGTTTTCAGATTAGCTGCTCCTTGATTAGGCAAGTAAATACTAACGATTGATATAGGGGTGCTTCCATGTAATCTAGCACCTACGCACAAAAGCGGGCTACAGAGATCTAATATCGTATGCGGAATGTCACTTCGAATGGCGAGTGCTGCAGATTGATAGATATTGGTTCCTTGTTTCTGAACCCAATGATAGCGGCCATTGCTCCATAGATTTGGGTTTTGTACTGTTCGTACATGAGTTTCTTGGATTACTAGACACATTGGTGGGTTTTGTGCAATGAGATTTTGGAGGTCATTCCATTGGTTACTTAAACCGTTAATATTCCATTGCAATGCTATGCGACGGTTATTTCTAATTGTGTGCTGGTTAATGCTAGTCTGGCTTGAGGATGACGCATCGGAGCGGATGGATGTTGTATTATAGTTGCGATCGCTGTTCGTTGCCAGGGTATAGGCGGTAAGGCCCTTGTCCGTCCTGGTATCATTTCCCTCGTTGTCCTCCCGGGGATAGGCTGGAGAGCCCTTGTCCGTCCGGGTATTCCTGTTACTGTTTTGGGATTCATTTCCGATTCTGTTATTTGTCGAAGAGTGCATAGCTGAATAGGGTAGGATGCATCTTTGTTGCGTTGTCCTTGAGTATGACGGAGTAATTGAGGAGAGCTCGCAGGAAGAGGATTGATAGGGTGTGGGATCCCCAACAGCACCAGGATCATCGTATTCCGGAACTTCCGATGCCTGAGGGGACGGAGTGATATGGGTGTTGATTTGTGTGGTTATATTTGTACAGCCCGGTTTGTGGTGAGAGATTGGAGTGGAGTTAGGCGTAAGAAATCGATTTGTGTTTCTATTGTCCATTTAGTCTGAAATATTAGGGTCGAGGTCAATCATTGTTGTTCGGCGGGGGCTCGAGTTTTGGTTAGTTCCTGGTTTACGGTTTGTGTTTCTGGTTCTTCCGGTTCCAGATATTGCGTCGTCCAAAAGCGATGAACATTTTCGATAGGAACTACGTCCTCTGGTGTTCATTGTGTTTAGTGTTTGGAGTGTATTAGCGGAGGAACTATGCTCGGGTTGTGACGAGATCTGGTTGTGATTGGATATGGCGATGTCTTCTTCTTCCATTCTGTCTTCGCTTCTTTGTCTATTACAGTATTTCGCTTTTTTTGATTGGTTTGCTTGTGCTTCATTGTTAGAGGAGGAGGGTTTACTATCGACTGGCCCCTTGTAAACGGCAAGCACGGTTTTTAGTGCTGTGTACTCTTTTGCAAGGGCCCTATAACAGTCTTTTACTTTTCTAAGCTCATCTCTCATTCGTTCCAATTGACTATTTTCAGTTTCGTTGTTTTTCGCATCGAATCGTTTCTTTAACTCTGCCAGTTCCTGCTTGAGTGTACTGGTTTCCTGCGCTTGCTTAGTAAGTCTCATAATTTCTTCCCGAAGCGCTTTAATGGTACCATCTTTGCTAGCTGAGTTATCTGATATTTCACCACTAACCTGGTGGGCGTAAGTCTGCTGTCTGTTCACAGTTCTGTACTCGGCTCGTGCTTCTGCAAATGTTAAGTTACGGTCAGTTTTAAGGCGAATAATTGCATTTTCCTCTTTATAAATAGGACATGAGCGGTCGATAGGTCGATGACTTCCTTTGCAATTTTTGCAAAATGCAGGACGGTTACATTCGTTGGTGTATGGTTCGTGAATGGTTGAGCAGTTAAGGCAAAGCGGTTGTTGGACACAATTCTTCCGAGAATGACCATATTGGGCGCAGCCGAAGCATAGCAACGGGGACGAGTAATATTGCCTTACTGGTAAACGAATGAGGCCGTAGTAGACATATGCAGGTAACGAGTTACTCCGGAAAGATAGCACAGCTAGTGGCGTATTCAGCGTTTGATTACTTTCTCGTTTGGTTATTCTTCTCACAGCGAAAACATTTTGATTAGCGAGATTTTCGAGGAGTATGCTTGTGTCGATATCCTTGGAATCAACATCATAGACTACACCCTGGCAAGAATTTAACGAAGGATGCGGGACTACCTCTATTGGGGTGCCGTCAAGTAGTGTTTTCATCGCTAGGAGCTTTTTCAAAACAGATTTTGAAGATGTTCGGAGGATATAACGTGTTCCCTTTGCCTCTTTAGTTGCTGTAACAATGTTGCGGGCGTTATGTCCAATCGCCTGTTCCACAGATTTGTTGATCAGGAAAGGGTTATTCGGTAATTTGGGTGAGGAAGGGAGGGTGACGGGAGGCATACTCAAGGAGATATCATTATCACTGGTTTGGTTTGTAGCTGCATTATGACCGGCTGCTCGAAGTATCACGGCTTGGGTACTTATTTTGTCACCATTCGGGTTCATCCAGTCCGGCAGGGTACTTTGTGTGGATAAGTTGCCCTCCCATGGGGGAGGATCAGTCGACCCCATGGGGTAGAAAATTACCTACGTCTCCGGTAATTTTTGTTGCGATTCTGAGTATGATAATTTAATCACTTTACCACAGAAGAGTAACTTTTTAGCCAAAATGGCGTACGTCGTAGCACGTATTGTTCGATATTGTCACTCGTTCTTATTACAGTTGCTTACACAAATATAATGAACGGTGTGCACTGCAGCGTTATAGAGATAATCTCTACAACAGCGGTGGCCAGTACAATAAGCGATCAATATTAATCCGAAAAAGATGCGTTTCGTAATGGTACAAATGCGCGAAATCGATCACGGTTTCGATTCCGTATTGTATAGAAACGCTCACTTTTGAGGCGAAAACAATAGAATTGTGAAACTATTGTAGCGAAAGATCGATTTATAACCGGGTAGAGAAAACACATCTGTTTGCTACCGAGTGTCGACTCGAACTGAGCTTCGTAATTGTCCTAATTGGCCTTGCCAGCGTTGCTGATATTGTTCAGGGTTTTGCGTGAGAAAAAAAGAAAAGAAAGTATTTTTGCTTTTGTCAACACTCACGCGTTGACAGTTCGGCACGAGATTTCCTGTAAGTGCGAGCAGCCTTCGAAATCTCTTTCAACACTGGCAAGGCCAATAGCCCTCTAATAATACTGATGTGAAGTCTGTCGATAAATAGGGGTCAAGTCTTAAGCCTGGTATCCAGCTGAAAAGAAAACAGCTCAAGAAAAAAAACCTGCTATTTACCAACGGTGTGGCACGCTAGAATTTCAGCATAACGAACATCTATTTTCATTCCGCTTTCACCAAAACTGGATAAACTGTTGTCGTATTTTCACCCATTCAACAGAAAAATATTATATGATGTATAATATATTACAAAACCGCAATCCGCAAGAATATTCATAAACTGCATAAATAATCTTAAACTGCCATCATTTGGTACAGCCAGCAACAAGTTTTGTTACCCGATTTAACATTGCCTTAGGGTGAACAGGCCATTTTTCGTATGCCAGTGCCAGTGATGTCGGTTACGCACCAAATATATGGGAGATGACAACCTTGCCATCCCGTTGCTATTTACCGACCAATCTGATGGAGTTCTTTTAACGTTAGTTGCATATGAATCAATTGAACAATAATGGAGATAGAGCCGAAAGTGTAACTGCAAGTATACTTATTTTTGGTATCGGGACGTAAAGGTTATAACCAATCGATTATTTCGACTAATCGATTATATAGCGCCGATTAATCGATGTCGATTATTGGCCGCCCAAAAAGTAATCGATTATTAACTAATCGATTAACTGGAAAAATCGGACATCACTAGCTGACAATTCGTTTCAGAGATTATTCGTTTCGATTATTGCTAGACCAAATTGATGTCTTGAGAGTAAACAGTTTTGTTAAAGAGTAAAAACACACCCTCTTCAACCGGTTTTATCGTTTAAATATTGAACCTAGTCCTATTTGATGTCCTGAAAGTGAACAATCAGTCCTTTCAGGGTTGACGAGATATTCATGTATGTGATGTGACGCTGGAATTCTCAAAGAGAGAAGGATTTATCGACTGTGTAATCCGAAAATAGGTTTTGGACGAACTGATATACAGAGCACGAGCATTTAGGAAATTTAAACTTGGTTTCTTATATCAAATGTTCCAGAGCATTTATTTGAAGACTCCAGAACTCTAGACTGGGCATAATAGGAGGTTCGCATATACACAGCAAAGGATGATACTGCTAACGCCATCTCTTCTCCCAAAGGAGTCACTACTGCTTATAAGTGTTAGTGATGGCATTCTTCTAATCTAAATTGGTTAAAAATTAAACCCAATTTAAGGGGGCATAGTACTTTTTACACCATATTTTTTGCCTTATTTCAAATATTTTTTTCTCGATAACGCGAAAAGCGAATCGATTCGGGTTTATTGCTTGCTAAACATTGCACTTTATACTAATATTTGCAGTTTTGTTTGCATATGTCTCCCCTCTCCCCTACGGCTCCTTGAACATGATCATTCGAAAAAAACATGATTTGCGGTACCATGGATTGGCGCTGGGGGGCTTATCCGAATTGAAAAATTCCAAAACGTAATGAAAGAATATTAAATTATCTCGTGTTTGACCCATCCTTTTTTTAAAATTCGAACGCATAAAAAAATGGCGGACATTCAAACATAAAAGTAAGGTTTTTAGCCGAAAAAATTGACTTTAAACATTTCTAAAAAATACAAAAATTGTAATATCGAAAAAAGGATGGGTCAAACACTAGATAATTTTGTTAGTTTTGAAACAAAAAAAGAATCATGAGAATTGCTTCAGCCGTTCTTGAGATATTTATGGTACCGACTTTCAAAACCTGGTTTCGAGAAAAACGACGTTGAAGTTTTTATTCGCTGTGTAATCGCTCTAGACATGCGCAGTACAAATAGCTGTAACTTTGTCAATTTTTGGAATTCATCGAAATGACTTGAAACATGTATGGTCAAAATGTTAATCTTTCGAAATAATCAACAAAAAAAATTTCGATTTTTTTAAATTGAAAAAGTACTATGCCCCCTTAATGCTAATTTAAAGTCCGTTTACGTGTTCAATTTCAAATTCAAATACGCAAAATCTATTCATCAATATCTAAACTAGTCATTGGAAACATGTATTGTATTGTAAATGTAAATGTATTATTTTAAATTTTTGGTAGAAATTCACCTAAGAAACTAGGTAGCTGTTAAAGGTAGCATTTTGTGGTAGTTCTTAGGTGCCAACATTAGGTAAATCATACCCACGACGGGAATAAAAAGCGATCGAAGAACATTCACACTTCATTCAGCAGTAATCAGTCAGTCAGTCGATTTGAGTCAAAAGGTACTCGCATTTGAGAGAACATTAATTTGAGTCAAAGTTCTTCTTTGTGTGATTTCGAATTCATATACAATGCAAAGGATGGATTTGCATTACGCACCGTGTGTTATGGAGCCACGAAGCAAGCCAGCACCCGCAGCGGAATCAAACAGGATTATAACAACGCCTAAAGTGACCAGTTCCATGCGCTCCATGGTTCAAAAGATGCGGATGCTCTTCAGTTCAAAAAATAAGCGTGAAGTTGATCACAACGGCAGTGTCGGAGAAACGAGCACCGAAGATAAGCAGCAGGAAGGTAGAAAGCAGACGACACGTCGAAATGTAGCTCCCCTTCCTACGAACGGGGCAATCCTTTATTTCATAACACAGAAATAAAATGTCGCTTTGAATTTTAAAGTATTAGAAATAGAAATAAATATAAAATAAATAAGTTCATTAAAAACTCCGCTTTATCATTTCTCACGTCAAATTGTCGTGTCAAATCACCATATTTTTAACGCTGCTCAAGTCTAGCTTCACGTTCAGTTCAAGTCCAATTTCAAGAGTAGCCTCGAGTATTTAAGATCAATGCCCCATCTTCTGGCTGTTAGAGTCAATAGGATCGTAGCAACTGGCCCTGCACTGTAACAGCTGGGTGCGAAGACAGTCGTATAAAAACAGAAGGTCAAGTTTCGATAACGGAATGTTGCACCTGGGCTTTGCTTTGCCCCATCTTCTATTTGGGCAGCCCACCCACAGAAATCACCTCTTTCTAGGTTTATTTGTTTCCCTAATGTCTACTGACCTTTATTATTTTCCATCAGTTCGGTCCGAACAAGCGATAGCGAGTAAACAGGGGATCACCCCTGCGAAATGGTACTTTCCACGAAATGGTCCGTTTCGCAATATGTTATACAATCACGGCGAATATTTAAGTGCTATCTGCTTTATTTTATTTTTAGTAACGGGGGTGTGGGGGGTAGTTTTTTTCTACATTACTGTGAGGAAAACTTCCAAATTTGTGTATTAAGCTACCCATACTTTCATACTTAGTTACGTAACTGCCAAAATGAATCATCTAAGGTTGTGCTCCTCAGACACTCGAGATTGTGATTTATGTACTACACAATTAGGGTTTTTTTCTAATTCCCGTCGTAATAGGTAAAGCTATTCTAATTTTCATCATTTGTCATCATCATCATCGATCCCTGAACTTTGAAATCACTGAAAAGCGACAATTAAAGCATATTATTGAAATTACTGACTGAAAATTGAAAACTGACTTTATTTCTAAAATTCGTCGTACCGTTTTAAAATCCGTCCATCAAAATTTTTCATCGTCCAAACTAAAAATTACAACAACGTTTACGAAGCTAACGCGCATGTATTTGTGTAGGACGGCATGACAAATGTTATTCTACAAAATTTCTGCAGGTCAGGCAAGTTTTCCTGGCTGTAGAATAACGACAATGCCTTGCGTGAGTTATTTTCATTTATGAATGACAGAATTTAAAACGATTAGTCGACATTGTCTTCTTCGTCGCACGAAAAAACGTAGGGAAATTGGCTGGTAGGACTTCTTTAATGATAAAAAGCATTGAAATAGATCTCAGTTCACTTTGATTGATCGCATGTGATAGACAACAAACATGCGATAGACCCAAAATGTTTTACATTTTGGGTCATAAAAATGCTGATATTTTTAATAATTTGTGTTGGATAGAACGGGAATAAGCAATTACGACTATGTAGCAACATACCCTATGTAAATATATGTACAACGACAATTTGACGTGAGAAAGTTTAATTTGTGGCAATACGAAGTTTGTCGGGTCACTAGTATAAAATAAAATATACTCGACGATTGGTTGCATAGAGGATTGTCATCATCTTTAAATACTTTTGGACACACTTGTAAATTGGTGCAAATAGAACTGCTTGACGCTTGGTATAACCAAATGCGAGGTAATTGCATTCCATCGGATCGAATTGCCTATCTTTGTTCAGGTATTGAAATGATTGATTATGTTACTTTGGTGTCACTCTTGACCCGAAATTGGAATTTGATCGTCAACGTGTGATGATAATTTCCAAAGCAACCCGTCAATTAGGTTTTATTGCCATGGATAGGATGTGATTTTAATGACCCGCATTATCTCAAAGCACTTTAATGTGCACAAGTTTCTCTTGAATGTTTCCGCAAGAGCTTTCAATAAATTACGCGTTGCACTGAATAGCTGTGTCAGGTACGTTTATAATCTTAGTAGATATTCCCGAGTTAGCCACCTCCAAAAGCACTTACTTGGATGTCCATTTGAAGAGTTTTATAAGCTACGTGCATAATAAAATATAAATATAAAATATGCATATAAAATCAAAAACTTTCCTTTTCCTCAATATTTAAAAAATAAGTTGCATGCGTTTCGAAGCTCTCGAACAAGAAATTGTTTAATTCCGCAGTTTTAATACAGCGCATTACGGCAATACTATATTTGTTAGAGGCATTGCTTATTGGAATCTACTTCCAAACGAAATTAAAAACAGTAACTCATTCATTGTATTTAGGCGAGATTGCATGGCCTGGTTCAATAGAGAATATCAGCAAAATTAAAATTAGTTTTTACGTATAAAGTGTACAAATAGGAAGAACTGATTTAAAAACTAGTTGTAGTAATTTAAAAGGTTTACCTTACTCTGCAACAATTAAAGATAATAAAGATAAAGATAAAGTTCGTCCACCTCTCGAGAATGCATGTCTGATCTGGACTCCGCAACAGCTCTAAAGCTTGCTTCATTTAGAATTTGAACCAACTTTTGCTTATATTGTGGCGCTCTTGGTGGACGGATTTGGAAGTTCTTGGCGCCCCCGCGTGGGAAATTTTGTTGGCTTCACCTATGTATTTTTGATATTCCGCGAAACGACTGTATTTTGTAAACAAACAACATGGAAACTGAAAGAAGAAAAAAAATTGTGCACAGTTATTTGGAAAATCCATTGTAGTCTGCATCTAGGCTAGCTAAACAGCTGAAATTGTCCAGAAATACCGTATGGTGCTTTATCAAACGGTATAAGGAAACATTGACGACGATTCGGAAGCTTCAGGCTAATCATCGGAGTGTAACTGTCGACCGGTAACTGTGTGATAAGATTTTGAAGACCACCAAGAGGAATCCCAATCTGCCGGACCGTGTTTTGGCCAGAAAATCCGTGCTCGAAAGGTATACGACCGGACGCTAACCAAGTTCGACGAGTGTCTTCTGATGGCCGATCAAACCTGTGCTGTCATTACAGCAAAGTCGTTCAAGAATGGTATGCAGAGAAAGGGATCCAGTTTGTTCCGAAAGACCTTTGAGCTCTTTGATTGTATACAAAAACGATTTATTATATTTAATTTTGATCAATCGAATGAATAAGGCGAACGAATAAATAAAGCTGCTTGAACAAAAAACACTACATAAAACTTTACAGGATTCAAAAATATTTCTTTCTAAAACCAAATATTACATAGTCCTAAGCCAACAATGCTGTGATCGTGTCTTGAAAATAGCATAGTTTATGGATTCATAACCATAACTTAAAGATGTCTGATAAATGAAAAATGAATCACAGACAGCTCGATTGACAACAAATTAGTCAGCCGGTTGATGTTTTGCTGTCCACTTTATTTCCTACACCCAGGTAGGCAGTTACCAAGCACGTTTCTGCAGACTAAACCAAGTAAAGTTAAAATACCGGTGAACAACCGCTCTACTAGCGGACTGTGCACCCCTATATCAGGCAGCGAGCAAAGGCAGCAGGTATAGCCTTATACCACACAATAGCAAGCACAACCACATACTGTAATGTTCTCCAAGTAAGAACACAACATACGACTCCGGCTCCGGCTCAGCAGCCTCGGTCTGTCGCTCGCTACGAGCATCAGTTTAATTCCGACGTTCAATGCGAAACATTGCCTTCAATTAAGGCGCGCGCCACAACTCTGGTATCACAACTACCTGCGAGTGAACCACCCCGTTGCTGCCTGTGAAAATAAATAGAAGATAACAAATTGAAGTGAGTGTTTGCTTGCAAAAAGTACTAAGTGCTTCTAATATAAAGCAGGCCATAAATTTATGATTTTTCGTACAATAAATGTTGTTACTAGTTTGTAAGCTCAGAGCAACTTTGTCATCTAGTTGAATGCTGCCTCGATTTGCAAAATAAAAACACTTCCCGTGCATCACGACTTCCGTCATCTCCTACCGTAAAAGGAACGGAATTTAAATATCAATTCACTGTCTACCTTGAGAGAGTTTAAAAGTATTAAATATGATAAATACTGCCTTCAGCTGTGCGCCACTACACTACCAGGGGCCCATAGGCCCATAGTTAGCAAAAAGAATAAATATTTACACAGTGCGTTTGTGTGCTGAAGCTTGTGTTGTGATCAACGTCAGAGAGCTGCTAGGGGACCGACCGTTGATGCGCTGCGTGCTATTATTGTTAACGTTAAAGCTGACCTGAGAAAGATACTAAATTTGCCGCAATCACGCATGAGAAGCCAGCACGTGGATTGATTCCATCACACATCATCAATGCAGTGCGATGATGCCACCTTTATGCTTGCTGATAAAATACCAGCAAGCAAGCAACTAGGTGCGGTGAATATTTATATGTGTAAATCCATCAGTGTAATAAATCTCCGATGCTCACGCAAGAGAATACGAAACAATTATGCGGATCGCTGGTTTGTTAATTGCTATCAATTAATATGAAAACATTTTAATTGGCGATCGCCGGCGTTTAGCAGCAGCAGCAGCAAGGGTGCGAGCTGCATCCGAGTTGTAGACTGTGTCGAAGAACAGTAAGTTATGTAAATTGGGCGATGCAAATTTGCGTGGATTGTGTTTGCTCTCGATTACTTATGCACAACACTGGTGTCTTATTTAATTTGTTCGTTTTGAACATCTCTAATGTGTGTCGTGAAAAATGATTCAAAATAATCGTTTATTGTAAAAATATCTTCATTTCGTTCTCACGGATGTATACGCTTGTTGTGACGGCATGACTAGATAAGTAGCTACAAATTATTGTTAGCATGAATGTCATGAAACCGTTTTCTAAAATTCTTTCGATTCAGAATGAAGGTTGCAATTATACCAGATAGATCTGGATTTTGTCGGATTTTTGATTGTGCGCCAGACGAATAGAGTCAGTGCAAAATCTTCCGGATATTTAGTTATGGACCAGATTCCGCTCCTCCGTCTTGCAAAAAGGTCATCACTTCTAATTTCAGACAAAACTTAACATCTGCGTTTGAAAGGGATGAGACGGTACTGTTCAATAAATGAAAATTGAGTCGATGTGATCGAACCATCCCTGACTGGGCAAAACTTGCATGATGTTTCCCATGCATCGGTCAAATTGATTGGCAGATTTTTGACAGCCACTTTTGTTTGTTTTTGTCTGTAAGTAACTATGCTACAACTATCGTGGTCGGTCGTGTTCGTTGTTCACATCCATGTTTGCCATTTGATTAAACAACAGTGAAAGGTGTTAATTTATAATTATAAAGTAATAAAGCATTTTAAGGTAACCGGTTAGCAACAGTTTTGTTCTTGGTTTTGTTAAATTGTTTCCAAAATCACATTTTCGTCAGGCAAACCAATTTTTAGTTTGAATTTGAGTCGATTTTGCCAATTTGAGTCGATTTAAAAGGGAGAGGGTGACAAAAAAATAATTTGCAATGGTTTTGCTAGGCTACCATTAAAATATATTTTACCTAAACAACCGACAAAATGTTCATTACCATGAAAAAAACCCTGTGCTCAGTCGGTTTTGATTTACTGGCGCCGCAAGGCCGTCATAGTTTGACTTGCATTCAAGCTGAAAAATCAATGCGTCATGTCGGGATTTTTGAAAAAAAAACATTGATGCCAAATGACTTAAAAATACATTGACGGATTTTCGACATCAGTAAATTTAGTCCGATTAAACTGAAGTTTCGCACAGGGTGTTATTTCATAGTATAAATATTGTGCAAGACGTTCCGTTTTACTTGCACTCTAATATAGATAAATAGGTCTAAGGTCTGTTAAAAATAGGGGAATATGTGTAAAATGGGGTACTTCCCGATAACAACAGGAAAAGGGTGAGCACTTCCACTGCTTGTCACTTAAAACAAAAAACCGTCCAATTCGAATGCTTTCGAGAGAGAAGCAGAAATAGAGAGAGAAGCAGAGAGAGAGAGAGAAGCAGAGAGAGAGAGAAGCAGAGAGAGAGAGAGAGAGAGAGAGAGAGAGAGAGAGAGAGAGAGAGAGAGAGAGAGAGAGAGAGAGAGAGAGAGAGAGAGAAGCAACGACGATCGCTGATTTGCTTTTAATAAATTAGAAGCAATTTTTAATATCAATTTTCGGTTTTCAACCAGCATTTTTAAATCTCGAAAATTAATGTTCGCATGCGTCGTAGAGCCAAAATTTTTCAGGAAGGAGAACATAATTTTTTCGACTTTCCTCTTAAGCTTTTCACCACTATGAATTATTTTCTGAAAACTTTTTGCAGCTAATATTTTTCGTGGATTATTAAAATAATTTGCTTGAATTTTCATAGAAGAAATAGAAAATTCTATAAAATTCTAGGACAATTCATCGCATTGTGTACAATAATATTAAAAAATTCTCGCTAAAGGCTGGTTTTTTACGTTCTTTTTTGAGAAGTGAATCTCCCTAATAATGCATGATTGGTTAATATTTTGGGTAGAAAATTTTAGAATGTGGATTGAATTGGATTTAAATGAAGCGCTTAACAGTTTAAGCAAAAAGTATCTTTTAGCGTTGGAAGTTCCCGGAACGTATGGTGTAAAATAAGAACGCTCAAAAACAACATTTGTACCAAAAACATTAAAAATTTCTGGCCCGTGTCAAAGACAAAGAAGAAACTTCAATGAAAGGGTTTAACTTTTCACATTTTTCAAAAATTGTTGTTCATCGAACCTCAAGCAACGCTCGTTTCTTTTGGAGGGCGAACCTGGGCTGATAAACATTCGCTATTAATAGCTATAATTTATACCTACTACAAACATATGGAAACTTTTCAAAAGGGTCTTTTTACAATTTAAGAACACACCAAATGCTCACTTACTTACTTACTTATGTGTCCATGTCCGCCGGTCCGGCAGAACAAAGGAATGCAATCAGAGATCTCCACTGCTGACGGTTACCCGCCATGGCTTTACCTGCCGCCAGAACAGGTTCTCCCCAGCAAACATTTTGGTCTGTATAACTTAATTCCAAATGAGATAAACGTCAGCATATAAGGTCTATCAAATCATATATCATGCGCAGAAACGGCATATACATGCAAAAGTGGAGGCGATATACATGATTTAGTTCTTCAGAATAATTGAAATGCCGACAAAACAAAACAGTTTATACGACTGAGCCGATTGACTGGATTGCATTTCGACACAGTTACGATAATATTTCTACTCTACCCTTCGCCTTTCCCCCATGTGGTAAATGGCAAGTGTCAAAAATTGCATACAGAGCAGGCTATTTATAGCCATATATTCGCCCTGAAAGTTAATGAGACAAAAAAGTAAAAGCTAGGCTGAAAGCTTTTTTTCATAAGCTTCCAGATATTACCGACCTGTCACAATATTTAACTTTTTTGTCTATATCATTTAAAACAAGCTGTACTCACCTGGTTTAGAACCAAGAATCACCCGTACCGCAGTATTTGTTCATTACCTTTAAGCTACTGGTACATCAGTACCTCAATGATATTTTTGCACATCTTAAACCTTACATGTACGAATCGTACATGTAAGCAATGAGATCTTATCTGATGCATTGAACATGTAAGCACGGATTTGATTCATTCTCATCCGACATACGAGTTTGTGTCAATTGTGACTGAATTACAGTGTCGTAAATAAGTTTGCATTTGATCGGTAATATCATTAAAATTAAATTAAAATGCTGACTTCATGGAATGATATGCAGTACCTTTGTTAGCATTCCGTGGTACAGATTGTTCTAAATATACATTAGAATACGTTATATGCATATTCATATTTGATTACATGAAGATAATATTATTAAAGCTCAAGTACAAAAATGTTGTCTGTTATTTCAGAAGCTCTTAAAAAGAAATTAAAAGTTATTTAAAATAGAATGCTGAACATTTAGATGCTATAGGACAGCTCAAAATTACTTACAACAATATGCATCAAACATTATTTTTTACTGTACCAGTTTAATGCTGAATGTCTTTTTCCAATTCCACTTAACATTTGCATTTCTTCTGAAAAGCCATAAGATGCACTGATATTAAGGCATTTAGATTAGCGGAATGGATCATAATCTAGACTGGTCCAGTTCTGAGAAATACTCTCCTTGGTAAATTTTAAGATTTCCGTTCGTTCACTTACCTATCAGAGAAATATCTAAAAAATTATGAATTTCTATTTTTAACATTTTTAATTTTTAAAACGTTTCGTTACGTGGTTTTAATACGCCAAAAAACAATCAAACTCTTCAAAGAGTGCTTTTTCAAAAAGATCATTTATTGTCTTGTCAGTATGTCTTAATCATTATATGCTTGCTGCTTAATATTTAGGCGGACTTATTTGAATTATTAACATTTTGAAAATAGGTAAAAAGGTAATTGTAAAAATTTTTCAAACCAGATAATAGTTTTTTGAATATTCCGCCACAATAAAAATAAGTTCAATTTTAACAAAAGAAATAAATAGATATTCAAATTTAAAATAAAAGCGAAGAAACCGTTAATTTTTTTGGTTGACAAATCTGCATTAAGAACGTATCCTTGAAATCTCTCTATTTTGTTGTTTTTGTTGTAAAGAAATAACAACAAATTTGAACGTGTTTTGATGCAAACCGTATTTTAATGCACCTAGAATCTCATGATTAGCACTGCTTGAATATAAATCTAAAACGATGTCATATAAGACATTTTGCAAAGCATAATCCGATGAAAACTGTAATTAAATAAGATTATATCTTCATGATAGCCATTGTTGGTAACTAAATCTAAGAAATCGTCATATGCGATATTCGCTTAGCATAACCCGATTATCTTTCGACCTATTTACGATTTTTACTATTAATTCGTATATCAATCATCGTGTGCATTACATACGATGAAATTTGTACAATGTGTTTACAACGTGTGTACATTTATACGAGTCCGATGTGATATCCATTTATATAAGATTAAATCTCGACATGGATATACGATATCTGGTTTGCTGGGTCGTTTACAGCCAGGATGTCGTAGGCTAAGCTCCGTCCCCATGCGTCTCTGGGTCTGCCTCTTCTACGCTGTTCTTGTGGATTCCAGTCGAGTGCTTCTCTGCAGATCTCGTTCGCTCCTTTCCTCTAGGTGTGTCCGATCCACTTCCAGCTACGTTCACGAATTTCTGTTGCTATCGGCCGTAGATGATCGGCCGGTTAATGAATACCTGCAGTTTTTGCGTTGTTTCCACTGAGACGCACCACGTTTCGCAGGCATACAGCAGTACAGATTTAAAGTTTGAATTAAAGATTCGGGTTTTCGTACGTAGAGTGATCTGGTTTGAGCGCCAAATGTTTCGCAGACCTGCAAAGGCACCCCTGGCCTTCCTGATCCATGTGGCTATATCATTCTTGGTACCACCATCGGGCGTAGTCTGGCTACCAAGATATTAAAAGGCATCTATCCGCTCAACTTGTTGTTCCGCTACTGTGAAGTTGGTGGCATTATCAGTGTTCACTACCACAGACTTAGTTTTTGGTACATTGACTGTGAGACCTGCCTGGCAGAGGTCATCTAACTAGCTCTGCATACCGTTTCGGCGTTGTGCGAGCAAGACAATGTCGTGGGCTAAGGCGAGGTCATTTGGCTGCTCCATCGTCCGTCAGAAGATTCCAAAGCAATTCTCGATGTGGTCTACTGTCAATTGCTCCAACTAATATCTCATCCATAACGATGAGAAACAGAAGCGGTGATAAAATGCAGCCCTGTCTCACGCCAGCAGTAACCCTTATGGGGTCGGACAAGACGCCGTCGTGCAAAACCTTGCACGAGAACGCCTCGTACTGAGCCTCGATGAGATGGACTAGCTTATCTGGAACTCCTCTACGCCTAAGTGCGCCCCAGATGTTTTCGTGATTGAGTTGGTCGAACGCCTTTTCGAAGTCAACGAACACCAGCAGAAGAGAGTCCTGGAATTCGTTGATCTGCTCCAATATAATGCGGAGCGTTGTGATATGGTCTACACATGATCGGCCAGCACGGAATCCAGCTTGCTGCCGCCGGAGAGTAGCGTCGATCTTCTCCTGGATCCGGTTGAGGATTACCTTACAGAGTACTTTGAGAGTAATACAGAGCAACGTGATGCCACGCCAGTTACCGCATTCCGTTAGGTCTCCTTTCTTAGGGACTTTGACCAATATGGCCTGCATCCAGTCCACCGGAAAAGTTGCGGTTTCCCAAATATTGCTGAAAAGCTGATGCATCATCTGGGCTGACAAAGATGGGTCAGCTTTGAGCATTTCGGCTGAAATACGATCTATCCCTGGCGCTCTATTGGATTTCATACTCTTGATGGCTGCTACAATTTTAGCCAGCGATGGCGCCTCCGAGTTCACGCGATTCATTCGACGAACTGTAGGCGTCATACGCTGCTGGTTTTGTTGGTCCCTGACATTTGAAACTCGGAAGAGTTGTTCAAAATGTTCAGTCCATCGCTTAAGCTGTTTTGTACGGTCAGTCAGTTGCTGACCAGCTCTGTCCTTTAGCGGCATCTTTGTATTCATCCTGGCACCACTAAGGCGGTGAGAAATATCGTACAATAAACGGATATCACCATTGGCGGCGGCGGTTTCTCCTTGTTCGGCTAGGGAGTTAGTCCACGCTCTCTTGTCCCGCCTACAAGCACGTTTAACAGCCCTCTCCAGTTCGGCGCATCGTTGACGGGCAGCTGTCTTAGCCGATCTGGTCCGCGCTCGGTCAATGCCGGCTTTCGCCTCTCTCCGCTCGTCGATATTCCTCCATGTTTCATCCGAAATCCACTCCCACCGCCCGCTGCGCGCTTTGCCGATGGTTTCATCACTGGTCGTGATGAAGGCGTTCTTGATGCCGGTCCATTGCTCTTCGACGGTTCCACCAGGTGGCAGCTCCGAAGCTCAAGATTCAAGTTGTTCGACAAAGGCCCTTTTCACCACAGGATTCTCCAATCGGCGGACGTCGTAGCGGCACCCAACTTTCTCCTCCCGTCGTTGGACACGTGCGACGCGCAGACGTATCTCAGCGATAACAAGATGATGGTCGGATGCAATATCAGCGCTGCGTTTGTTGCGTACATCAAGAAGGTTTCTTCGCCATTTCCGGCTGATTCAGATGTGGTCGATTTGGTTTTCTGTTCGGCCGTCGCGGGAGACACACGTGACTTTATGTACTGGTCTATGGGGGAAGAGCTATCCACCAATGACCATGTCGTTATTACCACAGAATTCTCTAAACAGCTCCCCGTTTTCGCTCATCTCTCCTAGGCCATGGCGTCCCATGACGCGTTCAAGGTCCACGTTGTTGGAGCCAATCTTCGCGTTGAAGTCCCCCTTCGGGATTTTCTCAACCACTCTGTTCAGCTGGCTGTAAAAACTCTCTTTCTCCTGCAAGTCGGCAGCATCTGTTGGCGCATAGCACTGGGTTGCCGTAAGGTTCCTAACCTGTGTTCTGAATCTGGCAACGATTATTCGCTCATTTATCGGTTCCCACTTCATCAGGGCCGCATGTGCCCCTGGGTTCAGTAGGAATCCAACTCCTCTTTCTCGAGTAGCATTTTCACCTCGTATACCAGAGTAGAGCAAGACTTGCCCGGATGATGTCCTGTGTTCGCCAGTACCCGACCAGCGGACCTTGCTCAAACCCAGGATTTCAAGCTTTAGGCGGCTAGCTTCCCTTGCAAGTCGAGCCAGCTTGCCCTGCTGGTATATTCTATGTTCCGATTCGTGTCCGTGTTTTCATGCTAAAGGTCGTTGCCAATAATCCAGAGAGATTTCTTCTTTCATTTTAGGTAACTTTTTTATGTTCTGGTACAGTAGGCTGTTAACCTAAGGTCCTTATCCCGCTGATGGGGCTGCCATCTTAATGTGGGCGGGAGCCACTGTGCCCCCTTTCCTGTTAGTATACGACAACCGAAGTTGCGTTCCCCAGCCGGCACCTCGTGGAGGTAGGAATAGGAGTTAATGAACAGAGGTTATGGAATGCACATGTTCACCCTTTGCCAGTCATCTGTACAGATTATGATAAACCTCGGTTCAGATCATGTTCATTCCATGATTGCGTTGAGAAATATAACAGATAGGGTGATTTATATATTGTGGACAGGCGTTACGCGTACTCTATTTTGAACTTTTATAGCAAAATCAAATGGAAAATGCCCAAAATAGAGGAGGCGTAACGCTTGTCCAAAATACATAAATCACCCTACAGACGATTGGTTGCGCGCAGCGTATGAATCTCAATACATACAACATGAGTAACCTTTTTTCTCGCGGCTAGGTGAGATGTAACACCGTGATCGACTGTTGAGACTATACAGAGAACAAAATCTTATGATCAACGCTAAAGATACACTGTTTGTCATGACTGAAGTTTTTAGAACGTCTTAGTATAATACGAAACCTAAAATTAAAAATTAAAATTAAAAGATACGTATTTCGCCTACGACTTGTACGCTTTCTAGTTCAAAAACAGACACTTAGGAAGCCTGCAAGTCGTAGGCGAAATACGTATCCGTCGTGAATAAAATCTACATAGTAGAATTAAATTGGATAAGTTTTCTTCTTTTTTAATTTTTAATTTTAGGTACTGTTTGTCATGTACTGTACGGATCGGGATCTCTGCGTGTGGCGATAACTCACAGATTTGATCAAAATCACTGATTTTCCATCCCTGGACCTGAGCATTGAAATCCCCGATAACGATCTTGAAATCATGCTTTGAGCAGCGGTCGTATTTACTCTCCAACTGCACGTATAATTCATCCTTGTCGTCAACGGTACTTCTGAGGAGAGGGTTGTGCATGTTGAGGATACTTATGTTGAAGAACCGGCCCTTGATTCTCAACCTGTACGTTTGAGGATTGATTGTCCACCACCAAATCACTCGTTTCCGCTTCACACTCATCATTATGAACGCTGTACCTAGTTCCCCAAGCAACATTGTGAGTTTTATGGTACTCTTATGGCGGTCTTCATGACCAATTTTGGTCTTAAACGCCATCATAAGAGTGTTATAAAACCCAAATTGTTACTTGGATCGTGTGTCTTGCCGCAGCTCTATTAAATGGTATATGTCCATCTCTGAACGTACGTACCGTTAAGCTCTTTTAGCAAACCTCCTGCAGTGCTATGACGTCGAATTTGCGCCTTTTTAATACGTCAGAAACCATTCGAGTGCTCCCTTGGAAGTTTCGAGATTGGCAGTTCCACAGCCCGAGTTTCCAACCCATAGTCCTTTTCGGTCGTGTGGGTCTATTCCACTCCGAATTGCCTTGTTTTTCGTTCATTGTGATGGCGGCTTGCAAAGCGGTGCAACCAATCCCCTGTTTCGCCGGAAGACCAACGAAGCTCGAAAGAGCCCTCCTTCCCTATCAGCACAGGACCTTGGCTTCCACCAGGGTTGGTTATCCGATCTTCACCAAGGTTGCTCGTATCCCGGCTAGTGCTGAATAAGAGGCTGTGAACTTCGTTGGAGTCACATGCTCTGGCGGGTGTTGTGGGTTCAAATCCGGTTATAATCTCAGATTATAGCTTGGTTCGACCCATGCACCTTCCAGCATTGGACAAAAGGTAGGAGTCACAAAGACAACTTGTTAAGCGTAGCTACCTATTACCCCCCTTCTTTTCCACTCTTTCCCCTCCATTCCCAAAAAATCCTTCATTACTTTCCTTTACCGTCCCTTCATCAATTGTAGAACCATCGTTTTAAAACAAAATATTAATATATGCCTGACCGCATTTGAAGGTCAAGACTAAAATCACGAGGTTTGGTCAACGAACATATATGTTTGCAAATTGCGGCTCTAGAATCGACGTTAGATTCGTCGTTTTAATTTTTATTTCACAATAGCGACGGAAGAGAATGTAAACAACGAGATTTGCGTTGAAAGCGTAAAGTTTATCTATAATTATTCAGGCACCACACCTGTATTTCTCATATAAAACTGCCAATGTCAATAAGCTCAAAAGATGCTAATTTTCGCTTACACTGTCTTTGATTACAATACAACACAGATTG
Source organism: Sabethes cyaneus (assembly GCF_943734655.1). Lineage (NCBI taxonomy): Eukaryota > Metazoa > Arthropoda > Insecta > Diptera > Culicidae > Sabethes > Sabethes cyaneus. Next base: position 192,847,293 of record NC_071354.1, read on the forward strand.
ATAGTGTAAGGTTTTATCATCTTTAGAATAACAGGAGAGCGTCACGAGTAAATAACTATCTAATTTCGTTTTAATATGCCATATGCATTTGATTTCAGAACTACCGAGACTTGAAAGTCCCATCCAAACAAGATGAATCATCAGCTCTAATCCACGACATCGTGAGATCAGCAACCATTCTAAAACACCTGTACAAAACCCCTATTAAGAGAGCCTATCAAAACCGCAATGAATAAAGTGAAAACACTATTCCACTCCACATCGCTGGACGGTGCTGCCGTTTCGAACAAATCCAAATCGAATCGGGCCAACAATAATGAACGGATAGAACCGGTGGTCGGGTTTAAGCTAATACTGGATCCCGGTTCGAGTACTGGCTGTGATAACGGTAACGGCGACGAGAGCGGCGGCTCGAACAACGCCAACCAATCGACGACGGCAGCAGCGAACGAGTCAAATGCCGCCACCACCTCCGTTCCTGAGCTACAAGTTCATCTGGTCGGGGCACGCCATCTGCCGGGCAGCTTCGGGTTGAAAAGTGTCGAAGGCTATATGATCAAGATCAAGCTTTTTCCCGGGGCAGCAAAGTTCGATTCGTCCATTCAGACCGCCTCGTGGCCGATGTTTGGGGAAACGTTTCGGTTCCCGCTGGCTGCTAGTCATAAGTGAGTTGGTTAAATGATTTTTGTTGGATTATAAAGTACCTATTAAAGTTATGGTTATTTTATTTACAGATCTTCATTCCGTGTGAAGAAAAATCAGCCAAAAGAAAAACCAGATTTGACGATTCCAGAAAAAGTATTTAACGGAAATTTTGTCGTATTCACAGTATTTGCTCTCTTGGAATTACCTCCTGGGGTATGAATTTTGTTCCTAGTTCTTTAAAAGTATTTAAAACGTTACAAGCAATATGATGTTATTTTATTTTCTCCAGTATACTGCAACCTTCAAGCACAAAACGATGACCTTCATACGACAGGGTAGCCAACGGCTGAAGGACAAACCGGTCATCGGGAAACTAGTCAAAGACGTGGAACCACCAGAGTCAAAGAGTGCCAACTTTGATCAGAAGCAAAACCTAAAAAAATTAACCACCAGTGAAAGTCAAAGGAACATTGGTTCAGTGACGTACTTTCTGGAACCGAAGGCATTCAAAGAAATGTGCAAAGGACGTCTATTTTCAACCGAGGAGATGTGGTTACCGATCAAGGACATCACAGTGACGCAGCCGGCCGAATCGAGAGTGACGGTACTATTTGTCTTGTTCGAAAGCTGATCACATTCTAACAAACATTCTAATAAATTCGTAGGTATTCCAAAGCCCAAAGGGACAGGTGGAAGTTACGTTACAACTGTCCGATTATACCGATGTCAATTTTGACCGAAAACAGTCCGCCGAGGATCTGTCATTTAACATTGATGGACCGTATTCACCTACCTCTTCTTCGTGTTCTACCCCGAGTGCTACCAGTCCAGCCTGCGCATCGCCAAGTCCGAACTCAAGTTCGCGCAAAAATCGATTCAGTTTCAAACGTATGGTAAAGAGTGTTAAAAACAAGGATAAAAACCACAACGGACTCTGTCTGAAAATATCCACCGCCAAGATTCGCTGTGGAATCAAGGTCAAAGAAGAGTTCGAAGCGGTAAACGAGAAAATCTACATGAAGACGACGGTGCTGGAGCACGAAATACTATCGGCAACGTGGAAATCGGAACCATTCCGGCCGACGCTCTCCACCCGCTGGAACCAGGAAGAGTGTACCATTGTCCTACCGCTAAGCAGCGAGCACAGCCTGGACCACGTATCGATTCGAGTTGCTCTGGCAGCAAAAAACAAACTAGGCAAAAAAGTATATCTAGGACAGTTGTTCCTGGGACCAAACGCACCTAACACCAATTCCATCAAGCAGGACCAGTGGCGAAAAATGGTGGCCTACAAAGGGTCGCCCATTTCGGCGTGGCATAGTTTTGAGTAATTCTAGAGCAGAGCTTTTAATGTATTGATTCGCGTTAGGCATTTGACTGTTGTGATGGAAGTTGAAATCAACATTTTGTTATGGATTTTCTGTGTCATAAAATAAAGTAAAGAAATATATTATGTATATTTATTAATACAATATGCCATTCTTTTACTGATTTATATACTTAACTATACGCAACTGATTTCTCACTGATACTTTTATATGCATTGAAATCCATGATTTTATCCATCCAACTTTATTGTGAAAAAAAAGTTACAAATAAATCGTTTAAAATGCCAGCCCATTGCCAGCTACAACTTTTTTCAACTTTCTGGGAATCTTGAAGCTATCCACGAATGAAGTAATTTTATTATGGTTTCAACCAAGCGGAACCTCTAGTTAGCCAGACCCAGTGCCGTTGTACGAAACAAGAAATATTCAGACGGTATAATATCTGGGAAATACAGTGGGTGGGGTAGACCTTGAGTATTTTCGGCTGTATTTTAACGGGTTGGACAAAGTGAGTCCGAGTATTGTCATGGTGTAGACTTACTTTTTCGTGCCTCTGCTTGTAAAATGTCCGTTTCCCCTAATACTCGGCTCAATCGCATCAATTGAGATTGATACCATCGCTCCTTGATAGTTTCCAAACTTCCATCACCAACATATCCAGACAAAAACAAGAGGCCCTTTCAGAACAACATTTTGGCCTGAAAAATCGAGAAATCGAAGGCAGCAAATCTGTTATTACTTATCACAAAAATTCCGGCCGATTATATTGAAATCTCCGGACTTTCGGGAGCAAGTGAATTTAAAATCAAACTGAAAATTGGATTAGAAATTAGACTTCAAACGGGACTAGAAATTAGAATTGAAATGGGACGTGTAATCGGACTTGACAAAGGGTGTTGAATTAGACTTGAATTTGGACTAATTTGCGCTTTGAGCTTTATTTCTACTTGAACTGGAAATTGGATGTAAAATTGGATTTGAAATTGACCTCAAATTTGAACTTATGCTCGTACTTACTTTACTTTAGTGGCAACGATCCGTTACCGATCCTGCGCCGAACGTTTTATGGTTCTCCAGTACCGTCGGTCTGGGGCTGCCGTTCTCCAATCCCCACGAACGCCAGCTGAACGTGCATCGTCTTCTACAGCACACGCCCACCGGATGCGGGGTCTGCTTCGGAGTCTACAGACTCTTCCTGGTTCTCTGCTGAAAATAGCTTTGATTACTCTTTCATCGGGCATTCTGGCCACGTGTCCAGCTCCGCAGCCTGCCACATTACACTACCTTTACTATATCAGTATATTTGTATACTTGGTACAGCTCGTGATTCATGCCACACTCCATTTTCCATTTTGCCACCAAGCATAGATCGCAGAATTTTACTCTCAAAAACCTCAAGCACTCGTCGATCAGCTTCCTCTAGCGTCCCTGATTCGTGTCCGTAAAGGGCCACCGGGAGGATTAGTGTTCTGTAGAGCGCTAGTTTAGTGCGAATTTGCAAACTACGGGACTTCAGCTGGCTACGTAATCCGTAGAAAGCCCGATTCGCGGCTGCAACTCGTCGTTTCACTTCGCGGCTTACATCGTTGTCACATGTCACGAGTGCACCAAGGTATATAAATTCCTCCACTACTTCATATCGTTCCCCATCTAACTCCACCTCGGCACCTACACCACTTGGGCTCCCACGTTCCCTACCAGCAACCATGTACTTCGTTTTGGCGGTGTTAATGGTAAGTCCCAATCTCTCCGCTTCCCTTTTAAAAGGACTGAAGGCCTCTTCCACTGCTCTACGGTTGATTCCGATGATATCGACGTCATCCGCAAAACCAAGAAGCATGTGAGATTTTGTGATGATAGTTCCATTCCTTTCCACGTTTTCCCTTCGTAATGCACCTTCCAAGGCAAAGTTGAATAGCAGGTTAGAGAGTGCATCCCCTTGCTTTAGTCCATCCAACGTCACGAAAGTAACTGATGTCTCACCCGCTATTCTAACGCATGATTTGGATCCGTCCAGCGTCGTACGAATCAGCGTAACTAGTTTCGTCGGAAAACCATGTTCTAGCATTATCTGTCACAGCTCATTTCGTTTAACTGAATCGTACGCCGCTTTAAAGTCCACAAACAGATGGTGTGTCTGCAAGTTGTACTCCCGGAACTTGTCTAGCAACTGACGCAGGGTAAACATCTGATCCGTCGTGGAGCGACCCTCACAGGATACGGAAAAGCACCATTTAGGCAGAATTGAGCAATGTAATTCCTCGATAGTTTTTACACTCCAGTCGATGTCCCTTTTTGAAAACGGGACTAGAAATTAGAGTTGAATTGGACGTGCAATCGGACTTGACATAGAGCGTTATATTAGACTTGAATTTGAACTAATTTGAGCTTTGAGTTTTATTTCTACTTCAACTGGAAATAGGATTTTAAATTGGATTTGAAATTGAGCTCAAATTTAGATCGATTTGAATTAGAAATCTTACTTGGAATTAGACATGAAATCACACTTGAAAGAGAATTTGAAATTTTCATTTGAAATTGGACTTGATACTGAAATTGAATTGGGCTTGAATTGGACTTGAAATTGGATTTGAAATCAAACTTTAAATTGAATAAGAAATTTAGTTTGAACTTATGCTCGTAATCGAACTAAAATTGGACTTGAGATTAAACTAGGAATTACATTTGAAATTGGACTTGAAATTGGAATTTAAATCAGATATGAAATTAAGCATAAGCATAAGCATAAGCATAAGCATAAGCATAGGATACCGCTCGTGTGCTGCTACTCCGTTATTGACCAAGACCGATGAAAATTGCAAAATGATGGCTGGAAAAAGCATACTTGGGACAGCACGCTATTCCTCATTGTGCAACCTTATCAGGTCCCTGCATGCTGATCAATACCGACGCCGGCCACGTCCGAATGCGGGTCCTGGTGGGATGGAAAGGAATGTTAGTCCAATACTTGTTGCTACTAAAGACCAGGGAATCCTCTGCATCTTCACAAGTATTTCGGGAAAGGAATTGTTGTTAGTAGATGGGCGGAGCTAGATGGATAATGTAAGTATGTAAGCATCAGTCATATGAGACTAAGCTGGATATTCGAAAATTTTCTTGTAAAGTCAGTAACTACGAAAATTAAGATATAAAAAATACCTTTTTAACAAATTTAATACAATACCAATGGTGCTTATATACAACCATAATTTAATTTATATAGAAAAATACTATGCACATGCGAGATTTACGGCTCAAAAACCACGTAACAACTTGAACTTATCCGCGATCAGGGAAATCAAGGATAATGAAACGAGCCAATATAGTCCCTAAGTTGATAAGCATTTCCTCTTACCAACGCTAATATGCAGAGATATAGCGCCCTACACGCTTTTTAAATCAGATATGAAATTAGACTCAAAATTGGCCTTAAAATCGGATTGCAATTGCAATTGCAGACTTGAAATTTATTTTTTAATAACTTTTTTGATGGGGCTTTCAACCGGTGGTTGATCCGCCCCAAACATGGACTTGAAATTGCACTTGATATTAAATGCTATAGGAGGCTTAAATTTAGACATTGACACAATATTAGACACGAGGTATTACTTGAAATTGGGATTGACATAATTTGTATTATTTTCTCATACGGTTACCCTCTTTTCGGATCTTTTTTCCTCTTTCCAGTTCTGTTTTTTCACTTTTAGTTTTATTTGATTTTTTATGTACATTTTTCTTGCTTATTTGTCTCACTTTTATTTTTTTCATTCCGTTTTTTCTGTTTGTCTCGCGTCTTTCTTTCTATATGTTGCATATTACCGTTGCATGTTTTCCCTTTTTTCTTCATTTCCTAATCAATTTTTTTTATTTTCTGTCTTGTTTTTCCTTCAATTTTTCACTCATTTTCTGCATTTTTCTCTCTCGTTTTTTATCATTTTCTTCTCTACTATCATGTTTATTCGTTTTTAGCTCCCTTTTTTCTCTTTGCTTTTAGGTTTTTGGATCAACAATCAGGAGCTTTAAGTTGACACAATTTATACGAACTTGAAGGCAGCCTTCGATAAAGTTAATCACCATATCCTGCAAGCTAAACTTAACCATCTGGGTCAAGTGTCAACAAACCTTATCGATTAATTCAGGTCGTACCTGACTGATCTTCGACTGTACGTAAAATTGGGCTCAATAGAATCAGAAGAATTCCTCAATCGTTCAGGTGTCCCACAAGGCAATAATTTAGGGCCGTTACTGTTTATCATATTTTTCATGTGTCCATGTCCGCCGGTCCGGCAAAACAAAGGGATGAAACCAGAGATCTCAACTGCTGACGGTTACCCGCCATGGCTTTTACCTGTCGCCAGGATAGGTTCTCATCTACAGCCCGGATGTCGTTGGCTAAGCTCCGTCGCCATGAGCCTCTGGGTCTGCCTACGCTGTCCTTGTGGATTCCAATCAAGTGCTTCTCTGCAAACCTCGTTCGCTCCTAATTTTTGTGGCTATATCAGTATTGGTACCACCATCAGGCGTAGTTTGGTTACCAAGATATTGAAAGGCGTCTACCTGCTCTATTTGTTGTCTCGCTACTGTGAAGTTGGTGGAATTATTAGTGTTCACTACCAGGAAGGAAAACAAGGAAAATGCACCCGATTTAATCCCAAGTCACATGGTTTTACTTGAGTTTTGTAAAGGTCTTATTGCAGGATTAGTCATCACCTATAGTTTTAACGGGTGGCAATTAAAATTTGGGAATTTTTTTCTCAAGCTGTCAAAAAAACACAAAGATACATGAAAAAGATCAGATTTACCGAAATTGAAGATACATTATCCATTGTTGAAAAAGAATTGGTGTACATTTGGAAACGGTCCGTAATCGGCTGTTCGGCGAAGCTTTCGTTCGACGTCAAAACAGGAGCGTTGTACGACCGTCATGTCAACTTTGCGAATGCATCTCTTGATTCTACCAATCAACTGTTTGCAATTCGTTGCTCTCCAGTTATTTTTGTACACCAACGAACTCAAAATCCCAAAGAAATCTTCGATTGAGCACTGAGACACATTTTTTGGGTCGTGGTTTTTAGGTACAAATGGGATGGAATGTGTATTTAGGCACGATTGAACGATTGTGTTTCATTGGCGTAATGCGATGATGCTCTATGCGTCCAAAACGCATATTGTCCTTCCGCTTGATGTTTTTTGTAGAAACAGATTCTTTTCGGTACAGTATTATATGTGTTCGGTGCGCTCCGAGCGGCCCCGGGCCAAAACACGACGACGTAGGATAGACGCAAACAAAATTTTCACTGACCGATAATTTTTACTGAGCAGCAGCAGCTGATATGGCACACCTACATGGTATTGTGGAAGGCACCCGCTACCGTTCATAAGTTTTTACCGTATCGCACCAAGCAGTTATTTAGGTTCTTTTACTTTGCGAGCGATACCGTGCCAGCTTACATTAGCCGGCACCTGCTAAAGCACGGCTAGAGCACGGGGCCCGAACGTTCTGACAACTCAGTCACGTAACCGAATGAACGAATAAGAAAGAAAGCAAAGAACGAAATCATGCAAGTCGTCGTTGGTACCGTGCTCATCGGTGCCTAGCCGAAGACAAAGCTCCTCGATCGGGTTCTTGCGTTGTCGGGGAGCGTGCCAATATGTAGCAACGCCAGTGCGTTCTATTACCAAAAGCACCCGCTGCCTTGCGTATCTGGACGGGTAGCAGCCGTGCCGTACCGGACGGTGTTTATAACAAGTGTATAATTTTGTATTTTATTACTTTTATGCACGAACGAGAAACATGATACTTTTATTCACTATTTTGCGCACACACTTTTGCGAAACACTTGTACATCATGATAAAAAAGAGAGCTAGTACTATGGCTAGATCTCTTTTTCATCTGCCTCACTGAATGAATATACCTGTGTGTGGAAGCCAGAATGTTAGCCTTTCAAATGATTATTATGTTTTCTACAACTATTTGCCACTTTCGGAAATATTGTGGCATGAAAAAGTACTATTTTTCGGCAAAAAAGTCATTAAACTAACATGAAGCGTCAAAATATTGTTATGATATTATGACAAAACGATATGTTTTGAAAATAGTGACAAGTCTCTAGCACATAGTGGGCCTTCAAAATCCCATCAAAAAAAGTTAAATGGATTTTTTTTTAGTTTTCAGATGTTGTTCATACAAAAAATGTTGTTGATCGTTTATTTGAAGAGATTGATCCAAAGTGTCTTCGGCAAAGATTTTCAAAATTTTATTTTTTGCAAGGATGCTGTAGAAGCCATATTGTTGTATCAAATCGTTGAATAACATTTTTATCACCTTTTTAAGTGGATTAATCAAAAATTCATTCATGCTAAAAGTGGCTTTTGATGACATACAACAACTTTGCTATAGATAGTATGGCATTTTATTTACGTTTTTCCACTTAATAATCAGAGGGGTTGTGTACAAGACACGACCGCATATGTGACGCAGGACTACGTAAGTCTCTTTGTAGTGATAGTAGCATGTATCCATGCTTGTAATCATTCGATTCTACATATATACATGCTATATGCAATATATATATACATGCTACATGCGTTGTATATAACATTTATCGAAGTAACATTGAATACGTTCAATCCAACACAGATTTTCCAACACAGATTTTCCAACACAGATATCAAATTCGCCTAGGTTTAATCGTCTCGCAGTAAAGAATTTGCGATCTGTTAGGACAACGAACTTGTGTCTTTTTTCTGGCACACTTCCCTAACACAGACATCAAATTGGACTACGTTTAATCGCATTCGTAAGAAATCTGTTGGCAATCGTTGCCAATCGTTTGGTGTAAGAATATTGAAAATCGGTCGGGAAACCACTAAGCTGTTAGCGTTCAAAACCTGACCACTTTTCAAGAAAGATTTTTTGGAATTATCCCCTGTACCAGCTACCTTCCTGAAAGACGTAGTCGTACTGTGCATCTGCCCACTCGACCACACTGGCAACCGATCAGTTTCACGCTACCGCTTATTTCTCAAGTATCGTGTCAAACATACCTTTATACACTTCAGGCAAAACCTTACGATGTAGTATAAATAACAAGATGCCACAAAACCCACTAAAGAAACGTTATAGAACTTAGAATTGTTACTTGGGGGGAAACGAACACGTATGTAGATAAAACAACCGTAGTACGTGACCTTGGGGTTATGCTAGACTCTGAATTGAATTTTCGGGATCTTTACAGTCACATTATTGACCGAAGTTTTTGGAGTGTCTTATTGCCAAATCTCGACGAAATCTTGGGTTCATTCTCCGCGTCTTAGCTGAGTTCCGCGATCCATACTGCCTGTGCGCTTTGTACTTCAGTCTTGTTCGATCTATCTTGGAAACAGCAGCTATTGTGTGGAGCCCGTTCCGTAGCATTTTAACAGCTAGAAGCGAAAGATCCAATCATCCAATGGTACGGCTGCCGTGCGAAGCACAATACCGTCTCTTGGAAATGGACAACCCTTGAAAAGCGGCGAAACATCCAAAGAACGATCTTCGTCGGCAAAGTTCTACTGGAAGAAATCGATGCACCTTGGATTCTTATTAGAATAAACCTCAATGTACACCCACGCCATCTCCGACACTGGAATATAACAATAATTAAGTTAAAAGTATTAAAAAGTAAATGCGAATCGTTTCGTATATATGATAACAAATTCCATTTGTACTTAGCGGATTGACGAAAAATAATAAATTTCCCAGTAGCGGAAGCTGATCCATTTTGGGGAAAAAATTATTTATTATGTAAAATATAAGAAAGTGTTGAATGTCGAAATATTTATGAACAGCTCCATTCAACCGTAGAAATATCACAAACCAAAAAATAATTCCATTATATTATACAATAGAAAACCCGTCTATCGTACCTTTTTGATACAGACATCTCCAATCAATTCCCATATAGCCCTAGCTGTGCTGGCGGCCGGCCAAATGGAAATAAATAAAAAAAAAATCTCCAATCAATTACCAACAATTTCCTCGGATCCAATCAATTTCGCCCTTGATTAGTTAGTCGCGATGCTCACGTTGCTCAGACACAGTGCCGCGCCGGTGAGGCACTTGACAGACAGGGCGACTAGCTGTGGAAAACATAGTTCCACAGCAATCACTGAACGTATAGTCATAGTTCCGCTGACTTGGTTCGTTGGTAGCACAAGCACTAAACAGAGCAACCGAAACCATTAGACGGACTCATAATAAAACTGATCTTTGTCTGATGTCTGATGTGTCAAGGAAATCGAAAATGAAAACGTCACTCGAAGACAAGAAAAAAAAGTAAAAGTACATAAAAGTTTACGCGTAAGATATGCCATAGAAAAAAATTTCGCTGATTCCATAAGCTTGACAAAACCCAGAGGTGTCACCAATCTGCTCAAACCGGTCAGTTAGATGGGGCTTCCGCGCGCGCTGACCCACCGCACCATGTCGTCGGCCGTTTTATTTTCGGCTTGATGGCTTCTTCCGGTAGCCGGTTGCGTTTGAGAGAGAAATTTGTGAACAACACGATCGTGTCGCTTTCGGAAGTTTATTGCTAACCGAGAAAAAACAAAACCACCAAGTGCAGTTTTATTAAGGTCAAATTGTTGTGGTAGATTTAATTGCAACCTTTTTAATTAAATTAAATGCTTGCGTAGTTTCGGATATGCTAAGTTACGGCGAGGAAGCAGATTAGGCAATGGTAAAGCAAGCATTACCGAAAATTGTAAGCGAAAGTTTGGGGTGGTTGATTGTGTAATGATGGTGACAACGTAACATTGCGCAGCAATGTTATCTAATTACAATATTTCTTTTACATGAAGATTTCTTGCTTCTAACATAACAGATTGTTGGTATAATCCGAAGTCAAAAATGGGTTGATGCTGTCATGGCAAAACAAACACACATCACAGTTGCACTTCCGTGATTGATCTGAACTAGTGAAGTTGCAAAGAGAACCACACAGGTAGCATTTTGAGATGATTTACTATCTTCAATGTACAACAATTCAGATTCAGGCAGATCAATAACGGCGCCGGCCACGACCTCGCGGTTATTAGGAAAGGGAGGGATTGTTAGTTCAACATTCGCTGTTTGAGGCCGAGTTTGCCTCTACACCTCGGCGAATACCACGGGAAGGATATTTGTGTTAGAATAACAGCAATGGTCAGATCTGGATTCACGGTGCTAACTGTGACAACTGTGATGCGATCGGAAAGCTCCCCTGATAGCCATAATCAGTTGTTTGTTCATTTTGCTTGCGAAATAATGATGATTAAAACAGACCCGCCCTGACCTGCCGATTCGATCGCAGAGAGAAGAGCTTGAATTCTTGGAACTTCTCCAGTTATCGCTTCGGTAATGAGAACTACGAAACTAATTTTATACCTGACCCCCGCTCGTCAGATCACCCCCTCACGAGCGATGTTGAACAGTATACAGGATAAGCCGTCTTAACCCTCGCCGCGTCTCGAAGTGGCTCGAGAGTGTATGCGAGATGCGCACGAACACATCACTCGATCCAATGTAGCTCTGATCAGTCACGTCATTTTATCCGCAAAACCGTGCTCGTGCATTATCTATCATAGCTGGTTTCAATCGACTGTATCGTATGCTGCTTTGAAGTCAATAAAGATATGATGCATGAGTGCGTTTTACTTCCGGCATTTCTGCAAGATCTATCGGATGGTAAGTTACGCGAGTCCCTATAAACCCCAGCTGATAATTCCCTACGAATATCATATGCCATGGGTCATATGCCGCGATAGTTGCAGCAGTCGAGCCGATCACCCTTTTTGATGATGGGACAAACCATTCCGCCTATCCATTCCTTCGGTAGCTTCTCTTTCTCCTAAATCTAGGGTATAACCCAGTCGTATTTCAACAGTAACTAATAATATGAGCCTTATTTCGCCTGTAACGAAAACGCCATCTTCACAAGACCAGTGGCAACTAGACAATGAACTCTAGTTTCAGCGATTCACCGTCAAGTGCAATTGAATGTTGTATGTAAGTTTCGTAAAATACTTGAATGAAATCGAATGGTCAAGGCTTGTAACCAGTGTTACGAAGCCCGCACTCGTGTGATCTAATTTTCTCACACGCGCGTGCTCGTTCTAATGAACAGATCGGCATGAGTATCTCTTTCGGACACTCTTTTTTATTTGTTCATGCCATACAGCATTTGCAGCACAAATGAAGCAAAATCTTTTCAGCAATATCAGGGAAATCACAAAATTTACGGTGGAGTGGATGTCTGACAACTTGGTAAAAATCCTTAAGAAAGGAGACCCAGCTGAATGTGAAAGCAAATCACCTTTCCGACCAACCACGCATTCACAATTTAGACATGAAACCCGTTCTCTGTGCTTGGGGCTTCGGTGCTCTGTGCATTTCTTCACTACTTCCTGTTGATCTTCCCCATCCTTCGCTGGGTTTATACTTGCCTACACTGCCGCTACTCGCATAACAGTCCCATTTTCTATGGAGTTTCCTAATAAATGGGACTGTTATGCACGTAGCGGCAGTATACTGGTACGTCCCGTTGAAGTTCCAGCTGACAGTTTCGGCGTTGTGCCTGTCGTATTATTAATGTTGATGCACTTAAGAACCTTTTACTGCTGGATTGGGTTACATTATTGGACAAGATCGATGTGGATGATATGCCATAGCGGCTTCGCGATGCACTTGGCTGAACGAAAATCTAATGTCAATTAGACCTCCTTCAAAGCCTGCCTGGAGTAATAGTGAGCTGCACAGATTGAAAAGACACCGATACGCAAAGCAGAGCCTACTTCATAATCATCGTACACCGCAGAATAAACCCGCTTTCAAATATGTCAGCATACCGTAGGCTAAATAGTTCTCTCTACAAATCATACGTACTGCGAACGCAATTCAGATTGGAAATTAATCCAAAAAACTTTTGGACATTCGTAAACTCCAAGAGGAAAGGATCTTCGATTTCGTCTAGTGTGATCTAGGGCGGAATGGAATCAACAATTGTTATCAAACCTTGTGAATTGTTTGCTGACCATTTTTCTTCTGTGTTCACCAGTAGATGTACCACACAGTCTAATGTTAAAATAGCTGCATCAGGTGTCCCCGATGGTGCTGTCTGGATATTTTCGGCATCACACCCGATGTGGTCATTTCTGGTGCAAAAAAATTGAAGAGCTCCTTCTTACTCACCTGGTCCCGATGGTGTTCTGGCTATTATTTTCCGGCACTGCACTACTGTTCTTGCCAGATCTCTCCCTAGAAGGGATGAGATTGTGCCAAAGTTCATGTAATTTTAATATTACTAATTTTCATTGTAACTAAACCATCTTTCTGGCAGTTGTTAATTAAACATTGATGTATATATTGACAAGCTTTGAATCAACATAATCGCTAAATTGTGTGTATAACAAGCTAGAGAACCAAAACCTACGCTTTTTTGGTCCAATGGTACCCCGGCAGACGGTAGTCTTTCTTAATCTCATGAACCGACTTTACAGAAGTTAGAAGGAGGCGGAGGTAGAAAATAGAAAAGTATAAAAAAATTCAAAGTGCTATTTTATAAATTTTTGACAAAGTTTCTTTAGAAGCTGCTTAGCGCTTTATACAGCGATCTCAAGGTAACTTTGAAGTTTGGTTAATGACAGGTAAAACTGCGTAACAAGCTATAGATCCATAGACATAAAGCTTGTTAACCTTCCTTAGACACCATTATCCGAACTTTTAGTTACTTTCAAATTGTGTGTTGAACTTTCAAGCTGCATGTGGAACTTTCAAGTTGCTACAGATATTAACGGTACTTTATTGAGAATGAAGTTCGGTTTACAAACGTAGTATCTGGTTGTTCAGAAAGAAAGTTCTGCGGAACTAAATTTGAACCAAATATGAACTACCAAGTTCGTTCCTTAAGTGAAATTCGAACTTTTGATTGCTTGGGGTTCGACCAATATTATACTGCTGGCCAGGGGCGTAGCCAGAAATTTTTCTTAGGGAGGGTTTTACAAAAAAAATTGACATAGCCTAACCTTAAGGAGTTTATTCAGGAAATGGGGAATTATTTCATTCATCATAAACTATAGGTTTATACTCCGGGTTCTTCATTAGACAAAAAAAAAATAAATTGATATAAAAGGAGGTAATTGAAATTGAAATTGAAAATTGTTGAAATTGCGCCTCCCAGTTGACATCGTGTTACGTTGTATATTCAAATCTTGGCTGGGAGAGACTATTAGAGTCAATAGGATCGAGTCCCTTCCAGGCGCGTCAAAAGTCGAGACAAGTTGACAGCTTAACCTGCTTGCTTTTCAATATCGGCCTTGAGAAGATGATCCGGCGAGCAAAATCGAAACGAGAGACTCAATTTTCAGTGTAGCGAACTTCTTGGCTACGCAGATGACTGCCTCATATTGTAGCCCGAAAATTTCGCAACGGAGGAGGCCATCTGCGCTAGACTGAAAGCGGAGGCTAGTAGGATTGGGCTAAAAGTAAATGCGTTACAGTCCAATGGGATCGCTGGTGGCCGCGGTTAACACAAATAAGGAGATCTTGCGGCGCGTTGAAGCAAAAAATCGAGTCTGCTTTGCCCTTAGCAAAACGCTTCCATCCACTAGTAAACGATAGCCACCGTACGATGCTGACAAAGTACATAGCCCTTAGTAGACCGGTAGTTTTTATGGATTTGACGATACTCACAGAGGACATGCCCGCACTTGCGGACGATATTTCACGGAGTAAAAGCTGGAAGCGGGGAGCGGCGGAGGTACACTAGAATCTCTTCCCAAACAGCACACTTTAGGTTGAAGTAACCGAATTACGACTGAAATTAGTCATATTTCGGTTACCAAAACAACTTTATAACAACCGTGCTAGTAGGGTTCTTACGTCCATTTATTTTACGTGATTTCCTTTTGCGTCAATATTTTTACGTACGGAATTTGAATTGGTACCGTCTCGTTTTACGTCTAAAATTTGAATTGACGTCCCCCCTTTTTATGGTCGATTGTTCTTGCGTTCCATAATAGTGGTCGTAAAACGAGATTTGCGTGTATATGAATCACGAGCAGCAGACACAACTTGGGGAGATTACCATCGGACATCTGGCGAAGCATACGGTAAACTGCGGTGGACCGGTCATAAGGAAAACGGTTCTATTTAACAACCCCCCGGGCACCCAGAACAGAGGGACCCTACGTGCGAGATGGCCCAACTTGGTCTTGCGATTTGCGCCTTCCGAAACACCTGGGAAATAGGTGACGAGTAACCCAAGATTGAGTTGCATGCAGTCGACTAGTTGAAACAGCACGAGGTCTATGCTACTGACGACGACAACGAGGATCGTACAACTAGTCCCGTAAATTTTCCTGTGCTCTAAGCAATTGGTAAAAATTTCAAGCTTCAAAGTGTAGAACAAATTTTCGTCTGGGGGGGGGGGTGGTTCCCTGTCGCAATTCATATAGATAATGATAAAGTTGTCAGATGACTCAAGCAAAACTAAATTACATACATATACAAATATTGTGTGTAATGTGTAACGTGGCTCTTAACGGTAGAGACAAAGTGGAAACTGCAGGTCTTTGCTACATTATTCAGACTTGGTGGCCTCACACTTGAATCTCTAATTAAGAAGTTCATCATCGAAGTCACCAGCGCTCGATAAAAACCGAACTTCGGAAGCGTAGAAGAGGGTGCATTTGACGTACCTTGATTCCCAAGGAAAGAGCAAAACGGCAGACTCGGTGGGTCGTGATGGCGTATTATAGCAAAGATATTCAAACTATCGTTAATACGAAACACTTCTGGCAGCAGGTGAAATCCATGAGGTGACCATCGACATTGGAGTATGCTGACTTCATCATGCGGACATTGACGCATAACTTAACGAACTTTTTCCAGAATTCATCTGTGTGCACCTGTGATGATATTCACGCTTTTTAAGGATAATTTGCATACCGTTAATTTGCGATCGGGAGTTTATTACTGCCGGATGAGGTTAATAAGAGACGAGTTAGCAATGTTGGCGACGATGTGTCGCGGTCAACAAGATCATTGTCAAATGGTCGACAGTGTTCCTTAGCATGAATTTCAATGCATGGATTTGGTTGAAACTACTGAAGAATTTTTTTTTACTAATTGAATCAGTCGCTCCCAATTACCGCCAAAATGCGACGATGCAAATGAGTTAAAGATTCTGTTGTTTGCGATCCTGGTGAATTCGATCGGGATTTTATTTTATTCATTTCATTTTAAAATATTAATTTTGCTTATACACTCAAGTGGCTTTTTACATGAAGAGTACGTTTCGCGTAGATCGAAACCACGTAAATTGTGCAATTTGCGCGAAAAAACTGGATGAATTCCGAAATTCTCATAGAAAACGCGCAAATTTTGAAATTCGTGTAAAGAAATCCCGTAAAGTTTAAAACTACGCGTAAAAATAGAAATTCACCTATACAAATTAGACCTATTCAATAAAAAGTTCATTATGGGGCCATCCAGATACCACGTGGACAGAAAAATACCAATTTTCAACCCCCCCGTCCCCCTCCGTGGAGTTCTATTGAGTTGTTTCTAATTTCTATTGCATGAAAAAAAAACTTGTCCACGTGGACATTTTCCGTACCACCTCCCCCCCTTCCGTGGACAAGCGTGGACATTTTCATACCCCCCCACCCCCCTCTAAGCTGTCCACGTGGTATGTGGATGGCCCCTATGATCATTTTGTGTTATTTATTTCATCTATCTACTAGCTACTCTTTCCAATTGAAATTATGGATTTACCCATGTTTGATGCAACATTGAAATCAGACAAGAAACCCTTCTGGAATTACAAATTCGAACATTATTTTAACCACTTCGTTCCACCGTCACATTCTCATTTCTTCCACCTACCCGACTGGCATGCAAAACATTGCGTGCATATTCTCAAGATCACGATTAAAATTAAAATCGCATCGATGTCAACACGATTACTTCTCACCTTTTGCAGAAACTGGTTGCTCGCTCCCCATTCGAACCATACAAGTTAACTACACATGTGTAGCGCAGTGGGGAGGGGGGAGCTTCTAGCGGTGGTCCCCCAATGGATGTTCGAAACTCGAATCTCTCGCCGATCACCGCCGGGTATTCGTTCTCTGTTTACGTTCCTCCGATGATAAAAATTCGAACAAGACAGCAGCCTCTCAGCAGCAGCAGCAGCAGCACCAGCATCGGCAGCAGCACATGACGTCCGATCGGAAGCGGTCTCGTGGAGCATGTTGGCGCTGATGCTGATGGTACAAAGCGCGAGAATGCATTTTCGAACTTTCCCACATCCGCACGCCGCTGTTCCGCGATCTCCACCGTACGGCGGCGGCGGAAGATGCGCGAGCGAGAGTATCACTTGTTCAGTCTAAACCGAGCACCGAGTCAGTCGGTCGGTAACTTTCGAGAGGAACGGTTGTGATTTGACGGTTTGACGGCTTGGTGTGCGCTGCGTTGGATCCGTCCATCCCAGCTCGGTTCATTGCATCGGGCTGCGCGCTTTTCGCGAGGATCTATCGAGTGGGTTTTTGCGCGGCGTTGTATTATGGCCTCTGCGACTTGTGCAAGTTTTTATTTATAACCGATTTTTTTCTTTTGAATATATGCGGCTGTGTTTTTTGGTTTCGGAAACAACAATAACAACGTGCGCCAAAATTTTTTGTGGGTCAGATAACGCGTGTGATCGTGCGAATAAATTGTACGAGAACGAAACGAAAAAAATAAAAAATAAATAGGAGCAACAACTAGATAAAAAAGAAACGGGATGCTGTGTGTGGAAAATCAGTGCAACCGACCGGTGTGTGGCAGTTTTATGTCTGTTCTCGATTTAGCAATTTTTGGAAAATTTTAGATTAGGTTAATTCCATTAATCCCGAACTGGTTGCGGTTCGTGTGGGGGCGGTTTTCGCATTGGCTGAGTGGAATTGGACCAGCAACATTACGAATAAGGAGAATCACGTTTGCTGTCAGCATTTTAGATACATAAATTTTGTGCATAGTCGAAGAAGGAAAGTGAATTTCAAGTCGATTTAAATTTAGCTTGGGCTGCGATAAATAGGGCAGCGGGCCTCATGAGAGCGTTGGGAATATCATTAGAGGTGCAGTTTGCTATGAAAAAGTCGTAAAAGCGAGTACAAATTAAACAACCTTAACGATTCTCGGTGGTTATTGGTGATAGTTAAATGAACCAAAGAGAAGCAGAAAATTGTTAACTTGTTTGTTAGTACATAAACGGGTTGGTGTAATTTGACGGTGTTGCAAGAGGAAATTTACATTCTGCTGGTAAGTAACAAGTTGAGAGATTAGAAACATTGTTGCTGTCTCTAATTAAATGTTATTTCTGCTTGATGAAATAAGTTTCGGAGTGTTTATGTTCTATATCTATAAAAAAATATGTTTTAAAAGTATATGCTTGAATGCAGCTGGAGGCTCCCAAACATGTCAGTTTCTTAGTTTATTTCAAAACTGTAAGCGCTTTTTTCTCGAAACCGTGTTCTTCAAGATCGCTGGCACGACTGCGCAAAATATATTCAAAATATTTATTCAACCTAATTAATTTTTTGTAACTAATACACAACACGAGGCATTGCCCGTCGAAAATTTAAATTGCCCATTTTGATGGTTTATACATTATGACAAATGCACATGTGTTAAGTGAATTGTATATCAATTCTAGTAATATCTAGACTATTCGCGCTCCAGACGCCATCACAAATATTCTTAATAAATTATTCTATTTGCCTTCAGAATATTAAATTTAGCGTTCTAGCCTAAACCAATAAGTTAACAATCACCGCGTTTTCTAGTAATTTTTTAGATTCTATTTCGCTACAAAAAACTGTTTAAAGTATTTCTGAATAGAATAAGGTGAGGTGAGGGGGGGGGGGGGGGGGTAATTAGTAGCTACGCTCAACAAGTAGTCGTTGTGACTCCTACCTTTTGTCCAATGCTGGAAGGTGCATGGATCGAACCAAGGTAAAATCTGAGATTATTACTGTAATAAGAATAGCATATATTTTCCACGTAATTGATACTAAGAAAAGTTAGTAAATTATTTTTTAAAAATTGATGACTAACTGTTTAAAAATGTTCCATAGTTTTACAGAAAACTTTTGAGAAGCAATGTGAATTAACAGAATGGCATTGTACAGCCTTCAACGTTCATTGATAGAAAACAAAATTCACTTAGAATATTGCTACTATTGACTTCGTCAATTTGTGCTGCAGCAGGTATTTACCTACGAAGAATGCAAATGTTGATACGTCAAAGCGCCAGTATTCGGTGGAATGAAAAGATTTGTCAGCAAATAAACGAGCGACGAGCATGACAAATGAGAAGGCGATAACAGCCAGCGCGAGGTTTAGAGGTTTTTTTTCCTATTCAGAACTTGTCGAGGCATCGACGTGCATAATAACAATTTTATTGCCTTACGCTTCGGGTCATTTCGGGTCAAAGTCACACTTATGTTGATACAAGGCGATTTTCAACTGACAAATCATAGAAAATTCCAAAATATTTTGAGAGAAAACGTAAAAAAAACAATGTTAAAACATTCTGGAGTATTGTACGTAATAACATTTGCAACGAATTTATTTTGATAAGATTTTTTATAGTTAAAAATATACACTATACAATTATCACACGGGTAGAAATAGCTTAGAACTATCGTTTCGGGTGTATCAGACTTATAGGGCTTACTTTATAAATATTTATAAACATGTGCATTCCCAGTAGTGCCTTAGCCTTGATATGGGCCCAAAGGTCACATTCCTGTTAACTTCTTTCATTTCTACATTAATGTTGCATCGCCACGACCTTCGCTGTAATGTCCTGCTGGTTTCCAATGTCCCCCCTTTGTAGGGTGTGGCAGACGTTCTCGGATTTCGATAGTTATCGGTATCGATTAACGAAGACATGTAGCTTCTACGTGTTCTTCACTGACACACACTACATTTGAAAGACGTCCAACAACACATATCCAACAACCGGGTTAAAAATTTGGATTTAAATTCATAATAGTATAACGTCCTGAGTTAGCTCGAAGTCCTTAACTACGGTCGATATACGATCAATTTTTAGCAACTACCCAGATCGGAACGGATAAGGCTTCATTATGCAGAGCTCGAAATTTGCTTACCCTAAGTGTGTCCAAGTGCTCTGTGATCTCTTTCTCACGCAAAAAGAACCCAATTCACTGGAATTATTCCATCTCTGGAGAACCAGTCAGTAGATTAACGGTAGTCAAAGATCTAGGTGTTCTTCAGCTGCCATTTGGAGCCCATACACAGCTGTTTGGTCAAACAGGATCGAAGCTATTCAAGCAAAGTTCCTGCGCTACGCGTTAAGAAATCTACCCTGGAGAAACTCTCTGGAATTACCTCCATACGTTGAGCGCTGCCGCCTGCTTGACATGAATACCTTGACTAAAAGAAGAGATATATGTAGAGCAGTTTTTGTGGCAAAGCTGCTTATAGGCGAAATTGACTCTCCTCTTATCCTTTCCAAAATCGACATCAACACTCCATCCAGAAACTTTAGGTCATGGGATTTCTTAAGACTGCAATATCAGCACACTGATTACGGCAACAACGAGCCTATAAGGGCAATGTGTGACTTGTTCAATAAATACTACGTGCATTTTGACTTTTCTATGTCCATTGATGTGTTTAAAAATAATTTAAAGAGATTACCCTAGTACGTAAGATTTCTATTAATTGTTTAAAGTAGTCGTAAGTTAAATTGTGTGTGATCCAAAATGTATTGTAAGCCCTGCAAACGTATACTTTGTATTGATATTTAAAGATGATGGGGGTTTTACGCCTGCTTGAGAACGGTCGATGTATGATCATCTCAAGGAGGCTTTTCCCCATCCAATCCAATTCATGAAGGCCTGTATGGCCTGATGAATAAATAAATAAATAATAATAAAATAATAAAAACTCCGCATGTGAAAGCCTCATACTGTGCTTCGATGAAATTGATGATTCAATCTGAGACTCCTTTGTCTCCGACGCATTACAGATTTTCGTAGTCAATGAATATCTAATAGGATTCCGTTGATCTACTATATACGGACTATACGGAGCGAAACAATAAAAGCAAAGCTGTGGGCTTAAACGTCTTTCTAAGACTTGACATTTCTATATCGACAGACTTTGCGGTCGGCTATTAGAGTACAGGACAGTTACGGTGCTAGAGTAAAAATCCTACTGACTCTATCTAGCAGCCAGCATCGTACCTCGTAGTTAACTGAGCGGTTACGGAGCGAAACAATATGGTTTATAAAAGATCTTCCGGTATGGTAACCATGCTGCTGCCATCGGAAAGTCGCGTTGATCTTCTGCAGTATGTAGTGTAGGATAACTTTGCATAAAACTTTTAGAACAACGCACAGTAACATGATGCCTTGCCGGTTGTCGCATACAGTCAGATCCCCCTTCTCTGGAATTTTCTCTAAGACGCCCTACATCCAGCTAATGTAAACCAGTAATGTATTCCATATATTAAGGAATGATGGGCTTTCGAAATTGATAGATCCTGCCGAGATGTTAATAGCAAATCGGTCTTTGAAACTTGGAGAAGCTGTTCTGAGTGCTCAAACCAGCGTTTTATCTGGTCAGTGCGATCGGTAACTCTAAATTCGCCCAGTTAGCTTCGATGTTGTAAGCTCTTGCCTAGGAAAGGCGCAGCAACCCAGAAGGGGCAGCCGCCAAAGCTCCGACTCCTGGTCTGGGAGTCGTGGAGTGAGCACAGAAGGCCTCTTTTGGTTCCGAGTCCCAGGGCGTTGGGTACCTGGAGTGTCTGAGTTCTCCATAAACCGGCACAAGCTGGTTTCCAAGTAACAATTTGGGTTTTATTACACTCTTATGATGGCATTTAAGACCAAAATTGGTCTTGAAGACCACCATAAGAGTACAATAAAACTTACATTGTTGCTTGGGTTTGCTCGCTCGGAAGCTACAACGACACGGAGTGAAGATCACTGCTATTCAGCATGTTCGGTGGTTAAATTCCGGAGAAAAGGAGTTCCGTGCAGTAGACCCTATTGCAGGCACTTCTTTCAAGTACCACATCTACTACAATAGCGGTAGTAAAGCAGAATATGGAGTCGGTTTCGTAGTACTGGGAAAACAAAAGCAACGAGTTATTCTGCGTGGGGCGTTGGAAGCCCGTAGATGACCGGCAAATGATACATCCAATGATGCTATAAGGATGAGTTCTGAGACAGGCTCGAGAATATCTATGGAGTGTGCCCAAAATATGACGTGAAAATCATCAGTAATGTAAATGCGCAGATCGGGAGGGAGAAATTCTTCCGTTCTGTCATTGGAAGACAAAGGCTTTATCTGTCGACCAATGGTAATAGTCTGAGGCTCATAAATTTCGCCGCGTCCAGAGGAATAACCATCTATAGTATCTACTTTCCACGTCTGAATGTTCGGAAACACACCTGGGGGCATTCAAATGGAGACTCTAGCTTTCAGATCGATGCCTTTGCCCTAATCGACACTTTGACGGATGTCATCGATGTATCGATTCTGAGCACTGTCTCGTCGTGTGTAAGGTTCGCGTTGTCGAACGCGGCGAAGACTCACACTGAGAGGACGCTGCGTTTCAACATCCAGCGGTTGACGGCAGATGGCGTGGCACCGGAGTACGTCAGAAAGATCAACGAATCGGCGAACAGCAGAAAGATAGGGAAGAAGATATAAGTGAGCTGTGGAGAGACCTCCGTGGGCCAGAGTTCATAAGGTTTTGCAAGGTGACGTCACGAATGAACCGGAATGAACGCAATTCACCCATTTGACATCCACTCGTGGTTTGTTTACTATTTGTTAGGCGAACGCGATATGCATAAATTGGAGTCAAACGTTTTAAAAGCGTATTATCCCCTTCGCCTTCCAAACTACTCGGAATGGCAGTTTTTGTGCTTTTCTGACTGCCGTTAAGACCTTTAAGCGAT
This sequence comes from Sabethes cyaneus, assembly GCF_943734655.1. Classification (NCBI taxonomy): domain Eukaryota; kingdom Metazoa; phylum Arthropoda; class Insecta; order Diptera; family Culicidae; genus Sabethes; species Sabethes cyaneus. Next base: position 192,870,267 of record NC_071354.1, read on the forward strand.
ATTCAGTTTCAACATTTTAACCCATGTTCTAAGTCCATGTAAACAAACCACTGATAGACGTCAAAGAAGTGAGGTTATGCTCGCCCGTGCAAAACCTTATTGAAGCAACTGCGAGCGAGATTGTAGGCATGACGCATTGAAGACAGCGTAACAGCTGGTTTGATGCCAAATGCCAGAGAGTGACAGATGGGAAGAATCAGACAAGAAGCATGTTTACTGCAGCTTCTCGCCAGAACAGAGAAAGATATAGAGAGACTATAGCTGTGGAAAAAAAGAAACCACTATCTTGAAAAAAAAAAGGAGTACGTGCTCGCCGGCACAGAGGAGCGATTCGACATCAACGACGCACAAAGTTTGTACAAAACGGAGAGTAGCACAAATATTGCCATGTCTGTGATATGCAATGATAGTGTTGACAACCCGCTTATTCACAAAACGGCTATCGCAACCAGGGGGAAAATCACTTCCAGACACTGTAGAATAGAGAGGAAAACACGGAGATCAGCAGAAACAGGATAAGATTTGTGAGCAATAGCCAAATTATGTGTTTTCAGTGAGCTGAAAGACGGTTAAAAGCCATAGTATACTGTGAACGGTATACCAGTTGAACGTCTAAATGGGGGAAACGAGCGGCTGGACGAAGCAATCCACCGAATCATTGTTAGGATTTGGGAGGTTCGAGGGATGGTTCGATCACTTTGACTGAATTTTGATTGATTTGACAGTACCGTCTCAGCCGAGCAAAATTTGACTTAGCAATGTATGGCACATTTGTAGAGCTCGTTATTATCTACAATTTTGCTGAATAAAGTTTTGCCGTATCTTTTGTGTTTACGGTGTTACAATGCTGGTAGCTCATTTGTAGCAGAGTAAACGTTCACGTGGTGCTCTCCTGTATCCTGTTCTATGGACTAAGACCTTTAGCGGAATCCCTTGTCGGCAAGTACCAAACTGGTTTTCGTGAGGATTGCTGCACGCCTGATCAGAAGTTTACTCTGCATCAGTTACTTGACAAATTCCGGGAGTACAACTTACAGATTTATCAACTGTTCGTGGGCTTTAAGGCCACGTAAGATTCAGTCATACGAAATAAGCTGTGGCAGATAATGCTAAAACATAGTTTTCCAACAACAGATTATTTATATTTTCCTCGGTGCAGTGGTCCGGTTTCGATAAAGTACGGACCCTATATAAAGCCCTAATGGGATGACCATGGATTCACCTATTAGGGTGATACAAACTTTTGTTTTTTTAAATGTCTCCAAAAAGTTGCAGAACATACTAAAATAAGCAACTTTGCTAAATATAGTAACTATATATTTTTTTTACCGGTTGCAAAATATGATGATGTGTTAAAAAAGAGCACTTACAAATCAATTATGCTCAACTTTGCACATGATTTTTTTATTGCTTTCAAGTGTTCTAAAAAGTTATTCAATATGCTAAAATACACACCATCTTTGTCCAATTTAATTCTACTATGTATATTTTATTCTTGACAGATACGTATTTCACCTACGACTTGCAGGCTTCCTCAGTGTCTGTTTTAGAACTATATATCTTCTTCTTTTTCTTCAGCAGCATAGAGCCGGGGTGGCTCGTGCTGTTTCAAGCACTCGTCTCCATTCAACTCGGTCTTGGGCCACTCGTCGCCAATTTCCTAGTCGTCTCAGAAGTCGCAAATTGCTTTCGACCTGGTCGAGCCATCGTGCACGTTGGGCCCCCCTGTTCTGGTGCCGGTGGGGTTGTTGAAGAGGACTATTTTCGTCGCACTGTCGTCCGGCATCCTTACGACGTGTCCAGCCCACCGTAGCCTGCTAACTTTCGCTAGATGTACGATGGGAGTCTCCCCAAGCAGTGCCTGTAGCTCGTGATTCATACGCCTCCGCCACTCTCCACTTTCAGTTTGTACTCCGCCAAATATCGTCCGCAGCACTTTCCGCTCAAACACGGCAAGGGCGCGTATGTCCTCCGTAAGCAGCGTCACGGCTTCAAGTCCATAAAGAACTACCGGTTTAATAATGGTTTTGTATATTGTAAGCTTAGTAAGCAAAGTAGGCCCGATTTCCCGTTTGGATGCGCCGCTGGATCTCCTTACTAGTGTTGTTGTCCGCGGTCACCAGCGATCCCAAATACACGAACTCTTCTACCACTTCTAGTTCGTCGCCGTCAACGGTTACCGTCCGTGGGAGGCGCGCATTTGTTTCCTTTGTGCCTCTTCCTTTCATGTATTTGGTCTTCGACGCATTTATTTTTAGCCCAATTCTCCTAGACTCCGCTTTCAGTCTGGCGTAGATTGCCTCCGCCGTCGCAAAGTTCCTGGCAATGATATCGAAGTCATCTGCAAAGCCTAGAAGTTGGTTACTCTTGGTCAAAATCGTGCCTCTCGTTTCGATGCCCGCTCGTCGGATCACCCCCTCAAGAGCGATGTTGAACAGCATGCAGGATAGACCGTCACCTTGTCGCAACCCTCGTCGCGTCTCGAAGGGACTCGAGAGTGTCCCAGAGATGCGTACGAAACACATCACTCGATCCAATGTAGCTCTGACCAGTCGCGTCAGTTTGTCCGGAAAACCGTATTCGTGCATTATCTGCCATAGCTTGTCTCGATCGACTGCATCGTATGCTGCTTTGAAATCAATAAAGATGTGATGCGTGGGCACGTTGTACTCCCGACATTTCTGCAAGATCTGTCGGTTAGTAAAAATTTGGTCCGTAGTTGCGCGAGCCCCCATGAAACCCGGCTGATAATTCCCTACGAAACCTTGTGCTATCGGTGACAGCCGGCGTAACAGGATCTGGGAGAGTACCTTGTAGGCGGCGTTTACCAGCGTAATACCACGATAGTTGCAGCAGTCTAGCCGATCACCCTTTTTGTAGATGGGACAAACCACTCCTTCCATCCATTTCTCCGGTAGCTTTTCCTCCTCCCAAATCCTCGAAATAACCCAGTGTAGAGCCTTTGCGTTTCTCCGCCATGTTTGTAAAGCTCTGCCGGTAGGCGGTCCTTCCCAGCGGCTTTATTGGTTTTCAGCAGCCTGATTTCTCGTTTGACTTCTTGGAGATCAGGTGCTAGGACATCACTATCTTCCATGGGCGCTCCTAGGTTAATTTCCATTCCGCCTCCTTCTGCGACTTCGCCATTGAGGTGTTCATCGAAGAACTGCTCCTATCTGTCGACCACCTCGCGCTCGTTTGTAATTAGATTCCCTCCCTCGTCTCTACACATGTCAGGTTTCGGTGTGTAGCCCTTCCGAGTTTGGTTCACCTTCTCATAAAACTTGCGCGTGTCATTAGCTCGGAATAGTTGCTCTAATTCTTCACGATCTCTGTCCTCCTTTTGGCGCTTTTTCCTCCTCAGGATCGTGGTCAACTGGTTCCTAGCTCGTCGGTATTTGGCCAGGTTCTCTCTAGTGGCAATACTTAGATAATTTTTCCAAGCATTTTTTTTCTCCTCCACCGCTTGTTGGCATTCCCCATCAAACCAATCATTTTGTGTACTCCGAGGCTCAATACCTCTCCGATGGCCGAGCGTATTCTGCCCCAACCGTCTTCGAGGTTTGAAGCACCTAACTCCTCGGAAGAAGGCAGTGCCTCATTCAGTACTTGCGCGTAGTTCTCGGCAGCTTGTGGGTTATCTAGCTGCCTGATGTTCAGCCGAGGAGGGCGGCTTTGACGTGTCCGGTATACGGTGGACAGCTTAGAGCGCACATGTACTGCTACTAGGTAATGGTCAGAATCAATATCCGCACCCCGACGGGAGCGTACGTTCGTGATGTTAGCGAAAAACCGGCCCTCTATAAGAACGTGGTCAATTTGGTTCATTGTACGTTGGTCAGGTGATCTCCAGGTGGCTTTGTGGATATCCTTGCGCGGGAAAAAGGTGCTTCGGATCACCAGGCCTCGGGAAGCTGCGAAGTTTATACATCGTTGGCCGTTATTGTTTGTGTCGGTGTGCAGGCTATGGGGTCCTACCACCGGTCTATACATTTCTTCCCTACCGACCTGGGCGTTCATATCCCCGATGACGATCTTGATGTCCCGTGACGAGCAGCTGTCGTACGTTGCCTCCAGCCTCGCGTAGAACGCTTCTTTCTCATCATCGGGTCTACCTTCGTGCGGGCAGTGCACGTTAATGATGCTATAATTGAAGAAACGGCCCTTTATCCTCAATACACACATTCTCTCGTTGATCGCCTTCCAATCTATCACGCGATCCTGCATTCCGCCCAGCACTACAAAGCCCGTTCCCAGTTCGTTGGTAGCGCCACCGCTCTGGTAAAACTGGACCTGTCCGCCACGAATCTTCCATACCTTCTCTCCTTTGCGATAGATTTCCTGCAGCGCTACGATGCCAAGTTTGCGGGGTTCCAGCTGTTCAATCAGCAACCTGCGAAATTTAGCGATCTGCAGTACCAAGTCCCTAGTCTGCATTCGGCGTCCTTGTTCCGTCGCCTAGGTCGATGCCGAATATTCCGCTCCGAATATGCTTGAATGTTGTTAGCTTAAGTTTAATTTAGGTGTGTAGCCGTACTGGGGCAACACTACCGAGTCTCGTGATGAGGCTGCCATCTTATAGTGCCTTCTCGGTTGGTATACGACCTTAGTTTCCACCGGGGTTGGTTACCCGATCTCCGCTAAGGTTGCTCGTATTCCGGCTGGTACCACGAGGAGGTCGGGATCGGAGTTGCTGGATGAGAGGCTAACGACCACTATGTGGTCTATATTCCGCATTATCCAGCCGTTTACCAACCAACTTTCAAGTGTTCTACAAAGTTATTCAATATGCTAAAATACACACCATCTTTGTTCAATTCAATTCTACTATGTATATTTTATTCTTGACAGATACGTATTTCACCTACGACTTGCAGGCTTCCTCAGTGTCTGTTTTAGAACTATATATTTTGTCTATAAAAAAAATTCCATCAGGAGATCTCCAAAGGAATCTCAGAAAAATAAACAGAAAAATGTGCCATTTTTCGATAAAATGTTTTATAGCTTGTTGGGGGAAAGAGATTTTTCTAACGAAAACTTTTTCACCGGAAAGAAAGATATTTCAGTATATCCGAAAATTATAGCACCTACAAAAAATGATCTAAGAGTAACTGTTAGAAAATCTTTTGAATTTTAATAAAAAAGTACTGTACAAAATAACAATCATTCCTACACTGAAAAAAAAAAGCATTTTAAAAACTAAAAATCGATTTTCTAAAAAAGGCCATCTCAGAAATTCACAGAATTTCTTTTGAAAATAGATAATTATATAGCCTACAAGTTTTCCATACATTCCATACCTTGGTTAAAAGGTTAAGCAATTTTAAATGAGCCGACTTTCGAGACAATTGAAAAGTTTTTCTTAGTGTTTTCTGAACAAACAAGAGAGGTCGAGTTTTATAAATATTGCTTTCGTTCATAAGTCTTTTGCCACTTGTACCCATGTTGTCAACAATTCTTACCCTATTGCTACTTTCTGGAGAGCACATGTCTTAAATTTCATTTATTCGATTATTTTTAGCTCTAGACTTACCCTTAGGTTACCGAAAAGAACAGTTACACTTTGGTACGAGTGCTTTACGTGACACACTAAATGTCGTTTAAACATAAGGAAGATATTCCCACAGGAGTGGCAGTGATGAGTACGTATGCATGTATGTACTGTCGAGACGCTCAAGTGCACCATATGTTTTCGATAGGACGGTCATTAGCAATAAACCGCTCGTTTTGTAGATCTGTATTCGTCTGGGTTCGACTGCCAGAGCAATATTTATAACTGAAAACATATGTCAATTTATGTTACTGTTCTATCTGAAAGTTTAGCTTAAAGGCTCGAATTTTAAAATGCCAACTAAGTCCTTCTTTTTTATGGGATTGAAGTTAGGCAGTAATCAGATCCTAAGCCATTTTGCATTAAGATAATAAGGATTTCACGCGTGTTAAAATTATTTGCAATAAATGTTCGTCTTGGCTGCTATCTCTACACCATCAGTGCATGTCGTCCGTTTCGTCAGGTCGTAAACATGCATGTTGATATATGTAGTCAGATAGATGAACAGGAGGAAAACAATTCCCCTTTTGATTACCAGTCGACAAGTAGAAAGTATTTGATAATCACATAATAAGACTAAGAATTCATCCGTTCACTTTCGGGCCGTCTGCGAGGCGCGCCAGAAAGCAATTAGTGGCCGAACATTAATTATCTATGTAGTTTCAGTAGAACAGTAGAGCAGTGACACGGCAGTGACGCGACTAGCTCTGGGCTGGGGATATGTGTTTTATGGGCACCGGGCGGCGATTGCACCGGGGCTAAACGAGATCAACAACATTCACTTTTCACCACCACTACGGGCAGCGATCACAGTCCGTCAGTGTGAATCATTTGCGGGATGAGCCACTCGTTTTGTCTTTTTCACTCGCTTGAAACCAGCAGCCGCCAGCCGAAGTCCGAAAGTGAAAATTGCCATATGCCACTGTTTATCCATCGCTTCAATCTTAATCAGGAAACTCGTCGTGGTCGTGATAACCCTTTAACGATAGCAGAGCTAAATTTGCAACAACTATCGAATCTACTATGTATCTGGTTTTTTACGCAAAACAAGAAGTTATAAATTCAGTTTATGAAAGATCTTACAGTTAAGGGTTAAGCAGACGAGCTTAAACTGCTGCTGATCACCACAGTAGGTGAAAGGATTGAAACAGCGATTTAGTACGTAAAATGCCTCAACTCACTGATTTTAGTATAATCGTAGTATTTACTGCGCGGAATGCTGGTCGGATTAATCCCAACGACCTTGCTAGGCATTTATTCGGTTCGGTCTGAAAAACGTTTTGCTTACAATCTTTTGCATTAAACTTTTCCATCGTTTCGGCATCGTTGCTCGCTCAGACAGGATGATGCTAATTATGCACGGAATGTGTGTCTATTTTTGCTGAGCCGTATTCTTGCTTTTACGATATTTTTGCTGCAGAGTGTGAATGGCCGCTCCGTTTGTGGCGTATTGCCGCTGGGACTACTGCCGCTCCGGTGTGCTGGCAGGTGGTTTATGATTGCAGATTTCTGACAGATAGTGGCAATCTTCGCGACGTTTGGCCTAATTTTGTTCACTTTTTGTAACTATTTTTACTTATGCGTGAATTTGATTATCAATGTGATAACCATCATTTTGTGACTCGGACGAGCAGTTAGATTTTGCCCAAACTTTTGGCGCCCCCTCACACAGTAATAAAATGTAATGCAAAAATAACCACACAAAAGAATTCTGACGAATTTCTTGCCAGTTTTACATTGGTTGGTAGCATCATTTCAGAATCCTATCAAATTTTGTGGAACATTGGTCAAACCTTTCAAACTGTAAATAATTTGTTTTGTTAAACAATTTTGGTTTTTTCAGCATCAATCTGGGTTAACTATCAAAAAGGGCCAATTTGTTTTAGTTTTATAAAAAGTATATCTTAAGTATGACAAGGCAAATATTATTTCTGGGTGACAGGTTGACTGCTAAAAGGTTTTTTATTTCCGTGAAAATGACTATTGAAGAAAATTAAATTAAAATCCTACACTGAACGAAACGGATTTAAAATCAATCCGTACAAAACTTTGGAAAATTAAATGTAGGGTCAGAATGAACAATTATACCAAAGTTGGCCGAAATTGGAGGTGACCTATTACAATGGGTATCATCACTTGGTGACTCCTATATAAATTTCAAATCAGAATGTTGTAAAAACCCTAGAAAGAATACTTTAAGTCCTACTTTAAAATCATTGTTTTGACTGATACTACTAACATTCTGTGAAGAGAAAGCTGAGGTAGAGTTCGTGTAGGTATTTTCAGTCTATTAAGCCATAGTCTGAACAATATTCATGAATTACGTTGAAACTATATTGATTCGAGACAAGATTTTTATACCAATTGGTTGGATAACAGTTACTGAACGACCCCGTTGACCTCGATGACCCTTAAATTAAAGCTCGGCAGCAAGCAACAGGTCATAATCCGCCTTGTAGTAACGACCATATCCCCTTCTCGTCCGTTGGACCGGTCAACAATCAAAAGTCTGAGAAGAATTCGATAGCGTCCGGCTTGGAATGGGTATCCGCAATGATGGTGATGCCCAGCTCCTTCTCGTTGAGAAAGTCGCTCGATGTGTTCAGCTCTTCAGTGAGCACCCAGCTAGCACCAACTCGTATATCAATGTACGAAAATTATCGTAAATATATCTTAACAAATTCGAAATCGGAACTAAAGCTTGTTAAAGTGGGCTCAAGTTGATTTTCTATCGTATATAAAATACGATCGTATAGCTAAATCGTATAGCAGTACGAAGCGAGTCGCGCTTAATCGGGTATTATCGTATATAAATAGGGGAATGTCGTCGTGGTTGGGCCATCTTTTGGTCCAGAAATCTCATTTCAAAAGAAACTTTGGAAATTTAACCAGGGCTTGAAAAGGGATCGCAAGTTGAATGTGACTGCCGTGAATGCGAACTTTCCGCATTCAACCTCCGCTTTTTGAACGATCATTTGACTGTTTTTTAAATTCAGTCAAGCTGCCGCTTGCGCTGCTGCCGTCTTACAATTCATGCGGCAACTCTGCAAAAGCAAACAGTCGATCTCCCGTTTTGCTTTGCGCTTTGAGAATATAAACTGCAAACTGACTGGAAGCATACGGTGACGTATTTTTTCGTTTCTCTTTTTGTCTCCAAATCGGCTGCTCACAGTAATAGTTTGTCACCCGGACGTCGGTCCGACGCAAGCAAAATATTCGTTTGTATTGGACGGAGTCCGACCGACTTCTTCCATGCACATGTAGTGGTTATTTTTCTTGTAGTATTGAATCATACGATTGTGCGGTTGCTTTTCGTAAGCGTGGTGATTGCCAGTCATTTGTCTGTTTTGCAGTCATTCGCTGCTCCAAACGGTAAAGGCAACTTGATCGAAACGAAAATGTTGAAAAGCTTTAGAATGCGTTCATACTACTGCGTGCCATCGGCGTTTGACTGAGCAAACTGCCAGTTGTGTTATGCATAGCGTTCGTATTCCATCACTAAACGGACGGTGTGAACTTGAATGCGCGTTGGTGGGACTGCGGTAGAAAAAAAGGATCGGTCGAAGCCCTGAATTTAACAAAGGTCTTATTAATAGTTCGTATTTAGACCTTTGTATTTAGACCTTTGTATTTAGACCTTTGTTAAATTTCCAAAACTTCTCTTAAAGTGGAACTCATGGACCAAAAGACGGCCCAACCATGACGTCATTCCCCTACTTATATAGGCGTAACGCTTAAAATTATTCCTAATCACGTATATCGCCGCCAAAACAATATGGATATGCCAATTTTGCGCATCAAATACGATTTATTAGCATGTATATCTGTACATAATTCTGATTTTTAACTTTTATATACATATGAAAATGCTAGCTGGACAAGCGTTTGGTTGGTGTCTCGGCATTAAAGATGGCAGCCCCATCACGAGACTCGGTAGTGTGGTCCTAGTACGGCAAACTATCTAAATCCAATACACTACAAACAATCAAGGAAATTCCACTCGGGATTGGACACATTCGGTATGGACCAAGGCGACGAAATAAGGACATGGAATCGATGCTTGGTACCTGGAACTGCAGAACGGTAGATTTCGTAAGTGGCAACAAGGTGCTGCCCGATCAGTGAGAACCCCGAAAGTTCGGCATCGTGGCAGAAGTTCTGTCGGAAAAGCTAGAAGGTGTGGAGGCGCCGTGGTGGTAGAGCCCAATTTCACCAGAGTGGCGGAGCGAACAATGAGCTGGGAGGCTTCGTAGTGATAGGCAAAATGCAGGATCGCGTAATGGACTGGAAAGCGATCAGTGAGAGGATGTGCATGATGAGGATAAAAGGCCGTTTCTTCAACTACACATCATAAATGTGCACTGTCCAAACGAAGGTAGACCAGACGACGAGAAGTAAACGTTCTATGCGCAGCTGGAGGCAACATAAGACGCCTGCTCGGGCTCGCCACGGAACATCAAGATTGTCACGCCCTGGGATATGAACGCCCTGATTGGCAAGGAAGCAATGTATAGACCGGTGACCTGCATACCGACATGAATGATAACGGCCAGCGATGCATCAACTTTACAGCTTCCCGAGACTTGGTGGCACTTTCTTTCTCCGCAAAGATATCCACAAAGTCACCTGGAGATCACCTGACCAACGAATCTTGAACCAAAACAGCCATATTCTCATGGAGGGCCGGTTTTTCTCGAACATCACCAACGTACCAGGTGCTAATATCGACTTGAACCGTTACTTAGTAGCAGTACATGTGTGCGCTCAAAACTATCGACGATTTTTCCCTCGCGACAAAGCCTCCCTCCTTGATTAAACAATTGGATAATTTGACAACCCGCGAGTTGCCGAGGAAGGAGGAAAAAGCACCTGAAGAAGGACAGAGATCGTGAGGAGCTGGAACAACTGTTCCAGACTAATGACATCTGCAAGTTTTATGAGAAGCTGAACCAAACTGAACCAAACTTGAGAAAATCATTCGCTGAAGAATAATAGAGTCGCCGGAAAAGACCGACTCCCGGCAGAACTTTACATAAATGGCCAATAACCGCTAGAAACCGCACTTCATTGGATAGTTTCTAAGATTAAGGAGGAGGATAAACTACCGGGGAAGAGAATGGAAGGTGTAGTCTGTCCCATCTACAAAAAGGACGACCGGCTAAATTACAGTAATTACCGCAGCATCACGTTGGTTAACGCTGCCTACAAGCAGGGATGCCACATATAATTTGGGTTTTTTTGTTGGTAAAATCTGATAATCTGTACGGCGAGGAAAAATATCTGTGCAAAAATCTGTCCAATACAAAACAATGAGAGTGAAAGAGATAGAGAGTCATTTTGCTGACTATTTCCGTCCCTTTCACTCTCATGTAAAAGCTCAAAAATCTGTTTAATCTGTGTAATTTGGCGAAAATCTCTATTCTGTGCATACAGATTATGTACAGGCGATTTCTTTCAATTATCTGTTAAACACAGAATAATCTGTGCATGTGGCAACCCTGCCTACAAGGTGTTCTTCCAGATTTTGTTGCGTCGTCTATCCCCAATAGCAAGAGAATTCGTAGGGCAGTATCAGGCGGGCTTTATGGGGGCCCGTGCTACTAAGGATCAAATTTTCACTCTCCAACAAACCCTCCAGAAATGTCATGAGTACAACTTGCCCACGCATCCTATTTTCGTGGATTTTTAGAGCAGCATACGATACAGTTGAATGCGAACAGCTATGGCAGATAATGTACGAATACGGTTTTCCGGACAAACAGACGCGACTGATCAAAGCTACCCTGGGGCGAGTGATGTGCTACGTGCGCATTTCGGGAACCCAGATAACACAAGATCGTATGCATGTCAATTTTACATTTGTCAAAACAAAATGAACAATAAACTGCTTTGCAGTCGTGCGTGTCCTCATAGACAACTCATGACTGTAAATTATAAAGCAGTACAGATGATTGCAATATTAGTTTATATCTGAATCATATATTAAAGAATATTAAGTAGCGTGTTACAAAAACCGCTGTATAAAATGCAAGATAGAATTACAAATAATTGTAAAAATTTTCGCACGTATATTGCCTCCACTTTGGTACATATACAGGGGTTAGGCAAAATGATCGGGACAGGCAAAATTTTGATGAAATTCAAACGGCCATAACTTTTACAAAATTGAACATTTTTAGATGAAACCAATGGCATTTGACGGGGAAGTTTTCCTAGTTTTCCTAAAATAGTCTATTTCTGTCCTAAAATAGTCTTTTTCTGTCATGGAAATTTATTAATTTTCATATTTTATCTCAAAACTAGATTTCATTTCCAGTCGATTGGTCGAAAAAGGACGCAAATCCGACGAGAAACAACCGAGATATGGTCATTTTAGTGAAATCAGTTCTGGAAATGTTGCCAGTAATGTCTTACCTTCATGACCATTTTAAAACATGACCAAAACCATTGCAATATGGATGTCAAACTTCCAAAATTGACCTATATTGACATGATTTCGAATATTACCTGAAACGACCGCTTCCGCCGGGGTTTCTAGAACCTGCTACAGGATTGCCATGGCACGCTGCGGACCTGAAAATGCTTCCAGTGTCAATGACTCATAAAACCTTAACGTTTGATGCTCATATTGACATGGTTTGCGTCATGTCTAAAACTGGCCAGAGCAATAGATGTTACTAGTACTGATTTTACGAAAATGGCCGTAACTTGGTTGTTTCTCGTCGGATTTCCGTTTTTTTTTTTTCACTTATCGACTGGAAATGAAATCTAGTTTTGGGATAAAATATGAATATTGATAAATTTTCATGACACAAAAAGATACAAGCGATGAAAAAAATCAGTTTTTGACATTCCCCCAGATAACCAGGAATATCTCCGGTGTTCGCTGACTATTGCGAAACTTGGAATATTTTCGAAAACTAGAAAGATTTACCTGTCGAATGCAATTGGTTTTATCTCCAATCCAATTTTGTGTACGTTATGTCCGTTTGAATTTCATCAACATTTTGCCTGTGCCGGTCATTTTGTCTAACCCCTGTATGTTCTTATACGGTGTGAAGTATAACATTTTCGTTCAGGTATGATTTCGTATATCTCAGTTGCAATCGAGCCAAACGGTTTACTAAAGACACTCTCTAGTCCTTTCGAAACGCGCTGAGGATTGCGGGAAGGGGGCGGACTATCCCGTATGTTATTCAATACCGCCATTGAAAGTGTGATCCGGCGAGCGGGCATCGAAACGAGAGAAACGATCTTCAGCAAGAGTAGCCAACTCTTAGCCTTCGCAGACGACCTCGGCATCATTACTAGAAACCTTGGGACGGCGGAGGCAATCTACGCCAGAAAACGGAGGGTAGGAGGATAGCATAGGGCTACAAATCAATGCGTCGAAAACCAAATATATGGTAGGAATAGGCTGGCTTTAGAGAAAATAACGTTTGCCTCCCACGGTCAGTGACTATTGACGGCGATGAACTGGAAGTGGTTGATGAGTTCGTATATTTAGGATCTCTGGTCACCGCCGACAATAATACGAGTAAGGAGATCCTATGGCGCATTCAAGTCGAGCTTACTTTTCCCTTCGCAAAACGCTTCGATCAAGGAGCATACGCCGCCGCCGCACAAAACTGACGATGTTCAAAACGCTCATCAGACCCGTAGTCTTCTACGGACTTGAGACAGTATATTTGCTTACGGAAGACATGCGTGCACTTGTCGTATTTGAACGAAAGGTGTTGCGGACTATTTTTGGTGGAGTATAAACGGTTAGCAGAGACTGGCATAGACATATGCAGCGAGTTGCAGGCACTTCTTGAAGGGATTCTTTTCGCACAACTGGTGAAAGTTAGGAACGTACGGTGGGCCGGCGACGTTGCAAGAATGTCAAACGATTGTGCAGTGAAATTCATTCTCTTTAAGAACCCCACCGGCACCAGTAATAGAGGGGCCCAACGTAATAGATTGCTCGACTAGGTTGAAGCCGAATTGCATGTGTCAAGACGCGTAACGAATTGGCGATGGGTAGCCCACGACCGTACAGTGGAGAGGAATACTTGATACGGCAAAAGCCACCCCAGATCTCGGCTGGTAGAAGTACGTAAGTAAGAGTAAGCGTTTCAGTTAACTTTGGTGAAGGCTTCACGGTCTGTGCTTACTGTCGTCGTCGTCGTCGTCGTCAGCAGCAGCAGAGAGCCATGGTGGCTCGAGCTGTTTCAAGCAATCGTCTTCATTCAACCTGTTCTTGGACCACTGGTTCGCAATTTTCCAGGCGTCTCAGAAGTCGGAAATCATTTTCAACCTGGTAGATTCACCTTGCACCTTGAGCTCATCTGTTCTGGTGCCGGTGAGGTTGTTGAAGGGAACCGTTTTCGTCGCATGTCGTCCGGCATCCGTAACTTACCAAATTTCGCCATATCCAAGATGGGAATTTCTCCAAGCGGTGCCTGTAGCTCGCGAGTTATACGCCTTCAACATTCTCCGCTATTAGTTTTACTCCGCCAAATGTCGTCCGCAGCACCTTCCCCTCGAACTTGACCAAGGCTAGGGCGCGTATGTCCTCCGTGAGCAGCGTCAAAGCTTGATGAGCTTGTAGAACTGTCAGGGTTTGTGTATAACACTAAGGATTGTCAGCTTCGTTCAGCGGCGTATGCGTTTTGCGAAGGGCAATGTCATCTACGTAGCATAGGAGTTGGCTTCGTTTAGTGACAATTTATACGAGCAGTTCCGTCGTGGTGAGGTGGGCAACCTAGGTGTGGGGGTGCAACTTTGATCTGGGTGAGTAGTTGCAGTATTGAAGCGTTCTTGGGCTGGATGCCAGTTGGAAGCCGCTTGTTGGTGGGTTGTTAAATTGATGCCTATTGTCACACGAGAGAGTATGAGAAGCATATCATTCAAGCGTTGCTGCGTTCTGTTACCTACACGCTCGCGAACGCAATCCTCATATCGTCTTCTGACATAGCTAACTCGCGCATCGAATAACTCGTGAGTAATCAGCTGCCCATAATTTTACCCTCGGGAGAGAGTGCGAGCTCTCGCGAGTGACCGGTATCAGCAGCTCGGGTTGCAATGACGAACGAGAGCGACGATTGTAGCTGTTCGTCAAATATTCACTCGCAAAAACTCGTCGCAGTGCATGAATAAATAAGAGCGCCAGTTCTAAAAGGATGCTTATGCGGGCGTGTTCGTTGGAATGAGTATGCGTGTGTGAAAAAAATTAGACCACACGAGTTGGGCTTCGCAACACTTGTTATTAGGAGGTAGCTGGAGACGTTTGAGGCCTACTGACGAGGCTGAAGAACAACATCGGTGTGCCTGTGATCGTGCTGATTATTTGCGATTTTGACAGTAGGGCTCCTGTTTGATGATGTGTTTAGAGCAAAACATAAATATATTGCAGCGCACCGATCGTGGTGGTTCCCTGACGTAATTCGGAAAGCTGTCCTTCGCTGCAGCCAGACAAATCGACCCCATACTTTCCAGTTAGGTTTGTACCGGTTGTTACCTCGATTGGCAGCATACCAACTTGAGTGCTCTAAAAGTATCGTGCGAAAGGTTATGCATCGACCAGGATTATGTACGCTAACCAATGTAACTGTTTTTTATACTTATATTTGATTTGAAAAAAAAAATAGTTTGAGTAGAGCGTTGGATATGACAAACCAAAACCTAGTTAAAGACCTGGCGTCCGTTCAGATATTTTTTTAGTGTGCAATTTAAATTCAAAATTTGGTACATGGAAAAAAGATTACTTACTTGATCCGAATATTTTTACCATATTGTCTAATCAAATCTAAAAAAAATATTAAATTGCAACACGAAATAGACGAAATGGCGCTTTCTCTGTGAGGTTTTGTTCTTTTTTTCCCGTAAACAATCAACGACGCGGCATTTCCAATAAACAGGAAAGCTTCGGAACCGTATTACCATATGATTGGCAAACAAAATTCCTAACCTATAAACAAAGTTGCACTTATACCCGACGATACGATTCATGGTGAAGCCGCTGCCAGAGATCGAATTTGTTTGTATATATAGGCTATAAACAAAGCTACCGATTATAATTCTGCGTATTGCGATATTTAGTCCATCAACGGCAACTTGTTCGTTCGTAATCGAGGTTCGCCCGGACTAGCAATAATAAACATTAATCGCTGATTATCCGATTATTTATAGCTAATGATTCCATTAGTAAGTTGACATGCTTTCTTCCTTGTGTCTATTAACAGGTTGCAGAATTTACTTCAGCTTTTTTACCAAAGCGAACTTACTAAAGGGTTAAATTAAATCAAACTTTCTGATATCTTGTACCGCCAACAGTGCAGGTACCTATCAAAGAAGCATACTGCGAAATCAACTTTCCTGTCCATCTTGAACGTAAAATATGCTCCGCTAAAATGTATGTCAGTGACAATCTGCGATCTCCAGCGGGCGGAAAATACACATGCAAGATCGTAACAAGATCGCTAACTACTCTACCATCATCATCATCATCGTCAGCCAGCTAGTGCTCCGGCACTCCGGTTTGAGCTGACAAAAAGGCAGCAAGCACTCCATCAACCGGAACAGCAGCGTATAAATTATGTTATTATATTTGTATGCTCGTCGACAGGTATGGGAATTCGATTACCCTACCCAGCCCGCCTTCATCGATCGTGGTGGGCTGGATCGATGGATCGATAACGAAACATGGGTCTTTCGGATGGGACATGTAAATATACTAAATACTACTCGCTGGCGGTACACAGCAGAGTTTGTTGTGACTGTTGGCGACGCTATGAAAATATGTAGAGCACACAATTTGGCCATTGTCGTTTGTCTGGCAGCTTATGTACTGTGACGATCGCACCACGCTGACATATGACGTTCAATGGCGATTGGCGAAACTACCTTCGAGGTAGATTTTGTTTGAATTTAGAATCAGACGGATGTAATAATAGTTAGTTGAAATTTAAAAAATATGAAATTACCCCACCCTATAGTATTATGATGTTTGAAATTTCGGTAAGCTTTCAATCCATTTTCAATTGAGGACTAATGAATCTCACAATAATTACGGAATTCATACATGGGAAAATGTGAGCTCGATCGAAACGGCACTTATCTCAATGGCGTGCCTGCACCGATCTGCACAGTTGCAATAACTAATCTGATTTATTTACACTAAACGCTCGTAATCTCCCATCGGGAGAGCAGCGTACAGAACATTCGAAACGCCATAACCGCGGACATAACCGCTTACAGTAAATCAAGCCCTTCCGATTTCGAGCGGATTTATTGACTTGTAATCGTTGCATTCGCATTGGCCGGTGGACCACAAATATAAATAAAACGCAATAACGGTGCGCATTGCACTCGAATGCAACAACGCCCGGGGGGTGCGTCGGCATCCCGTGCCGCAATGCGATCGTATTAACAGCAAGATTTGTAATATTGTGCAAGAAGTTCAGCTAAATGATGAAAATTTATTCTTTTAAATATATGAAATATGAGGCAGTGGCAGGAAAAACCGGAACCCAGCGTGCAATGTGTTTGTTGTTAGTCGCTTTTGCCTGTTTTGCTGCGGGGAAATTGAGATAGTTCGTATAATCCCAACTATTCATTGGAAAGATCCAGATGATTAATTTAACTGTTTCCTATTTTAGTAAGAAATAAAGTTTGAAATATAAATCTCAGTTCAAAATGTAAACGGAAACAATAAAATTCAATCATTAAAATTTATTAGTCGCCCGGTATTTTTAATGCCCAATTGCCCTGGGAGTCATTAACTGCAAGTTGGCTCTCTACAGTGACGCAAACAGTTCTATTATATATGATAATTCGAATTACTTGATAATTAGTTAATTAACGTGCCGGGGAAAAACAAACTTTTCAGGTGAATTCGCAACCCTAATTACCAAATGACAACAGCACGATTTCTTGAAAACACTAGTTGAATAAGATCCCGCTGACTGCTGCCTGGTACGTACTCAACGGTGTTCATATGTTTCGAATTTTAATATTTGTTTACTTGACTCCACAGGTTTCCATCATCACCAACGAGAAAAACGACGAAATGCAGTTATTTATTGTCACTTTTCGCCATCTGATGAATCGACAGTCACACGCAGAGAAAGAGTTGATAAATTATGCAACTGGCCGTAAGCTAGTCTTTGCTAGTTAGTAGATACCTCTAACATCAGTTAAAACGCGACTCGCACTAGGTGCAATAATGCAATGCATACTGCACACCTCAAGGAAAAACTTAATAGCTTGTAAGCCAAATGTAAACATGCACAATCCGTCCGAGGTGATCACTATTCAAACCCAGTTAGGAATGGTAGTTGCTACTAGTAGCTGTAGTTTGGGAAGATTTTATCATCCGTGTCTGTCAATTTTCCATGATTTATCATCCTGTTTGCTAAGCATTTTTTATGGGTGAATATCTGAATCAAGCAACTGGCACAGTTCGGTAGATTTTAAATTGTTGTATCAAGAGAAGATTATTGATAAGATTTTAACGCAATTCTGCTTTACGCATTGATTCTGTTTCTGGGGATTACTTACGAATGGCCGAAATACAAATTGCCGAATCACGAATGGCTGAATCACAAAGGCGAATCAGAAACACGAATAATTGAACGTCATATCCGATCAAAAATATTCGCGGCCTTCAACTTGTACAAACGTTGGATACTCGCTACCGCTCGGTCGGATTTAACTAAAGGTTAATTCCTACTAGTCAGTAAACTTAGGAAAATGCATGCACCTAAACAGAAGTACCTCCGCAGTGCCCGGCGCTTCCGTCGGTGGGTCACCGGCGCACACTCGTGACCTTTGGCCGTCTCTCCCTGAATCATATAAGAAACATTTACTACTGACATGGTAAATAGGTCTCGCGCCTTATGATGAACGTAAATCATTTGCGCTTGGAGGAAGAAAGAACTTTCAATCTTCTATACTCTATAGTAAATAGTTATGTTGCTGTTTTTTTGTGTTTGATTAAAGTTATTTGTTAACTTCTTGACAACTTATGTTTTTTATTTAATGTTTTTTTAGGCATTCCGAGAAAATTCGATCTTTCTTGATTCCGCCATTCGTGATTCGGCCTTCCGGTACCAGCCCAATTCATATTAAGGTTCTGGCGTTACACTTGAACGCCAATCCATTGTATCGTATTTTATGCTTTTTTTCGTACAAACTATTTCGAGGATCCGTAGGAGAACGGGGAAGAAGTTTCTATATGAAGACATGAATTTTAAAGTTAGTCTAAAGGTCGATGTTCAGAACAGGGCTTCGACCGATCCTTTTTTTCTACCGCAGTCCCATCAACGCGCATTCAAGTTCACACCGTCCGTTTAGTGATGGAATACGAACGCTATGCATAACACAACTGGCAGTTTGCTCAGTCAAACGCCGATGGCACGCAGTAGTATGAACGCATTCTAACGCTGTTTAACATTTTCGTTTCGATCAAGTTGCCTTTACCGTTTGGAGCAGCGAATGACTGCAAAACAGTCAAATGACTGGCAGTCACCACGCTTACGAAAAGCAACCGCACAATCGTATGATTCAATACTACAAAAAAACAACCACTACATGTGCATGGAAGAAGTCGGTGGGACTCCGTCCAATACAAACGAATATTTTGCTTGCGTCGGACCGACGTCCGGGTGACAAACTATTACTGTGAGCAGCCGATTTGGAGACAAAAAGAGAAACGAAAAAATACGTCACCGTATGCTTCCAGTCAGTTTGCAGTTTATATTCTCAAAGCGCAAAGCAAAACGGGAGATTGACTGTTTGCTTCTACAGAGATGCCGCATGAATTGTAAGACGGCAGCAGCGCAAGCGGGAGATTGACTGGATTGAAAAAACAGTCAAATGATCGTTCAAAAAGCGGAGTTTGAATGCGGAAAGTTCGCATTCACGGCAGTCACATTCAACTTGCGATCCCTTTTCAAGCCCTGGTTCAGAATTCAAAAAAATGCGAATAAATTTGACTTTCGCGATATCATAAAAAATATTTATAATGAGTCAAACACATAGGCCTAAAACCACTCCCAGCTAGCATTTTCATATGTATAAAAAAGGTAAAAATCAGCATTACGTACAGATATACATGCTAAATAAATCGTATTTCATGCGCAAAATTGGTATATCCGTACTATTCTGGAGGCGATATACGTGATTACGAATAATTTTGTGCGTTACGACTATATAAGTAGTTATATATGATAACTAGCTGACCCGACAAACTTCGTATTGCCACAAATTAACCTGTGTTGTACATAAATCATGAATCTCGGATGATCTTTGTCACTATCTCGAGTTTTGCAAGCCCCCCAGTGGGCGGCGCTTCCGACGGCGGGTCCCCGGCAACACTCGCGACCGGCTCGTCCTGAATGATCTAGTGTTACTATAGATAGTTTTTGTGGTCTTGTTATTGATTAATGTTTTATGGAAGAGTCTCGAATTTCTCGAGTTGGATTAGTTTTTGAGTTTCGCAAAAATTTCTGTTTTATTTGTATGAGAGTCCATATCCCCCTACCACAGTGGTGAGAGGTCTCTAACTATCATAAAATAAATTCAAGACTCAAAAATCTCCTACATGCTAAATTTGGTTCCATTTGCTTGATTAGTACTCAAATTATAAGGAAATTTGTATTTCATTTGTATGGGAGCCCACCCTCTTAAAAGGGAAAGGGGTCGTAATACACCACAGAAAAAAAATTCTGCCATCTAAAACTCTCACATGCCAAATTTGGTTCCATTTGCTTGATTAGTTCTAAAGTTATGAGCAAATTTGTATTTCGTTTGAATGGGAGCCCCCCCCCTCCTAAAAAGGTAAGAAGTCCTAATTCATCATGGGAAAAATGGTTGCCTCCAAAAACACCCACATGCCAAATATGGTTCCATTTGCTTGATTAGTTCTCGAATTATGAGGAAATTTGCATTTCATATGTGTAGAAGCCCCCCTCTTGAAGTGTGGAAGGATCCTAATTCACCGTAGAAAATATTTGCCTCCAAAAACCTCCACATGCCGAATTTGGTTCTATTTGCTTGATTAGTTCTCGAGTTATGGGGAAATTTGTATTTCATTTGTATTGGAGCCCCCCTCCTAATGTGGGAAGAGGTCCTAATTCATCACAGAAAAAATTCTTGCCTCCAAAAACACCTACACGCCAAATTTGGTTCCATTTGCTGGATTAGTTCTCGAGTTATGAGGAAATTTGTATTTCGTTTGTATAGGACCCCCCCTCCTAAAGTGGGGAGGGGTCCCAATTCATCATTGAAAAAAAAATTGTCTCCAAAAACACACATATGCCAAATTTGGTTCAATTCGCTTGATTAGTTCTCGAGTTATGAGGAAATTTGTATTTCATTTGTACAGGAGCCCCTCCTCTTAAAGTGGGGAGGGATCCTAATTCACCATAGAAAATTTTCTTGCTCTCGAAAACCTTCACATGCCAAATTTGGTTCCATTTGCTTGATTAGTTCTCGAGTTATGAGGAAATTTGTATGGAAGCCCCCCCTCTTAAAGGGGAGAGGAGTTACAATTCCCCTTATAAAGAGGGAGGGGTCTCAATTTACCATAGAATAAATTCTTGTCACCGAAAACACCCACATGCCAAATTTGGTTCTATTTGCTTGATTAGTTCTCGAGTTATGAGGAAATTTGTATTTCATTTGTATAGGAGCCCCCCCTCCTAAAGTGGGGAGAGGTTCTTATTCATCATAGAAAAAATTCTTGCCTCCAAAAACACCTACATGCCAAATTTGGTTCCATTTGCTGGATTAGCTCTCGAGTTATAAGGAAATTTGTATTTCGTTTGTATAGGAGCCCCCCCCCCCCCCCCACTTAAAGTGGGGAGGGGTCCCAATTCATCATAGAAAAAAATTTTGTCTCCAAAAACACACACATGCCAAATTTGGTTCCATTTGCTTGATTAGTTCTCGAGTTATGAGGAAATTGGTATTTCATTTGTACAGGAGCCCCCCCTCTTAAAGTGATGAGGGGTCCTAATTCAACATAGAAAATTTTCTTGCCCTCGAAAACTTTCACATGCCAAATTTGGTTCCATTTGCTTGATTAGTTCTCGAGTTATGCAGAAATTTGTGTTTCATTTGTATGGGAGCCCCCCCTCTTAGTGGGGGGAGGGGTCTCTAACCATCACTAAAACCTTTCCTGGCCCCAAAAACTTCTACATGCAAATTTTCACGCCGATTGGTTCAGTAGTTTTTGATTCTATAAGGAACACAGGACAGACAGACAGACCAGACAGACAGACAGACAGAAATCCTTCTTTATAGGTATAGATATCCGATTAAGCACGAGTCGCTCCGTACTACTCTACGATTTTGTGCTGAAAATCGTATGTATGTCAGTCATTATCATTATATACGACAAAATATCAACTTGATACCACTTTATCCAGCTTTAGTTACGATTCCGAGTTTGTTTGGATATATTTACGATAGTTTTCGTACATTGATATACGAGTTGGTGCTAGCTGGGCTATCTCTCCTTAACACTATTAGATTACTCAAATATATTCTGTAAATCAGCTTTCTGTGAAAGCTTAGCAGAAGTCTCTTTAACCAAACATTTTTAATAAGTTAATGCAATCACTGCTGCTTTAAGGTCATCTAAAGGGTGTTAAACAACCTTTGTAACCCGGAGATTCGCTATGCCTATCCACTTTAGTTACAGCCACTCCTAGTCCTAACCTTACTTCATCACGGTACCAATCGAGTGACATTAGTGGAAATCGAGTATCCAAACTCGATGGAAACGATCGTCGTTTAGTGGCGTGCGATCACTAAGTGTGGACATGAGGAACATCCTTGCCAGCCTTTGAAATCTATTCACTTGTCAAAGCCTCCCGTTTTCTTCTTTTCCATTTATTTCTTCTCTCACGTTTATGACTCCGCTCTACTCTACTCTACTCTACTCTACTCTACTCTACTCTACTCTACTCTACTCTACTCTACTCTACTCTACTCTACTCTACTCTACTCTACTCTACTCTACTCTACTCTACTCTACTCTACTCTACTCTACTCTACTCTACTCTACTCTACTCTACTCTACTCTACTCTACTCTACTCTACTCTACTCTACTCTACTCTACTCTACTCTACTCTACTCTACTCTACTCTACTCTACTCTACTCTACTCTACTCTACTCTACTCTACTCTACTCTACTCTACTCTACTCTACTCTACTCTACTCTACTCTACTCTACTCTACTCTACTCTACTCTACTCTACTCTACTCTACTCTACTCTACTCTACTCTACTCTACTCTACTCTACTCTACTCTACTCTACTCTACTCTACTCTACTCTACTCTACTCTACTCTACTCTACTCTACTCTACTCTACTCTACTCTACTCTACTCTACTCTACTCTACTCTACTCTACTCTACTCTACTCTACTCTACTCTACTCTACTCTACTCTACTCTACTCTACTCTACTCTACTCTACTCTACTCTACTCTACTCTACTCTACTCTACTCTACTCTACTCTACTCTACTCTACTCTACTCTACTCTACTCTACTCTACTCTACTCTACTCTACTCTACTCTACTCTACTCTACTCTACTCTACTCTACTCTACTCTACTCTACTCTACTCTACTCTACTCTACTCTACTCTACTCTACTCTACTCTACTCTACTCTACTCTACTCTACTCTACTCTACTCTACTCTACTCTACTCTACTCTACTCTACTCTACTCTACTCTACTCTACTCTACTCTACTCTACTCTACTCTACTCTACTCTACTCTACTCTACTCTACTCTACTCTACTCTACTCTACTCTACTCTACTCTACTCTACTCTACTCTACTCTACTCTACTCTACTCTACTCTACTCTACTCTACTCTACTCTACTCTACTCTACTCTACTCTACTCTACTCTACTCTACTCTACTCTACTCTACTCTACTCTACTCTACTCTACTCTACTCTACTCTACTCTACTCTACTCTACTCTACTCTACTCTACTCTACTCTACTCTACTCTACTCTACTCTACTCTACTCTACTCTACTCTACTCTACTCTACTCTACTCTACTCTACTCTACTCTACTCTACTCTACTCTACTCTACTCTACTCTACTCTACTCTACTCTACTCTACTCTACTCTACTCTACTCTACTCTACTCTACTCTACTCTACTCTACTCTACTCTACTCTACTCTACTCTACTCTACTCTACTCTACTCTACTCTACTCTACTCTACTCTACTCTACTCTACTCTACTCTACTCTACTCTACTCTACTCTACTCTACTCTACTCTACTCTACTCTACTCTACTCTACTCTACTCTACTCTACTCTACTCTACTCTACTCTACTCTACTCTACTCTACTCTACTCTACTCTACTCTACTCTACTCTACTCTACTCTACTCTACTCTACTCTACTCTACTCTACTCTACTCTACTCTACTCTACTCTACTCTACTCTACTCTACTCTACTCTACTCTACTCTACTCTACCCTATTCTACTCTACTCTACTCTACTCTAGTCTTAATGAAGCTTCCACTGCAAGACGGATCACTGTTTCCTCAACCTAGAGACCGTCCATAGTCTATGTTAGGAGCAGCTCACGATAACATCTGTGGCTGCAAAAAAGCGGCTCTACCAACGGGTGCAGCTGGAGGCAACATACGACCGCTTTTCACCATGGGGAGGGTTGGCAAGCATAGATTGATTCGATTTTGCTCTTTTAACTATACCATCTCAGCCAAGCATAATTTCAAAAAGTTATGCATGAGTCGTTAATCAAACGATAACAGCGTGCCGGTTCCCGATCTCGATGCGATCCCACGAGAAATCGTGTTGAAGAATAATAGAGCAAGATTAGCCAACTCCTAGCTTTCGCAGACGGCCTCGACATCATAACTAGAAACCTTGGAATGTCGGAGCCAGACTAAAAATGAAGTCTATGAGTATTGTTAAATCAATGCATCGAAAACCAAATATATGGTAGGAAGAGACTCCAAAGAAATCATCGTTTGCCCCCGCGGACGGTGACTATTGACGACAATGAACTGTTGTTGTTGAGTTGAGTTGAGCTGTTGTTGAGCTCGTATATTTGGAATCTCTGGGAACCGCCGACAATAATCCGAGTAACGAGATTCAACGATGAATTCAAACTGAAAGATGAGGCTTCTTTTCCCACCGCAAGACACTTCAATTAACAAGCATACGCTGCCGCACATAGCTGACAATGTATAAAACGCTAATCAGACCGGTAGTCTTCAACGGACTTGAGACAGTAATTCTGCTTACGGAAGATATACTTGCCACTTGCCGCATTTGAACGAAAATGTGGACTATTTTCGGCCGAGTACAAACGGATAGCGGAGAGTGGCGTAGGCGTATGACCCACGAATGTCTATTATAATGAAAAAACGACCGTTTGGTTTTTTTTTTTTGTTTAAAATTCTTGGTTGGCTTTCGGTCACGGGTTACGTGCGAAAATATTTATTTTCCGTTTACAGTCGACGTTTCGAGGGATATCCCCTCATCTTCAGGACAGCTATTGATTAACAAAAAAATTTTCAAAGTTATACATGTTTAACACTGATTACAATTTAACTACTCACAACGTATACAAATATTTCTTTTGTCAAGTGGATTGTGTCATTGCACTGTGGAAAGCTTGTTATTCTGTTTCTGGCATTTCTTGGGGAGATTCCCGTCGTACACCTGGCGAAAGTTGAGAGACTACGGTCGGCCGGCCAGGTCGCATAGATGCCGGACAACTGTGCAGTGAAATCCGTTTTCTTCAAGAATCCCATCAGCACCAGGGAAAGAGAGTCCCAACATACTAGATGGCCAGGTTAAAACCGACTTTCGTGTGTCGAAACGCTCAACGAATTGGCGACGAGTAGTCCAGTGCCGAGTGCAATGGAGTAAAAAAGTAATAGTGACTTATAGAGTTAGTTTAATCTACAATATTGCTGAAGTAAATATCACTCTTCCTTTATCAATTACTGTCTACTGTAGTGCTGCTACTCTGATGGTAGCAAAAAGAGCACTCTTTTTTCCTACAGCCTAATAGCATCATAAGTTCAAAAGATGAGGCAATACTTAGTGCAGTATTATTGTGCATTTTAGCTAAGTCTACACTTTTGAAAATTCTGCTTGGCTGAGGCGGTACAGGCTAATCGAATTAAACTGTGCGTGCCAACCCTGGCTGCGGAACATCAAGATCGTCATCTTGGATATTAACACCTAGCTCGGTATGGAAGTTATGTATAGACCTGTGATTGGGCCCATAACCTGCAAATCAATACAAAAGATAGCGCCCTTTGCTTAAAGTTTCCCGAGGCCTGGCGATCGGGAATACCTTATTTTGCCACCACAAGGTCATCTAGAGATCAACTGACTAACGAGTAATAGAACCAATTGACTCAAACTGAGTGCGAAAATTGGCGTGAACCATTACCTAGTACAGTGCAGGTGTGTTTTCAAATTATTGATGGTATTCCATTCGCGTCAAAATCGTCTTTCCTGGCTTAGCATGCAGCAATCAGGCAACTCGTAGAACTATGCGAACTTAGTAGATGACGCTCTGCCCTCCTCTGTGGAAGACAGATGGATCAGGCTACGTTCTGCCGTCAGAGAGCTCATAATTACGAGGCTCTAGTGATAGAGAGAAGAGTTGCTCTATTTTACTCTACAGCAATAGAGATAGAGAGATAAAAAAAAGATATAGGTAGAGAGATATAGATAAAGAGAGATAGAGATTGAGAGAGATAAAGATAGAGAGAGTGAAAGAAATGCGGGGAGCTTGTAAAAGAGAGAAAGTGCCACTAGAATGCAGACTGCTTTATCCGACCAATACCAATCTTGAAATATGTCTTGTAATACGATCTATAGCAGACTGTAGTGATGCAACGATATCTGGATGATCTGTTTGAATAGCGCTTCAATAATCACCTGAAAATTTGGAGTCCTTATGCAGCTATTTAGATTGGTAGAACTGAGGCGATACAGTCAAGATTTCTACGGTATTTATTTACAGACATGTATCGGAAGAAATGCCCCATTCGTAAGTTAGGTCACTTGACCACATAACCTCCTTGCAAATCGGCCTATCATTTTAAATTTGGAAATGACATTCGATATGCAGTTTTAGCTCTACCTGTAAGGAGCTAAAAAATTATTCAAAAATTGCAATCTTCTTTACACTTCCATGGTGCTGAAGGTTATAAATTCCTGCTTCACTAATTTTATCTTTTCTGCATTTGATGTAGATGTGGAGGTGTAGATATTCAACCACAACTATTAACAACACATCCCTATCGATTGTTTCTGTTCCCTTCAGTGATTGGTTTATTTTCCATGTGGCTTATTTCCTTGCTGTTTTTAGAAAGAGACGAAAAATTGCTTAGAAAATAAAAAGCTTAGCTGTAAAAAATATTCCATAGAATTGTGGAAAATACTTGATCCAGAAACTATGCTTAACCTGGCAGAATAACTACTTTTTATTTTTATCGATGAATGAGAATGAGGACCACTGTTTCCATGTAGCGTAAGAATAAAAGAGCCTCTCCATTTAATGGCTTGTGAAGCTCAATGTCCTCGAATTATTTTTGTTTTCTGACCACGTTCGACAAACCGATTATTAATGATCCAATTAATACGCGGAACGTGATCAAATTTAACGAGCTTCACAGCCTAAGCAATGATTTATGACTTGACGGAATAGTTCGTTCAACTACATTATTGCTTCAGAAGTACTCGCTCTGGTGTAATGTTACCAACCGATTATAAAACAAATTTTGTCAAAAATCAAAAAAGTCAAAAGGTTTGAAAGTGTAAATTAAATCAAAATAAATTAAATTGAAAAGGTCAATTCAGTTCAATTTATTTTGATGCAGTTAAAGGAAGAATACTGAGTTGGAACAAGAAGGCAAAACTTAAATAAGGCCTTTAAAATCTATATAATATTATGAACTAAATAAGCGTTTATGAAATAGTGAGGTAAAAAAGTTGAGTAAGCCTAGTAACGAAATGTTGCTGGCTTTAATAAAGTTGCTGATTTATTTAAGTTATAAATATGGTAACTAATGGAAAATACAAGGTCAAAATCTTACCTAATGAACAATGAAATTTGAAATTGCCTCGTTGATTGGTGCTTATTAGTAATAAGTTATTACTAATTTAAAGTTTTTTTGTGATGATACACGGTACTTGTGAAATAACCAACTTGATCGAAAACTCTAACTGTAACCTTCTATCTAGTGAAGATCTCGTCTGTTTGATCCTCAAAGTAATTCAACTCGGTCATCAGTTAGGTACTAGCCCGTGAACCAGTTCCATTATTGCGTGCTATCTTGTCATCCCTGACATCATCTCTCCTGCGAAAACATATCCCGAATCCCCTCCCTGTCAGCCAGCATTTTCACCTTGAAACGGACTGACCGGTGGGCTGACAGGAACGTCAACACTCGACCAACCGTTGTAGGACCATCACTGCAACTCAACTTTGTGTTATATCTACGTCGTCCGCATAAGCAACGATCAAAATTCAAGTGCCTTCATCTTACTGTCCCGTCCGATCACGCATATGTACACACCACAGGCAAGTGCATTTGCCCAAGAAATGATCGATTGTTCTTTCGAAGTTGTCGTTCGACGTTCGAGTACCCTGGCGAGCACACGCTTCCTAAGGCTCTTGAAGACGTCACCACCTACCGCCCGACGAGACGAGTCGGGTCGGATCGTCGAGAAAGGAATTGCAGTTGTAGAAAATCTGTTTGAGAAAACAAATTTATCGGTTGTCGATGATGGCAAAGAAGATGATGATGAAGAGGTTTACCTAAGCGGCTTCGTACAATAATGTCTACTTCTCGATACAGAAATGCACAATTTATTTATTCTTTCAATGATGCTTCGATTTCTTCGGACTCTCCGATCGGTGACCGGTTTCCTTTTATTCTGTTTCCCGAGCGCGACCTGAGTAAATAAACTATTGAATCGATTGCTTTTCAATACGCGCCATCCCCTCCCTGTCTCCGGTGTTGACCAGTTTCAGTAGGATGATTCAA
Organism: Sabethes cyaneus; assembly: GCF_943734655.1. Lineage (NCBI taxonomy): Eukaryota > Metazoa > Arthropoda > Insecta > Diptera > Culicidae > Sabethes > Sabethes cyaneus. The sequence continues at coordinate 192,898,883 of NC_071354.1, forward strand.
CTTTTGACAGGAAAAACATACGAACGTGCCTTGCACAAATCAATAGCTTTTATTGAGAATTCAAAGAGCATGCCTAACGCAGATGTTAAGGACGGATCCCTTTGTGAACTAACTATTGATGCTTGCATTTTACTCAGAATAATCGCATTCAAAGTGAGACTTATCATATTTTCTTATTTCAATTTAACACAAACTGCATGAATGGAACCCTATCGAAGTTGCATTCATTCATACAAAAAGTGTAAGATGAATGAACATTCCGCTGGCTGATGTTGCTGCTGCTTTGCAGGTTTTATCCACTTCTCTCGACTTCGTTGGATCGTTTTCTTCGCGATTAAAAAGGCATTATATCCTACTTGTTGCGTGTGTAGGAGCGTTGATTCTTTCGGACCGCGCCGGATGAGGTCCACATAAGAAGGTCTCCATTTCTTCGTTTTTCTTTTCAGGTCGGAAGGGTTTGCACTGCATAGCACGGGAGGTGCAGTCCAAGTGCTGCATGGAACGAACGATCACGGTGGGCATTTGTCCCGTGCTGGGCGCGGGACGAGAACATCTGGTTTTCCGAAACGTTGGATTCTCTTCCAACAAGATACGTGTGCGATTTATTTTCGACAGCCTGGGTCTGGGTTAGTTTCAAGTGGTTTGTACATTGAACGTGGTTTCTCCCGACTGCAATTACCATGTAGGCAGCAGACGACGATACGTCATCCGCGGCCTGATTCATCGCGGTCGGTGCTGTAGATTTTCGGAGTTGCTATTCGAGAGCCGAATGCTAATGCAGTTGAACAACGACGTTTTCGATTAAGTCATAAAACTTTGTTTAGATCGATGCCGGTTAAGTTTGATCACGTTCTGCGTAATAATTAGATCATGATTAACCGTCTATCCGAAGGTGGGTTTAAAAGTAAAATAACATAAAAATATTGACCATTATGCACCTCGCCGTCTAGATCGAATGTCTAGACGTTTTATTTTTCATATAGTAAAAGTTGTAGATCCTCTTTTTATTTATTGACCAATTTTACACGATTACAATATGGAAACATTCCACAATATAAAATTGCTCCACCTCTGTTCCAATAACACAAGTATTAAGACGAGTAACCCCAAAAGTTAGCCAAAATACCGAACAAATTCGATTCTTTAAAAAGACTATGAAAATACCCAAGTAACAATTTGGGTTTTATTATACTCTTATAATAGTATTTAAGACCAAAATTGGTCTTGAAAACCACCATAAGAGTACAATAAAACTCACATTGTTGCTTGGGTATAATCGAAACGATGGAAAGATGTAAGGAACGTTCTAATTTTTTGAAAATTAATCGACAGACAGACTGGACCGAGTGGATGGACTGGACCGCCATGACGAACTGGACAGACTGGACCGACTAGACAGACTGGACTGAATAGGCAGGTCGGACCGACTCGACAGACTGAACCAACTCGACAAACTGGACCGATTGGACAGACTGGACAAACTGGACAGACTGGACAAACTGGACAGACTGGACCGACTGGACAAACTTGACAAATTGCACCCACTGGAGAGCTTACCGACTGGATCGACTGGACAGACTCGATCGACTGGACAGACTGGACAGGCTGAATCGACTGGACAGGTTGGGCGGCCTGGGCCGATTGAACAGGCTGAACCGATTGGACCGACTGGATAGATTGGACCGATTGGACGGACTGGACACATTGGACGGACTTGACCGACTGGGCAGAATCGATTGATTGGACAGACTGAACCGACTGGACAGGCTGGACCGACTAGACATATTGGACCGACTGGACAGGTTAGACCAACTGAATCGATTGAACAGACTAAACCGACTGGACCGACTAAACAGACTGGACAGATTGGACCGACTGGACGGACTTGACTGACTGGATAGACTCAATTAATTGGACAGACTGAACCGACTGGACAGATTGGACCGACTGGACAGATTGGACCGACTGGACCGACTAAACAGACTGGACAGGCTGGACCGACTGGATCGACTGAACAGGTTAGACCAACTGAACCGATTGAACAGACTAAACCGACTGGACCGACTGAAGCGACTAAACAGACTGGACAGATTGGACGGACTTAACCGACTGGACGGACTTAACCGACTGGACAGATTGGACCGACTGGACGGACATGGTTGACTGGATAGACTGGGCCGACTGCACAACTCGACATATTGGACCGATTGGACGGACTTGACCGATTAGATGGACTTGACCGACTGCACAAACTCGATCGACTGGACAAACTCGATCGACTAGACGGACTTGACCGATTGGACAGACTGAACCGACTGGACAGATTGGGCCGACTGGACAGATTGGACCAACTGGACGGACTTGGTCGACTGGACAGATTGGATCGACTGCACAGACTGGACGGACTGGACCGACTAAACAGACTGGACAGACTGGACCGACTCGACAGATTGGACCGATTGGACGGACTTGACCGATTAAACTGGAAAGACTCGATCGATTGGACAGACTCCGACTGGACAGATTGGACCGACTGGACGGACTGAAGCGGCTAAACAGACTGGACAGATTGGACGGATTACCTACGAATGGCCGAATCACAAAAGGCCGAATCACAAAAGGCCGAATCACAAAAGGCCGAATCACAAAAGGCCGAACTTCATATTTGGCCGAAAATATTGACGGCCTTCAACCTGCACAAACTTTGGGTATACGCTGTCCTTACTCGCTGCCGCTCGTTCGTACTTAACTAAGTGATGATCCCTACTGGTCAGTAAACCTAAGAAAATGCATGCACCTAAATAGTAGTGGTTTCTGCGGTGGCGGGCTGCTCCCCGCAGTGGCCGGCGCTTCCGACGGCGGGTCACCGGCGCAGACTCGCGGCCTGCGGCCGTCTCGCCCTGAATCATCTAGGAAACATTTGCTACTGACACGGTAAATAGGTCTCGCATTTGCGCTTAGGGGAAGAAAGAACTTTCAATCATTTATACCCTATAGTAAATAGTTGTGTTGCTTATTTTGTTTTTGTTTGATTAAAGTTAGTTGTTAAATGCTTGCCAATTCATGTTTTTGGTGAACACACTGAAGTCGCTTTTTACGCGGTTTTTATGCGACTATTTTTACGCGGTTTTTTTTTTCAAGCGGTTTTCGGAATTTACGCGGTTTTTTTACGCGGGTTTCGGAATTTACGCGGATGTGCTCAAAACGTCTATTTTTTCGCGTAGTGTTGAAATCCACAAAGTTTTTTTTACACGAAATTTTGGTTGTTTTTACGCGGTTTTTTTTATGCGGGTTTCGGAATTTACGTGGTTTTCGGAATTTACGCGGTTTTCGGAATTTACGCGGTTTTCGGAATTTACGCGGTTTTCGGAATTTACGCGGTTTTGATTTACGCGGGACGTATCCTTCGCGTAAAAAGCGACTTGAGTGTATTTATTTAGGCATTCCGAAAAAAAATCGGCCTTTCGTGATTCAGCCCTTCATGATTCGGCCTTTTGTGACTGTTGTTGAAATTCGGCCATTCGTGATTCGGCCATTCGGTACCAGCCCGATTGGACCGACTGGACGGACTTGATCGACTGGACAGATTGGATCGGTTGGACGGACTTGACCGACTGGACAGACTCGATTGATTGGACAGACTGAACCGACTGGACAGATTGGACCGACTGGACAGACTTGACCGACTGGACAGACTCGATTGATTGGACAGACTGAACCGACTGGACAGATTGGACCGACTGGACAGACTTGACCGACTGGACAGACTCGATTGATTGGACAGACTGAACCGACTGGACAGATTGGACCGACTGGACAGACTCTATTTATTGGACAGACTGAACCGACTGGACAGACTCGATCGATTGGACCGACTGGACGGACTGGACCGACAGGATAGATTAGACCAACTGGACCGATTGAACAGACTGAACCGACTGAGCCGACTAAACAGACTGGACAGATCATACCAATTGGACGGACTTGACCGATTGGACAGACTTAACCGGCTGGACAGACTAGAGAGAGAGAGAGAGAGAGAGACGATGTACATGGAAGAGTGAAACAATGGAGACATCTGGAAAAGAGATAATAAAAAAGAGTAGGAAATAAAATTTTCATAATTAAAATTAATTTAGGCCATTGCCAATCATTTCCAAAGTTTTTGTCACCCCCCCCCCCCCGCCTCCTTGGAAATTGGCTAGAAATCGGGGGGCAAAAAAATAATTTGTAGGATATGAGTTAAATTTTTTTAATAAAATCAATTGTCTGTGGGCTCTACAGCCTGAAAAACTCGAAAAATGAGTGTACGTGTTGAGTTAACGCTTCTAGCACGAAATAGAAATAAAAGTTCAAACAGTGGAATTTTCGAAACTCGGCCAAAAAAATTTTCTTTCGTTTTTGTCTTTTTGTTCGTAGATTTTTGCATGAAAAATAACAACGTATTTATTAAAAGCAAGAATAGATTTGGTTTTCACGTTTAAACTTTAAGTAAAAATGCCTAAAATCCTTTTTTTGCTCGATTAAAAAATTCTCTTTGTTTTTTTTTCGCCCCTCCCGTCAGTGGCCCAACACCGGAAGGACAAAAACTTTTTTAAATATTTGTAATGGCATTATAAAACTAAATCTAAGTGGTCACTATCGAAAAATGCATAGAAAAAACAAGGAAAAAGTATTCAAATAAAACAAAAATTTAGTAAAGACACCGTAGCAAAAAGCTCACGCAAAATTCTACTTACGACTTTTATGAAACATTGTACCTTTATTTGATTATAGCATCTTTTGGTTACAACTCTTTTAAGCAGTGTTTGTAAATATAGTCTGCTTTTTCGCGACTTGAGCTTTTTATGTTAAACTTGATTTTCTTTTCATCTTTTGATATTTGTTTTGCTAAGCTTGGCAAATTTTAATTCAGCTGTGTGTTAATATAATAAATTCAATTCAATTTTGCCTAAGTATATTGAAATTATTTCTACTGTTCAGTTCTATTACATGGATACAATCATTTCCTTCAAGTTGATTGCAATGTGAAATCTGTATTCTATACGTCAATTTGTTTTGAGTTGGTTTGCCAGTTTTATAATTGTTATAATAAGATTGCATTCGAATTCTGTTCAGATTTTATTTCTTTGCTTTCTTTTACATCTGTTTTGCGTTTTATATATGATTTGTTATAATGAAATTGCTCTCAGAAAGAGCGGGACATGCTCCAAATCCTGGACACGCCAGTGTGCGCAGCTAAAGTAGGTAATCCCGATCCACAAAACCGGCAATCGGCGATGCATTATTGGCATCGATTCGCGACATTGGACGAACCCACTGAGTCCCCCACTGTTGCGTTGGAGAGTGTCAATAAATTGCCTTATAATTATATAAATTATTGACACTGTCTGTGTCAATGGAAATCCAATCACAGAACATCGGCGTCGCCGATTTTGGTGTTTGCATAAGTCTGTCGCCAAACCGTCGAGCAGCTATAGAACACTTTTGCGACTGCTAGACGTCGGCTATCGAGTTGCTAGAAAAGGTCACTCGTTAATGGTGATAATTTAAAGCTCGGTGTTTAAAAAATGCTTCGACCATTTTTAGAGTAATTGGTGGAACTAATAACTACGTTCGCTTTTCGGATTCCAAAGTTTTTAAACATGGAATCTTATCTGGGTGAAGTCAGAAGGACATTACCTAATTGATAAATGGCATATTTGTAGCGTTTCATTAGTGAATAACTTCTCACAGCTGTCTTGTCTAATTGCAGTGAATGGAATCACTTAATTACGAGGTTGAACAGAGATCAAACTAGCGAAATTAGATCTTTCCGAATGACTTACTATTGATTTGACTGTCCACAATATTTCATTTTATTTTATTATATTTGAGCATGCTTCACTATCTAAAAACCCGTTACAACGAAACCACTTATTTACAAAAACACCTTCCGTTCAATCTGTTGAAAGGGCGCAGGCAGGTCAACATTATACGCATGATATATGTTTATAGCACTTGGCTCCCACTTCCAACGCTGCCGGTTGAACTGCAACCTAAATCCGAACAAAAGTCCAGATAAAAACAAAATCGGAACAACGACTGAAAAACGGTTTCGGGTCCCACGCGATCGGTTCTGTTGGCTCTTGATTCCAGGCGCTGTGCTGCACTGCTACCCTGGACTTGCTTTTATCCAGTCGAGCTTCCCGTTCAGTTTCAGTCTCAGGAATGACTCAATTGCGGTTTAAAAGTAGAAGCTCAGCAGCCGAGTAAAGAGGCAGGTCTGCTGCGATTATTGGATGGAATGCATTAATCTAACTTATTGCCGTTTAACTTTTATTCTCCGACATTAAGCTAATCCGGAGGATTAATGCTAATTTATTTTGCTGCTTCCCTAATTGTTACTGGTCTGAATGTTTGTTTAGAAAACCCATCATTCCGGCAAAATATGTAAAGTAAATAGCAGTTACTTGTCAACCAGTGAGTTTCCTTGTGTTGCTTTATATTGTTGCATAAACTAATATATCATGATAAGGGTAATGCCCTCCGATGACTTTTTCCGTGGTGCCGCTTGCGTCGGTATAATTGCATACCATGTTAGCGTGTACCATGTAGCAAAGTTGCTAATCTGATTATCACTTCATAAAACTCAACGATGCTGTCGATGCAAATAAGTTTTTATCGCTTCTCGGTCCACATCGAGTACCAACTCGATCCGATTGAGGTTGATTTTTAGTGCTTTTCTATCAGCAACAGGACCGGTTTGGAATACAGCGACTTTGCTCCTGCAAAGGAGCACCAAACTGTTCAAACGTTAACGGAGGGAGACTGCTGGTCACCATCGACCGCACCGGTCTGTAAGGCTTAATCTTTGAATATCTGAACTCATGAATATCACTTCACAAGTTCACAAGTTGGAAGATCACCAGTCAGAATGTTGCCAATCTAGAATATGCTGTGAGAAACTGGCTGCTTTAGTTCGTGCTGTTTCAATACTTTCCGTGTGTTCTTTATATTCTCGGTCATTGTTTAACAATTTGAATGAAAAGAGACTGGTAGATCTTCTCCGGATATGCACCTTAATTGTTTAAACTTTTGTTTAATTGACAAAACGGACGTTGTGGATTTTTATGTTTTCTATTTTTGATTATAGTAAGCATTTTAAATTCGGATGCTGAAATTGAAAACATAACTATTTCTGCTAAATCGCTTTGCTCAACTTTGTTTCAGGAGAACGTGTAGTTACCAACCTCAAGGAAAGACACCCAACATTGAAGGAATGCTGACAAGGCCCAATCTTAGTTTATTTCGCTAGCGCTTAGAGTCCAGCCTCAGAAAATTAATCATTTTAATGTTTACAAATTCCGCAACGTGACAGGACAGACTTTCCGTTTCTATGCAAAGTCGCATTCCGACAGCAGCAGCAGCAAGGGTGCGTGATACTTAGTTGCGGTCTGTGTGAATACTTCCCAGGAACTCATTAAATCAATAATAACAGTAATAATCTAGGTATGCCTTATGGAAACTAAACTGACTCACTGGACCAGTCACTCTTGGAAATAGTCTTTGCCTGCGGCAACCACCATAATGTGTTCTGTTTTTGATTCAATTTTTATTAGAAGAGACATTCTTTATTGAGTTCGGAAAGTGAAGAGTGGAGAAAAAAATATACGGTACCAGTCTTTTCCTCTGTTTTAAAATTGATAAATTGATTGAAGAGATACAATAGTGTGTGTAAATACTTCATGACATACTGTGCTGAAGCAGCTAAGCTAGAGCTAAGCGACCTTGAGCGCCTATTCACTAGTTAGGAGCGGCTCAAACAGCGTCTGTCTTGAAGCGTACGGTTGAATATGTAATACTGTATCCCGCGAGTTACCCCATCAGTGAACTGTAGGCATCACAACCCCGGTATTGTAGATAGGTAGTGTACCGAAACCCTTAACAAACCACGAACCACAAAAATGAAAATACGAAACGGACAATCTATATAGGACACGGCAAGGAACAAGGAATGGATGGATCGTTAATGTTAGTGTTAATGTATCGCGATATCTCGAATGACCCAACTCTTCATGAATCGGCACAAGCAAGCTTGCTTGCCTGCGATCTATACCGAGTAGGAATCGAGATCGCTACTATTCAGGAAGTTGGTTCAAGTTGGATGTTTTGAGGCATAGCATTGTTCAATTCTGTATCCTGTTCTGTAAACTGTATTCTGTTCTGAAAACTGAGACCATTAGCGTAGTCTTTTTTGGGCGAATATCATGCTGGTTTTCATAAGGATCACTCCACGATGGATCAAATGTTTACCCTGCGTCAGTTACTAAACAAGTTTCTGGAATACAACTTGCACTTTAAGGCTGCGAATGATTCAGTCAAACAAAACGTGCTGTGATAGATAATACTGGAGCAAAGCTTTCCGACCCATCTTGCCGACAAGCGGAAATTCATATAGCTTGGTACACTCGTGATATATGAAAACTTTGTTAGCCGCGAAGTAAAATAGCGAATTGGGTTTTCTAAAGATTACGTAGTCCCGTAGTTTGCTAACTCGCACAAAACAGATGCTTTACAGAACACTAATTGTTTTGGTGACACTTTACGGCCATGAACCATGGTGGTTGAAGGAAGTTGATCGCCGAGTGCTTGGGGTTATTGAGCATAAAATTGTGCGATCAGCATTTGGCAGTAAATTGAAAAATGGAGTGAGTCGTAGACGCGAATTCTATCAAGTAAACAACGCAGTACCAAAAGGGAAATGAGTCAAAACACACTTATATCAAGCAATAAAACCATAATAATACTGTGAATAAAGCAAGCTTTTCGTGGTCGCTTATATTACGACGATAAAACTAGTTGGCTGCACCATGTCTCTTATAAGCTTACTATATATGTGGCGTTGCAATACAATATGGTGCACCAACCAAAATTGATCTTATCAGGATTACTTGTCAAACCGCAATAATTAGAATCAATTAGATAACGTAATACGTAACTATGAAAGCATGGGTAGTTTAATATACAAATTTGGAATTTTTCCTCATAGCAAAGTAGAAAACAACCGGAGCCCACCCTTCTAAAGCGGCACTATGGGCCAGAAATTAAAATTTCGGGACGAATATATTTGCGGTTAAACGGCGTGTCTCAGCTCAATATGGTCTTCGGCAACTTTTTGAATGAAAAAATGATGCATCTTTTGAAGGGGTCGTCCAATATTTATGCGTTACTTTAACAACAATTTAAGTAATAACTTTTTGAGTAAAACCTAAAATTAGTTATATCTTATTTATTAATACATATACAGCAAAACAGCCTTCAGCAAAAATATTCCTCTTTTATGTGCAAAATATTTTCTAGAACATCACATTGAGCTGTCTGTTGAAATAAACATGTTACAAGAAAAAATGTGATTTGAGGGGTCGTTTATAAACAAAGGTCTATTGCTGAAAATGGGTAAAAGGTAGAAGTTTCATCTCTTCAGAAAAATTACTTGAAATTGGTTTATCTTTAATATTTTGAAACCAAAAAGGTGAAAGAAAGTTTACTCAAAAAGTTATTACCTAAATTGTTGTTTAAGTAACGCTTAAATATCGGACGACCCCTTCAAAATATGCATCAATTTTTTATTCAAAAAGTTACCGAAGACCACGTTGAGCTGAGACATGCTGTTTAACCGCAAATATTTTTGTCCCGAAATTTTAATTTATGGCCCATAGTGAGCGGGGAGGAGCCCTAACTCATCATAGAAAAAATTCCTGCCTCCAAAATCCCCCACATGCCAAATTTGGAACCATTTGTTTGATTAGTTCTCGAGTTATGAGGACATTTGTGATTCATTTGTGTAAGAACCCCCTCGGGGGGCCCTGTAGCCCCAAGGTTACCGAGTCTTCCTTGACAAGCGAGTGGTCGTGGGTTCGTATCTTAGTAGAATCAGGCCATTCCATGTTAAGTGACTTTAGCATGGGTTTATTCTCAGGCCCCTCCACATCCTTCCTACTGCATTCTGCATTTACTAATAATGAAAACCTCTTGCCAGGGCAAGTTGTAAAAGTGGTACTTGCTTGAGGTGCGAAAGAAGTCTCTTGTTCAAGGGCAAATTATAACTTGTTCCGCTTCCTGGTTCTAGGAACGAGATTGTAATGCATAAGTAATGAGGAACACATACATACCCTCACTCTGTGCTGAACTCTGCTTTACCGACCATGAAAAGCCTTTAGCCGGGGCTGGTTATAAGAATGATACTTGCTCGAGGTGCGAATGAAGCCTCTTGTCCAAGGAGAAATTAAAACCAGTCTCCGCACTGCCTGGCTCAAGAGCTAGATTGGTTGAAAAGTAGTAAGAAGCGTAGAGGGAAAAAAGGGGTGAAAACACACCGACAATTCAAGCACGGATAATAAGCAGTTCACTTACTCTATAGCGATACAATAGATCAAAATGCTGGTCGTAGTGATAATATCACACACACACACACACACACACACACACACACACACACACACACACACACACACACACACACACACACACACACACACACACACACACACACACACACACACACACACACACACACACACACACACAAACACACACACACACACAAACACACACACACACAAACACACACACACAAACACACACACACAAACACACACACACACACACACACAAACACACACACACACACACAAACACACACACAAACACACACACACACAAACACACACACACACACAAACACACACACACACACAAACACACACACACACACAAACACACACACACACACAAACACACACACACACACAAACACACACACACACACAAACACACACACACACACACAGGGGAGACCCCCGTCCTAAAAAGGAGAGGGGTCCTAATTCGTCATAGAAAAAAAATCTTGCCTCCAGAAACACCCACATTCCAAATTTTGTTCCTTTTGATAGATTAGTTCTCGACTTATGAGGAAATCTGTATTTCATTCCGCCCCTCCTCAAGTGTGGAGGGGTCCTAATTCACCATAAAAAACTCTGAACAATCAGATTTATGGCTGCTATTATGAAGAATATTAGATTTCAGCACCGTGATTATTTTTTTATGCAAAGCCATATTGCCATATTCTGGTATTTTGTTTTAGTCCGCAACCAAATTTCTTTAAAGCAAGGTGTTTTGCAGAAAGTAGGTTATTATCAATCGGTTTTCCTGTCACAAGAAGCAACTTACATGATTTTGCTTGAAATTGAGATTGTCTGACTGATTATATTTATTTTAAAACAACCAGCTTTCTAAAATTGCAAAATTTCGATGGCGCGTTGAATTTATCTTCCTATTAACGGGTGGCAACTAAAATTTTGGAATTTTTTTCTCAAGCTGTCAAAAAATGAAGAAGATCAGATTTACCGAAATTAAAGATACATTACCCATTGTTGCAGAAAAATTAGTGTACATTTGAAAACGGTTCGTAATCGGCTGTTCGGCGAATCTTCCGTTTGACGTGGGAACAAGAGCGTTGTACGGCCTTCATATCAAATTCTACCGAACAACTGTTTGCAATTCATGGTTCTCCAGTTATTTTTGTACACCAAGGAACTCAAAATCCCGAAGAAATCTTGGATTGGGCGCACTGAAACAGATTTTTCGGGTCGTTGTTTTAGGGTACAAATGGGATCGAATGGGTATTCAGGAGCGTTTGTGTTTTTTTGGCGTAATGCGATGATGCTGTATCCGACCAAAACACGTATTGTCCATCTGCACGACGTTTTTGTAGAAACGGGATCAAAATTTTCTTCAAACATTCGTCTGGTACGTCATAATTGATAGCTAAACCAGAGGGCTTGTTGTTGAAGAAACGAGAAAAAGAACGATGTCCTTCTGTCTCCATAATTTTGGCTGGTCTTCCACTACCTTGCTTGCGAAAAGTTGTTGGGCATCTTAGGATATGGTAAACAGTTGAAGCCGCAACATATTTGCTTTTTAAATGTTGTACCGTATACTTTTTGCCGAGATTTCTGTGGCCGTTTGTAGAAGTGTACAATGCGCTACCGACATGCTTCTTATTTCGACGCCATTTTTAGCAAAACTGGGCAAGCATAAACAAAACAAAAAATGTTACCAAAAAGAGGAGAGAGAGAGCTAACACATACTTACTCTCATTTCTTTCTGAGCTCGTTTGTTGTTGAGTATAAGGACCGCGAAAAAAATCCAAAATTTTTCCCGTTATATCAATATGCACGATTTAAATTTAATGAACATATGCTACAAACCAACGGAGCTTGCTGAAAATTTATTAATTATTCTATGTGAAATTTTATCATGGTCCTATAAACCAAATCGATTAGCATGCTCTGGCAGTAAAACTTAAACTTTTCTGCTTACGGATGTATTTTCAAGTTAATAAAGCTGACGGACTGATTTAGTTTTTTACCAGAGCAAACTGTATGCTTTATATTCTTTGATTTTAACCGGAATTTTCAACTAAACCTGAAGATAATGATGAATGCTTCATAGCTTTGTAGCGAAAAGATTCAGGTACTTGCGAAGCAGCGAAAAGTATAATCGGTTTTATTAGTTCTTTCTGCAGAGTGTGACTAGACTATTTAGGCTTATGACCCGATTCTTTTAGATGTCATAAAAACCCACTGCATCTTTTTAAACGGAAAACAATTTTATAGCGGCCATCAAGAAGTTCTGGTAGAGCTCATAGTTTTATTAGCGCTTTTATGAAACTGGTAATGAAACCACTAGAGGAACTCAATAAAATTTAGAACTGTTACTTGGAAATGTACCGATGAAGTGAAGGCAGTACAATGGCGCAAGCTGCCGTAGGCCGGACTCGTGGCGAGACTGCCCGATGAAAGAGTAACGAATTGTTAAGGTGCCTGAATTTTTCTAGGTTTACTGACTAGGACGGGCTTTCCCTAAGTTGAGTCTACTTACTACAAAAGTTCAATTCAATGGACAAAGTAGTCTAAGTCCCACCTAACAAAAAAAAAGTTGAGTCTGAACGGCTGACAGCGAGCAAGGACAGTATGTATACGCAATATTTGACCAGGTCGAAGGCCGCGAATATTTTCTAAGACATTCGGCTATGTGTGTTTCGGGTTTTGTGATTCGGCCATTCACGTTTTGGCCATCTGCGACGGGCATTAGATCTACTATGCTATAAAATAATAAATGTTTTATACAATTGAGTTTCGGTCATTTGTTATTCGGCCACTTGTGTTTCGGCCATTCGTAAGTAATCTGACTCACGCTATATGCAATGCTCTACTGGCAACTTGTGGGGCATTGGGTTTGATATAATTGAATGAACTCGAACTGGAACGAATATTATAAAAGATTGAGTTGAAATTGGAATAGATTGGATTGGACCGATTAATTGCATTGTATTGCACTGGTTTGCATTTAGTTAGGTTAAGAACAGTTTATTTTATATTAAATGGTATCGATATAGACTGGAATTGGATTGATTTGAATTCAATTTGTCTCCTTAGTTTGATTTGGGAAGGATTGAGCTGGCTTAGATTTGATTAACTTTGATTGAATTGAATATGGTTTAATGTAACTTGCGTTGCATTAACCCATTATGATCATTTACGTATTAAATTTCATACGCTTGGTACTCGATTTGATTGAAGCGGCACACATTAAATTTAATTTGATCAGATTCCAGCGGAGTTTTTGTGTGTATTCAGTTAAATGTTAGTCAATCCAAGAAATGAAGAATACTCCAAAAATCATAACTTATATTATTCTGTTGTAAGTTTGTTATTTCATATCGGTTAGGTGGAATATTTTATTTTATTTTATTTAACACCGCCTTCGATAAAAAATCGTACAGACTGAATATGCTTATAAACTATGTTTTACTGTGTAATTTCACTGATTCGTTTTTTAAAAAGTGATTTTGGCATGTCGAAGTCAAAAATTTCACCAACAGCGTTGAAGGCTTGAAGACATGAGTTTAAAGCGTTGTTCTGGCCAAAATGCGTCCGGTGGAAAGGTATTGCAAGTAACTGCGTATCGCGAAACCGACGAGGAGGTACGTTGATTGGCACCTGTTCTAATAATGCTGGACAGTCAATGTTTCCCTGCATTAGGTCAAAAACGAACATTCTTTGATGATTGGTACGCCTACCCGATAGTAGATCGAGTTTGATCAGCTGACACCGAGCTTGATAATGAGGAAGATTGATGGGATCGTTCCAGGGCAAATTGCGCAGAGCAAAACGTAAAATTTTTTTCTGTACTCGTTCGATTGCAAGGGTTTGCGTTACCTGATGCGGGCACCAAACGACAGACGCGTACTCCAAGATGCTACGCACCAACGCGCAATACAACGTTTTGAGTGCGTAAATATCACTAAAGCTGGAAGCATGACGTCGAATGAATCCTAGTGTGGTGAATGCTTTCGCGGTGATAATTCCGATGTGCTCGTTGAATCTGACTTTCGAGTCAATTGTGACGCCTAAGTCGCATATTGAATAAACGCGATCTACAATGTCTAACCCCAGTGAGTATTGATGGTGTAGAGCATTATTGCTTCGAGTGAATGTTACTATTTTGCATTTCTTGTAGTTGACGCGCATGCCATTGCTGTCGCACCAAATTAATAGTTTGTTTAAGTCCTCTTGCAGTGCCACGCAGTCCGACACCGACAGTATAGTTCGAAAAATTTTCAAATCATCGGCGAATGAAAGTACAGGAGATGACATAGATGTACCCAGGTCGTTTACGAAAATGTTGAACAGCAGTGGCCCCAGTACGCTTCCTTGGGGTACGCCGGAGGGAATGAAAAACGTTCGAGAGCGAGCAGAATTCACTACCACGTATGCCGTGCGGTCCGTCAGATATGAGCTGAGCCATTCTGTAATCCAATCCGGTAGACCCATTTGCTTCAACTTGGCGATAACCAGAATGTGTGGAACAGTATCAAAAGCTTTTGCAAAGTCGATGTATACCGAGTCCACTTGTCGTCTAGCTTCGATTTCTCTGGATAAAGTAGTAACGTAGCACATCAGATTTGTGGTAGTTGACCGGTTCCTCATGAAGCCGTGCTGAGTTTCAGAGATGACTGGTGCAACTGCGTTATATAGCGTGCTGTGGACTAGTTTTTCTAATACCTTGCTAAGGCAACAAAGTAGTGAGACACCACGGTAGTTAGACACACAGCTACGATTTCCTGATTTGTAAATTGGAACAATATGGGCCGATTTCCAAGCAGACGGGAAAGCCCTTTCCCGTAGAGAACGATTGAAAATCAGTGCAATCGGTTCCGCCAGACTATCAGCACAGTTTTTTAAAAGCACTGGAGGAATGTCGTCCGTACCTGACCCTTTGTCAGTGTCCAGGTCTTCAAGAGCGGCGATGACGTTGTTTCTGGTTATTTGAAAGGTGGGGAGATTGAAGTCGTGTGCTTGTATATGGGCAAAACAGTCGACATTCTGCACTGGCGCTGCTCTGCTATACACGATTTCGAAGAACGATGCGAAGAGTTCAGCAGCGTCCCTGCTTGTGCAAGCGTCGGTGCCATCGTAGTGTACGGCATTAGGAATGCAGTCGCTCTTTTTCAGCTTCCTGATATAATCCCAGAAACGTGCAGGGTTTTGTTTGACGCTGGACTGGATGCTTGAGATGTAGTTGTCGTAAGTTGCTTTTAATGTTTCTTGATAAGTCGATTCGGCCTGGCGAAGGGATGATCGATCCGTTTCTGACTTGGAGAGAAAGAATCGTTTCCGAGATTTACGAAGTAAGTTGCGCAGGTTGCGCAGTTCCGAAGTCCACCAAGGATTGGCAAAGAGAGAATTGGATGTGCGACGTCTTCTGTGTGGAACGAGATCTCTAATGATTCCATGGAGTGTGCTATAGAATTCACCTAGCGCTTCATCTAGAGAACTGTTGGTAAGTGAAGGCGACCAGTTGATCATTTCCAACGTACTGTTTAGTAGACTGTAATCGTACGCACGAAAGTCAGGAATGAGAGAATCGTCTCGATCGTCAGGTGGGATAAAATTGTCAGTGTTCTCGTTCAATAGTAAAATAAACGGTGCATGGTGAACATCAACTGGTAACAGCGGAGTCGGCGGAGTGATGAGATCTATGTGCTCGGGATGGTTGACAAAAGCAAGGTCAAGAAGTCTGTTATTCAAGTTGGCGAAATTGCACACTTGTCTTAATCCCGCAGTTAGCATGCCTTCGACTGTGACATGTTCGTGTTCAGTTGACATGTTGCAGGGAATGAGACCACCGATATCGTCGTTAAACTGCCAGCGTAAGTTAGGAAGGTTGAAGTCTCCTATTGATAGGACAGTGTCAGCATCCAAAGATTGATCTGTCATAGACTGCATAGCCTTAGCGTGCGCAGAGTATATGTCAGAGGCAGAGTGTGGGGGGATGTATATAGCCGCAACGTACAGCGATCGATGACGCAAGTTTATGCAGACTGCAATTTGCTCAAGGTTTTCGCAGTCATCCAGAGGCACGCAATGGCTTCTCAGATGATTCTTGACGCCAATTAGCACTCCACCACCTCGAGAGCGAAGACTGGTTGCCGGAATGCGATCGCAGCGAAAAAGCGTGTAGTTGGAGGTGATTTCGCTGCTGTCAATGTGTTCGTGAAGCCATGTTTCCGTTAGAATGACAACGTCGTAGTCGCAGCTACCCAATAGCAACCGCAGTTGAGTGATTTTAGTCCGTAAACCCCTTACGTTCTGATAGTAGATCGAGAACAGATGATCGGATGCAACCATCGCTTCCAGGATGGGCGATTCACGACTGAAACAATACTGTACTGGAGGAGTATCGGGATTGCTAGGCTGCGAGTACTTGCCTGTGATAACGGGTTGGAAGACCCCCTCTCCATGCTCAGGTACAGGACCGGGACGACTGCAGACCGCTGGCGGGAATAACACGACTGTACTGAGGGGATCAGGGGCTTCCAAAATGCTTGCAGGCGTGCACCCCGGTAGCGGCAGGGTAGAGGTGAATGGTTTCGCAGTGACGGAGGACGAAACGGTGGTTGATGGCGTGGCGCAGGTAGATTGATTAGGATCAGTAACTCCCACGTCGAGTTGGTGGCCAGAAGCGATGAAGCGGTTTGCGGTGTTCCATACGTTGATTGATGGGTGGGTAAGAAGGCGAAGTTGGTCAGATCGGCTAGTGATTGAGCTGGAAACAGGGAACGGATCAACACCGGAAGAGGTCGAGAGATAATTGTACTTGCCATTGATGGCAATTTGGAGAACCCCCTCGCCACTGCCGCACACAGGACCAGGATGACTGTTGAACGCTGGCTGCAGTAGCTCGACTGTGGCGGAGGGGTCAGAGGTCTCCATATTGCTAAGTACGGTGCATCCCGGTGACCAGTGAACTGAATGTCTTTCCATGAAGCGTCCCCGTGTTGATGCAGCAATTAGTTGTCGGGCGGGCTTGTACCAGCCACCATCGTTCCTCCATGTCTGTTTTTTGTTTGGGTTTTTTATCATCGTACCTACAATATTCTGATTTACGCCATCGCGCTACTGACTGTAGTGTACGAAAAACGCAGTCAAGCAAACGACTGCAGTTTCGTTTCACCCGCTGACTCCCACTGGGAATTTCAAGCATGTGTTAAAAATTTAAAACTGTCACTCTAGCCGTAAAGAGATTTAATCTTTTGATCTCGAATATATGCAACAAGCTCAAGTCGACAGCAGTGCTTCAGGAAAAGACATAGTTCACATGCAAATAATACATCAGTTATTTTTTTGGTCATGTATTTATTTATGTTCAACTAAATAATTACAGTTCAACACGATTACAATAAATCCAAAAACATCCCAAAAAAGCAACATCCAGGAAAAAAACATAAGCAGCACTTCACTAAATAGGGCCGCAACATTGCCCAAAAACATTGTCAACAAAACGAACGGAGACAAAGCAACATCGTGAGAGCAAGCAACAGCAGCAGCAAATCTTGCAGTAGGTAGGTAGGTGATGTTTGTTTAACCTGAAAAATGACAAACAACATCCGAAACAAAACCAACCAGATAAAGACCAGGAAAGAAAAGCGGGCACAGCCGTTAGCATAAATATAAGCGCAACCCGCCGAGTGCGACTGTTTTGATTTAAAACCCCTTCCGTCGTCGTCGTCGTCGACGTCGAGAGGCGCGTACACTCTATGCCACCGAGCATTACAGGGCGGCTCATCGCCGCCGTCTTCACCGTAACAGTAACATGTGTTTCTATGTTCGTGCCTGGTTCCGGAATACGGCTAAGCCGTTGGGCCCGAATTGCTGTTTCTTTCATTTTTTACGGGTTGAAGCGAAAAGAGTGTCATTTTATGAAGTAGCTCTTGCGCGCTCGCTTGATAATTTATTTGATGATGTTTTGTCTCCTGCCCTGATTTATTTTTTACCGGTGATTATAATTAGGACGCTGCTTTATTTTGAGGCGTTAAGCTGGAAGATTTTGCACTCGTTTAAAAATTTTAGGATTGTGAGCAAACAATCTTAATAAATTTAATGTAAACTACGCAAAAACAAGTCATAAAAATAAGCTGCGTGTTTATTTTTTTCAATTTTGTCTATTTCAATTAGCATTCCATCACACAAAACAATCTGCTGGTCACATTATCTCCTATAATTGTACACAAAGTAGTTCTCGTGAAAAGCAAATTGCTCCAACAGTCAATTGAAAATGCAATTACCCCGTACAGATCTTTATCCTACATGGGATTAAACAGTGTAAAAAGATCAATCATCCTAAAGGTCAACCCTGTCACATCTAAAGCAAACCAAATGGCTAACAGAGCAGAACGAAAACGGACACCAAACGGCTTCAACACCCGATATCGATCGATACTTAAACGGTTGTTACGTTGCAACACGGTGCGATAATTACTACTTACTGTTTACTAACCAGATTCAATAGCAGTAACAAACATGACAGGGTTTAACTTTCTGCCGCTGCACTAAGTCGCCATCATAGTCGAGATAAGTCGTTGTTGGTGGAAATTAAACCGCTAAGGCTATCATTTAGTTCACATATTTGTAACTACGCTGACAGCAGTTGATCGTAATTTTCAGTACGAGCCGTAAGGTAAATCATTAGACTGGTTCACATTAGCATAAATGGAATAACTGAAATGATTAAATTCTAGCTGAAAGAAAGTAACTAGAGTAGAGGAAGCTCTAGGCGCATTTAAACACTAGTAAAAAGATTGTACTCAAATTGACCACATTATAATTGACAGTTACCCCATATGATTGAGACAAACTCGTTCTGTCGACCAAAAAAGAACAATACCAAACGATATTTGGTCATTTTTTTGTGAACTTTGTGGTACCTTATAGTGCAAGTAAACATTATAAGCTATCATAAACAATGAAAATGATAGAAACTAGGCAATGTTTCCAATTGGAAATTTTGCCAAAAATGTACATACAGAAACTAATTTTTTGTCAATTTTTTTTGATAATTTCAGCCTATTATCAGCCTCTAACGCTTCGTTTTAACAGGGAAATACATTTCAAACGTATCAGATGTCCTGATACTGCCTGCTCCAGTTGATGTAAATGTTCCCAGCTGTCTTTCACTTTCTATTGTTGATTTTTTTGCCAATTTTAATAGTTTTCAACATATCAACTTGAGAAGCCCAAGAGAAAACGAAAGTGAAATGGCAGTTTTTTGGGTTGGTATTTATAGTTGCATCTCCCGTTCCGATCTTTTTCTCATCTCCATTACGACTTTCAGTGTCTGGCAGTGTTGCAAATTAGTTCTGCATAACATGGGAAAGCGAACGACATTTAATTCGAACATGCCTCGAATTACTAAAAAAACGTCTCTATCAGTTATAATTAGACTTTATTTAATTTTTTTATCGTACTGGTCTTGGACTGGTCGTATTCAAATTTTATTTTAACCGCTAGCTAGCTTTCGGACTGACCGATTTGTTCCTACCGTCTTTTAGCGGGCTAGGCAGAAATATCTATAATCATCAATACCTATAAAAATGAGTTTCTGAGTTCCTTATAGACTCGAAAATTACTGTACCGATCGGCGTGAAACTTTTTATATGTAGGGTTTATTTCTAATTCTCGTCGTAGTAAGTAAAGCCATTTTAATTTTCATCATTTGTTGGATGGATTTAATGAATACTCCAAAAGTTCTTGTGCTGATTTGACTAAAACACACTTACCTTCCGATCCGTGAACTTTGAAATCACTGAAAAGCGATTATTAAAGCATATTATTGAAATTACGCAACTGACTCTATTTCTTAAATTCGTCGTACCGTTTTAACAACAAAATTTTTTATCGTCCAAACTAAAAATCACAACAATGTTTACGAAGCTAACGCGCATGTATTTGTTGTGCAAAATTTCTGCAGGTCAGGCAAGTTTTCCTGGCTGTAGAATAACGACAATGCCTTGCGCGAGTTATTTTTTCATTTATGAATGACGGAAATTAAAACGATTAGTCGTCATTTTCTTGTTCGTCGCACGAAAAAACGTAGGAAATTTGCCTGGTAGGACTTCTTTAATGATAAAAAGCATTTAAATAGGTCTCAGCTCACTATGATTGATCGCGTATGACAGACAACAAACTAATATATGTATTAGGGAATAACTAGTTTTGCATTGTATGTCATAAAAATGCTGATATTTTTAATAATTTGTGTTGGATAGGACGGGAATAGGCAATTACGACGAAGCAGCAACATACCCTACAGTGGTTTCTGGAGCAAGGAAAGATTTGAACTTTTGAACTGGATTCCGCCGTAGGAAGAACTGGTTGTTCTAGATTTTCTGTTTCTTCTACTTCTAGTTCATGGTTCATCTTCACGCCCAGCTGGTAACTCCAAAAAGTAAAGCCATCGGTATAAACATCCTTAAGTACTTGACCCTTCGTTATCGACAGACTTTATAGCCGACTGTTAGAGTACAGGACAATTACAGGGCTAGTGCAATCCAACTGACTCTATCTAGCAGCACCGCCTATCGGAGATTCTTGTTATGCCAGCATCATACCCCAAAGCTAACTGGGCGGCTTAGCTGGTAACTCCAAGGACGGTGCTTGATCTGCTTTGCATGCGATCGTATGAACTGAACTGCCAGCAATACGTTGCAGTTGACGTTCCCAAAAGTTTCAATAATTTCTCCTGTGGACCAGATCTACTTCTTGGTAGAGTATTCCTTGGCGTAGACCTTGTCTCCAGCTTGAAACGAACGGGGAACTGTTCCGTGTTTCCTGTTGAATTGCTCAGTCTGCTGCTGATTGCGACAGTTGAAGTAGGTTAAGAATTGTCCGCATCTTTCGACCTATCACTTTTGCAAGCGATTTTTCTTGCAATGCAAAAGGGCGAAAAGTGGAACTTTTTTCCTAGTATCTTTTGTTTTTATTTTATCATTTATTTACTTTTGTTCGTATGAATATCCCCCTTAATCTAAAACTGTCAATAGTTAGTCATCGCTAACTATAATGAAAATAAAAAAATAACTTTTTTGTGTTAGGAAATATAGACGTAGTTTCTTCGGCAAAGTTGTAAATATTGTAAAAACAAGCAACTTTGCTGAAGAATTAAAATTTCTAACTTTATCGAGTGCTGAACTATAGGTCATATTCTTTTCACCGTATTTTCAAAACAGATATGTGAGTGATGTAAAACGCTGCTACAAATTTTCAACAAGTAATATCCTCCTGTTGATATCGTATTTGCCGTATAACGAAAAATTACATCAAAACCGCCCTAAAATAACATTTGCACATAACTCAGCAATTATGCTTCGTAAGCAACCAAAGTTTACGTTAAATTCAAGCCGTCAAAGTAGTCACCCATCCATGCCAATGTTGTCAATTTACTCGGAGTCTGCACCGATAAATCATTGAATCGCACTTTTACCCGCATCGCAGTTTTACCCCTCCTTACTCTACTTGTCGATTTTGGCCGGATTAAGCTTAATGACGCTGAAAAGCGTGCTGGAATGGCAAGAAGCCAATTCGGTGCACCGAACTGTCCCAAACTATGTAAAATTGAAGCCTATTGGACCACAATAAAGCGAGAGCACAGAAAAACTAAGAGAAAGTACAAAATGCAAAGGACATGCTGAGGAAGTGAAAAAATAGTCATAGACGTTCTCATTAGTTCGTTAGGTTTAGAATCTTTAGGTCGTTTAGGTTCATCATCTATCTATTTATATAAGAGGCTTATGTTTGTACCGAAAACCAGGTCTCTGACAGGACGTCATAAGAGGCTTATCGGTAACTAAACACAGGTCCCTGACAGGACGTCATGCTTTCGTAGCAATGGGTTGTATTCTCAGTCACCTTTCTGGTCGACTGCTGCACTGCTCGATTGCTCAACTGGTTGACTAGACTGTTTGACTGGACTGGTCAATTAGACTGCTCGATTTGATAGCTTGACTGTACTGCTTAACTGAACTGCTCGACTGAACTGTTCGATTCGACTGCTCGACTCAACTACTTGATTGAACAGATCGACTTGATTGATTGACTGAACAGCTCGAGTGGACTACTCGACTTAACTACTCGATTCGACTGCTTGACACATTTGCTTGACTTATTACTCGACCCGACTGCTCGACTTAACTGCACGACTGGACTGTTCGATTCTACTGCTCGACTGCTTGCTTGGACAGCATGATTCGACTAGACTGCTCGACTCAACTGTTCGATTCGACGCTCGACTCAACCGCTCGATTCAACTGCTTGATTCCACTGCTCGACTGGACTACTCGACTCAACTGCTCGATCGAACTACTTGACTCAACTACTCGATTGGACTATTCGAATCAGCTGCTCGACTCAACTGCTCAACCCAATTGCTCGATTCAACTGCTCCACTAGACTACTCGATTTGATTGCTCGACTCAACTGTCAGCTTGATTCAACAGCTCAACTAGACTGCTCGACTCATCTGCTTGACTTAACTGTTTGATTCGACAACTCGACTTAACTGCTCGATTCAACTGCTCGACTGGACCACTGGACTGAGCTGCTCGATTCAACTGTTCGACTTAACTGCTCGAATGAACCGCTTGACCCGACTGCTCGACTGGACTGCTTCACTAAACTGTTCGACTGGACTGCTCGATTAAACTGCTTGACTCAACTGCTCGGTTCAACTGCTCAACTCGACTGCTCGACTCAACTGCTCGACTGGACTGCTTGACTGAACAGCTTGATTTAACTGCTCGACTAGACTGCTCGACTCAACTGCTCGACTGAACTGCTCAACTCGACTGCCCAATTTTACTACTCGACTCAGCTGCTCGAATGAACTCGAATAAACTGTTCGACTGAACTACTCGACTCAACTGCTCGAATGAACTGCTCGAATGAACTGCTTGACTCAACTTTTCGACTTAACCGCTTGATCGCCTGTTTGACTAAACCACTCGATTCGACTGCTCGATTAGACTGATCGATATAACTGCTCAACTTGACTGCTTGACTCGACCACTCGTTTCAACTGCTCGACTCGACTGCTCGACCGGACTGTTTGACTGAACAGTTTGATTTAACTGCTCGACTAGAATGCTTGACCAAACTCGTGACTTTAGTCATGACCTTGAAATGCGGTCAGGCATATATTAATTTTTTTTTTTTGAAACGATGATTCTACAATTGATGAAGGGACGGTAACGGAAAGTAATGAAGAAGGATTTTTTTTTCTTTTCCGGGAATGAAGGGGAAGGGTGGAAAGGAAGGGGGGGGGTAATAGGTAGCTATGCTTAACAAGTTGTCGTTGTGACAAAAGATAGGAGTCACAACGACAACTTGTTAAGCATAGCTACCTATTACCCCCCCCCTCCTTCCTTTCCACCCTTCCCCTTCATTCCCGGAAAAAAAATCCTTCTTCATTACTTTCCCTTACCGTCCCTTCATCAGTTGTAGAATCATCGTTTCAAAAAAAAAGTAGAATGCTTGACTTGACTGTTCGACTAGACTGCTCGACCCAACTGTTTGACTCGGTTGCTTGATTCGACTGCTCGACTCACCTGCTCAACTCGATTACTTGTCGCGATATCATATGGTCGGTGTTAAGGGGGGATACTACTCTGGATGACCGAAAAATAATAGATTTTCGAAAATTATTTTTCAGATGCTAGAATTATATTTAAGTGTTAGGGTATTTTGGTTATTGGTTAAGGTATATTTGAAGATATATTTTGTATTTTTTGGATACCAGAATAGTGATTATTAAGCTGGTGGCAGGTGGGCGCGTGAATGCCCTCTAGAAAATAGTTCCTTGCTGGCGGTACGTGCCGGGAACCAACGGAGCATCGTAGAACGGATTTCAAGGATGATTTTGAAGCTTTAGGTTAATACCTAAATTGTTACGTAGCGCTTTTTTAAAAATTCTAAAAATGTTTTTCATCAAAAACCGTCAATTAAAAGCTCATAAAAAATAGAAAAATTGAGATATCAAAAAACGGCTACGTAACAATTTAGATAAATCATTTTTACGTGCTGAAAAAAAATTTCAGCCAAATCGGTCCACTAGATTCTGAGATATACGTACCGCCAGCTAAAGATACATGGTTTTGGGGAAAACGCGTTCAAAGTTTCGTACAGCAATGGACCTTCGCTTGAGGTGACTCCACAATATTTGCCGTGAGTTTTCAACGAGATCAGATATTAAAAAATCCTTTTGGCATGACATTTCTGAAGGTGTAAGCGTCTCGAAAAGGCAAGAAAATAAAATTCGATTTTTCCGACATTCCAGAGTAGGCTTCCCCCTTAAATCAGACCGGACCAAGCCGCAAAATTTTAAAAAATGAGTTAATGATAGCAAACGATCAAGAATTTTCTAAGCAACATTTTACTCTAATCAGACTACATAAATGTAGCAAACATTTCGAATGCGTTTTTCTCGAAGTCAGAAATTTGCCACTCAGTTTTGTCTGACTTAACACCGACCATATAAATCGGTTTGCGTCAGACCATAGACGGTTCAGAGCCACTCACACAAAAGAGCCATATTGCCCGCCTATAGAATCAGAACAGTTAAATAAAATCCAATATGACCATAAAAACCATTTGTTTCAGTTTCCGGCTGACTCTTTTATGTACAACATCTTAGAGCTAAAGTATGCAATATAAGAACTCCAAGAACTAATACAAAGATTAAACATCTTCGCAAACATTGGCCAATGAAATGTATCCGCAGTTTTCTGAATTCTTAATAATCATTTATATTTTCCGGATCGTAAGATTCGGGTTCAACTAGTATTCTATATTCCCGTAGTTCTTTCCTTTTTCAAAAACTAAAAAACTGACAAGCAGGTAAGGTTGGGTAAATTTTATGTGATGAGCGAAGCTTATTCAACGTGGTTTTACAGTAGAAACATGTTCTATTTTAAAATCAAAGCTATCATAATATAATTTTGTTCCAGCGTGAGATTTGTATCTTACCCAAATAGTCTAGCGCTAATTATACCTATACAATATCTTTAATTGATAAATCATTAGCTTGTGTAGAACGCCTTTGGGAACATTCTCAATATGGCTAGATTAATGTAAATAGAAACATAAAATAAAAGGTTATTAACTCTCATCAAACAACATCACACTGCTCATCATAAGGGTCATTAAAATTTTGATTCTGTAATTGATAAACATGTGTCTGCGGAAAAGCTCGAAACGGTTCGCTTCTTCGGTTAATTACTCCAGCTGTTAGCAGGGCCATTAAATTTAAGCCGTTACAACGTGGCGGAACCAATTGGAATTAATTGATTCTGACAGTCTGTGGTTATTTTTGCTGTCTATTTCGCAGATCCTGATCTTCACAGGCTGGAAAAAGTTGATGATCCCAGAATAGACGAAGCACGAGCAAACGTTTGTCCAATGCCACCGAACGGTGTAAGTGTCAGCGACACCGGATAGCAGCAGTCCCGTCTGAGCTGAGCGTCTCCCGACGAAAGTATACTCGAAAAATGAATGCAAATGTACGAATAGTGCTGTACATTTTGCGTACGCTGGCAGCACTGCGATGGCTACCGTACGTGATGGTGAGTAAAGAAAAAATAAATTTTTGTTATTATGCAACATATCACCAGATCTAGCGACGATTAGCTCTTAGTTCTATGCAAATAGAGATAAGATTTTCGTAGGCAGTTCCATATATGTACTGATAATGTTAAGCTTTTCTAAACAATGGTTGCAACAGGTCTTCGTCTGTAAGCAACTTATTTCCAAAGCAAGCATGCAACTAGTATACATTACATGTTGTTTGAACTATTTCCCTAATTGGAATGATTAATGTCTATACCTATGATTTGCGCCGATCCAAGTATTATACTCAGTATAAAGGTGAAACAGTATAAAAACAGCAAACTAAGGATAACAGCTTCATCTATATGTAGCTTCATTTATTATAAAACTTCATTTATAGCAACAATAACAAAGCTTCGTTAGCCTGGGGCCGGAGCACCCTATAATCTGCACCCTTATAATTCCGCCAAGTTTCACAATCGAAGACGACTCTCAGACTCGCGGGCATAATATCAGCCGTCAAGACTCACCGCAAGGAACAACAAACAAGGCGCGTATGGCTTTGTCTATGGCGCGGAATAAACCTCTGACCCGCGGAGCAGCCAACAACCGTTCTCGTTTATTATGTCGATCCTCCACACCTAAAGAGGCGCAAAATGGCACCTCGGCGAGCAAATGACTTGGAAGCAAAATTATGCTATAAATACTTACAACTCTGACGGTGACTGACGGCGAAACTTTATTGCATGTTGCGCTAACAATCGTCTGACATTAAGGGATTTTTTAGGGCTGCTTGGAAGTTTTTTGTTGTTTTTAATATTTTCGAAAAAAAAATTAAGTGCACTTGATCTATGCACTCAATAAATTAAACTGAACCTCTGAGAATAATATACTAGCAATTCCAGTTGTTCCATCGTATCTCGCCCAGAATTGCACCATCAACATCTTTAATTATTTTCTCCCTCGCAGATGCCACCTTCATGGAGGCTGTGTGTCTCGACGAAGAATGCATTCCTTTCATCTAGTTGCACTTTAGCATGAAAACGTGGAACTGATTTGCTCAATTTATGCGCATCAAACCGCGTCGCATCGTCGTCTCTATTTATCCCGCCCGGAATCGTTCCGCCACGCCGCCGGCTGCCGAGGACGAGCGAGCGTATAGGCAAACGGTCGGGCAACGAAAACTGTCGTGCCTATATTTAATTTTTTACACCCTTTCAATGCGGAGTGGAGCATCGTACATACAACAACAGTCCTACCATGGGAAATGATTACGGCAATGATTCGCGTGAGATGCACAAATGCAGCCGGAACGACGCGGCGGCGGCGATGTGGTGCGATGTACCGTGGCAGCCTGGAACAGGCCGGCAGTCGTTCAGAATAATTAAAAGTTCAACAACTTTGCCTCGTCAACAACGAGAAATTGTTCGAAGTGTGCAAAACATAGTTTGCTGATTCTAGCGTGGCAATTTTAAAATATAATATAGTACATATAATCAAATTAAAATTAAGTTAATATTGCAAATAATGACAATAAAATAACAAATTTTAGTTCTTTTCATGTTGACTTGTTTCGTGTTAATGTATTTATCACACAAATTCGTGAAATTCGAAACCAACAAGGAATCAAGTTGACACGTGCGATATGAGTCGGAAGTTTTCTTACTTTTTCTATCATTTCTACGGCTATTGTCAGCTGGTTTTGTTCTTCTAAGCGCATTAGCGTGCCCATACATAAACAAAAGGTGGGGCACCAGACCTTTAGGAAAACTGTTTTGGCGTGCAAAATCGAATATCCGTAGGATGGCGAATCTACTTTTAACTATCACAAAAATACCGGCCCATTAGGTTGAAATTCCTCACTTTCGGGAGTAATTGGACTTGGAAACAAAGTTGAAATTGGACTTGAAGTCGGACTTTATATAGGGCATTAAATTAAACTTGAATGTGGACTGATTAGGACTTGAAGCTTAACTTTATATTGAACAGGAAGTTGGTCTTAAAGTTGAATATGAAATTGGATTTAAATTTGAAGTAATTTGAACTGAAAGTTTTACTTGGAATTAGGCATAAAATCGGACTTTAAAGAGAATCTGAAATTTTTATTTGAAATTGATCTAAATTGAACATAAAAGTAAATTGTAATTGAACGCAAATTGGATTTGTGATTGGACTTGGAATTAATTTTGAAATTAGACTTAAAATTGGAATTAAAATTTTACTAGGATTCACTAGATTTGAAAATCAGAGTTTAAATTTAGCTTTAAATTGGAATTAAATTAGACTTAAATTTGGATTTGGACACAAACTTAGATACGAAGACTTACACGAAATTTAGGATTGGCATATTTTGTCTTTCTTTCTCACTCGTCTTACCCATTTTCTGTTCCTTTTTTCTCTTTACCAGTTTCCCACTTTTCGTTCCATTTTTTTCGGTGCCGTTTTCTTGGTATTTGCTCTCGCTTTTCTTCTATATCTTTTCGTTTTTTCTCTTTTTGTCAAGTTTGTCTTTTTTCTGTCTCGTATTTTCTGCTTCATCGTTCTGTTTTTATTCGTTTCTTGTAATTTTCTATCCCGTTTTCTGTCTTTTATCTTTTATTTTTCTTTTTTTTTGTTTCCAATTCTACTTTCTAACTCTCCTCCTGCTCGCATTTTGTCTTCGTCTATTTCGTTATTCAGATGCCCGGTTTTTCTTCTTTTCTGTCACGGTTATTCTGTTTTTGGTTTTCTTTTTACCCTTTACTCTACTATTTTTTTATCTCCCGTTTTTTGTCTTTTTCTCGCTAATTTTGCCTCTCTTTCGGTTCGTTCTAGTTTTTCTTTTTTTGTCTCATTTCTCTACCCTATTCCCATTTTGTTTTTTTTCTTTAATATCCCATTTCTTAATTTTTGCTCTCAGTTTTCTTCTTCATCCTCCTGGTTTTCCTCTTTTCCTCACGCTTTACTTTTTCTGTCTCGTGTTGCTTAGTTTTTATCCCATTTTTACTTATTTCTAGTCCTGTTTTTCTTTTTTATTTTTGACTCACTTTTATTTTGACTCTAGTCCTGTTTTTCTTTTTTATTTTTGACTCACTTTTATATTTTTCTTTTTCCGTTTTCTCTCTTTCCTTCTTCCTGTCTCTGTCCTGTCTCTTTCTAACTCTCCTCCCTCTCGTTTTACATCTTAGTCATTTCCGTTTGGTGCTTCTTTCCCATTTTCCAACCCTTTCAATTACGTTGTTTCTGATTGTCCCATTTTCTCTCAACTGTCTAGTTTTCCTCCTTTTCACTTTCTCGTTTATCATTTTTTCTGCCCGTTTTCTCTTTCTCTTTTCCTTTCAGTTTTTCGTCTCTTTTCTTCCATTTTCAGACCCGGTTTTCCTCTTTTACAGTCTCATCTTTTGATTTCTGTCCTGTTGACTCCTTTTCTATTTTGTCTGTTTTTTCTGTTCCGTTCTTTCTCTTATTAAGTACTGTTTTTCCTCCTATTGCTTTTTGGTTTACTCCGTTTGTCTTCCGGTTTTGATTTCCTGTTTTTCTTTCTTATTTTTCTTGCTCGCGTATTTATCTTTTTTCTTTTCCTCTTTTACAGTTCCGTTTTTTTCCTTTTTTTGTACCATTTTTTTCTTTTTCTGTCCAGTATATATCATTTTCTTTCCCATTTTCGCAATCCTTCTTTTTCTGTGCTGACATTTCTTTTTTGCCTCGTTTTTCCTTTTCGTTTCCCGTTTAGTTCTTTTCAACTTTTTTTCTCTTTTTACGTCCCATTTTTCCTCCCACTGTGCAACAATTTTTGTTTCGTTTTTCTTTCTTTCGTGTCAATTTTTCTATTTTTTCTGTCTCGCGTTTTTGCTCTTTTCCTGTTCCGTTTGTGCAGTTCTTGTCACGTTTTCCCCTGATGCTCGTTTTCGTATTTTTTGGCGCAGGACTACGTCTTACCACAGGGTGCCATTACATAATTTAGATTCTAGTTGTCGTCACGAAAATATGAAAGATTTTGAACGCTAATTGCTCTGCCTATTATGAATGGATTTTGATGGTTTAAATACCCATCGATTCATAATAGATGTAGCAATTAGGTGGTGTTTCTTAAAATTTTTATTTTCAATCACTAGGTAGTAAAAACTAACGAAAAGTTTCAAAGTCAAATTTCCCCATACATTTTCTTCGTGATCACCTTGCTTCACAGGCACGGACGACAGTTAAATACACCATCTGTTTAGTATGATTTCCTATTACAAATAAAAGTGATAAAACCTTCTCACCGAAACAGGTCGAAGATTGTTTACGATTTTTTTTTGTACGGCGATGATGTCTGCGTTAGAAAAGTGCATCAGAAAAAGTGACAAAATCTTATCCCAATGTCGAAGATTCTTTACGACGACTAACCTACGCCAATTTGATATCTGTGTTGGGGAATTGCGCTACAGTACCGTTTGGCTGAATATGATTCTATATGTTCATATCAATGTACGCGCATGTTTGCTATTTCATTGGAAGAACACTGATAATAGAATGTATTGTGTTAACAAGCTTACAAGTAACAAACTTAAGGTTACTTAAGGTTATAAGACAGCAGTAATTCTGTGCTTGATTGTTTGATACATAAATTGATTTGCTAAATTGTTTCCAAATACACACTTTCACCAGGGCAACTGAAGAAAAAATACATATTTCCGATCTTATTGTTATCCAAAAGAAGGTTTGAAAGTATTAAGTTCAAGAAACTTTTTTAAGTTTAACAAAACTTTGCAATTTTATTGCAAAAATAGTAGCAGATTTACTTTAAAACCGCGGGTTACTGGGTAACAGAAATTATTTCGTTTTATAGTAAATTTTAAACAGAAGGTGGGGCACGTAACCCAGTCTGCTGCAACCTGGTCACGCCTGTGGCTACGCGTGCTCATCTTCTGTAAATATCCGATTTCAAACTAAACGTTCACTTCCTTCTCGATTAGATAGCTGTCATTTGGGATGGATATTTTCAATGTATAATTCTCGTTTGGCATGCCTGCCCTTCGGTTCAAAGTTTGGCCAGATATTGAAAGTCGACGTCGAGTTGGGTCAACAGACAAATGCACCACATTTGTCTTACATCCTCAACATAATGGATCTCTTTGACACATGCAGAGCCACGATTTACTCTGAGAAACAACTTCGAAACCCAACAATATTTACTGAAAAAGTGAGTAACTTAAAAGTTACCTTTTCAAAATTTCATTCATTACACCTCCTTTAAATTCTATAGCTCTTCTAGGGATGGTTCATTAGTCAATTAGAAAATAGTTAACACCATCAACGCCAATTTACACCGGCCAACAATAATCACGATTGACATGACAAATTAAGCTACCTCGTTCGTAAGTCCTTCGCATTCAGACTGCCACACCGCCACCGTTAAACGTACCGTCTAAAAACTAACCTACACAGCAGCCCTAGCCCAGCTGGATGGTAGCACTCAGTGTGTCAAAACATCATGTCAGAAGTCACCATAAATCAGATAGTTCTCAGGGCTGAGCTGATAAATAAAAATAATTGAACCGAACTTCGAAGATATTCGAAAAATCCGGTCATCTTTCTTACGGCGGAGGGACGTTTGTTCGTTCGGGAGTCTGGACGTCAAGCGGAGCGAAGCGAACGAACGAAACGAAGGGAGACGGGCATGTTTTGTCTGTCCCATCAATGTCCCATTATGCGTAGTGCTTCGGCTGCGTTGGCTGCGTGGTGGGGCGGAAGAAATAGGAGCGCGAGGGTCGATAAACGACAGACATAAAACGGTATGGGATTAGAAAAGAAAACAACCAATTAGAGCATTCGTCTTCGGTTTCCTTCGCCTTGTGTGAGCCCGTCATCATTCACCGCAATTAAGAGAAGAGGATTGTTTGAGGAAAACTTTTGGGGCATGTTCTGAAGCCAATCCGATCCGACAGATTTTTCTTCCCAACCCCCCCGGTTTTGGTGTTTAGTTTTTTTGGCTGGCTTTAGCGTCGATTAATCGACTGTACTTAATCGAATGAGTCGGCACCCGGCTAGTGATTTATTAAATAGTGTTTATCTACTTACTGCTAAATGGTTGACTAAATTTTCTTGCGGTCAGGCTGGGTTGAATGTGATTCAAAATGATTGACGTTATTTCGATACGAGTGAATTTTCTTATCTGAAGTATAGTTAAATATTTCAGACAATTTATGACAATGACGGAATGTGACATAAGTCATTAGACCGTAAGAATAAGAGTTTGCTTCACTTCTTCCATAAGATTTACACGATAAAAGCATAAAAAACTGTTTTATTCATACGACCACGGTGTTCAAAATACCGTTATTAAAAAATAAAATTGGCCATTTAAATGGAAAATGCCAGTTGGTTTGTATTGCCATCCTACACCTCTGAGCCAATTTTTAAAAAAATCGATCGACGAATTTTTGAGTTACGCCCTTTTGAAGTTTTAAAGGGCAGATTGCTCATATAAAGTAAATAAAAATCTTCAATGACACTTCCAAAATGAACGTAAATCACAGCCGGTATTGATTTTTTATGGAGCCTATGCCCATTGCCGACCATTGTAGGAGTTATACGCTGTATTGGGACTAACCGGAAATGTTCCGGATTAAGTTATCGCTGTGGGAAATAGCCAGTATCGAACATGAACAAATACTTATCATGCGACACCTCAAATTACGCAAGAATTTAAAAACTAGATCACTGACAATCCGATCAACTACCTAGCGCCACGTTGGTTATATATGGACAAGTTCCAGGGACTTCCGGGAACACCCATACCAATAGCCAGTTTTGTCGACCCATTATTAATTTCTACTCCAGACCACCTGAGTGGAACAAAGAATTGCATGCTTGGATTGTTTACTAAAACTCGGCAAATTGATCATCTGTCAATCGTTCTAACGTCTTCTAATTCATTTTATTGAATTAAGATTAAAATATGGAGTTTTGAGGCATATAATTTGGGATAAATTCCAGCGCCGAATAAATTAAAAATTAATAGTTCAGCTGAAGCCATAATCGGCGAAAAATAATTCTGAAATCTTACTCCCACTCTTTTTTTTTACATTCTAATACATAAGGCTTATACAAATTTGGAAAAAAGTTTATGTCCTGGTCTCGAAATATTGTTGAAAGGGGGGGGGCAAGAAAAAAATAATAAAAGCAAACCTTCAATAACTAAACAAAGGAGAAGAAACCAGAGTTTATTTTTCCATATTAATACAAATTTAATACAAAAATGTCGTACAGTACTTAATTTTAAGTCCAAACCGAACCAACATTCAACATTTTTCGATTGAAGCACATAAAGTAACCATTGTGGTAGAAATGAATCAGCTTGATAATAATGGAGTGCCACAGCATCACCTTAAGAGCCGCACGCGTGTAACTTGTGCTTCATTTGAATTTTGTTTTGAACTTACGTGTCACTCGGTTAGTTACCTTGTATTTTAGAATAATACAAATCCGTGTCACTTACTAGTTCAGAACTCGGTAACCACGAAATAGTATCGGAATCTAAAAAAGCCTTGGGTTTATACCGTTTTTAGACATTTATCGACAGACTTCGCAGCCGGCTGTTAGAGTACAGGAAAATTACGGGGCCAGTGCAACGTTCCTACTAACTCTATCTAGCATGCACCGTCTAGCCGAGATTCGAACATATGACGACTGGCCTTTTTAGACCAGCATCGTACCTCGAAGCGAACTGGGCGGTAGTATCGGAATCTAATCATCTTGTAAAAATGGCAATCTAGTTCCCTGCAACTTTTTTACTTGGAACGCATGTGTTGTACTGCGAAGTTGTCGATAAAGAAGGGCCAAGTTCTTAAGGACGTTTATACCCATAGCTTTTTTTCATGTGCTGTGCTACCGACATTTTTTAAGAAAAAATTTCTGACACTATTCACGTTTGAAACCGCTTGTTTCTTGATCAAACTCTTAGTCATATTAATATCAGGCCATTCCTGCTGGTTCTAAACAATAACGTGTTAATCTTTGTATTTGCTTCGGATGATAGCGGTTCGGACAATGACCTGTTATAAGACCAGTATAAATAATTAAATCTTTCCTCGAAAGCTCCAGGATTTTGCGAATCATTGAAACGTTTGAAGAGATAAACCCTTTCGACTGCCTAGCAATGCAAATGTTATTCCAATTTAATTCCAGTTTCGTACATTTCTATAATCCATACTAAAACTCCAATTTTAAAGCAGAAGAAGATAAAGCTCAGTAAAAAAGCAATATACATTAACATGACATGGTCGGGGCCACCATTGATCCTACTGATAATTCAACATGACAATAGTCAGAAAAGTTTCGAACAATTCAGTTACATCCTTTCTGTATGCATCCAATGCATGGTAAAATATTGTATTTGTGATGTAAAAAGCTTTACGTCCCTAACATCCAAAATTAGGATAAGATTCATGGCACTGAAAGCTGATATTCCGGAGTATCTAATTTGTTGTATTTCTATTTGAATCTATCTACTACCTATGGCAGCAAAAAATAACCCCATTGCAATTCCGAATATCTCCGTCAAAAGCGGTACCAAATTTCACTAATATATTGTTTAGTTTAATGATGCCTCAATCTATTTCGGTTCTTTTAAAACAAGTTGTACCCCAATTTTCGGCGTCGGGATTTAAAGGTTAAGCACAATAGTCGCCTGTGACCTGTAGCAGGAATCAGAAAGCTTAGTTGGTGAAGGAAAGTTGATTGAGACTAGCCGGATAATTACTTTAACTTTGCACATATTGGGTAATTTAGAGTTGTAAACTCGTTGAACTGTAAAAAATTTGCTTATCACTAAAGAATGTAACATAATAATATTACACTTTATTTTTTTGCCCCTTCAAATTTCGAAAATTTTTGAAGGGGGGGGGGGGGGGTGACATAAACTTTTTTTCAAATTTGTATAAGCCTAAATGAGCTATGCAAAAAGAATCTAAAAAATTTAATCTTGAAATTAATTATGGCCATAGGAAACTAATCAGACCGAAATACAGTTGCAACGTCTCTGCTTGAGAAATTAAGATATCGTAGCGAAAAACAAAATTTTCAAGAGCGAGAAAATTGGATTTTTCGCGTAACTTTTCAAAAGGACCTAAGTAACATTGAGAGATTCTCTTTTTGTCTCTTCTCTTTCGGTTCCCACGGCGATGCGACTTTAAAACATCAGTCTTGCATAAACCAGTTGCTGGTGTCATTAGCTAGCTAATCGTCAAGAATACTTTTGTTGAAATGCATTTATGACGCCGTAATAATCGGAAGAGAGGGAGACCAAAGAGAGTCTCTCAATGTTACTTAGGTCCTTTTGAAAAGTTACGCGAAAAATCCATTTTTCTCGCTCCTTAAAATTTTGTTTTTCGCTACGATATCTTAATTTCTCAAGCAGAGACGATGCAACTGTAGCCCTAGCCCTAGCCCTAGCCCTAGCCCTAGCCCTAGCCCTAGCCCTAGCCCTAGCCCTAGCCCTAGCCCTAGCCCTAGCCCTAGCCCTAGCCCTAGCCCTAGCCCTAGCCCTAGCCCTAGCCCTAGCCCTAGCCCTAGCCCTAGCCCTAGCCCTAGCCCTAGCCCTAGCCCTAGCCCTAGCCCTAGCCCTAGCCCTAGCCCTAGCCCTAGCCCTAGCCCTAGCCCTAGCCCTAGCCCTAGCCCTAGCCCTAGCCCTAGCCCTAGCCCTAGCCCTAGCCCTAGCCCTAGCCCTAGCCCTAGCCCTAGCCCTAGCCCTAGCCCTAGCCCTAGCCCTAGCCCTAGCCCTAGCCCTAGCCCTAGCCCTAGCCCTAGCCCTAGCCCTAGCCCTAGCCCTAGCCCTAGCCCTAGCCCTAGCCCTAGCCCTAGCCCTAGCCCTAGCCCTAGCCCTAGCCCTAGCCCTAGCCCTAGCCCTAGCCCTAGCCCTAGCCCTAGCCCTAGCCCTAGCCCTAGCCCTAGCCCTAGCCCTAGCCCTAGCCCTAGCCCTAGCCCTAGCCCTAGCCCTAGCCCTAGCCCTAGCCCTAGCCCTAGCCCTAGCCCTAGCCCTAGCCCTAGCCCTAGCCCTAGCCCTAGCCCTAGCCCTAGCCCTAGCCCTAGCCCTAGCCCTAGCCCTAGCCCTAGCCCTAGCCCTAGCCCTAGCCCTAGCCCTAGCCCTAGCCCTAGCCCTAGCCCTAGCCCTAGCCCTAGCCCTAGCCCTAGCCCTAGCCCTAGCCCTAGCCCTAGCCCTAGCCCTAGCCCTAGCCCTAGCCCTAGCCCTAGCCCTAGCCCTAGCCCTAGCCCTAGCCCTAGCCCTAGCCCTAGCCCTAGCCCTAGCCCTAGCCCTAGCCCTAGCCCTAGCCCTAGCCCTAGCCCTAGCCCTAGCCCTAGCCCTAGCCCTAGCCCTAGCCCTAGCCCTAGCCCTAGCCCTAGCCCTAGCCCTAGCGGCGAAATGATGACTAAAAACACCAAAATAGTAACAAAATCCGGTAAAACCTCCCGAAAACACGCGCTAAAAATGTCAAAAACGATGAAAATACCATGGAAAGATGTCAAAAAAAACACTAAAAGATATCCAAAATACGACAGAAAAATAACAAACAGACAACGAATCCGCAGAAAAAGTGACAAAAAATATGCAAAAAGGCTAAAAAAAGCTTTGAGAAGGCAACGATAATATGACGAATACAGAACGATAAAATGACAAAAAAGTGAGGAAAGCGTGACGAAAAGACAGCAAATAAACGACAATAAGATGAAAATGCAGTAAAAGACTACGGATGTATGTCGAAGAAGTAAAAACAAGTAGGCGAAAAGAAAATTAAAAGACACCGAAAAGACGCCAAAAACGACAAAATATGTCCAAAAGCAACAAACGAAAAGACTATAAATGTGCTGAATGACTCTCTGGGTTAACACTCTAAAAAGAACAAAAAAAGGACTATAAAAAGAAGCAATAAAAAGAATGCAAAAAGGCACTTATTCAAAAGATATCAAAAATATGACAGAAAAATGATAAACAGACAACGAATTCGAAGAAAAAGTGACAAAGAGTTGACAAAAAGGCGGAAAAAATGCCTGAAAAGGCAACGATAATATGACGAATAGAGAACGATAAAATGACGGAATAGTAACGGAAGAATGACGAAAAAACAGCACGTAAACGACAAAAAGATGGCGAACATGCAATGAAAACCCAACGAAAAGACGACGAAAAAACGCCAAAAAGTGACAAAAAATGCCAAAAAATAGCAATACAAAATGATGAAAAGCCTTTAAATATGTGCAGAAAATGCAATAAAAATACAGCAAAAGGGCGGAAAACATAATAAACAAGAAAAACTGCAAATGATAACGCCATCAATCCAACATCGCCGCAAAAGACGATATAAAATATCATAAAGAGACGAAGTAAAGATGCCAGAAAGCTAAGATGTTGAAAATAACTAAAAACGACTAACAAACATTAAAAACACAACAAAAATGAGGGGTCAATTATAATCGAATTGGCTTCCGATTATAAGTGGCTTTGATCCATGGATCTCACAGCTTGGGTAAAGAGGAACGGTACACTTACTATTTAAGCGTTGCTTCTATGACCCTCCTTTACCTAATTTTTCTATCTCTGCCCTTCACATCTTGCCTCCTATGATGTACTGATGAACACATTTGTTTCATTAATTTCATCTACCGTCCCCTTCATTGATTGGTAATAAAATTGCCGCTATAAAAATTTATTAAATGCCTGACCTCATAAAGGTTAACACAAAACGCGAGCAGGGTTCATTCTCGGTTTTTTGCTCAGTAGATGCTGATTTGACTACAGCGCCTCAACTAAATAGAATTCGAAAAAGTAGTGTAAAGGGCAATTGTAGAGCTAATTATTATCTACATTATTGGTGAAGAATGTATAGTTCTATCTTTTGTATTTACGGCGCTATGCGGTTGCTACTCCGTTGGTAGCCAAATGAGCGCTCTTTTTACTACCAACGGGGTAGCAGCCCCATAGCGCAGTCCCATAGTAAATACAAAAGATAGAACTATACTTTCTTTAACAATAGTGCAGATAATAATTAACTCTACAATTACCTTCTACACAACTTTTTTGAATTCTGTTTCGTTGAGGTGCTATAGTCAAATGAGCATCTACTGAGCAAAAAACTGAAAATGAAGCCTGAACGCGAGGTTTGTCTATGTACACTTCGTGATTAATATACACTTTTCAGCAAACCTGATAAATGTTTTAAGCTAAGGAATCTTCAAGTGAAACATGAATGTCGATTAAACTTCCATTTAAACCAAAGTTTTTATTATAAATCTGGTTAATCTGGTTTCTTGTGAGATAAAAATAAAGTGATGAAACTTTTTTATGTAAAATACAACTCGCAAGTTCCATAAATTCCGTAAAAATAGATTCGTGATCTTTTTTGATTATTTGATTTTTCCAGTCCAAAGATCGGTGTTCTACCTTCTGTTCTAGTTTGAGCACGCCAATGCCAGTGGTTGACAGTAGCAATAGCAGTACAGATTTGGAATTCTAAAGTATTGGTTTTCTACCATTAGAGCACGTTATCATTCCTGTTGACATGTGTCATCCGTCACATGTTTACGATGCGGTTAGCTGTGAAACGTACTTTCCGCCTTAAGGCTCGCCCAGAATTGGTACTTTATGGTAGCGGTTGTGTCGATTTGACAGATAATCTGTCAAATTGTATGAGAGAACTGTCAGATTAAAGCAAACGCTACCATAAAGTACCAATTCTGGGTGGGCTTTTACACTGCAGCCTATGTAGGTAGGTATATAAAGTTTTCTGAGACGGCTATAGCTACTGGCATGGTCAATTAATCAATAAAGTTACTTCTTCGATCGTCGGTAATCTGATGATTACCGGTATAGAATAGACAAACAGTAAAAAACTAATCATATGTCATCTGAAGAACGTTTGCGACTTCCTCAGCTACGAAAGCTACAAAGACAACGAAATACACTGTTATTTTCTGAATCAACAAACTCTATTTCATATTTTATTGATTACCTCTTTCTTTACGATAACTGAGGCTGATAACAAATTTTCCTTTTCATTCGGTCACAAATGTACCCAAAAAAATTCACTTGAGTGACAATAGGGAATAATCTTAACTTGGAAAATTGATTAAATTTAAGTATTTTTGCCTTTGTTATACTATAACAAAGGTTTTTAACTTTAAGCTTTTGTTTTAGTTTTAAAGTTTTAGAAACTAAATGTTCAAAAGAAAGTATGAGGTGTAAAGGCGAATAATGCCTTCGAAAATATATTTTATCGAGTTCAATGATTTCCGGTTAGGCCAACCGAACAAGATCCCAACGAATAATTTGTTCATTTGTTCTATACAAAACCTGTCGCCTTCACCCGTTTCTTCTAAAACCCATCTGCAAAAACGGTTAGCACAGTATCACAATCATTTCGATCCGGTTCGTTCCGTTCCTCTCTGTGGTGTGGCCTATAGACCAGCCACATCCTCCCTCGCGAAACGTTTTAGCCATATTGCCCTATGGTGAAGTGCAGTATGGTAATATGTTTCACCAGCAATCCATTCCATCCAAACAACGAACCAAGCAAATGAGAGGAGGCTCATAGTGACACGGTCAACCGGCTGGGCAAAGAAGAATATTTTATTACTTCCATCCGGTCTGCGGGCACCCGGCCGAGCGCAGTTTTGCGTGGGAGCCTCGCGGCATGACTCCGAAGGAAATTGATACAAAATCTAAAACTACCCAGCACAACAAAAATCAACAAGAATTCGCTTGTAATGCCGCATGATCACGGCTTATTGAACATATCCCGTTCGTCGTCGTCGTCGTGGTCATAGATGGATCGCACTGAAGTTACAACACTGACTGCCTTGCACAGCCTAGATCAGCAAATGTGATCTATATTTTCATATAATGCTCTCTTCGCTTTTGCAGCATATCCGCCGATGAGGCGTATGCTTGATGAAAGAGTAGGACCACACGCAATTCATTTTTCACTGACCGGATGACTGCGCGGCCCGATGATAATCAATAATAATTTCTCGGTCTATTAGAAGTCTGAAGAAGCGTTTGCTTGCAGACCTGGGCGTGCTACTCCAGAAGATATTAGCGGGAGAGGCTGGTTTGTACCGCAGCGAAGGCGGTGTTGAAGTGCATACCATATTTAAAAATCTGTTACTAGTTATTTGGTAAACATAAGCTAACTGGTTTGACCTGCAGTCCAGAAACGGACTCATAATTAAACGGTCGCTTTCATTTGGAGTACGTTGCTACTAGCTAATAAAATGCCCTCAAATTTAAAACATTTCAATTTATGTTAAGAGAGTCTATTAAGCAGCATAGGTGCAAATGTTGAATTTAATTTTCAGTACAACTGGACTGGAGATGGGCTAGACCCCAAGATGTTATTATGTAGTTTTTACGTGTTTCTTATGAGTAAATTTTATCGCTTTTTCCGTTTTATGTCAAATTAGAACGATTTCATTACGGCGCTGTTGGCAATTAACCTTCGCGTGAAATGCTTAACGTTTTGAAAGCCTCACCTAACCAACTCCTACCTTTATGAATACCTACATATAAGCACACAGGTTACTGCAAGAGAACTGCTACCAACAGGTTTTGCAAACCGTAAATTTCACCGTCCATGTTTTCCTCCAACAGATTTAATGCAACTGTCGGTGGCTCAATCATCGGATGTTGCCTGAGAGATAACCTACAGGTGGACGGTGACTATCCATCTTGTTTTGTGGTTTACCAGGATTTATGACTTTAATCATTTAGTTCGTAATGAAAATTTCTTGCGCATCCTTTTTAAAAGAAAATAAGCACCCTTGAGAGACCCACTTCGGTGTTCCAGTCTTCCCTGTTTTTACTTGCGTCCTTTTGAAATGTTAAGCGAATCTGCTTCGCTAGTTCTACACCTTTCAATGGATGCTTCATGCGCTAGAAGTAGTAATTATGTCATTTCCATGTTATCGATTTTGTTATGCTTTAACCGGAGAGGTATGAATGAAGTTTATTAGCAGCTTCAGCTTACGTCTACGTGTTCTCCGAAGGTGGTACTCCATTCTGTCTTCGGCTCCGCAAGCGATTAATCCATTTGGAAGGCGTATACGATGAACGTAAATACGATAATACACAGTA
Source organism: Sabethes cyaneus (assembly GCF_943734655.1). Classification (NCBI taxonomy): domain Eukaryota; kingdom Metazoa; phylum Arthropoda; class Insecta; order Diptera; family Culicidae; genus Sabethes; species Sabethes cyaneus. Next base: position 192,939,953 of record NC_071354.1, read on the forward strand.
AATTGTACAGTATTAAGTTATTAGCAAACGTTTTATTAGCAGCGTGTAGCGCAGCGCTTAAAAAAAAGTGCCGATGTCAGCAAAATTTTGCCGAGATTTGGACAGCCGAGCGTTCGGTAAAATTTTTTATGATGCCAAACGTTAGTAAAGATCCGTAAACGTCGATTTGCAAAACTGAAATTTTCACCGAACGCTCGGCTGTCCAAATCTCGGCAAATTTTGCTGAGTTTTTTAAGTGTGTAAGCTGCCGGAAGATGGTTCGTTGGAAGCCTCTAGGATTAATCCCCATTTGCGTACGGGGAATATTGAAGGCATCAACTATTTCTAATAGTGACTGACTATTGCAATTTAAGCAATATCAAAACTTACAAACAATGGAACGAATATTTTTTTACGCTGGACAAAATTACGTCTTGGAGCTAAATTTCGTTTTTCTCACAACCGATCATTTTGAAAACGACAGCTCAAGGGACCAAAATAAGGTCTAATACCTTATATAATCGCTTTTCTCACAAGACATCAGTTTTAAACATACCTTATTATCTACAGAATCGTTCGAAACGACGGTGTCGTCGTGTACTTTTCCAAACCGGTTTTCTTTCAGGACATCATTTTCGCTTAGGTTTCAGCGATAAAAATAGTCTCCATCCAGTTGGAACGTAGTAACTCTGTCACTTTTTTTTCGTAGATTTAAATAACGGAAATTTCAGTAACTAGGATGGGTGTCCAATTACCGTCTGTGCCTGGGAAGCAAGGCGATGACACTGAAAATGTATGGCAAAATTTGTCTATGATACTTTTCGTAGATTTTCACCATCTACCAATTGAAAAAAATGTCATAATAATTGCCATACAATTGCATCATTTTTTTGAATCGATTGACACACAAACCATTGAAAGCAATTGAGAATTGACAGGACCATCGGTATTCAAAATCTTTCATTTTTTCGCGACATTCGCAAAACGTGCATGTTAATCTTATGACAAATAATTTAGCTTTTGCGCAAACTTTAACGTAGAACTACATTTTTGTTTTCTATATTTGGGTGCACCTTAGAAGTACGAAATATAAACATGTAACGAACAGTGGTTTCGTTTGGCACGCTTATAACTGAACCATTTTGCCATGTATTTTAAAGATATTTGCACCAATTGATCAAAAATGTTTCTATGCATTGATTGATATATAAAAAATAGTCGTCACTTTATAAGTAATCATAAATAGGCGTAATAGTAATCATAAATATCATAGCACACTTTTGTTTTCCTGGTGCGGTACGACAATCTTAGACACCTACGATTTGTTTTAATTCCCGTTCCAACAGGTCAGGTATTATTCATTTCGATAAAACCGTGACCAAGTTGATGTCTTGAAAGTAAATCAATTTTTACAATTGTAAAAATGTTTCACCTTCGATCGATTTTATTAATTGAGCATTGAATCTAGACGAACTTGATGTCCTAAAAGTAAACCCATAAAAGAAAATATTGCAACCATACCATCTCTTCAAATGATTATATTGGTATACTGTAAGAATATGTTCGATACTGAAGTCTTGTACGAAAACGTAGTTGTCCAAGCAACAATGTGAGTTTTATTGTACTCTTATGGTGGTCTTCAAGACCAGTTTTGGTCTTGAATGCCATCATAAGAGTGTAATGTATTTGTAATTTGTATTGAAATTACAACTGCACTTCGGTTTTGCTGTGAGTCACGTATAATGTAAACAGATAACCTAATGATGAGATGACCACTAAATTTCAATCCTGTTGTGCTATCACTCGTATTTAGTATCACAGACCCGCACACTTTTGTGAAAGAAGAGAAGTGTTTTTGGAGTACACTTAGCTTTTCCCCCCTTCACTAGCTCGTGGGAATTGTATTATATTTATCTCCACTTTGCAATCACTTTATATTAATTTCATATGCCATTGGGCTGGCTAGACTGCCGAGTCGTAGCAACACCTTCGCGCACAACAAGCTTTAGCCCGTCTGCCGGTACCGCGCATTATGCGCCATTGTTGTTTTTCGCATTGTGCAGCAAATCACTCACAAGAAAAACAGTTTTTCTTAAATATAATTGCACTCCCCGTCCTATTCACCTACAAATTGTAATCCTAGTCGCTTAAACTCGATAACTTCACTTTACTTTAAGTAATTAAACACTTTAGACAGCGAAAAATTCGGTTTATTACGGGAGCTGTTAGATTCGTACTTGTAGTAAGTTGACAGGGTTGCCAGAATTTTTTTTAATTAGTAGAACGGAAATATTCTTCTAATATCGGAAATATTAGTAGAACCAGAACGCACAAGAACTAAAATGCGGGTCCCAAATTTATGCATGCACAAATATCAGAATAAGTGAGGCATTTCTGCTTTATACAATTTTCATTTCATTCGTTTGCTTATCCATCAATTCCAATGATCTAAGATTTCTGGACGAAATACAGATTTGTATGAGGGTGAGTCGATCCCGCCAATCAGTCAGTTTTCCTACAAAAACTGCTCTACAAATGTCTCTTTGTTTAGCCATGGTATCCGTACCTAGCAAACAGCAGCGTTCAACGTAAGCGGGAATTTCATAGGGCTTCGCCAAGGTATTGCCTTCAATCCTTTTTGACCACACAGCTGTGTATGGAATCCAAACAGCAGCTGAGCCTTCCGGTATGAAACGAAAATGGGCCAAATTCAATGCTCTTCTGTTCAAAGATATGGGAATAATGATCTCTCAAAGTCATTTGAGTGTCTAAAAGCACACGTAAATCTCTAGTTACTGTTTGAGATCTGTAGCATAAATAGGAAATCGATCTGATGCTATTACACAGCAGACGTTAAAAAATAATGTTAATAATTATTAATAATAATAATGGCCCCAGATTACTCCCTTGTGGTACGCCCGAACACTTGGTAAAACTTGATGATTCATGGCTTCCTGTTTCTACAGATAGGTTGCGACCAATAAGGTGCGATTTTAATCATTTTACTTTGGCGGACGAAGCAGCAGGACGTTCAATTTCGACATGGGGCTTCGATTTTCTCTATTTTTACACCGATCGATCAGAAAATCTCCTACGCATTGATCCGAAAGGGGAGAAAAGATCCCTTTACGTAAGTCACTATTGGAATAAGCATAAATATCCCTCTCCACTGTACTCGGTCCTGGGCAACTCGTCGTCAATTCGTTGAGCATCTTAACGAACGCAAATCAACTTCAATCTGGTCAAGCCATCTAGCACGTTGGGCCCGTTTATTCCTGGTGCCAGTGTGTTTCTGGATAAGAATGGATTTCACTGCACAGTCATCCACCATCCTTGCGACGTCGCCAGCCCACCGTAGTCTCCCAACTTTCGCCAGGTGTACGATTGGATTCTCTTCGAGTAGTGCCTGAAACTCGTGGTTCATACGCTTACACCACTCTCCGATAGTTGTTTGTACTCCGTCGAAAATAGTCCGCAACACCTTTCATTCAAATACGGCAAGTGTGTATATGTCTTCCATAAGCAAAGTTACTATTTCAAGTCAGTATAGGACTACCGATCTGATTGGCGTGTTGTGCAGCGGCTTTGCTCCTTGATCGAAGCGTCTTACAGAGGAACAATAGGCTCGACTTCCAACTTGAATGCGTCGTTCCTTTGCTGTCAGTGCATCGATGTAAATAGTCACGTGGGAGCCAGATGTTGTCTCTGGAGCCACTTCATACTATATATTGTGTTTTTGACGCATTGATCTAAGACCCAATCCTACTAGCATTCGTTTGTAGTCGGACGTAGATTACCTCCGCCGTCCCTTAGTACATAGTAATGATGTCCAGATCATCTGCGAATGATAGCGGTTAGCTCGTTCCTCTCGTTTCGAAGCTCGCTCGCCGGAATACACCTTCAACAGCGAAGTTGAATAACATACAGGATAAGTTCATCTACCTGCCCCAACACCCTGCGCGATTCGAAGGAAGTCGAGAGTGCCCCCGAAACTCTCCCGTAATAGATCAGTCGCTCCACGGTAGCTTCGATCAGCCGTCTCAACTTGTCCAGGAAAGCATTATTCGCCATACGTGTTCGACCGTATCGTATGCTGCTCTGAAATTCATGAAAATATGATGCGTGAATACGTTGTACCCTCAACATTTCTGTAGAATTTGTCGGAAAGAAATTTGATCCGTAGTAATACGGGCCTCCATAAAGCTCGCTTGCTACTGCTCTACGAATTGCTATTGGGCACGGCCGACTGGGAACGCACCTCATAGCCGGTGTTGATCAACATAATACCGCGGTAATTACAGGAATTGAACCAGCTTCCCTTTTTATAGATGGGACAAACCAAACCTTCTACCCACTCCTCCGGTAGTTTATCATCCCCCCCCAATTCATTAAGATATCCAGTGAAGTACCACTGATAGTCGCTCTTTGCCATGTTTGAAGTTCTGCCGGAAGTGGGTTCTTTCAGATTATTCTTCAGTTTTGTAGTCCAGTGTTGTAAAGCTCGCACTCGTGTGGTCTAATTTTCTGCCACACGCGTACTCATTCTAACGAACACACCGGTATAAGCATCCCTTTAAAACCCCCACTCACTTTCTTCATGCACTGCAACGAGTGTGTGTTTAGCTAACAGCTACAGTCGTTGCTGGTCGTTCGTCGTTGCTGCCCGATCTGCTGATACCGATTACTCACGACGGCTCGTACTCCCGCCCATGAGTAGAATCGAGGGTGATGAAGAAGAAGAAGAAGAAAAACTAATGCAACATTTGTATCCCAGTGCGCCACCAGCCTCATGGGCAGCTGATTCCCCGGGAGTTTTTTGACTCGGGAATAAGCTATGCAGGAAGACGAAGTGAGGATATGCGTGAGCGAGTGTGTGGGAATGAATGTCAACACGCAGCACCGGCAGCTGTTTCTTGTACGCCTGCGTGTGTGACGTAAGCGTTGAATGCTATGTTTCTCATACTCTTTCACATGTGAGTAGGCTTCTCGCTCGATTCGCAACATTGTTTCTCACCGCATCACTTCAAGATTTAAAGCCGATACGCGGTTATCGTTTGTGGGCACTCCAAGGCTTACTTTCGTTCCGTTTCCTTCTGATATATAGCCATTGAGATGCCAATCGAAGAATTGTTTCCATCTGTTGACCACCTCGCGTTCGTTTGTGACCAGCTTGCCCTCCTCGTCCCTCACATATCAGGCTTCAGTATGTGTCCAACACGATCTATGTCTTCCTTCTGGCGCTTTTTTCTCCTCGGGATCGTGGTCAACTCACCGCTTGAAGGCATTTTCTGTCAAACCAGTCAATTCGTACATTCGAGGTTTCTTCACCTCTTGCACCGCGGTTGTGGTCTCATTGGCAACCGTGCACATACTACTCAATGTGTCTTCGAGGGTCAATGCACCTAGCTTCACAGAGGAAGGTAGAGCTTCATCCAGTATACGCGCATAGTTCTCGGCAACTCGCGGGTTGCCCGATTACCGGATGTTTAACCGAGGAAGACGGCTTTGTCGTGATGGTAGATACTTTCGATAGTTTTGCGCGCATATGCATTCAAAGTGAAGTACTGATTTTCAATCTTCACTTGGCCCAATTGGTGCTAAGGTAAAATAAAGCTAAATAAGCGATAACTTTGCAAGGATAGCTTCTAGAGATTTGCAGCCTTTGGCAAAAACCTGTTTTTTGAGCGCTTCGATAATTATATGGAACAATCAATTCTTATAAAATGCAACTAACAAAAGTTATGTATGAAGAACTAATTTTTCAGGAGCGTCCAAAGAAAATACTCTATAAGTCGGGTGCAGATAGAGATAAAAATGTCATTTCTTCAGCAAAGTTGCTTGATACTTTTGATACATTCAAATTATGGGGAACATTCATATGAATGTTAATGTTTAAAAGACACTAAAAATGTTGCAAAAGACGTTAGGAAAAGAGTTTGATTTTTAGCCCTACAATGCGCTGATGGATAGTTACCGGAAAGTAATCCACAATGGAGATTTTTTCGAACAAAAAAAAAATACTTTTTCTCTATATCTCAAAATACCGCTGAGTAAGGTTCAATCTTTTGGTATCAATATATATATATATATATATATATATATATATATATATATATATATATATATATATATATATATATATATATATATTTATAAGGATTCCACTAGTTCGATAGTTGTTCACAGCACTTGTTTGTTTCTTGTAGTTTTGGCCAAACGAAGATCATGCTACTTTTATTTTTGCGGCGTTAACTGAGAAAGTTAGGGTAAATGACAAATTTTGCCGCTAACGAATACCCTGCTTTCGGAATCGGAATGAAGATAGCTCTCTTGTGTTGAAAAAAAATCGGTTTTATTCCAGCGGGCTCCAGCCCTGTGAAATAGAAACTATAAAAAATATGCCTACTGTATCTTTGGCAAAGTTACTTATAAATTCTTTTGCTACTATTTTGTTGCGGAAATCATTCTACTATCTCTTTTCTATAAAAACTTATTATATGCTATGCAAACTGCAAACTGGAGCTCAATCGTCAATTTCATATTAACCTTTCTAATGCATTAGAAAAAAGTTACATATTATGCATTAAGGGTCGAAAACGACCCAAGTTTTAAAATTGCTCTCATTCATCCATTTTCAATCCGAATTTCGTTTTCTTTACCTCGTTTGAAAGCTATGGCCAAAAACTAGCGCCCAAGGTATGTTGGGGAATATTTGTTGACTGATGGCCACTTCTGCGTCGGTTCCGGAACACCCACTACCAGGTCCCGGGGGACATTTTTATATTTTGAGATAATTTATTTTGCGGCACATCAAATCACATTGGCTTGATAAAATAAGATTAATGGAAGTGCAATGGGAACATTTTGGACCCAAGCTGCCATTTCCTCATTGGTTCTGGAACATCCGGTACCCGGTTTTTGAGGAGAATTTTAAATTTTAGGATGATTTATCTTGCGTCACGTCAAATTACATCAGCTTGATAACGTAAGACTATTGAAAGTATAATAAAGACATTTTGAAGGCAAATGGCTACATCAGCATTGGTCCCGGAACATCCGATACCCGGGTTTTTGGGGCTATTTTTGTATTTTAGGATAACCCATCTTGCGACACATCAAATCACATCGGCTTGATTAAATAAGACTGATTAAAATAAAATAAGGTCATTTAGAAGCCAAATGGCCATTTTACCATCGGTTCCGGAACATCCGGTTATGAGTTATCCTAAAATACAAAAATGTCCCCAAAAACCGGGTACCGGATGTTCCAGGACCGATGCTGATGTGGCCATTTGCCTTCAACATGTGTTTATTATACTTTCAATAGTCTTATGTTATCAATGTGATGAAATTTGACGTGCCGCAATAGAAATCATCCTAAAATTCAAAAATGGCCTCAAAAACCAGCTACCGGATGTTCCGTAACCGATGGGGAAGTGGCCATTCGGGTCCAAAATGTCCCCATTGTACTTCCACTAGTCTTATTTTATTAAGCCAATGTGATTTGATGTGCCGCAAAATGAATTATCTCAAAATATAAAAATGTTCCCCGGGACCTGGCAGTGGGTGTTCCGGAACCGACGTAGAAGTGGCCATCAGTCAACAAATATTCCCCAACATACCTTGGGTGCTAGTTTTTGGCCATATCTTTCAAACGAGGTAAAGAAAACGAAATTCGGATTGAAAATGGATGAATGAGAGCAATTTCAAAACTTGGGTCGTTTTCGACCCTTAATGCATAATATGTAACTTTTTTTGCTGTGGCTCTTCTAGATGTCGCTGAAAGCTGAAACTCCCACACAATGCTAATTTTCCAAAGTTAGGAAAAGTCAGAAAATTTCAAGTCTCTAGCTCGTACCGTTACTGAGTATCAAGCTTTGTAAGTATGCCGATGGGTCGAAAACGACCCCAATGCACTAGGAAGGTTAAGTGTCTTTTAGAGTTGAACAACGTTGCTGAAAATTGTGGGGAGCTATTTTGAACCACAAAAAACTTTCCACTCAATTTTCGCTTCTGGATCACTGTGCATTGGAATATTTTTCAATATGTAACGTACAGGAAAAATGTCCGATTGCAAGTAACGTAACGTTCCTTTGTTAAGCATTTTACTAGAATCGGTAAACTGAGCACGATGAAACTTTGACGTTTCTACTAATTATTCACTTTATTGTTGATTTTTTCTGACAGACACGCATTTCACGAAAAGTGCTCGCAATTATTACCTCAACAGTTACCTATAGGAACACCTATCTGTTCCGCATCCATCTGAACGTCGGAGGCAGGATTAATGTCGTCGATAAAACATTTTTAAATTGAGCATGTAATTGTCGTTTATGGTCGCAAATTGAAGCAATAAATTCGCGATTCGCATGCTACGCCTGCAGCGCTGCAGCAGCGCAGAAAGAGGCACTAACTAATTCACAAAATCGCCAGCAGTGAGTGTCTCCGTCTGTAGGTATGCGGGTTTCGTTGCTGGTGAGCCTTTTTCAGGTGAAAAGGAAATCAAAAAAAAAAGCTGAATGGACATCGGCTTACCGTGTTAAGCCTAATGTCCGTGGCCAGAATCCGCACGCGGTTTTGCGAATGAAAAATCACGGAATATTAATGCGAATCTGTTGGAATATTTGCTGATCGGTGAAGTTTATCATACATATTTCTCTGAGTGGTTGGAAGTCACCTCATGAAACAACAAGCAAAGTGCAGGTTATAAATTTTATATTCTGCTTACGGGTTGAATGGTAGAAACAGGATAAACGAACGAGTCGAAATATTTTTATTTGGAAATAGAAATAAAACAGTCTAGAACGTTCAGAATTTGATCACTATATTTTGTTCTTTCATCACTGGTCTAGAGCTTTTACTTTCACAAACTTTCATTGTTTTAAATTTGATCATCCCAAAAATTATTCTCCGTGCAGGTTGATCTCGTTTGAAATCATCAAACAACACTTTGGGTTCAATAAAAATAAATTGAAATTAAACATGGTTTCGAATTGGAAACCCAGTCCGTAGTTTCGAATTTCCTCGCGAAAGCAAACAAATACAAAACCTCAACCCGATTTGCCGGAAGTGATAGCGGCAAGAAATCTCCGCGTGAATTTATTCAACCGATATAAACAACCCAGAATCATAAAAACCAGTTCCAGCTCCCAGATGTGCAGTTACACCGTGTTGCACATGCTTGCACGTGAAATTTTAGTCAATGAAACCAGGTCGTAAATTATCGTCCTCCGGGGTTCACCCCCTTGCTTGCGTGTTGTGAGCTTTATGGCCACAACCACCAGGGTCCACCACCGTCCCGTTGCGTAAAATCCAATTCGTTCGTTCCCCCAAAAGCAGCTAATTACTGGACGCCTTCGGCCTCGGAATCGTTTAACGATCCCGTCATAACTCCATCCATCCATCACGGGCAACAGCGCAACGGTGCAACAGTGCAGCAACATTGGTGCATCCCCACGAGGTTATGCACTCTTCACGGGTCACCGGCGAAATCGGTGCCATGTCCCGAGCCGGTCGGATGGTGCCTGGTGTGGTGTTTGACGACATCGAATGAAGTGTGTTGAACACGAGTGCAGTCGCAGTGGGACCAGCTGCTGCTGATTTCACCGACTCGGCTTCGGCGTACAACTTGGCCAATAAATCAACTTGTTCTTATACCGCCGAACTCGGCATCGCCGTCAAACCGCAACCACGAGCAAATTAAGGCACAGAGGCAGTAAACTTTTTCCCTTTTATCCCAGATAGAAACTCACCGCTGAGCTGTAGTACCAGAGCGGAGTTCCCTTGATCTGAAGTGAGTGCAGCAATCTCAACAAGATTATCGTATCAGAAGAGCCAGATTTATGTGAACTCTTTTAGTTTCGCAGTTCAAGAGTGTCTGGATCGACGAAAGATCCCTCCATCCATATCGTGCGAGCAGAATCCAGCAGGGCTACTCGACCCAGCAAGGGTAAGCAGATAATAAATTAACCGTACGTTTTGTATTTTTATGCAGCCGTGAATCTGAAAACATGGACTTAATGGCTCGGCACAATGTGCTCCCGGTAAGGGATTGTTCCGATCACGATCTTCGGTAACCACGCCGCGAATGCTTGCGAATCGTAAAAGGCTACTCGCCGCGGCCAGCCGAAGGATAGTGTCTCTAAATTGAAATATTGTGTCGTAGTCGATCTTGGCGGACGGTAAACAGCGTTGACCAGAACTTATAATGCAGGCAGGTATATGCAGAAGCAAATTGATGTTTTCCTCCAGCTTAGGTAGTAACCGCGGCAGCTCAGTCAGTCGAGGCATAATTAAGTTCGCTAAACAGACAAGCAAACAAGAAGCTGGGGGAACATGGATTTTCGCACTAATTGTCCACCGACCGTCAGTCGAGTCGGCTTGGATCAAATGCAATTGTGAAGTTTTACGCTTTGCAGTTGGTTTCCGTTGAAGGAATTGTTTTTATTGCCGCGGAACAGATGGGTTATTTATAATTTATTTGAATCTTACACAAAGTTGCCAAGGTCGAACATCAAATACATTTGAGAAGTGCTTTCTTACAAGCTTTCTAACACTGCAGTTATCATCAAGTAGCGTACTTTTTCTCATTTTAAAAGTTTTTCTTCTTTATTTTATTGCATGCGTGATTAATTATAAACATATAACCGGGGTGAACCCCGGAGGACGATAATTTACGACCTGGTTTCATTGACTAAAATTTCACGTGCAAGCATGTGCAACACGGTGTAACTGCACATCTGGGAGCTGGAACTGGTTTTTATGATTCTGGGTTGTTTATATCGGTTGAATAAATTCACGCGGAGATTTCTTGCCGCTATCACTTGATTTATTGCATGCGTGATTAATTATAAACATATAACCAAGAGATTCAGTATATAATGACTAAACATTTGTTGCAAAACATACTCAATCTAATATGACTGATAGTTTCAAGTTAAACGTAATGTATTACAAGTAATTTTCAAATGCACAACCATGATCTTAATAGAGTGGTAGCTTAAGACAAATATTTTTTTGTACAGCAGTAGACAGTTGCTTACTTGCATTAGCGATAACAATAGTTGGTAACTACACTGCCCATAAATGGAAGACAGTCACATGTGCAAAAACGTGCAACTACGAAAGACACTGTTGAAGCCACGACAATTTTTCTTTAATATTGAATCGATTTTGGAAACAAATCGTCCAAATCGTCATAAAATCACTTGAATGTACATAACAGAATACTTTTACAAGTAATTTGTTCACAAGTGACCTAAAATTTGTTCCAAAACTTAGAAAACTGGCGTTGTCGGTGACTCGACAGCATTTTCAAGACCTCGTGTCGGTGTTGTTTTAATAATTCACGTGCTCGTTCGATTCAATTGTTCAAAATGTCCTTTTTGACTCAAATAGTCCTGGCCTTTTCTCCTTTTTATTGCAATTTGTTATCTTGAGTTTATAGTGAGGTCGCATGATGGGGACTCAGAAGCTGGTCGCTTTCATGTGTGTCCGGAACACTCCCAGAACGTGTCCGAGTATGACCAATGCGATCCAGGACACTATATGTGACAACAAATGAACTATTTCAAACTAATTTTGCAATTTCGAGTACCGACTTAGAGATGTCACATATTGTATTTTAGTTAAATTTAGAAACTGACCCCCGTAGAGGTATCCAGAATATTCACGGACATGTTTAGAAGGCCAATGATGTCTTGAACACTTTATACGACTACCAATAGTCTAGATATGCAAATCCGTGTATTTATAGATGTTCAAGGTGCTTCTATGTTCATGTCCCATATATTCCGGAACTTGTTCCCACTGTAACTTCGGAATCGTACATCCGATCCAAATTATCCTCAATAGCGTTCTTTTAGGCCATAAAATCTTCCGTTTGGTAGTTGCTACAATCGAATCGGTCTATGCATTTCGAAAAAACAGATGCTTATTGATATATTTTTACTACTGTGACTGTTATGCGTTTATTTGTAATATGGGACTAACATAGTTTGATATTTTTTTCAACATCTTGGGAACAAACATTACTTTTTTGTTTGAAATATTGAAAGAACAGCTAATTTAAAGATGATTCTCAGGTTTATCTTAAAAGTGGTGAAAAGTCAGATGGGCATGGGACTGTTATGCATTTATGGGTAGATAAGTTTCACATAAATATAGCTACCGGTTAAAAAAAATGTGTATTAGAAGGCACTTGAAGGCAGAAGCCACAAATCCTCGTTAAATTCCGGGAATTCAACTCGCAGACTCACCATTTGATTATAAACTTCAAGGCGGCGTACGATTCAGTTAAAATAAATGAGCTGTTTCAGAATATGCTTGAATATGGGTTTCCAACAAAACTGATTAGGCTGATACGTGCTACCCTTTGATGGTTCAAAATCAAGCGTCAGGATAGCGGGTGAAGTATCGGACTCGTTTGCGACGTTAAATAGTTTGAAGCAAGGTGACTTGCATTGAAAGATGCTAGTCGAAAGGCAGGCGTGCAGAAAAGCGGTACCATTATCACGAAATCTCATATGCTCCCCACGGTTTACGAATGACATCGATATCATTGCTATTAACCGTAGCGCCTTTGGAAGAAGCGTAAACGCATCGTAAGGAGGAAGCTGCGAGGATAGAGCTTATCATAAATCCTACCAAAACAAAGTATATGGGTAGCCCTTCAGGTGTTGTAACTGCGGTGGTGATAGATGGAGATATTTGATGAATTTGTTTACCTTGGTGCGTTAGTGACATGTGACAACGATGTGAGCCGTGAAGTAAAAAGGCGGATAGCGGCTGCCAACAGGGCCTTCTACGGATTACGTAGCAAGCTAAGGTCCCGTACCCTGCATCTCCGTACAAAACTCGCACTTTATACGACGCTAATTCCCTCGGTGGTACTCTACGGCCACGAAGCGCGGACGTTGAAGGAGAGCGACCGACATGCTCTTGGCGTTTTTGAGCGTAAGATCCTCCCTGTATAGAAAGATGCGGATATTGTGAAGCCACTAAAACACGACAGGCTACAATGGGCTGGCCAAGTAGCAAGGATGTCGGATGAAAAACCAGTGAAAATAATATTCAGCAGAGAACCCAACAGAGGCCGACGACTTCGAGGCTGACCGCTTATTCATTGGATGAACGCTATTAATCAGGATGCTATAGAGCAGCGGGTGTTAGAAGTGACTAGAGAGCGGCAGCCCAAGATCGAGAAATGTGGAGTCGGCTCCTGAATTCGGCATGGATTCGGTAAGCGGATTGTCGCCGAAAAAGTGAAGGTAAGTAATGGCCTGTATCCCTGGTACCGATGGGGTTCTTGAAGAGAACAGATCTCACTGCACAGTCGTCCGGCATCCTTGTGACGTGGCTGGCTTATCATATTCTCCCGACTTGCGCTAAGTTTACGATGAAAGTCTCTATAAGCAGTGACTGCAGCTCGTGATTACTCCACAATACCTTGCGTTCAAATACGGCATCGACACATATGTTTTTCGTAGGTAAAGTTACATTCTCAAATCCGTAGAGGACTACCGATCTGATAAGCGTTTTGTACATCGTCAGCTTGGTGCGGCGGCATATGCTCCTTGATCGATGTTGAGGAAAAGTAGACCCGACTTTCAGACTTAAATATGCCGTTGAACCTCCTTACTTGTATTATTGTCGGCAGACCCCAAATATATTTTATTTTATTTAACACCGCCTTCGATAAAAAATCGTACAGACTGAATATGCTTATAAACTATGTTTTAGTTTGTAATTTCGCTGATTCGTTTTTTAAAAACTGACTTTGGCATGTCGAAGTCAAAAATTTCACCAACAGCGTTGAAGGCTTGAAGACCTGAGCTTAATGCGTTGTTCTGGCCAAAGTGCGTCCCGTGGAAAGGTATTGGAAATAACTGCGTATCGCGAAACCGGCGAGGAAGTACGTTGATTGGCACCTGTTCTAACAATGCTGGGCAGTCAATGTTTCCCTGCATTAGATCAAAAACGGACATTCTTTGTTGATTGGTACGCCTACCCGACAGTAGATCGAGTTTGATCAGCTGACATCGAGCTTGATAATGAGGAAGATTGATCGGATCGTTCCAGGGCAAATTGCGCAGAACAAAACGTAAAAGAAATTCTGTACTCGTTCGATTACCTTCGATTCGTAACCAGATGCGGGCACCAAACGACAGACGCGTACTCCAAGATGCTACGACCAACGCGCAATACAACATTTTGAGTGCGTAAATGTCGCTAAAGCTGGAAGTATGACGACGAATGAATCCTAGTGTGGTGAATGCCTTCGCGGTGATAATTCCAATGTGCTCGTTGAATCTGACTTTCGAGTAGGGCTGTCTAACCGGTAGTACCGGTAGTACCGAAACCGGTAATACCGGGCAATTTTTGGATACCGAAATACCGGTTTTGGAAAGGCAAAAAACCGGTATTTCCGGTATTTTCTAATATCCTAGTTTTTTTAGTTTCCTTATTCAAAGAAGAACTAAGTTGGATAGAAGATTGTAAAACTCATAGAAAAACAACTTCGTGTTAATGCTGACGAGTTTTTTCGATTACTAGCAATGAAGAGGGTGAAACTGTGGATCAGCATCTTTGCTGAATGTTTCATGCAAATGTTTCATTCTATAAGCCAGACGTCACGTTTCAATTTATTTTTGAACAACTTGTTATTTACAAGCCACCAAATTATTCGAAACTTCAAAAAATGAATTTAGGGATCAGGGCCCGGCAACGTCGCTTACAATAGTAAATACAATAGTCACTCAACAATGCAGTAATGAAACTTCAGTTTCAACTGCAGCAACGCCGATTCGTTTCAAAACTTCAATCAGGCACCATGAAACGATTTTCACTTCACCATGACGACCGGTTTTAAAGTTTCATTTGTATTCATCTATCAAATATTCAATAGTGGACCAACAATTTTAATGCAATTGAATTGAATTTGAGTAATATTTCTTACAGTTTAATGCATATTATAATCAACTTACTGCCAGTCGTAGTCATTTTTTACAGTCACTAACTTCAGCTGAAGTTTGCTTGAAACGTTCTGTTCAACGAATGAAATTTTCTACGCCAATACCGAAATACCGGTTTTCACCAAAAGAGTTCAATACCGACAGCCCTACTTTCGAGTCAATTGTGACACCTAAGTCGCATATTGAGTAAACGCGATCTACAATGTCTAACCCCAATAAGTATTAATGGTGTAGAGCATTATTGCTTCGAGTGAAGGTTACTATTTTGATTTTTTTGTAGTTGACGCGCATGCCATTGCTGTCGCACCAAATTAATAGTTTGTTTAAGTCCGGTTGCAGTGCCACGCAGTCCGAAACCGACAGTATTGCTCGAAACATTTTCAAATCATCGGCGAACGAAAGTACAGGAGATGACCTAGATGTACCCAGGTCGTTTACGAAAATGTTGAACAGCAGTGGTCCAAATACATTTCCTTGGGGTACGCCGGAGGGAATAAGAAACGTTCGAGAGCGAGCAGAATTCACTACCACGTATGCCGTGCGGTCCGTCAGTTATGAACTGAGCCATTCTGTAATCCAATCCGGTAGACCCATGTGCTTCAACTTGGCGATAACCAGAATGTGTGGAGCAGTATCAAAAGCTTTTGCAAAGTCGATGTATACCGAGAATGAACTAGCATATCGGCTGGTTCTAAGCTATTTGAAATTGTAGTAAACGGCGTTATTTTTTCTCGTACGAAAAATTATGTCTCTACCGCTTAACATGGATTCGTTCCAGATCGCTTCATTTGTACCAACTTGCTCGCCGTGTATTTCACAAAAAGAACTGTTAAGAACAAGTTGAATTCATTTATACTGACTTATAGACCGTTGATCGTATTGATCATGGAATATTTTTATGTAAAATTTCGAGACTTGGGGCGTCCTGTAGATCCGACGAATACTTGAGCACCTGCAGATGATTTGATAGAAGCAGAGTCATAAGCGTTAACCCTTAAATGCGCAATGTTGCTTTAAAACAACATAGTGAAAAACATCCCCAGAGTAAATTATGTTTACCACCTTTAGATAAGTAGGTTTTCTTTATAAACGAATTTTTTCAGCGTGCACATTTAAGGGTTAAGTTCGGTATTTGTATATGTTCGCATTTTACTATGTAATAATTTCGGAGTTTCACAAGGAAGCAACATGGATCCACCATTATTTATGCAGTTTTTTTCAACAACGTTACTCTGTTACTAGCATCTGGCTATAAATTACATAAATACTGATGATCTTGGCCTCCCAGTTGGCCTCGAGGTATGATGCTGGCCTAATAAGCCAGTCGTCGTATGTTCGAATCTCGGTTGGGAGAGACTGTTAGAGTCAACAGGATCGTAGCAACTGGCCCTGCAATTGCCCTGTACTCTAACAACTGGCTGCGAAGTCTGTCGTATAAAAACAGAAGGTCAAGTTTCAAAAACGGAATGTTGCACCTAGGCTTTGCTTTGCTTTGCTTTGATGGTCTAAAATCCTTGCACGATGATTTTGCTGATTGGTGTCGGTGAAATTAGATCACCATCGCGAATTGTGAGCTTATGACATTTCACCCTATTTTAAAACCAGTTTTATTTGATTTATCATTTCGATGGACTTAAACTATAGAGAGTGTACAATGTAAGTGACCTCGGTGTTCTTCATGTTCATGTTCATGTGTTCACTCTAAAAATTTTCCAGTTTTTAAGGACCCAACCTGAAAGCTCTGTGCTCCTTGGTTCGCCCAGTACTAGAAAATTGCAACTTGGTTTGGAACTCGTAGATTGAATGTATACAGAAAAGTTAAACTTGCACTACGTGATTTCCTTGATGTGATCCTGTTAACCTGCCATCGTATCCTGATCGTTGCAGTCTACTTGGTATCAACACGCAGGAGCGCTGTCGTGAAATTCATCAAGCAATTTTTATAGCGAAACTGATAAATGGTGATATTGGTCCACCAACGCTGCAATCCCGAATAAACTTCCATGCTAAGCAACGTAACCTTCGTTCAACTGGATTGCTACTACCACCGCGGCTCTATGCTGTTGATGAAGCGTCAAATTTATAAAATATTCGATTTCTACAACTTCGCCACGAATTTCTGTATTGGTACATTAAAATCATATAGTTCCGTAATTATTTCGAAAGTCATGATACAAGCGCTAATAGGTTCCCGGTGACCAAATAACGTACGATGACAGGCAGTTCATCGTATCGGTATCGGTATATTACTGGGACATTACTATTTCCCTTGGGCACTCCTAGGTTAACTTCCGTTTCTCCTCCTTGTGCAACTTTTCGCAAAATTATCTCAAAACAATTATTCTAATTATTCACGATTTCTGTCCTCCGTTTGGTGCTTTTTACTCCTCAGGATCGTGGTCAACTGGTTCCTAGCTCGTCGGTGTTTGTCCAAGTTCTCCCTAGTGGCAACGTTCAAATAATTTTTCCAAACAATTTCATTTCTCTCCACCGCTTGTTGGCAATCAAACCAATCATTTTGTATTCTCCGGGGCTGTTCATCTAGGTGGTGGCTTCTCCGGTGGCCTGAAGCATCTAACTCCTCGGATGAAGGCCTCATCCAGTATTCTCGGTAGATTACGGGTTATCTAGCTGCCTGATGTTCAGCCAACGAGGACGGCTTTGACGTGTCTGGTATACGGTTGACAGTTTTTAATGCAGTTTATACTGCTACCAGGTAACGGCCAAAGTTAATATCCACACCCCATAGGAAACGTATGTTAGTGATGTTAGAGAAGAATCGGCCTTCTATAAGAACGTGGTCAATCCGGTCCATTGCACGTTGGTCAGGTGATCTCCAAGCGGCTTTGTGGATATCTTTCATGAGAAAAAGGAGCTTCGGATCATCAGGCCACGAGAAGCTGCGAGTTTATACATCATTGACCATTATCACTCGTGTCGGTGTGCAGGCCATGGATTCCTATTACCGGTCTATACATTTCTTCCCTACACTGGGTGTTCATAACCCGATGACGATCTTGATGTCCCGTGGCGAGCAGCTGTCGTACGTTTCCTCCAGCTTCGTGTAGAACGCTTCCTTCTCTTCATCGGGTCTACTTTCGCACGGCCAGTGTACGTTGATGATGCTGGTATTGAATAAACGGTCCAATATCCTCAATAGGCACATTCTTTCGTTGACCAATCTATCATGCGATCCTTCATCCTACTTAACATTAGAAAATCCGTTAGTAGTGCCACCGCTCTGGTATAACTGGGCCTTTTTGCCGTAGATCTTCCAAACCTTCTCTCTTTTGCGACAGGGTGTCGAGTTCAGGGCTTCAATCGATCCATTTTTTCTACCGCAATCACACCACCGCGCATTCAAAGTCACACCGTCTGTTTAGTGATGGAATACGAACGCTATGCATAACGCCACTAGCAACTTGCTCAGTCATGCCTCCGTTTTGAACGGTAGAACGAATGCATTTTAAACCTTTTTAACAATTTCGTTTCGATCAAGTTGCCTTTACCGTTTGGAGCAGTGAATGACTGCAAAACAGTCCAATGACTGGGAGTCACCACGCTATCGAAAAGCAACCGCGCTATCGAATGATTCAATACTACAAATAAAACAACCACTACATGTGTATGGAAGAAGTCGGTCGGATCCCGTCCAATACAAACGAACATTTTGCTTGCGTCGGACCGACTCCGGGTGCCAAACTATTACTGTGAGCAGCCAATTTGGAGACAAAAAGAGAAACGAAAAAATACGTCATCCTATGCTTCCAGTCAGTTTGCAGTTTAGATTCTTCGATATGAACGCGCAAAGCGGGAGAGCAATATTCCGATTCGTATTAGCTTGAATGTTTGTAGTAAGGTGGGTTTTTATAGGTTGCCTTACTTGCCATGCTACCGAGTCTCATGATGGTGCTGCCATCTAAAGTGCATAGACAACACGGTGTCTCCTTCCCTGTCGGAATATGACCTTAATTTCCACCGTGGTTGGTTATCCGACCTCCACCAAGATTGCCCGTATTTCGGTTGGTACGGTACCACGAGGAGGTTAGGATAGGAGTTGCTGGATAAGAGGCTAAGACCCACTATAGGGTCTATGTTGCGCATTATCCAGCCGTTTACCAAGTCAAAACACATTCGTCCAAGCCTAAAATCAGGGCGGATTTCATACCAATACACTTTTATCCGAGGGTGGGTTTATTATCGGCTTCAGCGTTTGTGTGAACTGTCACCCCGTTGGTTCGTTACAACAAGTCATGCTGTTCTCCAATTTTCGATAGGTCACTGCTGAAGGGAAATTACGCTGAACGTGTTAAACTGCATCCGGTTACCTAGTGATAACAAGAAGATTAGAATCACTCTATGTCATTTGCAGCTGGTCATCCGTAATGACAAACATTGAATTGAATAAACTTCTTAATGGGGCCAAAAGACGGCGCTGGGCATCAGAGGGTTAAAAATCAATAATTTTCTTTATTTTGGGTCTACGCGTAGAAGATTTTCCGATCGTTTGATGCAAAAATATTAAAAATTACCAGAAAAACACTGAGCAATTAGTGTTTAGGAGCTGACTACTTATAGAGTAAGATTATTTGGATATTCTCCGCTACCTTCCAGTAAGACATAGTACTACAGTGAAAAAAAACCAAGATTGATCCCTGTTGGGTATACTGACACTAAAATTCGAAAGCGCATGAAACCCATTATTGTCGTTTTCTGATTGCGCAGGAAACGACTAACAATAACAAACTCACAAATTCTCACAATTCTCTTCCACCAACCGCCATCGATTTGGTGTCATTCGCACGTTTCCAGATATTCTCGAATTACCATAAACCATCAGTCAAAAATTCAGCCACATAAGCTAACAGCTCAACACGTATTTGCTAATCCAATAGTTTGTCATATCGCCCGTAGACACACCGCCGGAATCGATAAGCAGTAGCCTACACCGTGCCGCCATGGGATCCGTCGGTGGTGGGACAAAATATCGACGAAACACTGCCGGAATTAATTGGATGGCCAGACGAGGCTGCTGACAATTTATGGCATGTGGCTCCAAGCTTGGAGCCAGCCAACACGGTCTTGTTTTCCCCGCGCGCGTGTTTGGTTCGGAGTTCGGACACCCTAACTTCTCCTCCCAGTAGATGTATCTGGTGTGGGTGAGTGTCGGCCCATGATATCGGATACAGATTTATTTGTCCGTCTGTTGGATCAAATAATTCATTGATGCATCGTTTGAAGACCCATTTCTTTATGCAAAATGATCTGCAAATATGGTGACCGGTCGATCCACTTCAGCGGCATAATGCGGCATCTGATATGAAGGTTTATACCGATCGACGTAAGAGTCAAACAAATGTTCCATTCCAGTGAGAAATTTTATTGTATCGACTGACATGATCTTGGAACGAACATGAAACCGACAAAACTGATGATCTTGACATTCATGTTCTGCACGGAGAGAACTAAAATCTTCATGTTCCGCCTATTTAAATATATGTTTTTGCATGTCCTTGGTAAGTCCAAACCCCCCTAATGTACCTTCATACCAAGAAGGCTATCAGCAGCCAATGCACAAATCATTTTTGTTGATGCTGTTTCGCTGTCCAACGGTTACCAACCACATGCAACCATAAATTAGCATAACATTATGTCGCTTCGGTACATAATTTTACCGAAATGATCGTAATAATAGCACCGAAATAAATGGGCTTCATGCACAAATAAGTTAAAACTCAAAAAAGGAACGCTGCAACATTACTGTCCCAATATGGCAAAAATGTGCACATTGTTCATGGAATGTACGCCATAAACACCGGGAAAAAGCTAAAACGATGTCGCCGTCGCTCGTTGTCATCGCCATTATGTTGCGTGTGGGTGTTACACATTAAGGAATCCAATAATTTATTCTAATGAACGACCGCGCCGAATACGTCGATTCCGACATTGCGATTTGAGATGTAAATGTGCTGTTGTTGTCGTTACTGTTTTCATTATTGCTCCGGGCGGTTTGAGAAGTTGATCGAAATGTAGTAGATGTATCTCGTCAGAATGGTACATAGATCAGTGCTAGTTGTGATTATGAATTCAATGATGTGAGTTAAACCGCATTAAATTACGATTATCGCTTATCTAATGATTCGTGTGATTTATCACGTTTGCTTTGCTTTGATTTGATAGAAAATACATTTGCATTCTATGAATTATGCATGTATTGTTATAACATACGTAATATCAGTTCCACATTTGTCCATTATTTATTGAACTTCTGAATTAATTTGTGTTATTTAGCATTTTGCTGGTTATGCAGAGGTAATATGAAATGCAATCCGGCTGTCAACATTCTACCATGATAAAATATTTCTGTTTCGGATGTGATCATGCCAAGTGAACCTAATAAAGTTCAAGAAAATTATGCGATCCCCGCTGACTTCGTGTGGTTCAGTTGAGCTCTGGGCGAACCGAAGAGATTTATTTCCAACAATCACGAGCTAACGATGATCGGTATAGGAGCAGCAGTAAGCAATCCTAATCATGTCGATTGAACTCCTACCGGCGAGAGATTTATGATTTGGCAACCAAATAAGACCTTTTGACGTGACCCCAGAAGGACCGGAATCTATCAGGCAAATCAATAGTAGTTCAGTTGTGTTTGCGGTTTACTGCATTAACTATTCATAAACGATCATGTACCTACCTACCTTCGTTGCGGCTTTGGAACGCTTTCTCTGCTATGAAATTACGATCGAACTCTCCGCCGAAGGAAGCCTGAAGTTTTGAAAGTAGCACACTTCAGAAATCCGAAATGATAGATAGCCAATCTTGATTAGCACGACATTGATGCGGGAAATGACTAAATAGATTGCCGTCTGTTTGCAACAGCTTGGTCGACTGGATTTATGACTTACATTAATCTTTATAGGTAGCAACCAACAAACCTACGCTTCGAGAAGGATTTGCTCATTTCTCTTGGCTAAACTTAGTTGTAAAATTAATTACCCCATCATCACATACCTTATTAAATTAAATACGTATTTCTGCAATAACACACCGTTAAAAGTTAGATTTTTTGCTAATCAAGCAATGCACAAGAAATTGAATTGCACTCAACGCAACCCCTCACGTAGCAATGATAAATTTCAATTTAATAAAATTCAATAAATAACTATCAATCGTTCGCGATTCAACCAGATGCTTGATTCGGTGCGTATCAAATGCTAGCCGCCGGGCTGGGATTGTGCAGTTCATTGGGAGGGCTCAACCAAAGGAACTAGCAGAAGAGGGACGTAATTTATGAGTGCTGGAATCAATCACTGCCTGCAGTCGAAGCTGACGCTATACGACCAACGACGTCGATCGTCGTCGTCGTCGTGGCTCGCCTTGAAAATTCGTTGAGTCCGTTGTTGCTGCAAAGAAAACCTGGTGCATAACGCGACTAACGCCGGTCTATTGACCGGTTTGGGGGAAATCATAATAATTAAATGTTACGATTTTAGAACGGCTGACGCTGCGGGGCGTTAATTGGTAACGACAACAGCCGCGTGTGAAAAATTCAGGTTGTTGGCTTTCGAGTGGATTAGAACGAACGAACTTTGGGGCTTCGGTGTGTTGCATAACAAGCCTTTTGAGTATCAGTGGAATTTTGTTCTAACGCTGCGATGGTTAATTAACTCTATCAGAGGCTTGTCTGTCGTAAAACGATGATATTTGTCGTATTATTAAGTATCAAGAATTCACCGATGATATTTCTGTAACCTAAACTGGTCATCGTAACAAGCAACAACAGCCTAAAATTTTAGATTGATCGACTGCTTGAAAAATCTGAGTTTTATTGCACACTTATTGTGGTTTTATAGCCAATTATATTGTTACGAAACTAGAATTGATTGATGTCACATTGTGGAGCCTCTAAACCGTAAACCCTGGCAAGTATCAGTGTGATTATTTCGTCACTACCGCTGATACACACTTTGTGTCCAGTGACCCAAGCGTCACCTGACACGTCGATCTCTCCATCAATTCAGACCCACTTGACGTAGCATGCCACTCTATGCAGCTCACCGCGTCTCTACGACGTCTGAGGCTGTACCTGGGTGCAATGATTTCGGTATTATGGTAGCCTCCGATCACCGCAATCGAGTCATACCTGCCAGAGAACAACAATCGTCCCGGAACTGCGTGTGGTTGGATGGAACGTGGCTCCCAAAATTCCACACCTACACCTATAACACCTACACCCACACCTATAACAATTCTTTTGATGACACAGTACCCGTTTCCAGCCCTTACAATCCTCCGATGCTGATTTACTACCAGAACGAGTGCGGCCTTCGAACCAAAATCGATGACCTTTTTATTGCTGTCGCTAAGCCGAGCTTCGATACAATCGTTTTCTACGGAAACCTGGCTTGACGAGAAGATTCAATCGCTGTAGCTATTCGGCAGCGCATTCTCTGTCTTTAGATGCGATCGTAGCCACCAGAACACCCGGAAATACCGTGGCGGTGGTATGCTGATTGCGATCACTAATAAGCAGAGTTGCTTCATCGATCCATATCCGATTTACAAAACACTTGAGCAGCTATTGGGGAAAGCCCTAGTAGCCGATCGTTCTCTGGGCATTGGTGTAATTTATTTACACCCTATCATAAGGACAACGCTAGCAGTATCAGCAAACATATCGACTCTTACTTGGTAGTGTGTATTCTCATATAGCTTCGAAAGACCAAGCGCTGTCGTTTGGTGATTATAACCTGTCCAGTTCAGTTTGGAATGTTCCTGTAAACGGTTGTCCTAGCATCGTATACCAATCGTTCTGGACATTTTTTTCTTCAAAACGTTCAATCTCCAAGAATCTCGTTGATTTCGTCTCATTCTGCTTGCGCAACATAAATTAAGAAGTGCAAATTGAGCAAATCAGTGTACCCGGACCTGAAAGCAGCGTTTGATCAGGTGGGTCACGGCATCCTTCTTACTAGGCTAAAGAAACGGGGAGTTTCCACAACGTTCTGCAAATGGCTACACTCATACCTAACATACCGTAGGCTGAGTGTGAAGTCCGATTTTTCTAACTCGATCTGCAACATTTCTGACGTACCACAGGGGAGCAACCTTGGACCACTTCTATTTTGTCCTTTTATAAATGAACTTTCAGCACTCCTGCCACATGGCTGTCGGCATTTTATTATTATTATATTTATTACTAGCTGACCCGACAAACTTCGTATTGCCACAAATTAACCTGTGTTGTACATAAATCATGAATCTCGGATGATCTTTGTCACTATCTCGAGTTTTGCAAGCCCCCCAGTGGGCGGCGCTTCCGACGGCGGGTCACCGGCAACACTCGCGACCGGCTCGTCCTGAATGATCTAGTGTTACTATAGATAGTTTTTGTGGTCTTGTTATTGATTAATGTTTTATGGAAGAGTCTCGAATTTCTCGAGTTGGATTAGTTTTTGAGTTTCGCAAAAATTTCTGTTTTATTTGTATGAGAGTCCATATCCCCCTACCACAGGGGTGAGAGGTCTCTAACTATCATAAAATAAATTCAAGACTCAAAAATCTCCTACATGCTAAATTTGGTTCCATTTGCTTGATTAGTACTCAAATTATAAGGAAATTTGTATTTCATTTGTATGGGAGCCCACCCTCTTGAAGTGTGGAAGGATCCTAATTCACCGTAGAAAATATTTTTGCCTCCAAAAACCTTCACATGCCGAATTTGGTTCTATTTGCTTGATTAGTTCTCGAGTTATGGGGAAATTTGTATTTCATTTGTATTGGAGCCCCCCTCCTAATGTGGGAAGAGGTCGTAATTCATCACAGAAAAAATTCTTGCCTCCAAAAACACCTACACGCCAAATTTGGTTCCATTTGCTGGATTAGTTCTCGAGTTATGAGGAAATTTGTATTTCGTTTGTATAGGACCCCCCCTCCTAAAGTGGGGAGGGGTCCCAATTCATCATTGAAAAAAAAATTGTCTCCAAAAACACACATATGCCAAATTTGGTTCAATTCACTTGATTAGTTCTCGAGTTATGAGGAAATTTGTATTTCATTTGTACAGGAGCCCCTCCTCTTAAAGTGGGGAGGGGTCCTAATTCACCATAGAAAATTTTCTTGCTCTCGAAAACCTTCACATGCCAAATTTGGTTGCATTTGCTTGATTAGTTCTCGAGTTATGAGGAAATTTGTATGGAAGCCCCCCCTCTTAAAGGGGAGAGGAGTTATAATTCCTCTTATAAAGAGGGGAAGGGTCTTAATTCACCATAGAATAAATTCTTGTCACTAAAAAAACACCCACGTGCCAAATGTTGTTCTATTTGCTTGATTAGTTCTCGAGTTAGGAGGAAATTTGTATTTCATTTGTACAGGAGCCCCCCCTCTTAGAGTGGGGAGGGGTCCTAATTCACCGTAGAAAATTTTCTTGTCCTCGAAAACCTTCACATGCCAAATTTGGTTCCATTTGCTTGATTAGTTCTCGAGTTATGAGGAAATTTGTATGGAAGCCCCCCTTTTAAAGGGGAGAGGAGTTACAATTCCCCTTATAAAGAGGGAGGGGTCTCAATTTACCATAGAATAAATTCTTGTCACCGAAAACACCCACATGCCAAATTTGGTTCTATTTGCTTGATTAGTTCTCGAGTTATGAGGAAATTTGTATTTCATTTGTATAGGAGCCCCCACTCCTAAAGTGGGGAGAGGTTCTTATTCATCATAGAAAAAATTCTTGCCTCCAAAAACACCTACACGCCAAATTTGGTTCCATTTGCTGGATTAGCTCTCGAGTTATAAGGAAATTTGTATTTCGTTTGTATAGGAGCCCCCCCCCCACTAAAAGTGGGGAGGGGTCCCAATTCATCATAGAAAAAAATTTTGTCTCCAAAAACACACACATGCCAAATTTGGTTCCATTTGCTTGATTAGTTCTCGAGTTATGAGGAAATTGGTATTTCATTTGTACAGGAGCCCCCCCTCTTAAAGTGAGGAGGGGTCCTAATTCAACATAGAAAATTTTCTTGCCCTCGAAAACTTTCACATGCCAAATTTGGTTCCATTTGCTTGATTAGTTCTCGAGTTATGAGGAAATTTGTATGGAAACCCCCCCTCTTAAAGGGGAGAGGAGTTATAATTCCCCTTATAAAGAGGGGAGAGGTCTCAAATTACCCTAGAATAAATTCTTGTCACCGAAAACACCCACATGCCAAATTTGGTTCTATTTGCTTGATCAGTTCTCGAGTTATGAGGAAATTTGTGTTTCATTTATGGGAGCCCCCCCTCTTAGTGGGGGGAGGGGTCTCTAACCATCACTAAAACCTTTCCTGGCCCCAAAAACCTCTACATGCAAATTTTCACGCCGATTGGTTCAGTAGTTTTTGATTCTATAAGGAACACAGGACAGACAGACAGACAGACAGACAGACAGACAGAAATCCTTCTTTATAGGTATAGATTATTATTTATTTCCTAACATCATCTGAATACTTAGTCTACATGATAAACCCACATTACATTAAATTACGCAAACGACCCTTAAATACTTCACAGCTCATCGAAAAATCAAACAAATGATACACATTGATAAAACAAACACACATTGCACGAAAAAGTTCGTTTTGTCCATACAACGTCCGATAATAGGGTAGGCGTAGAAAGTCTGTTGAACGCAGAATTCTCGATTTGACAGTGATGTTTAGTTTCGCCCAGATGTTCGGAGCGTCAATTTCACGAAAGAGCAACTTCGCAATAAACACTGCTCCTCAGAACTAGGCATTTCCTGCAACAGCAAGGGCGGAATGCAAACTATGGACTGTACGACCCTATCCGATTTATGACAACTAGGTACTACCACTACTACTACTACTACTACTACTACTACTACTACTACTACTACTACTACTACTACTACTACTACTACTACTACTACTACTACTACTACTACTACTACTACTACTACTACTACTACTACTACTACTACTACTACTACTACTACTACTACTACTACTACTACTACTACTACTACTACTACTACTACTACTACTACTACTACTACTACTACTACTACTACTACTACTACTACTACTACTACTACTACTACTACTACTACTACTACTACTACTACTACTACTACTACTACTACTACTACTACTACTACTACTACTACTACTACTACTACTACTACTACTACTACTACTACTACTACTACTACTACTACTACTACTACTACTACTACTACTACTACTACTACTACTACTTACTACTACTACTACTACTACTACTACTACTACTACCACGCTGGCCATAAAACCGACCCTACAGCGCTTCAAACCCTATTATCTAGCAACTTCTATCTCTACCTCCTCGTAGTACCAGCCGGATTACGAGCAACCTTGGCGAAGTTTGAGTAAACAACCCCTGTTGAATCCATGGTCACATGCTAACTGAGAAGGGAAGCTCTTTCGAACTACGTTTTGAGCTACTTTCGAATTTTCTAACACTGTATCCTCCGGCGATACAGTGAGGTTGGACGCGGGCCTTTCAACATCAGAACCTATTGGGGTGATAACATTGATTCGGACCATTATCTATAGATGGTTAAGATAAGTAAAAAGATCTCTGTTGTGAACAATATACGATACCAGCGGCCACTATCGTATAATTTAACGCAACTGAAACAACAGGATGTCGCCGAAAACTATATGTTATCTACCGAAGCCGCACTGCCAACAGACGGTGAGCTGGATGAAGCCCGTTTGAAGACTGTTGGAGTACCGTTGGAATAGCCATTAACTAGCTCTTAGGCCATGTGGCAACGAATCGATGTAACGAATGGCTTGACGAGGAATTCCAATAGGTATTGAACCCGCCACGCGGGTTACCCGTCATAATATGGAGCAATACAAACAGAAGTAGAGGCAGTAAACATAAGTCTTCCCTTGTTCTGGAAGCACCACCAGGAGTGAAAGAGTGCGAGGAACTCGAGCAGCTATACCGTTTTCACGATACACGGAAGTTCCATTAAAGACTCAACAAATCTCACAAAGGATTTGTGCTGCAGGCCGAAATGTGCAGAGATATGGCTGAAGGTATTTTGACAGACGACCGGGCGGTGATTGAGAGGTGGAAGTAGCACTACGAGAAACACCTGAATGGCGTGCAGGCGGAAGACCGCTATAGTAAAGGAAATGAGGTCCGTGGTGCTAGCAACCAGCGGAGATGTGCCACCCTATGGTACTATGGAAAATCCTGAACGAAAACGGCTTTCCGGGGAAGCTAGACAGTATCGGGACGATGGATGGGATCGAGTGCAATGCGAGAATTTCGGGTGGATTGTCGGACCCATTCGAATGTCGCAGGGGCACAAAGACAATATTGAATAAGTAGACAGGAAAGAGTCTACTTATTCAATATTGTCTTTTCTGCCTACTTTTGCTATTCAAATCTCTATGCTATCTCTGAACTCTGTTCATCATACAAAAGTAGAACTGAAAAATAATTACGGTGACCTCCAAAATCCATCGCCGTCAACTCGGGAGCTGACACTATTGGATTTTCCTAGAAGTGTGGTGGCATGAGTGATTAAAGAATACAAGGAAACTCTCACGATTACCCACAAAAAGTCGGAATGGAACCCTCGATAGTAAATTGCGGTTGAAGATCAATAGAGGTTTTCCGTCAAAAAAATTTTTTCACTAAATGTTCGGTTTTGTCTCTTAGAAATGATACCCATATGAAACTTTCTTTATTAAAGCCTCTAACTACTGTAAAAATGAAAAACTAAAATACGTATATTTCAACCCGTCACTTCTCGGGTGTATTACATGCCTTTTTGTACCAGTGTCCTCTATTTTCACCACTTCGAAACCACTTGTGCCACTCTTTACTCTTTACAAACGAAATGATTTTTTAAAACTCAACATTCGTGATCTGGTGAAAAGAAACTCAACATTCTTGCAATTTGCATTATTTAAAAAATCGTAGTAAATTCTAGAGTCAACGGAAAAAATATATTTTACACCATTGTCACTCGTATTGGGAGTACTTTCGAGAAAAAATAAGAAAAGGAGGGGTATGATCTGACGGAAAACCTCTATTAGACAGTTAAGGCTGACTTAGAAAATCGCGGCTTATGATTTGGAAAAAAAACTGAATGCTGACCGGTAACTGTGCGGTGAAACCGTCCCACTATGGGGCAGAACCCGAAAAAGCTCGGACAAAACCTCAAAATTTTTATTTGAGATATTCTATCAAACTTAATATTCTACGTATAGTAAACACATAATCTATAAGAAATATACATAAATTGTTTTAATAAGTAGTTTTTCAATAGGCATTAAAGAAGGTGAAACACAGTGTAAAAAAATTTTGGAAAATGAAAAA